>NC_066316.1:74493016-75154039 GCF_022539315.1 Serinus canaria
TAACACACTCTTCTTTTTGATCACAGAGAAGAGGGATCATCTAAAGATGATAGAGACCCTTGAAATTTTTAACTTGACCTATTTTTTTTAATTCAGTTTAACAAAAAAATTAATTGTAAATCTGTGAAATGAAAAAAATTGGAAAATTCCAGCCACTCTTCCAGATCTGAATGGAAAAGTCTCAGGTTTCTCTTTTAGTTTGTTTGAGTTTTGTGAGCAAGTGTTAGATGTTTGTCTAGGGCCTGTAGAATCTGATATAGAGCTATTGCAAAATTCAGGTTAGAATGTTCATGGCAAAATCAACTCTGCTATCACAGCTCTCAATCAGTATAACTTTGCTTGCTGTGGCAATGTTCTCCTGAGTTGCTATTAACATGTTTGACCAGTCAACAAACAAATAAAGCAAATAAAGTGCTTACTTTGAAAAGAAAATAACAAGGCTGCAATCCATCGTGAAGAGATTACAAGCTGCCAGGGTTACCAGAGGACTACAGAAATATGTTCCAGTTTAGTATTTCTTTAGAGTTTTCTCTTTTCAGACTGAGATAGTCATAAATAAACTAAATTAAAGTAAAATAACATGGACTGCTTTTGTAAAGGCATCATCAGATAGAAGAAAAAAAATACAATGCCTCTTTGTAGCAGTTGTGGGAGGACACAGTCCTGGACAGGAAGGCTTCAGAGGATATTGATGAAAAGAGAGCAAGACCATGAAATGGAAAGAAAGTGATAAGGAGTCCTGGAGGCATTGATTTATGAGAAAGATCAAAAAGGTAAAAGAAATCTATTGCTAATCAGTGACTGAGGATGAAAGACAGCATGGATGTGGGCATGCTTTAAAGTCATGAAGGTAAATGTTCTGAAATAATAGAGGTTTTTGGGGATTGGCAGCCCAGTGATCTCATTCCAAGATGATCTAAAAGAGCTCAGTAGGCTGACTAACATTTGAAAGCAATGGAAATAGAAAAGGCAGTAATTGAATACAGGTGATAGAGTCAACACAACTAGATTTTTAATTTCAAATTCAGAGCATATTAATGTCAAACCAGAGCTGGAAGAAAGAATTGGCCATGCTGACAGCTATAGTGGCTGTCTTCAGCCTATATCCTCTCCTCTTTTTCCATGGTTATCCCTATCACACCGGGCAAGGAAAATGTAAAGATCCTGTACTTCTAAGGAGCTAAGTAGCTTATGGGGCAGGATATATACAAGATATTCATTCAGCCTAAATTCAATGCATGGGGCTGTGGAAAGTATTGAACCTTGATCACTCTTAATAGTGACTGACTCACCTGCCATTGTGTGAGGACAGATGAATGACCTGTCACCCTAGTGACCATGCACACACTGCCATCCAACAAAGAAACTCTTTTGTTGACCTGAAATGAAATATATTCATATTTATATATGAATATATAAATGAAATACTGAAATTTCTGGTGAGTGAGTTGATGAAAAGGTTTTAAGATCAGCCTCTAAAAGGGCACCCCTGAGTTAAAGATATGCATTACAGAATTTGATTGGTACATCTGATGGAGAAGAAAGCCAGAAATATGTTTACTTTTTTCTCTTTTTGATGACACAAAAATCCCTGTATAGTCTAGGGAAGAAAAAAAGCACAGCATATCTATGAATGTACCCGTCTGCTAAAGATAATCCTGGCTCCAGGATTTCTGGCACTTAAAAAAACTATGAGTGGGATTTAGTATATAAGGAAAGAGTGAAAAAGGTATTATTTGAAAATTCAAACAAGCTTGGTACTGCTTTCAACAAAGGTGGTTTAGACCATGTGTTCTTCTCAAGAAGACCTATTCAGAAGTCAAGAAAATGCCAAAGTTGCACTAAACGAGCAGTGAAGGTCACATAAGGGCACCTAAAAATGACCATTTCAATAAAAATTTATGTTAATTTGGACTAAGATTGGCTTAGCTTTCATGATCTCTCCTCTTCTCACTGCTAGTTTGACTTGTGAATGACCATCGTACATCGGCTTTTGTCTTTAGATAGCTGAGATGTTTCTTGGTAAAAAGTGTTTTTGGTAAGAATTTTTTGTCTTGATGACCAAGTAAGAAGGTACAGGCTAATGGCCAGGGCTATGATTCAGAGTGATTTAAGCAGGCTGGAAGAATGGACCAGAAGAAAGGTTTCAAATTTCAGCAATAAATGCCAAGTCCTGAAGCTGGGAAGAAGACCCCCTGTCATGACTGGGAAACAGGTTTGCTGAAAAGGAACTGAAGATCTTGGTAGACAGGAAGCTGGATGTGAACCATCTCTGTGCCCTGGCAGGACAGGCCAGCAGCACCTGGGGATCCAGCCAGTAGATCAAGGGAAATTATTAACCCCCATTATTCAGTGCCCAGATGACACCCAGACCCTGTGGCAAGGTACTGGGTCCCCCAACAAAAGACTGATAAACAGGAATCAGTTCAGTGAAGGACCACCAAGATGCTCAGGGGGCTGGAGCATGCCCTGTGAGGAGAAGCTGAGGGACTAGTGCTTTTGAGCCTGGAGAAGAGGTGGCTTTGGGGACACTTAACAGCTCTTCAAACCTACAAGGCAGTCCCTGAGAAAACCAAGCCATGATCCTCTCTAGTGGTACATGGAGAGAGAACAAGACATGGTGGACATAAACATAAAAAAGAGAGAAAATTTTTCATTTTGAAGACAGCCAAGCTGGTCAGGGATGTCAAGTAGTCTCTGTCCTTGGAGATTTACGAGACTCAGCTGGACACAAACCTGAGCACCTGGTCTGATCTCAGTCTGAGACTACTTTGAGAAGGACATTGGACTAGAAATGTCACAAGGTCCATTCCTGTCTCAATTACTCTTGGATTCTTACCGAATGGCACTGCCAGTTCAGTTGGGTGGTCTAGGCAACTGTAATCTACTGAAGGCTATAAATGAAAGTACTACATTGAACTGAAATCAGAGGGGAGTGTAGCTAACAAATTTACTGGAGCACTAGGTTTAATACCTAATATCAAATCTATTATAATGTGTCACAGACTTCATAAAAACTTCAGTACCACCTACTCAAAAGGGGGGAAAAAAAAGAGTAAGCCAGTTTCTGCTCACAGTTACAGTGACTTAAGTGTTTGCTTTTTCACATTTTTTTCATGTGCAAAGATGAGTACTTTCACTGATGTCCCATAACACTAACAAATAAAATATAATGACTCAGTGCTCAACCAAGGGAAAATGAACTGCATATGGAATTCATATAGCTCTCTTCTTGTTTACGTGTATAATTTATAAAATCTATAAAAATCCCCAAACAAAAAGTCTTAACAAAAGAAAAAAAAACACAAAAAAATTTTAATGGATTGAATCCTAGAACAAGATTAATTCCAATAATTCAATTTATTATTTAATCAAGGAATACAGAATTCTGGATATGCTACCAAAACATTTCAAAAAGCAAGTTAATAATGTTCAAGTGACTGACAATACAGCAGCACTATCCTTGGGCTTCATTTTGAGTCTAATTTATTTAATCCAAAAAGCCCAGCCATGCAGCAAGCAAGGCAGTCTTTTCCAGTTTAAGTAAAGATTTGGAGGTAAAGAAACTACACACTGCAGAAACTATAAATGTTATGTTTTTTTTTCTTAAATTGCCATTCAAAAATTATTTAAAATAGAAAACCATTAATTTTGTCCTATAAGTATTTTTGTCAAGGTTACCAATTTTATACCTAGCTGACTGATTTTCTTACCTGTTGTATTCTTTACTGAAAAAATATTATGTTTGAAATGAAAGACAGTTATGGTATACCTAGAAAATTTAGTTTAAAATCTGTACACACTACTATTATTATACATTATTATCATACCGAAGCTTATAAAGTTTATTTGAACTGTATTAACTTGGAGTGGATGCATGTTTCCATTTATGTTTGTTGTGCTGGGTAATAAGTCTCCACACCAATAATAAACATGGTTAAAAATTATATTCTTGGTCTATTAATTTTCCTTTTACTTTGTGAATATTTCCTTTCTGTCTTCCTTCCTTCTTCTACCTCTTGGAAGTTCTCCAAGTTGTCTCTGTGTTTGAACTGCACATTTCTTCTCTAATTATTCTTTAACTCCCTTCTTCCTTCTCCTTCCTTGTTACACATTTGTCCCCCTTTCTATTCCAATCCATGACTTGACATTTGTTACTCTTAAAAGAGGACCTCATGGAATCTGTAATATCTCATGAGACATGAGGCAGAAGCACACAATCTATTGAAAAAGGAATTGAAAAAATTCAGTATGGGAGGGTGGCAGTCCTCACTGTCCCTTAGATATCAGGAGCCTAAGAGTGATAGATGAAAGAGCAGTGCAATTAAACATCATCAGCAAACAGCAGCTGTTGTGGTGGTCATGTTCAAGACAAGGAGGAGAAAGGCAATGTCATATTGCACCAAAAAAGGTTATGTATATATAAATATACATGCACTATTATTGTTGTTGTATTTCCCTGCTTTGTGTTTCTGTTTTCAGAGCTGGAAAATCTCTATTATTCCTTTCAATGTATTTTGATATCAGAATTGATCTCTTTTTAAACACTGTCTCCATTAACAACTGCATGCTTTCACCACAGTCTGCATGATTAAGAAACTACTGTGACTATCCTAAAGTAATGAGAAATGTGCAAATTAAATTGGCTGTGGAAGATGCTAAAAATTTCTAATTGGGGAATGCATCCCCTTGGAACATGAAATCATAAAAGTACACAAATCAGAGCACTGCTTAGTTTCATTCTAAGAACAAGACTGTAATTCTTTGCAAGTTACACAAAAAGCCAGATATCAAACTACCTTCAGAAGTCACACTAAAACTGTGATTGTGGAATTATATTCAAATACAAGAATATATATGTTTTATCAGAAGAGTTTTATATATATATATATATATATATATATATAAATACATACATATATATATATAATTACAGCAGAAAAGTAATCTCCTGGACTGTAGAATGACAAAAGGTATCACTTCTCTGAGACTGAAATAAGTTTTGTATCACATTCAAGAATTAAAGATGGCAACATCTTTTTTTTTAAGGTGAGAAGTTTCCCAACTATATAACTTGAGATTTAAAAAAAAAATCTATCAAGCAAACAAGGATAATGTACATAAATGTGACAAATAATGAAGACATTTTGACATAAAAATATAAAAATTTACTGAGATTTAGTCAGTATAGGAAGAACTGATTTTTTTCTAGGGAGTGTAAAAAAAGGATACTTTTTATGAGGACTTAAAGTACTTATATGTCACATATAAAATATTATAGAAATACTGGATGCTTTCTCTTGAAAACATTGAAATAAACCAAGTTAGAGAAACACAGATTTTATTGGTCTAAGTCACCATGTGTGTTTTGTCTCAGACTGGTGGTTTCTAAAATAGTGACCTGACATAATTTGAAAACAAGATGTGACTTTTTCCAAGTTTGATGTTCAGGCAAAAAGCTTTGAATCTTTGTGCCAGTTTTTTAGAATGGGTGGCAATGCCCTACTGCCATGGGTGCAATATAAAACCTTATTTCTGATGGTCTTGTATCAGCCCAGCTCCCCAGGAGAATTTGGGATCATGCTTCAACAAAAATAAAGTGACAGGCACATATCTGAAAGAAAGAAATACTGCCCCAAACAGGTACACTGTTTAGGCCATACAATACTGAAATTTCACAGCAGGAATATAATTTGGTTTTAAAAAAAAACAACATGATAGGGTTTGGGAAAATATATCATGAACAGAGAGCTTTTTAAACATAAAATTCTCAGAATAATGAGAAAGGTAAAGCTCAGAATAGGAAAACACAATAGAGCTCCACAGAGGCACTTGCAAGCAACTGCCCTGCACAAAAGACCTTAATCATATATGCTGTTCAGCTCTTGTTTTTAAGACCTCTAACAGTCATCTTTTTCTTTTTTCCTTCATTTATATTCTAGGAACATCTTTAAAGAAGAGGAGAATGAGACATCAGTGTGTACTGTCATAAACAAAATATCCCAGACTCTCAATAGCCTCTTCCCTTTCATTTTGTGCATGGGGTTCTGGTATTTTGACAGGGGCTACTGCTGATGTGGTGGTGGTCCAAAATATCTCAGTTTCCCTTTCTTTCCATATGTTTTTTCCCTCAAAGTTGCTGGGGGTCACACAAACTTTTGGCAATGTAGGGAAGGAGGGGGCAGGTCCTGTCCTCCTGAATAGAGATTTTGGTAGAGACACTCCAGTGATGATCCATGCTAATAAAAAGCAGGCAAAGAGTAAGGAAAGACACATTTGTTGTGTAACCCAACACATACTTTACTAAAATGAAAATTCCTCCTTGAAATTGTATTCCTAACACATTTTGGAGTATGCGCATGCACAGACATTTTGATTAGAATTTTGTGATCCCAAAAGGGAAAATTCTCCATGAGATGGAGCAGTAGCTCAAAAGTGCTTTTAGATTTTGAATTGTTTTCTTGGATTTCAATGCTAAAATTCTCACTGTGCCCTCTGAAGTACCATAATTTGTGTCTTTTCTAAGATCACATGCCATTTCCCAGATAAAAGGCTACTATACCTGCAAGTCTGCTAGTTGACCTTGTAATTGCATAATTTATTTTTCTTAGTTCCTTTTTTCCCCACTTTTTAGGATGCTGCTATCTTTCATTATTCAAAGTGCATTGAAAAGTACATTCAAATCACATTTTTGTGATTTATATTGATCATTCTTTTATGCAATCATCCTTTAGTTCTCATGCTAGTGTTTCAGTGATTGTCAGTGTGTACATTTCTTACACCATTAGCAGAAAATATTTTGCTTTAGGAGTAAAACCATATCTGTTTTTAATCCATTAATATAATATTTGATAACTCTTTTTTGTATAGTTCACAGCCTGAATGTAGTCGCTTTTTTTTCTTTGCTATCTATTCTCTAGACTGAAAATATTAGCTGCTACTTTCTCCAAGTACTCAATAAGTTTATTAAGCTATGTAATGAGTGAAAGTATTTTGAAATATATCCTTACCATGATATTTATAATTAGAGGAATTCAAATAAGTGAAAATGCATTTTTGCGTTGGAAACTAAAATGTTTTTGTTTCCAATTGCAAAAACTTAAATAATATTGCAATTTGATTCTCAATAATGATCAAATATTTGTGCTGAACCACAAAGATCCTTACCCAAAGAAAATAGACCAAATTATACCACATGTAACATAATAAAGATAAGATGAGGAATGAAAGCAGAACGACAGTACAGTAAAAGCAGAGGAGTTCCCTGCATAACAGGATCATATTTTATCACAACTATGCTAATGTTTGGAAGGATAGATGGAAGTCAGGACTATTTATTATGCTACCCAGATAAATAGATACAACATATCTAAGCAGATAAATGACTGATGAGATTCTTGCAGACACCACAGAAGAATAGGCTGATCAGAAGGGTTTTAAAGAAAAGAGTAGGAGTCCTGTAGGTGTTTTAGAATGATGTAAAAGGAGATCATAAAGGAAAGAAGGTGTCATGGGAGAAAGGAGAAGAACTTGAGGGTAAAGTACCCACCTGGAAGCAGTTGAGGTGCCTGCAGAATGTGCCAGCAGAAACACCACTACCATCTGCACCTGAAGGATTGCCTAGCAGAATGGACAGTGTACAAAATCCTAATGGCAGTGCAAAAGGGCACAATACTTGCAAATGGCAAAGAGGAATTAGAACTGAAGGAGCAACAATAAATACAGTGACAAGCACTGGTAGATTTTTAATCTGTATGACAGAAACAGAAAGAGAAAGGAATGGTGCAAAGACACAGCAATATTTAATTTTCATGTTTTAAGAAGACAGCTGGGTCAAGGAAAATAGCTTCTGGAGAAGATACACTTTATTTCCAAACATATTGCTTTCTGTAGTTAAAGTGTGCTGTCATATAGATACTCTATACATCTCTATGTAGTGACTTGGAGCTGTTTCGCTTTCAGACTGATTATTGAGGTTTTTCACAGAAATGGTTTACTGGGAATGGAATAAAATTGTCCCCTAAGAGCAGGCATCATAAGTGACTGCCAATACGATGATGAACTAGTGCCTGAAATAATGTTTGATTTGAGCATTCTTATTCTAAAGTAAAACATTACAAGCATACACACAAACCTTGCAATGTATTTATTCTGTCATGGATGAGCAGTTTTCAACATATGGAATCTTTACAACTGTAATATTTAACTTAAAATAATTTAGTTGTTTTGGTTTTTTTTTTAACAGGAGGACAGTGACCTAAAAAGTACACAAAGAAAAAATTTTATCTAGGCCAGTCCTATTTCCTGTGTTCTTTCAGGTCAAAAGCCTCATCTTGTGGAGGCAAACAAACATTATTATACCTATCTGAACTCTGCAATCAACTCTGCTTTGCTGCTGTAATGAGGATGAATTTATTCACCTGCTCAGTGAATCCCAGATGTGGAGTGAATGCCTGGTCTCTGTCCCAGCCCTTCTCTGCACCTGCCCCAAAACTTTGGTTTCAGCAAGTAAGACCTATTAATTGAAATAGCACTGTTAAATAATTCCAGAGCAAATTTTCTTTTTTTTTTTTTTTTTTTTTAAGCTCTGAAATTCTATTTCCTCTTTAAGTCAAATTCTGGGCCACAACATGTCACAGAGACTGAGCAATTTACTGAGAACTTAATTATTGAGTGTAAATTTCCTCAAGTGCCTCAATAATGACTAAAAAAAAGTAAAGGTGTATCCAGAAGAGGTTCAATTTAAGCTGTTTTATGAATTTAATATCGGTCTCTTGGCCAATTTACATGTGGGTAATTCCTGTCTATATTGCTTTTACAATTCAACTGCAAAAGATGGGTTTCCTTTTTCACCTTTTAACACCTCTATTTTGCTGTCATGTGTCATCAATCTGTTGCTGCATTTTTACTCCAAAATGATCTTCTTTTTATTTTTTGTGGCTTCATTTAGTTTAGTGCCCATTAAATAAGGGGCCAATCTTTCCTCTTCCATTCACATCTGTACTTTTATTCACATTTATGTTCTTTACCTATTCAGGCTATTCATTCATAGGAGTAAAACTGAAAAAATAACCTTTGTAATTTAAAGCACTTACAGACAAACCAGGACTTGATGTTCTGTAGCAGATTTCTGGGAACTCTGCTAGGCAATCTCTTGCCTCTTTTTAACCAATGCTATAGGGCTTAGAGAAAGATTCTAGAAATGCTCTCTCTCTTTTTTTTTTTTTCCTTTCATAATTTATGTGATTTTTCTCAGTTAGGTGTTTTGTCCAGATCTCACAGAGACTTGTTTGAGCCTCAAAACATGAAAACACAAAGCCTCAGGAGTTTTCATAATGTTTCTAAGTAGCAATGATGATAATGATGGTAGGTCTTGTTTTTTATTCCCTTTTTGTTGTGTGGCACAGGATATAATGCCAGTCTGGTAATCTCAGGACTGTTCTCACTCTATTGTATCTCATGAAACCACTCACAAGTCTGTTAAGTTGGTATAGAAACATCCGAGCCTTGCTGGTTTATGTCCATTGGTTTTTTGTTTTTAATTTATTTTTTTTTTTTACTTTGCACTGGTAAACACAAGGTAATAAAGGTGAGGAGAGCAGAAGACCTTCCCTTTAGACCATTTGATTTTGGATCAAAATTGAAGTTCTTTAGGTTAATAGCCAAATACTCACTAAGCTAAATGCCTACTAAATTCCGTGCATTGGATGAACAACCAGAAATTGATTCCATTTGGCTTAGAAAACAAAATATGTGTTTCTAACTTAAGAGAAGCAGAGGTCCTTTATAATGTGCATTTTTGGGAATTATTTTAGACTTGTTGTCAAACAGGCTCACTTAACTATTCAAAAAAGCCTTGCAGTTTTCATTCTGCATCAGGAGAAAAAGCTTGAACAGTGAAAGGGTCAGGCAGAGAGGGAAGTGCATTAGTTGAACATGCCAAAGGGTAACCAACAGAGAGAGAAACCACTCATCCTTTAAAATTAAATTGCAGTGTGTGTGCTGTGTATTCTATATTCAGTGCTGTTCTTTTTACTGTTATTGAAGTTCTTTTCCAGTTCAGAGCCAACAGCTATAAGTGTAACTGATCTTGATTAATTTACACTGCATTTTGTAACATTTATTTTGATAAATAATTTTTTTATTAAAATAATCTGTTTCAGCATATAATTATCAGCTGCAACTTTGTCCTGCAATATTACCAATAAATTTCAAATAAACTAGCTGCCTGAGAAATAAATGGAATTTGGGTTCTAAATAAGTAAAATATAAGTTCTGCATCTTAAAACTTTGAGCTCAATACTTCTGAGGCTGTGGAATGCTCTAGTTGTATGAATAAGATGTGAATTAAGCTACTGCCATGACTGATGAATTAAAATGCATTATTTATTATTTCATCTCAGTCTCATTTAAATCTTTGGCTTGTTCTGATTTGTAAGTTGAATTTTCCTCATTTTCCCCCAGTTACTAACTGACACAGCCTCCAGAATTGCTTTTAGGACACTCTAAGGCAAATCTTTTGCTTCAGTAGGCATGGTAAATTCCTAGCAGTGTTAAAATAACAAATTTGTTTAAGAACTTCAGTTTCTGAACTGATCTGTTATGCTTGAGATATACTTTTTCTAAATGTGTATACTGATAAAAGACATGAATATGAAACCAAACTACCTGTGCTGGTAGGTACCATTTTAATATGAAAATGCAATTTGAGTTTGAATAGGAGGATTTGTTCATAATTCTCCTTTTTGGGGTATTTTCTGAAGCCTTGAGCCCTGTATAAATTCCATAATATTTGGATTAGTAAGTATCAGAGCTAAAAGTCATGAAGATCTGAAAGTCCATCAGGTTCTGTTTCTATTCTGTGTTCTGCCATGCTGAGCTATGCTGAATGCTCTACTTTGTTTTTGGATGCTGTCTGTTGCTAGTACTGACAGATAAACACACACACACACTTTCACACTTACACACTTAAAGTCCTTACACACTTTCTCAGCACCAGGGATGTTGAGAGGAAAGAGTTCTAAATTTACTATAGGAGATTAATGAAAGCAGCTGATGGACTGGACTAGTATTTCATATGTTAGAATAATGTTTGGCAGTGCACATGTAAACATACATCTATGGCTTCCACAAAGTCTTATGTTAGGATATGGTAGTGTTGCAAAAGCTTTGAAAGGCAGGTTTTGACTGTTGGGTGTGTACAAATGCTAAGTCCTAAAATAACATTAGTTAAGACTTCATATCTTTTGTCTCATTTTTCAAAATTATGAACTGTGCCTGATCAGTAATACCTAGAATTTTGTAATCCATGATTGAAAAATCAAAACAGTGTAAAATAAATTCTAACTTTCTGTTCACAATAAAATTTGTGCAAATATGCACAGGGAGAAGAAAAAATCCTGCATTCCAAAAGTAAAAAAAATGTTTTGCTCTTGAAACAAAACAAAGAAGGAAACAAAGGGAAGGAAGCAAATAAACCAAAGGAGGAAATTTGGATTCATTATTTTTATATAAGAAAATCATGAGTTTTAAGAAGCAAAATTGGTGAAACAACACATTCAATTATTATTTTGTTTTGTTTTGTTTTGTTTTTGAAGAAATGCTTTGCAATCTGTAATGAAAATTCTGGTCAGAGCCATGAGCATGACCAGATTCCTCCTGTGTGAATGACCTTTAACCCAGGATTGGAGAGAGCTGAGGTCAGGTATTGAAGCCCAGTTCAAATACTTGATTAAAGAAAGATGGCTGATGGCAATGAATTTAGGATCACACTTATAGGTCAAAACCCAAGGCAGAGCCTGAGGATGACTTAGGCCACACAGCCATGGGCAAAACTCTTTCTCCTGAAGCGGGGCAGATTTATCAATACTGCTGGCTGAATTGACTCTGTGTATTTTGCCAGACTCCAAACCTTGTTTCAACATTCCTTAGCTCCAGAGAAAATTAAGGCAGGGAACATGTTAAAAACTGAACAGTATAAGATGATGATAATGACTTGCTTGTTTAGCTAATGCTGATGTAGCCTTAGTGCCCTACATTCCAGTCTTCCCTTCATTTTCAGGGCTATAATTTTCAGAAGTTCAGCAAAATGTAAATATTTGTGCTCAACAGAAAAAGGGCATGAGAAGATTAGCTCAACCTTTCAGTACGATCACTCTGAATCCCCGAGTACAAAGGCACTGGCAACAGAGCATCTGGGCAGGTGAGAAGGATTGTCATGTTCATTTTGACCACAGTAAGGTCAGTACTGAGAAAGGTCTCAGCTTAGTTTTCCCCAGAAGTTATAGAGAAATCTGTGGCAAGTCATCAAATGTCCATGTGACTCCTCTCTCTCCTGTATTTAGGGGGTCTTACTTATCTTTCTCTTGCTTTAAATAGCAGAGAATACCCCAAGGTGCTTTTCCTTTCCTGATTTGCAGTGATGGCTACTCAGGCATTTGGCTAACATGGATGTGGCCTCTCTGATGCTTCCCATTCCAGAGCTTGCTTGTTGGAGCAGGGAACCTCTACAGATGGCCACCCTACAGCGCTGGGATGCATATGCTCTTTTCTTCTTTGAGTACCAGTGCCTTCAAAACCAAGCACTCAGGACTGAAAGAACTTTTAATTTTAAGCTTATAAAGCTTTTAAGGTTTAAAGTGATGCCTGAGTTATATGTTTTAAGCTTTTATATCTGTATATAAAATTATATAATTATGTTTTTAAAGCTTTTATAACTAATAAACTTATAAAATATAGTAAGTTATAAGGTTTAAGCTGCTGCTGTTGCTGATGTTAGTGCTTTTGCTCATAGTGAGACAATGTTTTCTAATTAAGCTTTAGGTGCTACTTCCTGAGATATGACCACATCTGAAGCTGCTTTTTAAAACCCAGTATCAAAATATATTCAAATTATTGAACCAAGTGTGCATTTTGGTTGCACAATTTTAAAAATATTTCCTTACTACTAAATAATAAAATATGAAGATGTTTTCTTAAATTGTTTTTTCTTCCAAGAGGAATTTGTTTTGATCTTTTTTAAACAAGTTGCACACATTTCAGACTTGAAATTTCTCGATATGCTTGATAGCAAGAGCTCTCAGAAAATATGTCTTTCACTCTATTTTTCTTCCCAAATTGTTATTACAGATTCTAAGTAACATTACAATTGCCAATGAAACTTAGACGAGATTCAGACTAATTAATCAGATCATATTCTCAAGCTTATTTTTTTATTTAGTCCTTCAGAATTTGAACTATATGGATTCATAATCAACCAGAACAAAGACAACATTTTTCTGTAGCTTTTTTTTTTTCCCCAGTACATATTGTGGAATTTACCACTAAATGAAGGCAAAATGATGCTGTTCAACTTTTCATGGAGTTTTATCAATTCTTTTGGTGTACAAAAGATGAGCTACATCTTACTCTGGCAGTTTAAAGGCATATCACTCTACACAGACAGAAGAGCACAAAGTGATACAATACTTTGTAATCCTTAGAAGAAAACCTGTCATTTTGTACCACAGCAAAGCATATTAAGAATCATTTAATTTACACGTTGCTAATACAATGACACAGAATAAGGCTGTAGCATTTTACCTGCACTTCTATAAATCTGAATTTTCATCTCTTTTTAGATGGATAGGATTTTGGTGGGATTGTTATAACTGTACATCATCATAAGAAACTAATCCCTTTCACAAAATTCCCTTGCATGTACAAGGACCCTTTACCCAGCTGTTTGAGAAACATCTTTGTAAGGTACAAAACACAAAAAGGCATCAACTTAGAGGTGTAGCCCAGGCACTCAATTTTTGAAACAAAATACTTGAATGAGATCGGGACAGGAAGAGTCTTCCCCATCCAGCTATGAGATATTCCTTCCATCCTCATCTCTCCTTTTCTCTCTGGATTATGGAACTATTTATATATCCATATCTATATATCTGTATCTATCTATACATAACCCATCTTCTATGAGCATCTTGTCACAGTCCTCTGCAGTCAATAGGAGAAATTGATTTTCATCATGAAAACAAAATGAAGGTTTCTCATAAGTAGTATCCAGAATTTATTCATATTTTTAAACCATATACTTTCCTTGAACACCATGTAATACATATTTCTGACAAGAAAAATTGTTTTGAGGTAAATGCCTCAAAGAAAATTCAGTAATTTCTGACCACACAGTCTACTGTACACAGAATAGCTAAAGAAGACAAGAGAATTCATTAGTATTCTAGTGACCTCCTAGACAGACTGCACAGGAATCCTGAAGGTTAATTTAGAGCTAAATTAATTAAGATAGCACATAATTAATAACACAAAAAAATTAAGACAGCACATTTTCAGGACAGTGACAGGACAAGGGACAGTGGGCACAAATTGAGACACGGCAACTTCCCTCTGAATATGACAAAAAACTGTTTTATTTTGAGGTTGACAGAGTTGCCAAAAGGAGTTGTAAAGTCTCTTTCTCTGGAGTTATTCAAAACCTGTCTGGCCATGATCCTGGGCAACATACTTCAGCAGATGGATTGGACCAGATGATCTCCAGAAGTGCCTTCCAGCCCTAACCATTCTGCAATTCTGTGACTGTGATAATATACAAGATCAAATTATGGTCTTTCCAGAATTTTTCAGTCTGAACAAGGCATTAGTTCTTAATTTTGTTCTTAAAAAAAAAAAAAAAGTATTTAGCTGTGTCACAATATATACAAAATATTTAGGAAAGCAATGAATAATGAGTTTCTAATGCACTTTCATTCCTGCTGAGGTTTATCATTCAATCATCAGTCCTTTTTTTCTATTTTTTCAGCCATTTTTTCCTTAATCATAAATAAATGCAAAGGTGTAAATGATTCATTACTTCAAAGCTTGCTAGGGGAAGCAGGGAGAAAACATGAGAAAAGCTATTCAGATGGAAAGGAGCAATTCAGGTCAGAAAAGGGGTAAAATAGAGCAGTGATGGCAATTACAGGAAGGACAGCCATTGTTTACATACATTAGAATGCTACTCTCATTTGAGTACTTGCATCTTTCCATGAAACAAAATGACATCTTAACAGAACCCATTACATCCTAAGCAGGAGAGCAAAAAGGATAAATTACTGATTTTTTTAAAAAGCAAAAAGGACAGTTCAGATATATTTGATTACTTTTTGTTTTAGGAGTATCAGGAGTCTCCATAGTTTGGTATTGACTGACTAGGCCAATCAGGTCACAGGGTGTCTCTTTTTTTCTTTCATCCATAAGTAATAATTGTTTTTTTCCATGATTGTGGCCATCAATCAGCCATTGATCACTTCTAGCTTTTAAGGCCAGAAAAGAACACTGCACTCATTTAGTCTGACACATAATGTGACATAGACAGCAGCACCCCACCCAAAGACATCCATATGAAATCCAATAATTTATGCTTTAATACAGTACATCTCTGGAAAGAAACCCATTATTGATTTTAAAAGGTTGCATGATGGACAGAAAATCTACTGCTCTCCTTCATAAAGTGGCCCAAAGGCTGTTTTCTCTCACTGGTAGAAACATGTCTCATATTTCCACTCTGAATTTTTCTATCTATAAACTGTAGGCAGTGAATTTTGTTGTAGTTATAAATAACATGGCATCCATTAGCCCTCTCTTACTGCATACTCCTAGCCTATTATTATATTATAGGTCAGTCTCTTTATTTCCTCCCCATGGATAGGTTGCCTCCTTGAGTATTTGCCTGTGAGGGGGCCTCTGAGTCCCATGACTCATTCTGAGTAACAGCTAGAATTTGGGTTTTCAGACTACTGCTTGAAACTGGGAACTAGAAGCTGTTCATGCATGGAGACAATATAAGGTTTTGAGTCTTACTAACCACTTAGCTGTATGTGTAAAAATTATTTTAAAGAGTATCAAACAATCTTATGAAGATTATGGTGGATCTTGCAATTTTATGTCTTAATATGGAAACAGCCCCCACAGATTGGCAAATGGGACAGCACTCACAGATGGCTGGATATGAAGAAAATAAACTCTATTTAAGTTATGTAGTCTGAAGGGGCTTCCTTGACAGTCTGAACTGTCTAATGGGCTGCAGAAAGAGATGTTCCTAGGAGGAAAGAGTAAGAGAGTGCCAAAACACAAAATGTTTTCTTGACCATAACACCTACTGCACTGGCAATATTGGTATGTGACGTTGCTAGAAATGCAACATATGTATTTTTTAATTTTAGAAGTGTGGTTTGTTAGTGTGTGGTTACCAAGGTTAGTTAGTTGGTTGGTTTATTAGTTAGTTTGCTCCTTGGGATTGTCAGTGTTTTTATTATTAAGTGTTACAAATGAGATCTGAGCTTGAAATATTCTTAGGAACTCCTCAGATAAGTGCACTGGCTAATTTTATGTCCTTTCATGTTCCTCAGATGTATCATAGAAGTCCTATTTGACTAGGGCCAATGAAGTAGTCTAGGTATGGAAATTAGTTTCTGGATTCTTTTTCTAAGCAAATTTTTCTCTCTTCTTTCAGAGCAACCCAATTTCCAGTATAAGCCAGTCTTCTCCAGCATCTCAAAACCAAAAGAGACAAACTGGATTTCCTGGATTGTTCTCATGGCATAGCCTAGTTTCCACAAAAGGCAATGGAAGATTTATCAATTGTTCTAATGGGAGATTAAATGGCAAACTTGGCAAAAAAATCTGACCATAACTAATCAGCTTTTGTGTCAATGTTAACTCTGCCAAGCTGAGCTGTACTGAGGAACCAACCTAAAACAGCAGGAGACTTGATATTGCAATTACCATCCTGTCTGTCAAAAGCCCTTCTTTTTTGACAGCAATGCCATGATTTTGTCACTTGAAACCTCTTTAATTTGCTGCAAGCGCTCATAGACAGTGTTCAAACAGTTGGTGATGAAAAAAGTTCTGTGTTTGCAATGGACATCATAAATAAAAAGTTTCTAGGACCATGAAAGACTAATTTTAGGATTTTTTAAATTCTCATTTTGCAGCATAAAAGCATCTAATTGGGACAATAGTGCATGTAAACTTCTACTCCATGGAGACAAGTGGTAAACCATGTGACTGACCTTATTGCCTTCTATAGTAAAGAGGAAGGTCGTGGGCAAGGATAGAGCAGTGGATGTCATTAGCATGGGTTTGAGCAAGGCTTTTGATTGTCTCTCTCAGTGCTAGTGTATGCAAGTAAGGACATTATGAATGAGTAGAAAATCTAAGAAAGATGATGGGAGGGTTAGACTGAGGGGCTGGCATTTAATCTGTCATAGTCTACATGAAGTTGAGTAACAAGGGATCACCACAGGCTCTACCTGGGAACCCCTTCTCCTCAACACTTTTGTCTGTTAACTGGAGAAGACACTTCTCATCCCTCAATCCCCAAAGTCCAGGAAAGGCATCAGTAACTTGGAGACAGCACAGCAAGGGCAACCAAGATGCTCAGTGAGCTGGAGCACTTGTCCTCTGAGGAGAGGTGGAGGGAGTTCAGCAGGAGGAGAGGCAGCTTTGGGGAGGGTGAACAGCAGCCCACTGCTACCTACTCGTGGTTGTTGAGAAAGTGGAGCTGGCCTTCACAGTTGTGAACAATGGAAGGGTGAGAGACAGTAGGCATAGCTTGGAACATGAAATGTTCAGACTGGATGTAAATAGAAACAGTGGAATTGGCTGTGTGGAGAGGTTGTGCTGTCTCCATCCTTGGAGGCTTCCCAGGTCCAGCTGGGTAAAGCCCTGGGAAACAGTGAGTCGGATGAGAAATGTCCTGAGGACTCTTCCATCCTTGATCCTGTGATTTTAACTCTTCATAATAACTAATTGCCCCCCACACAGGGTGCCTAAACTGCTATGGAAGGAGCCTTTCTTGGGTTAAGATGCCTGGTTTTTAAGGCGCCAGTGAAACAGGAATATCATCCTATTAAGGAATGTAAATGGTGCTAATAAATGGAGTCATAATGCTAATCATAGCACAGAACTCTTTAATGACAAGCCACTTCTTTTATCTCACACCTGTAGTAGTGACCAATTTTTTTCCCCTGGAGAAGCCATTTTCTGTAAATTACTGTCATAGGTATTTAGATATTTTCCTCCTTCGCCCACACATTCGCACACACACTAACCATGAAGCCACATTCCAGCTAGCTTCTGAGCTGTTTTTATATTTATACCAATTTTACTTATCTCAAAGAGCAGAAGGTTAAGTCCCTGTTTATGCTTGGGGATGTGAGACCCAGAACAACATTGCTGTCCTGCTTTCTGTAGACACTGGACTTCACATTTATCATAGAGTCTTCCTTGAAAATTATCCTCCTACTTCTCATTATAATCAGATTAAATAGTTAAGAGCCATGGTTCTGCTGGTCATGCTTTATTCAAGCAGTGCCTATTTATCTAGTATGGCTATGCTTGCTTCCAAAGCAGTACTTGGCTTGAGGTCCAGTACTCTGTTGGATGTCTCTGATGAACACTTGGCTTTTAGCTGCTTACAACTATGACCTATTCATTAATTAATACAATAGTAGCTAATTTACACATGCAATGGCCTTTGACCATGAAAGAGAAGTGTCTTAAGCAACAGTAAAGTCAATAATAGTTTAAAGGTATGTAGAGTTATTATCTGAAGTACAGATGTGAGAGAGGAGCTGATAGTCTGAAGGGTAAACTTGATAACCTAGGATAAATTATACATGTCTAATTATTAGATGACTATTTTCCTATCTCTATTAAAATGTAGGATAAAAGAACATAAAATGGAAATAATCTTGAAGATCTCTGTAGAAAGGCTGGCAGGAGCAGTCATGCAGCCTGCTTGATCTTCTTTACACTCTGAAATGAGTAGGGGGATCCTGAAGAGCAGGAGATGTCTATGAACAATATAAAATTCTTTAAAGAAAATATATGGACCTTTTATTCATATGAATAAGAAACTATTGTATGTGTCTTAAGCTTCTTATCTCCATTAAATTCATCATCAATTATAAAGTTAGTGAATTTAATTTGTAAATAATCAGTGAATCTTTCATTTACATGATTCTAGTTGCATGTATTCACAAGTTTACACAGCTCTGAAGAACTCTGTCCTTTTTTGTTTTTAACCTCCCAGTCATGCCATCTGGTTCTGTGCAATGGCTGCTGAAATCTCTCTTTTCCTTTTTAAGGTGACCTTGGGTTGACTTCACATTTCACATAACTGATTAAACTTAGTGGCAATTATTTTCAGATATTTTAACATACTCTGAATCTTTTCTCATGTACTTGCCAGAAATCTAATTTTAAAATAAATTTGCACATGTAACATTGTCGCTATTTGCTTTAAGTGTATAATTATACTGGTACCACTGTGAAGACACCTTCAGTGTGTCCAAAATGGGTGTAAAGACCTGCCAGCAAATGTACTCAAGATGGTAATTTGGGCATTATCTTTCACATGTACAGGTGGTGATGAAACAAGGGCAAGAACACAGTCTTTAGAATTAGTCCTGTAGTAATATATATGTTCCAATAGATAAATGTCTTGAGTACTCTTATGTGCAAAGTGCCATCCCAGTCATTTATTCCATGTGGAAATTTCTTTGAATCTTTGCCATATGATGAGGCAAGCCCAATTCAGCAGGCCTGTTGAATTACCAAAGAAGATTCAAATGTCATTCAGGCATTTTGTTTCAATGATTTGATTTTGTATTGTCATTTATACTCAGAAGTTATTATAAATTAATTAAAAGACCATCTGAAACCCTTCAGGTAATTTTCAAACACAATGAGAATCTCCCTTGTATGGATACTGCTGTTCCTGTCATTCTGTGAAGACATTTTAATCAGATATATTAATTTTTCTCCACTAAAATGGAAGGGGGAAATATATGATTATGGTCTGTCCCTACTGTCAGCAGCACATAAATCTACTGGCATAAATAGGATGCACAGGGTGCAAGTCAATGGCACAAACCCAGTATATTATTTCACTTGAAGTACAGCAGGCTAAAACAAAACAAAAAGCCTTTTTGTGTAGGCTGTCATGTGTAAGAAAGCCAAGATGCAGAAAGATTTATTTAACACCTTTGGCAATTAATATACATATGTGTTATGATAGCTCATGGAAGCAGTTGGCAACAGTACCCTCTAAAATAGCAGTTCAGCTGAGATGCTCAAGGATACAGGAAACCCACTGGTGACAAAGGATGTCTGTCTGAAAGCTGCCTCTTTCTCCACATTTCTCTTTTAGTCTTGCTACTTGAGTTGTCTGTTTTATGGTTTTGTGAAAGTGAGGCATACCCCACTTCTCCTCTTCTAGGTAATTTTGGTCTTAGATGCCCAATGCCTTTCTTTTATCATTCACAGGAAGGGTCTTTTACTGCTTTGCTGCTCATGCTGACTTCTCTGTATTAATAATGAGCTATTGCAATAGGTGGGTGAGCCTTATTTTAATTTCATTTTACCAGTACTGAGCCAAGGCTCTAACTGGTCAACAGTGGCTTTTTAAGATCTTAATGTCTTCCTGTAGGTATTGGCCTCCTGGTAGCTGATAAAACAGGTGAAAGGGCATTGTCCTCTGAGCTGCCACTGTTCACAACCTATGACAGCCCTGTAGAAGCCACACATTTCAGTTTCAAATGAAATGCTGAACCACAGGGTGTCATGACCCAGAAGGCAGTATACATTCACTTCTTCTACTAAGGCAGAAAATTATGGAGCAAATAAAAAGGGATGACCATTTCTTAAAATATGTCACCAGAAATCAGGAGAGCTCACTAATCACTCCCATTTGAATTTTTTCTTCTGGTACTATTCCATTTTCCATGGATTTGGCCAGAAGAAGTAATTTTTTAGGAGTGGTTCTTCTAGAAAGGCAAAGGATAAGGAATCTCTAGTAGCTTGCAAACTAAGCTGGAAAGAAAGAAGTATGATGTATTTTCATTAGAGCTGGTCTGTAGCTTGGAGGGGAGGAAGCTCTTCATATCTTTGCAGAAAGTCATGGGTTTTTTATTTATTCAGCAATACTTATTGCTGAATCCTGTTTTCCTGCCATGGCTGTTGGAATTTATAATCTTGATAAGGGAGATAAAAATAGAGTAAAAAATAAAAAAAAAAAAAAACCAAAACAGTTTGCTTATATGCTTTACAGTTTTGTACTATTATCTTCAAAATATTTTTATTTAGGGCAGCAACCCCAACGTCCCCTGTTACCCACACTAAAATGTAAATGGTGGCATTAGTGGGCTACTCTATAGAAGTGTCACTGCTGACTTGGGCTTTTTTATCTTGTTTTCTGTTACTGTACTGAAACTGCAGAAGCTGAGCAGAGAATTGAGGAGAATAGAAGAGAAGTGGGCTCACTTTCTGAAAGGTGATCACATCAGCTAACACAATTTAGTGTTTGAAGGAAAAATAATTGCAGTTCAGGTTCTAGGCTCTCATGTAATCTTTAAGATAGGCATAAATATTTCTAAGGTCAAAGTATTGCAGATAGCAAACTATTTCAGGACAGTTCCTGTGGCTGAATTCCATGCTCACTCAAAACTGAAAATACTGTACTGTATGCTGGATGTCAAGGTCACAACATTTTTGCTTTAATTACCATTTAACCACTGGCTTTTAAAATTAAAAATGTCATTATCCAACACTGGCTTTGTAACCCATGTGTTTAAAATTAATGTTGGGACGAGAGTCTTAAGGAGTCAAAAATAAAGTAAAATAAAGAAAATATCCCATATCTAGATATCTACAAATTATCTGACTAATTGTTTTTGAAATTTTATCCTCTTTAATCTCTAAGAATATGTTTCTTAAAATTGTGCATGGTATCTTGGTTTAGTGCCTGTCTCAACACCCACAAAAAATCATGGGAGAAAGAGATGGGACAGATATGGGACAAATCTGTCTTATAGACCAGATCTGAGACTTTTTGACCAGTCAAACACAGTTGTAACCTGTGGAATATACAGTTGTTTTATCCTTTACTAAAGATAAGAAAAGGACCTAGAAGATGCACTCAATCCATTATAAATGAAAGAAAAACTCAAAATAAATCTCTGTTAACACACAAGAATATTTTAAATTGGGTCTGAAATGTCAGAATCCCAAGTTTCTTCATTTTCCTCAAATAAACAGGAGGTTGGTACTTTAAAAACACCAGCCAGAACTGCTACAATGAAGTATGACCACTTGTGTGATCATGGACAAGAGCATTTCCATGTATGTCTGTCAAGCTTATAGCAAAATCAGCTGAGGAAGTCTGAATTCTACTGCTAATAATTATTCCCATTGGATAACCTGGAGAGAGACAAAGAAAATGAAGAAAGAACAGAGAAAACAACATATGAAGAGAAAAGGAAAAAGGAGGCCACACGAGAGTACAAAGTAAGAGGTAGATTTGAAAAGGGAAACAGAAAAGGGCAGGGGATGGAGGGATAATGAATACATGTTAGAAACAGGGAAGCTTTTGATAACACCATACCATGAGCTGGCATTTTTTCTTTCTTTTCCTCAGAGAATATTTAAAAGTATGACCTGTGGAATTGCAGGTGAAAATACAGAGATGAATGATACGTACAGCACAGCATACTTCAGCCCACAATTAATGATTACTGTGGAGTGACATCATTATGGGGTTCACAAGCAATTTAGAGGGATACCATCCTACAAACAGTGAAGAAATGAAGAAAGGAAATTCCTCAAACTACCATTCAATTAATTACATATTGCAGAAGTCAAACAGATGAGAACCATTTCATTTTTAAAACTTCAAATACTTTTTTACTATTTACTCACAAAAAACAGCACTGAAAGAAGGCAATACTTCCAGGCTGAATCAATTCAAGTACAGTTTATTCTTTTGGAGACTAGGGATGCTCCCATTATCAGCAAGAGAAATTAATTTTTAAGAGGCAGTTTAACATTCTCAATTACTCAGAGGAACTGAAAGTATAATAAGGAGCTGGTGGAATACTCCTGTAAAGGAAAAGTTACTTTCAAAGGTTAAAGGCATATAATTTACAATAAATTTCTTTTCTTGACTGTAGCTGAAAGTCAGAATGTGCTGAACTCTCCCAATGCTCAGAGTACAAAACATACTAATTCACATTTTTTTCCCTGGCCTTGAAATTTGTCCATCACTTTACTCCTTTGGAGCATGTGCTCTAATGTGACATGCTGGAAAATCTGCAATAATGACTATAACATCTATAGCAGTACTTAAAATACAGTCTCAGATTATAATATTAAGTAAGCAAGTATTGGGTCATCCTAAAAGTAGTTTTTATTGCTCTTTCAGAATGAGATGTTAAAAAAAATATTAACAAAGTTTTTTCATTCTTAAAATGTACTTTCTGGCAGAGAAAGGCTCCAACTGAAAAAGAGTTTATTTTTATATTTGGAACAATTTAAGTGTCTGCACTAAACTTTAGTGAGTGGGTAAATGACCTTCCATTTGAACCTCAATTTCATGCACTTCAGTTCTTGTACTTAGATAATTTTTCTCCTTAACCAATCAACAAATAATTTAGCTTCCAAGGGAATACAATATCAGAGCAAAATCCAGTAGGCTTTAAGTGGGATATGTTTGAACTTTCTAAATAATATTGGGAGTGTTTAAGTGATTATTTTGCAAAACTTGTAGAATATCATGCTGTTAATGAGATCACCTTGCAGTTTCAGTGATATCACTTACTTTGTCAGTATAACCATTTTCTTATAATTTATGTTTTCTCAGCTGGTTTTTTTGGTTAACAAAAATGAAATGGTATTGCTCATTTTTCTCCAGCTTGAGTGAACGCTTTTTTACTTTCCAGTAGTCATTTATAATTTTTATTCACAACACATCCTAAAGTAGACTGGGGACTAAAAAGAGACCTTTGCAGGTCTGTGAAAGAACTGTGGGCCTGACAGTCCTTGCCTAGCTACCCTAAACCAACCCACAGCCCAGGATCCCAGTTTAGCACCCTTCAGAGGTGCTGCAGGGTCTCCAGCCCTGTTCCTGAGCAATTATTTCCATTTCCTGGCTTGTCCTTGGCCCTGAATTGTTACCCAGCTTTTGGCTGGTGTTCCTCTATCTGCCATCAGGGTCTGTTGCCATCTCCACCCTGCTTGTAGGGAGATGCTGGCCTGCACATCACCCTGTCAGTGAGCCCAGACCTTTTGGGCCCTGAGCTGGGCACCAAGAAGACAAAAGATCCCATGGCCCCCAGACTTCAGCTCTGCACCCAGAGCTTCCCTTGCCTCACACCTCCTCCAATGTTTCCACACCCACTGAGAAATGGTACAGTGGTTTGTCCATCTGATGTACTTAACACTGCCTGCCTTTACCCAGGGGATGGCAGGTATCAGCCTGTGGCAGCACCATTCCCTCCTGGCTCTCAGGAAAGGCTCTAAACTGGATTAACTCCTATGTGGAGTCAATGGCTGCCTGTGACTGAGTCACAAACCTTTACAGTGGAAGAATGTTCAGAAGAGCATGGGTGATGGCTGTGGATGATGTACTTGCAGTGCTTGGAGCAGAGGGTAGAAAGTGATAACAGCTGTGGTAAAGGGAAGTGAAGCTGAGCAAGGGAATTGGACTGTGTGTTCCCAAGAGGTCCCTTCTCATCTAAAAGATTCAGTGATTCTGTACAAGAAGCTGCTCAAAGTTTGCTCCAAAGTGAAAGAGAGAAATAAAACCAGAACTGACCAAATTGCAAGAGAAGTTGAAGGTTGCTTACTTTAGCCTATGGTTTTGCACAAAACCTCACTCTCAGGGTTGCATCTTTGATATAAATAACATATACAGGAAAATACTGATTTAACTCTAATGTAAAGATAAACTTAAGTCTAAAATTAGTGCTGCAATTCATGCATTATGAGTGAGAGATACAACATTTTAGGTACTCAAAGCTTAATTTGCTGCTTTTCAAAGAGAAGCATTAATTTTGTGGTGCTTGAGATGACTTGATTAAATCCTGGAACAACTGAAGTCTGTGTAAGGTTAGACACTGGCAGAGTTTTGCATAATTTACTCTCTGCAAGACAGTAAATAATTTACTCTGTAAGAGTCATTACACATATCTGTTGGAATTCCTGTAGTGCATCTGCAAATGTTGGAATGAATCAATTCCTCCCATTCCCCTCCACTTTCAAATTGTCTTATTAGTGTGTGCATCTTACCTGGCACAGTGTGCTTGCTGATCTACTCTTTCTTTTCCATAGCCTCAGGAAAGTTTCTGCCCAGCCTGTACAAACTCCTGTGTCACCACTAAAGCATCATTAGCACCACAATATTGAGTAATTACCTGAACACACAGCTTAGAGAACTCAGAATTGAAAAGAAGCACTGCAGCTGAATGGTACAACCAGATTCTTCCTCATCAGTGGCAACTCCTCCAGGTCTCCTCAACCACTAAGTGAAGCCAAATGAACTGAATCAAATGGGCACTGGTGAGCCCTTGTAGAATTCTGCAATTCTGACCTAGGAAATAGAGGTGGGACCCTAAACTCTGTAGTCAAAAGGGCAGGTCTGTATTCCCTGCATGCTGCAGAGTGTGCAGAAATGCTAAGAGAAGCATGCTTAGCTGCACACTTTGGATCTGTCCACATGGAACTGCTGTCCAGTTCTGGCCACAGCTCAGCTACTCCTACACAATAAGATACTGAGCAACTTGCAGTGACTGCAGTGGAACCCACATTGAAAGTTAAAGTCTATTCAAGATGACAACATCTGAGCCAGTGAGAGGAAAAGTAGAAAACTAGGACAGTTTGGATTCACTCCTGGTAAAATGTGATATGCTTCACCTTTCACCACTGACTGGTCTAAAGAAGGAATTGTGACAGAGCTGACTTCCTTCTAATGCAGTTGGAAAATCCTATGCCAGGGGGTAAGACATTATGAGAAACAGAGAAATATTCCATGTAAGCAAAATAAATAGGCAAACAAATGAATAACAATCTCCCCTATGAAAATTAAAATATTTAGAAAACTGTTTCTATTTAGAATCTACTCCAGATTTGTTATTCAAAAACTTTTTGTTATGTCATAAAATTGAATTCTGGCAGCAGAGCAGATCACAGAGTGTATGTCTGACTGCTGATGAATTTTCAATATGCTTGTCTTGAATATTCCATACCTGAGACTATCCACTGTCTTGGTGTGGATGACTCAGGATAGTGGGACTTTTTTTTTTTTTTTTACTGTCCCCAGTTTATATGAATGAAGAACTAATTTGTGTTTCCAACTGAAATGTCTATTCTTTTCTAAAAAATAGTGCTTCTATACCATAGACTGTAAGTGACTGACTGAAAATATGAACTTTCAGCCAGAGATGGAAGTTTCACCTCTGTGTAGAATAACAGAATTACAGAATATTCAAAGTTAGAAGGGATTCCCATGTATTTCCCAAAACTTTCTGCTGAGCACAGCAGTAACTTTGATTTTCTCCTGTTCAGGTTCCACTGGCTGCTCTCTGTTCCTAGGCTGTATCTACATGCTGTAGTTGTTAACTGCTGCTGTCTCAGTCCCTATGGAAATGGAAATAAACTGAGATGATACTGAAAGGTTGCTAGGAAACAGTCAGATGATGGTGATGAGGAGGACAGTATCCCCTTATTCAGGATATTTCTCTACAGTTTGTCAATCTAGATGGCCTTTGACAATTTATCAATTATAGGTGCTGCTAAAGAATTACATTTTTAAAAAATCAGGAATGCTTTTCATACCTGCGCATAGGAAGACAAATGCAAAAAAAAATGTTGACGATATTTTGATGCTTTTCTCAACTGCACATGGAACAACTCTTAAAATTTACTCCAGTTCAGGCTGATCCAGAGTGCAGTAAATTATCTGACAAGTTATATAGCACACTTATTGTACTTCATATATCTCTCTATAGCATACTCACAATGAATATTTGAGTGCTTTCCAGTAGTGCATTAAGCAATGTGACTAATGCTTGTTACATGTTTATTCTTTCATTCCTCTCCCCAGGGGAAGATGTGTCTACTGTGTAATGTTTTGTTATACAACATATAATGCTTGTCTGACTGTTTGTCTAAATGTTTATGTTGCAAAAGGAAAGGTTAAGAAAATCTAATTTGAACTTGGAAAGGAGGATGGCACTCAACTTGTTCTGGACCTTGCCTCCTGCACGAGTCGATTTCTCAGTCTCAGACTGGCCCCAGCTGAAACACTGTTTTCTCTTTAATAAGATTTACTGTCCTTGGAAAGGTTTCCCTTTGCTGGTAGAACAAAATCGTCAATCACTCCTTTCATTCTGGGAATTCAGTTTAGATACCCTGGATCCTGGTCACAAAAAAATACTGTGCAACTTTAGAATCCAATTCAGTAGCTGGTTAGGCTGGAAATCACCCTCTGTAAACCACAGCAGTTGTTTGTCAGCTGGAAGAGCTTGAAATCCCCCACATCTCACTAGGCTGCTACCACTAAGATTGTTTCTCTTGCCACATGCTGTTGCTGTGACCTGCAAGGGTGACCAGGATTGACTCTTAGCAAAGGAGCTTTCTGATGGCCTGTGTTTTGGGAGAAATTCTTGCTCTCACAGGAAGCTTCTGAATAAGAAAAATACAAGGATTGGCAGCACACAGGCCCCAACAGGAAAATCAGATTGCTGGTGAAAAAAATTGGTGGGAAGGAAAAGAAGGGATTTGTGGTCTGGTTTGTTTTATTTTGATATATTGCAGAAAACTATTGAAAGAAGTACCTTTGCTAAGATTTCAATACAAGGCAGAATCGTTTATTAATTAATGAGATCTGTAGTGAGCTGCAAGCAAATTTGTAAAAGGGAAGTATAAATGAGACATTGATTTGAGTTTTATCTTCATTTTATTTGTACACTATAAATTGTAAAATTTCATCATAAAATTCTTACTTCACGCTTTATGGCATTTTTATACTTAAGTTGTATTACTGCCATTACTGTGTTTTTTATATTTCAGAGCACATAATGTTTCTCATAGCAATAACAATGTCTTTCCTGGTAACAGTCAGTATCATAAAGAGTCCTGAAGCTATGGCATAACTTCTGGAGATGAGCCTTACAGCAATCAGGACCATGTGCCCAGGCTAAAACATCTGGAATGGCCATAAGGCTCAATATTTGCATATTAGTGAAACTGAAAATGAAAGGTTTCAGCAGATGTTAGCAAATTCAGCGAAAAGACTACCTACATGCAGCAATGAGTGGATCAGTGTTCATTAATACATATTGTTCTTATTTGTCTTCTTTTTCAGATGGAAAATAACTTCTAATGGTTTTGTGTTGTTATTTTTGTTGGGTTTTTTTTCATTTGCCACTTGCAATTATCTATAAAACACAAAGGAGAAGGTAATGGATCAATCAGTTTTTTATAACTATTTTTCAGGAAAAAAGTTATGACTGCCCTAAGAGATTAGCACTTTTTTCTTCTCTGCTCTTCCTTTATATTTTAATAGATATTTATTATAGTTTGTCAAAACTGTATCTGAAATTCCTGCTTTTCTGAAAGGATATAAAAATAAACCTTTATGTGTTATACTATACTATACAGAAAAAAATAGTGGGTTTTTATGTCTTGTTTATAAAATAAAATATAATCAATAAGATATATAAAGACAAATTAATATTCCTTTGCACACCTTCTTGTACCATGAAATGCATTTTTATGCTGGCAAATGTTTTTCTCTAAGACTGAAGTTTTTTTCTCATCTCATCAGTAAGTCACAAGTAAATCAAATGATGACAGTGAAGGACCTATCATTCCCTACAGTACAGCAGATGGGTCCCCTGGTTTAATTAAATAATGTTGCTGTGGGCACTATGATTGAACAGAAGTGTTGAAAACTTCAGAGCTACAGAATTTTCGCTGCCAAATAACAAATGCAAAAATGGCTACTTGGGAAAATATGTAAGAGGAAAAGTCAAAAGTACTCTACCTTCCAAAAAATATATATTGGAAAACTACTGCTGTTGCTCTTAACCTGGCTATGCTCTTCTCTGATCCTCCTTTATACTTAACTGCATTCTCAGTAGAATGAATGAAAACAAGTTTGTTTCAGTTTCCTCCTGTTTCTCAGCTGATTTATACCAGTTGTAACAACACGAGTCTCAGAGGACTAATCCCATAAAAATCTGTCTACACTGGGGTGTGTTTTACAACAGGCACGTTCAAAATCTTCATGTGATAGCATCTTTTGTAATTTTTATGTAACATCTGACAGCGTCTGAATCTCACTTGTTTATTTGTCTATCCTCTTTGGGTTAGATTCTTTCATCAGGAAATTTGCTATCATATTTGTCCTGGTTTAAAAAGCAAATATTTTTTTTTTTCCATTGCTATCAGAAAATATTTCTATCGCAGGAAATAAAATTCTCCCTGGTAAATTTTCATAAACAGAAATTTTCATTCCTTCCATTTAGGTAAAATTTATTCATTCAGAAAAATGATGTAAAAAGTCCTACTCTGTTGATCTGAAGGAGGTTATTTATTTTTTAGGAATTTTAAAAGGCCTAATAAAGATTAGAATAAGAGGGCTTGTGGTGAATTTTTACAAATATATCATAGTAAAATTGGGAGATAAAAAATACTTAAACTGAAAGGTGACAACCTTGGTAATTTAATCAATAAATTTCTCTAAGAAGATAAATCATATACTTAACTAAATCATAAAAAATTTTCTGTTAATTGAGGTTCCAGGTTTCTTCTCAGTGCAAGCTGAGAACTGGGCTTTGACTTTGGACCTGAGTTATGACCTTGTGCTGCATAAAAGCCTTTGCAAGAACTCAGTCAAATATTACAGATAACAACATAATTTGGGTTTTTTTCACTTAAGTTTATGAATAAAGAGTTGTCTTATCAGTCCTGTATGTCTCCTTCCTTTCTCCTACACATTTCTCAACATTAAAAAGAGATTCTGTCTTTCTAAAAGACATAATATATTTATATTATTTATTCAGAAAATTAAAATCTATGCCACAATCGAGTAACATGGAAGAATTTCTTAAATCAAGTGGAAAGCACATAGAATGGTTCAGCAACAGTATGCTACAAAAAATAAAACTCCTATGAACCCTAGCAGAGTCCAGAATTCTAAAATGACAATAGCTGTGAAAAGTAGTAAAATAAAACAACAGGCAGTCTGTTATTTTTCTAAGCTATCCAGTTTTTACACAATTTCATGTTAATGCCAGTATTCATGCATACAATTATATTCATGATTACATGTGGAGACAGTGGATATAATTGAGATATTAGTGGAACATGTACTCATCAACTGATAATGTCTCAATTTAAAACCTGCACACAAAGTGAGTGGGACAATCACTGTCAAGAATTATAACAATGGGGACTAAATATGTAACTGCTGCTACCTGTAAAAAATGGTGATAAAGATGGTCATCAGCACTGTCACTGATTTACTGCATTACAATTTAGTATTTTTTCTGCATATCTCCTATTGTAAGTATGGGATTTGGTTTCAATAGGAAAAGGTGTAAACACAAATTCAGATTGCTGGCTAACAGACAGGTATATATTTTTTGGGTTTGGCTTCACCAAAGAATTGCTTTTCCTTGCAAAATTCTACAGAAAGTGCTTTACCTGCGCAGCCCAGACATTCAGCCAGAACCTGCAGTCACTGCCTCAGAAATAGTGCTACCATCTTTTACCTTGTGAGGATGTTACTAGTCATCAGAGTTCTAGGATTCACTGTCACTCCTGGTTTGGGACTTACCAGGGTTCAATGGCCTGCATAAACTGGAAATAGTATTGACAGAAATAGCAAGTCAATATGAAGACAATCTGGGAAGTTAGAAGGAATACGAAAGAGCAGGGAAGAGACAGATAAAAAGAAGAGAGAATAATTAACAAATTAATTGGAAGGATGGAATGGAAGGCTATGGGGTTCCATATATCAAGGACAAAGTGAAGTTAGCATCAGAATAAAAATTAGCTGGTTTTGGAAGATGATGGTGACTTCAATGGAGACTAATTAAATATGTTTTATTCATGAAAATAGAATCCTGAAGAAACTTGAAATCTGAGCAGGTGAACCACTTAGGTTTGTTTTCTCTTATGGGTGAAGGAAAACTGTGGAAGGAAGTAAGCTTGAACCTGTATTTTGAAAAAGAATGTTACATTGTCTATAAGTGGTCAAGTCTATCCTCAAAACCACTTTGTGCAGAGGACAGCCCAGACAAAACTCAATTTGAGTAGCTCAAACCTAAATTTGAAACAACACAAGAGAAAACAGTGAATGATCTGCCAAGTATCATTCCATACATACACATTGTTCCTGCTTTTTCATTATTATGTTTTGTGCAAAAGGCAGATGGATGAAATATGTATCATTTCTAACAACCAGTTCTAGGTGTAGGGTCTTGTAAAAGCTATGTTAAATCAAATGCATTGAAGGATTAGGGCCTGGGAAGTTGGGAAGCAGAACAAGTATCAAGTTTCTAAATATTGCCATTAAGTAGGAAATACATATGCAACTAGACCATCTAAATTTATGTACCAATTACAAGCAGTATTTGCATGCTTAGCTGGCTTTCCTGAAAGGCTTACCCACCTCTTTTTATGCTCCCAATTACACAGACAATTGCTATTATTAGGCAAGAAGTGCAGATGAATCTGTCAGAAAATTCATCTTGCAAAAGGAAGGATAAAAAGATTGTTGGCAAGGGTTAGGTTGTTTCATTCTGTCTCAAACAATAGCTTCTCCAGGTTTTGAGGAGTACTTATCCTTCCTTTTGTCATGTATCTAACATGGAATTCAGGTTCCTCTAAAACTGAAATCTTAAGTTATTAAAATACATGGAAGCCACCATGCTTGCTCCCTGTCCCTGAAGTAGCAAAACAGGATCTTTGGGAACATTCTGTTGCAGAAGATACTGAAAACTAAGTAATAAAAATGCCATTTTTTGTCTTAGTTTTTTTTATCTTTATGTTATAATAAAACAAGACTATAAATTATTAACCTAAAATAATGTGCTAATCACCAAAACTTTGGCAATGCAGAACACAGATACTTATGAATGGGAATATATCTTAGAATATTCTGTATAAGATGTGATTGCTTTCATTTCAAGTGAATTGGGGACGACTTCTATAAAGTATGGAAAAGGAAAATTTCAGGGCACTTTTTAGTAGATATTTGCCTGTTAAACAGTCTTTTTTAAAATCTGTTTACATGTTTTAGACAATGTATTTTTGTTGGTTTATTTGAGGAGCTTCTCTTCACAAAAAAGGTGATCTTCAGTGCCATCACGTGGCATCTGGGGGACTGCCAGGGGGTCAGGTCCAACCAGCATGTTGTGCCAGGAGAAACTTAGATTGGGTATCATAAAAAGTTCAGCCATGGAGAGGGTTGGTATGCGTTAGAACAAGCTTCCTGGGGAAGTGGTAGAGTCATTCTCTGGAGGTACTTGAAAGACAGGCAAATATGGCACTTAGGGACATGATTTAGTGTTGGACTTGGCAGTGCTGGGTTCATGGCTGGACTTGATGATCCTAGAGGTTTTCCAACCTACGCAATTCTGTGATTCCATTACATACAGCAGTGTTTCCATTTGCTCAGAGAAACTGTGCAATTGTAATTTGGGTCAAAGATGATGTACTCAGCTCCTACTGTACTTGGTGACCAAAAGAGTGTGCAGCCATTCTGCTGTAACAGACTAAGGCAGAACTCCACCATGTGTTAGCTTGAAACTTGCGAGCACTTGCAAAGCAATACCAAAAGTTAGAAGTAGAAAAAAATTTGTGGTATTTTCATACTTTCTTCTTTGGAAGAGAGCAAACAAAGTGGAATTTCCCTTAGGAATGGTGGTGGTTTCTAGGCCACTTCCAATCAAAATAAGTTTTTTATTCAATAGCAATTGATAAGACAGATATCAGCTCTCTGGCTAATTTTCCCTGCTTATTGTTGTATTTATGCTAGTTTGACTTGTTCCATTTTTCATTGCCAACATCTTTTCAATCAATTTTTATGCTGTACATTCCTCTGTGCTTTGTTTCCTGCTGTATTGTGAACTTTTCAGTGAAAATACATTATAATATAAGAGATGAAGAAAGCAGCCAAAGGAAGCAGCCGAGGCAATAATACAAAAAATCGATATTAAGCCAGCTGTTATGTTTGACTCCCTCATGTAGGAAGCCCTGGAGGAAGAAATGAGAAGGCTTAGTTGGGAACAATGAGTTTGGCATTCTTGGTATATGTGCCTTTTCATGACATCCCAAATCTTTCCCCTTATCATTCCCTGCTAAATAACCCTTCAACATTCCTGTCTTAATCTTGCTGTAAAAAGCCCTAATCACTAGCAGAGACATCTCTGCCTCCCGGGCAACATGGACACAAATTCCCATTTTGGTGCTGACCACCACTTGAAATGTATTTTAATTTTGTTGTTCTCAAATCTAGCTACCACACAGGCTTTCAATATTTAGGAGCACAGAGCTATGCCGGGCCTGCTCACGAAAAGGGAAAGAAAAAACATTTCTTAGAACAAGACAAATATTACCAGTCACTTGACAGTCACTTCTACCTATGGCAAGCACAAACCCCCATCCCCAGGAGACATGCCTTACATTAATCATCCTACATTATGCAGCCATTGGGTACAAAGATGATGAAAGTTGTGCCCTTTGCGAGGTTGTTATTGACAAGTTTCACTGTGCCTCTGTGATGAACAGCTCTTATTTTTCTTTCCTCCCACATGTGTTTCTAGGCACACAAAACAATGTTTAGCCTTTGCGGTATGTCACAGATTCAGCTATGATTCTTCGTTAATTAGACACTATTTGTATTTATTTATGCCCAGTTTTATTAGGTTTGAATATCTTTGCTTAAGTATGCCTTATGCAGCAATTATTGGTGTTCTTTTCAAACCACCTATAATTCACTCTCCTTTCTGTGCTTACATAAAATACTATAAGCATCTTCTTTAGGTAAACAGAAAAATGTGCAAAATGTATCATTAGCTGGGATATAGAAAAATGAAGCGTTCCTGCAGAGTAACTAGTTTTGATTATGCCTGCTTTTCCCCCACATTTTTCAATCTATTTTCAGCTCTTTTCTCACAGGCACGAGGGATTTTACACTGCAATAGCTTCTTCGTTATCCTCAAAGGAAATAAAAGTGATAACAGACTTTTCTATTAAGCAAGCAGTGTAGTCAGTGTGCTGACAAGATGTTAATTTTTTTTAAAGTTTCCTCATTTATTTTTTCTAACGCTACTTCATTGAAGATAATTTGCCTTGTAGTTTTAAACTCAAATGGAAATTTTGTTGCCACTTGTTTTCTCCTTTTAAAATATTTGTGAATTCATCCATTGATACTTCAAATATTTATGCATTTTTTCCACATAGGATAATTATACACTTAGGTTTTATTAATTAAGAAAAGGATATGCTGTATTACTTCTTCAAAGTAATGCCAAATCATTCAATTATGTCCTTAAATGTAGCTTTTTCTCATTTTGGAAAAAAGCCAGTTTACCACCCTTTGCTCTCTCCCTCACTGTCCCTGCCCTCTATTTCCAGTGGTCATGAAAAGACATTTTCTTTCTTGACCGCTTCAACATTGAGTGCTCCTCTCTTGTTAAAAAAGTCAAGCATTTCCTACTGAAACTTAAACTGACATTTTTATTATACTGCTGATTCTGCTGAGTGAGGAGACCTTAGACAAAGGGCGCTTTTATAAGGGAACTATTCACAGGAGGCTCTGTGCTTCTCAGGAATGGGAAAAGCTTTACCTAGTGACAACTAAGGGCAGCAAAACAGAACAAAACCGAATACTCTAACAGCGCCTCAGATTTCCCGAGCTGAAAGACTGGTTGCAGGCTGCAGCACTGACCCTTTAAAGGTAGGAGATAATAAAGCTGAATACCAAACAATAAAAAGAAGGTGGGTCCAGAGAGATGATATTTCCTCTGTTTTTAAGATCATGCCATTAAGATACAGAACAAGGAAGACTGGAAATGTCATAACTGCAGAAGAGACATTATGCAGACCTTTCTGATAGTAAGAAGACCAGCAAGACTCAAATGAGGATGAAAAATTTTGTGCCTTTGCTAAAAATTTAAAAGCTAGAAATCACTATTTTCTTAATTCAGTACCCAAATACAGCTCCCACCTCGAGACAATTTAGCTGCTTGCTTAGGATTTAAAAGAAACATTCCTCCACCTATCATATTTGGCTTTAAAGAGAGCTAATTTTTTATTTATTGATTTTGTACACATTTAGTCATATAGAGTTATGTGCTGTTGTAAGGGGCTCAGGGATAAAAACTCATGGGGTCAAATACCATCCCTTGTTTGGACATTTCTTTCTGGTTCTGCTTTCTTCAGCCACTCTAAAATTTTCCTCATGCTCATGAGCAGGACACCAGAATTACAGCCTTCAGTATACCTGCTGCCTGAAGATGATAATCCCTAAACCAGATCATAAACAGATTTATTTAAATATATTTGAAGAGACAATATTTATCAAATTTTCTGGAGCAATGAAAATTGTTGGAGTTCCTGAATTTGGAAGGTCTTTTGAAGCCCATGATTGGACTCCATACACTGCAGGTCCCTACAGTTTTGGTGTGGAGTATTTAGCTAATCAAGCTCTATGCACACCAAGAGAACAGACTTCATTTTAAACTGGCAGTAGTCCATACATACAGACATGAAAGAAGGGTATCTAAGTGGGAATTATGTATAGTCCTATTGCCTGACAGTGCCCACTTCCATGTTTTCTTAAAGATGAGCAACCCACTTTTAGCATAAAACTAATTCGACTTTTCCCTTTGAAAAAGAGAAATAAGGAATACATATAAATCATGGTAGTTAGCAAGCAATCATTTTTTAACATTTGAAATAGGTGTCATCTCATTCATGTCTGGGGAAAAAAAAATGGGATTATCATGCTGATTATGATCCCATCCTCAGAAGTGAAAAGGCCAAAGGGAAAGTGATTTTCTTTGTAGAACGAGGCAGCCTGGGTGATACTGCCATAAATGTCATGGATTTGGATGTGACCACTTTTGCTGCCAGTCACACCAGTCTGATTTTTATTTTTAGCAAAGTCGAGCTCAGTCTTTTCAAGTACTTAATATGTGACTACCCTCATAAGGAGGTTTTGAATGGAATTTGGGGGAAAATTCCATTCAAAACTTGATAATTAAAAAATCAGGCTGCATAAACCATGCTTTTTGGACCTGTCTTAGTAAATCATCAGTCCCTTAGAATTTCTGTTAAAATCTTTAATTTTTACAGATGTGCTTCCCTTTCCTGCTAATTTTAAAGGTAATTTCTATTTCTCTAACTGGAAATACATTCAGAAATAATTTATGTAATGCAGATATTGTGTTTTCAACAATTTATCTGCAGTGGCTGTTGCAGTCCTCAACATTTCTTTTTCCTTCTCCGTCTTTGCTCAGCATAAAAGGATTTTATTTAATTTTGCCATCTTTAACTATTTCCTTTAAGACCCTTCTCTGGATGAACATTTTCACTTTGTTACATGCTGCTGTTATTTCTAGTCTTTAAAAAAAGCTTTATTCCCTACATCTTAGCACCACTTGGGAAGATCATTAAATCACCCACTCTGAATGATCGGTTCACTGTAATTTCTTTCTAAAGATAAAAATCTTTAATCATAAAGAGAAAAATCCTCTTGGACATAAAGTTATTATTCATTTAAAAAGTTTCTCTCAATCTTGTTAAAAACACACACAAACCAACCCAAAACATCATGAGGCTGGTTTTACAAGGAAATGCTCGCTCCTTGAGGAAATGGCAATGCAGGCATGCTCATAATTGTTCAACTACAGAAAAATTTGAGGAGTTCAGGGTTAACTACAGAGATCTGAAAAGCCAAGAACTTAAACTTGCTTTTATTCTGTGCCTTGAAATAAAGTCAAGGTAACACATATTTACTCACCCAAATCTTAGATAAAGAGTAAGAAAATGTTCATTCTTTTAAACATTGAAACTATTTATTCTTCTTCTGGGTGATCAATGGAGTCTAAATATCTGTAGGAAAACAGCCTGTGTGAACAGCAGAATAAGTTTCCTCCACTCCAAAGGAACTTGTTAAGAAACTCTTTTAGTTTTTTTTAATCATGTTATTTGTATAGATATTAAAGTTCTAAATGTGGAATAAAAAAATAGATTCTTAATCATTACTGAAATAATTTCACCCAGAAAGATGTCTCACATTTAGTATCACAGCAAGAGCTTTTTATACTGCCTCCAAAAATACATGCTGAACTGTGTTTAATTACTTTCTTAAATAAATAAAAATGATTGATGCTGTAAAGAGATAGTAAGATTCAAAACCAGAGTAAATTTAAGTGCTGATAAAAAATAGATTATGCTGACCATACTGAAGCAATTTTGTAAAATTAGCATTAAGGATCTAATGATATGCATACAGTTTCACATTATTTAAAATAAATATATGTATAATCAGCATAAAGCAGTTTCATTTAGCATCACTAAAATCTATATAAAGAAAACCTATTTTTTTAGATCCAATTTACTCATCTTGACACAGTTTTAAAAATTAAGCTCATTTCCAAGGACTGAAATTTACTTATTTTACCAAAAACTGAGAAGTTCTTGGTAAAAGAACTGGGAAGTTCTGGAGAATGGACTGATACACTACAGTGACCATAATAGACAGAAATCAAATTAGATTGAATGAGGTCTTTTAAACACTTGAGGTCTTTTAAACATCCTTTTAAACAAGTATGACAAATGCCAACGGTGGAATATTGTGAGGTGAGGTTTTCTTTTATTTGGGGAAAAAAAATACATTTCCTTAATTAGAAAAGAGTTTAGAAAACAATTTTATTCACCAGGTGTGAACAGTGTATGTTCAGGATTTCTCAGAGGACAAGTGCTACAGAACTCCTTTAATTTCCTTTGAAAGCAAGGTTTGTTCTGTGGTCTCTGTGAAGAAGGAGATCTGTTTTTCCAGATCTTCCAAGACTATTTTGGAAGCCTTTCGCAGTGTTGTAAAGGACTGTGAGGCTGTTTCCCTTTATCCTTGTGTTAAGTTCCCTGTGCCAGTTCCCCAGCTGATGAGAGGTTGCAGACAAGCCTGGAGGGTACCCAGGGAGCTGTGCTGGCTGCTGCAGCCCAGCATTTCCAGCTTCGCGACAGCAGGGAGGAGCAAATCCTTAGAACACCATGGATTGTTTATTTCTCTGGATGTTCCAACACCATCACAACATCTCTGATGTTTTGACCTTACACAAGGCAACTGGGTCATACAGAGCAGGGGAAGTGATGCTGTGAAGGTGTGCCCTGGAGGCTTAATACTTGTTCTAGGTGTTTGTGGGGCTCCCTAAATGGAAGACTCCTAATCTGAAACAACAGAAGGAGTGCAAAGCGAAATAACGTTACCTTTAATACTACATGCCAGTGTCTAGAGCAAAATTATGTTAACTGATGATAAAACTTTCTAAAATACAAATCTAGCCTAGACTGAATATTCTCTGAAGTCTGTGCTCCAGCATTAGTCTTTTCAACCTCATCCAGTAACACAAGAACTGGTTCTTAAGCGTGGTAACCCAATGCTCAAAATTCTTCAAGGACTTTCTCAGTCTTGTACTAGAAGTAAAAGAGTGAAATCCATATAGAAATCAATATTTATCTGCATAGGACAAGAGGACTGTGATCCCTAAATCATGTAGAGGATACACTGTTGGTCTACAAAGTAGTTACGTATCACATTAAATTAATTGAATTGAGGGTTTCCATTTCCAAAATCCATTTGCCAAAAAGAAAAAAAAGAAATAAAGTCTGTGAACTAGACACCTTCTTAATAGGACTGTAAGAAAAAAATCCAAACCAAAATTAAACACAGTGTGACCTAAAATTCAATAACCTAAAGCAAGCCAAAAGTTTTCCTGAAAATTTTAGAAACAAAATGCTGTATTTCATATGGCCATTAAATCACTGATGTTCCAATTCTTTAGAATTCTATGGTCTAGAATGTAGTCTGGGATTAAAATTCAGAATGAAAATTATTACTTTGTTTGTGAGTATTACCAAGGAAAGTAGGAAAATGCATTAATTTCTAGAATTATACATTAGATAATACATTTAATCTGTTACAGAACAATGTTGGTAATACATGAAGAAAATCCAGATGCTTATGGAGTTAACAGTTCCTAAAACATAAATAATATATAAAGCTAAATTTCAGATACAATCTATTGTGATTAATGATAAAAGAAATTACTTAGTAAACATGAAGTGTTAAGTGATAGAATTACTGCTACCTTTTTTCTTTGGCAAAACTCAAACAAGAACCTCTCCCATGAAAGTGGATAAGCATCAGATACAGGAGATATCAAACAATGCCTCCTCTGTCCATATGGAGAGCCCAGAATGAATGTTGGCAGCATGCAGCCAAGGACCTGAGTATTTTCCAAGGGAAAGTGATAGTCAGAGGAACAGTTTCCAAGAAGTGGCATGTGCTCATGGTGCAGTAGATCTTTAGTTCTTTGTACAACTGATTTAGCTCTCAAAACTGCAGTAAAAAAGTGTACACCCCTAGTATTCTGCCCCCCACCCAGCTATTTTTGTTACAGTCACACCTTTCTCCCACTGTTTTCTTGAAGTATAATTTAAAACTGCATTCACTCATGCTTATAAAACCTTCAGCAGTTTTGGCTGGAGAAAAATAGAAAACACAGATGAAAATACTTGACCATCTTGGAGCATACAGTAGAATAGATGAGATGAATGAAGCAGTAACATATAAAGAACAAGACCTAATGAGCAAGTAAAATATGCAGAAAATCAAAGGCCTAGTGTAGAGCATTATTTTTATCAGAAAAAGCAGCTGCTCTGGGAGAGCTGCAGCTCATGACATCAAATCATAATGAGTCATCATCCCCAATTCCCCACACCCTACCTCATAATAAAAAACCACACAGATTAACCAAAGGTTCAGGCGTGAGGCTTATCTTCAGGTATGAAGCAAGATGAACAGTCAAGGGGACTACTACTCTGTGAAAGATTATAATCCTAACATTAGAAATTTCCATGCTGATTACTCACCCTGATTTAAATTCCTACTGGTGACTAGGCACACTCATGTCAGCAGTACTACCTGCATGGATATGTGATCATCCAAGTATGGGAGATAAATTTGGATTAGGATTCACCAAGGTTAAGATAGGTCAAATTATATATCAAAAAGATAATTTCTGTATAGAAGTGGACTGATTTTATTCCTACTGTCCTTCTTTTTACTGCAAGAAGTGAAACTTCTATAAACCAAAAAATTGCCTTTATTTCTGCACAAATGCATGGGTCTGAAAAGGGTCAAGAAAAATAAAATTTCTAAAAAATGTGTTAATTACATAAAGAGTATGTATAAAGTAGAAAACAAAATCCATCCCATTTTGAAGCACAGTTTTATTCAACTTCAGTGCACTCACTCAAACTCATATCACTCTCCAGGCTACACCTGAATTACTCCAGTAGCATAGATTTTTTTCATAGAACTGAAAAAAGAGCTCAAAATGGTAGCTCAAATGATATGAGACTGTGAGGTGTGCCCAAAAATTATGTGAATCAAAAAGAAAGACACAATAATGCTTTTAAAATATTCTTTACTTTTTTTTGGTTTTGCTCCATTTGTTTGGGGTTTTTTCTTATGGGATGCCTTTTGAAGATATTGTCAACATCCATGATATTTAGAATGTAAGGATTTGGAAACACATCATCCTTCATCATCCTCTGGTTACAGATATGATTACCCTAACTTCCATCTACATACCATCATCCTGTCACCTGAAAATTATAATTTCTCTGATCCAGAAGTTCAATTTCTCTTATTAGTACATGTTCATAATTGGTTTTGTCATTGAGGCTAAAACATCTAGTGTAACCTAAACACTCTATATAGTAATTGTTTGCTAACAGAACTGAGAATACAATAATATGCTTAGCAGCTGGAAAGGATTTTGCACCAAAAGTGTACTATTACTGTTTATATATTTTTAGCTTTCTCTCTTTTAAATTTTTTTCCTGTCTAATGGCATTTGAGATTTTTTATGCAGTGCTATAATTTTCCAAGTTGGAGCATTAAGAGAAAAAAAAATCATAGAATGTATCACAGAATAATGAGATTAAGTATCACCAGCCCTCTCATGTGCCCATATGTGGTAGGAAAACTATGCAGTAAATTTTTAGGAGTAGAGTCAATGCAAAGATATTGCTGCTATTAAACCAGTTTTAGTTTCATTATTTTGTGTGCCTCGTTATTTTTAAATCCAAAGTCAATAAGAAACCAATGGGTATGTGAAAGAATTAAAGTCAACTTTCTGCTCCAAGAAGACAGAGCTGGATCTCAAATCTGTAATCTCCATGCTTTTCTCCTGGTGCAAAGGCAGCTTAGGGAAGTAGAGCAAGTTCACATGCTCATGCTGTCCTGACAGTTCTTAGGGAGAGGCACCAGCAATTCCCTCAGAGCAGGACAGCTCCCAGCTCATCTCTGCTGAGAATGACAGCTGTAAATTTAGCTGGGCCCTGTTTTTATTGGTTTAGGATCTCTTTACACACACATTGTCATTTCCAGACCTAGAAATACTTTTAGGTGAAACAACACAGTTATACTTGTGACAAAGAATAATAAACCAAAACAGAGACCAGTCTATTCCAATGTAAAGACATTTTTCTCAACAAACACAGATTTGATTCTATCCAGTCAAAATACTTTCTCTTGCAAAACCCTATGAAGCACTAATACTACAGGGTCTAATATAAATAAAATCTATTCAGCTGATAAAATGACAATAACTGTACAGAAAGCCAGACTTGCTTCTCAGGCTTTCAGAAAAATAGCAGTTTTATCCTCCATAGTCTTGCAGTTCTAAAAAAGTATTGATATATCATGAAAAGCTTCAGAAAATTTTATTTGGAAGGGCACTGTGAGCATTTATTGTGAAATTTAGGTTGTGCATCCTTTTGGTTTATGAGTAATTAATGACATGAACTGGTCTACTAGCATGAAGCTTGAATTCATTAACAAAAGATAACAAAAGGACTTTTACCTTATTTTAGTTAGGTTGAATTACTCCTCCAGAACTGAATATCATGTTCTCCTGGTTGACATGCTGTGCATGCATGTAGAAATTGGAGGGTGAAGGAATGGTTGCATTGCTTCTCAGGAGAGAATGTACCCTGTAGCAGGAAGTGGCTTGTATGAGATATATCTAAGATGTTTCTGACGGTTTGTGATGGTCTGTCCAAAACCAGGTTAGAAACTGAAAGAATGTGGTAATCTGGAAGGAACTTGCAAAACATGTGGACTTTTCTAGTCTGCTTGCTATTAAAGAATTTTGCATGAATTTTTGCATTCTGCGAGTGAATTAGGCTGGTTTCAGCAGTGCTTCTTTACACAGTGTGCAGTGCTGCATGAACACAGCTGTGCTGCTCCACAATGGCTTCTGTGCTGGCAGCTCAAATATCTGTGTGCCACAGTCCTCTGCTTTCCCTGCTGCAGGGGAGGCACAGCGAGCTTGTCTGGCTCATTTCCTGCTCTCTACACATAACCCACATCAACCACACAGGAAACTGAAAAGTCTTGCAGAAGTACAATTTATAATCTTAAATAATGCCATCATATTTTAAAAAGAAGTCTCCATGCTATATATTCTCCATGGTAGTCACTGAAGCCCCTCTGTAGTGCTGTATAGACTCTCTCCTTTATAGAGGGAGAGACTCTAAGAGTCAGGCCCAGAAAGTACAGTGAATTGCTCTCTTGGGATGGCTTTCTCTCTCCTAACTGCAGATCTCTTGAAGGTTAGCTGACTTCTTGGTGGCTAAAGTTACCCAAGGGAAAAACCACTCATGAGTGCATTTTGAACCTCTCCAGGCTCACAACTTTGGGTCAATTATATATAACATTACAAGTAAGATCATGACCCTGAGTGATAGAATACTGCTAAAAAAGATGGGAAGGTACAGAAGATAAGAAAGAAAGGTGCAGATTACTTGCAACAAAAAGGAGGAAAAAATACTGTGATTAAAATACTTAAACCTAAAATTTAGGTGCCTTCACGTGGAAGGTTAGGCTGTCTTTCAAATTAATTAAATACTTAACTGTCAGAGGCACACCTCTATCTTAATTCACAGACTTTAAAGAAAACTCAGAGATTTCGAAATGCAAATATTTAAAGTTGGCTTTCCCACACTTATTAATGTGCACCCAATCCATAGCTGAGGATTTGACTCTAGCAGGAAACAATGACCATTCTGGCATATCTGTGCTTCAGAAAGAAAAGACAGACTTTGCAGAACTCACTGAGAGACATAAACCCAAGAATAATTTGAAAGATTAATATACTGTGGAATAGATATATTCTAGTCACTGGACTGTAAATCCAGGAAGAACACAAGTCATAATTGGTCTATCCAAGAATTGTACATGTAGCAATGAAGCTACACATTGTAATCAGAAAAATAACATTTTCCAATCTGTTAAAACTTACATAGATACTTTTTTTCCCTTTTTTTTTTACATGAATTCACATTGCATTGGGTTAGAGGAAGTTGTAAAATGTTAATAGGTGAAGGCAGCTTACTGCCTGCCAACCACCAACTGATTGCAGATATTTTTGCAGACATTGACAAAATAAATATTTAGGAAATTCTGATGCTCTTGTCAACTTAATCCTGCTTCAGAAAGGTTTACTTCTAAACAGGGTATAATAAATTTCAAGGGTTTGTTTTCTTCCATTTCCCATATTAGGGAAGATTTACCACAAACATTAGAGTTTTCTCTGGAATTATACGTATGATTTGAAAATTCCTCAAGGAGCATTAGGAACTATGAACGCCTAGCTGAACTTCAATAAATTATATTTTTAAGGACATCAGCAAATCAGTTTCATGCTACAGAAAAGTGTAAAATAAAAATGTCAAAGCTATATTAGATTAAGTTGAACTATCAAGTTAATCCAGAAATGATTTCTGGGACACAGGAACCATGAAGACTTAAAAATCTTCAATAGGAAGAGCAACTGGTAAAGTACTGGTAAAGTAAAGATCTTTGTGAGTAAACAGTCTGTCAAAATGGACTATTATGGGAAATGATATCAAGTTTCATCTGAAGCCTAATTCCCTGAACTAAAACATTTTTCTACTCCTTTGAACATTAACTTATTATATGCTTTTGCCACTTGAATACCTTCTGACAATAAATAGAGACAAAGTGGTGAAGTAATAATGGAAAGCTATGCTATCACTCACTATACTGTATCTCCTGCATGAAAGGAGAGAGATCTTTAGTTGCCCAAACTGGATACTGAGATCTTGCTCTAAAATGTTACATTTACTAAATGTTTCCAGTACTAGTACCATCCTGTATTTTCAAGTGTTGCTTTTTAATGCCTTAAAATGGACTACCAGCTCCATCAAGGGATTCAGGAGCCGCTTTGCTCAATACCAAGCTGAGCATTAAGACACCACCAACACTTTCCATCCTCCAGACAACAGCAGCACAGACCCAGCTCATGGTGCTCATGCACCAGCTCCCTCAAGCCCTGACCCTGACAAGGTTCTTGGACCCCAAACCTGTTTTCAAGAGGTAGCAGTCTCACAGTCCAACCCCGCAGAGAGAACCACTATCTTTTCTGAGAACACACTTGCAAGAGCAGATGTCACGTGCATGGGAGGAAAAAAAAAAAGATAATTTTCTGAAACTGCAGAAAATTAAATTCCCTCTCGGGAAACTGACAAGCCCACTTCATCTGATCTACAGAGAGTTTAAGAATTAAGATTGTCTGCCTCCCAGGAGGTTCCTATTAACCAGAAAATATTTGTTATTTGACAAGACAACTTTTTAATTTTCCCCTCTTGGAACTATCCGGTTTGCTTTTAAATATTTATTCAGCCAAATAGCAAGCAATTCACTCCACAGACCAATGTTAGTCTGCTCTTCTGTGAAGAAAGGGGGTCAGGTTTAAGTTCCTGCTCCATTAGCTATTTAATCAATTATCCAAATTGGCAAGGTTTCAAGAGGAGAAAGTCACTAACTTCATCCCAAAATAACCATTCAGTGAGTAGCTAGGGCACATTTCTGACCTGAAAGTGCCTATGAGTGAAATTTTTTCTCAACTCAGGAGTGTGTTTATGTGTTTAAAAGGTCATCCACCTCAGTGGTAGGTGTTCTAATTACTGGATATTTGAGCAGCAATTAGCAGCCTGTTCTAATAATTTTGGAGAAAAGGCAGATTGGTCTTATATAATTATTTTCAGGGTACAGCAGAGACCTCCCCAGTGCTGAAAGAAGATACCTTAAAAGTGTAGGTTTTAAGTATATTACTGTCCTACCATATTTTCTTGAAGCTATTCTTCCTTCTGCTTGATTATTTCTCTGGTTGCCCCTCTTAGCCTTCAATCTCCTGTGCTTTGTGCAGGAAGCCTAGCTCAGGGTAGAGAAAGTCTTTATAAAGAAAGCACCTTTCAGTTAGACATGGCAATGCCTGATGGTTGCATTCAAAGAAGTGTTGGGGAGCTAAAAGCAGACTGATCCACTACATCACTTTTGATGTCGTGCCCCCATTCTGGATGGAGCATCCATATTTTAGTGTTTATGAGGTGTATGGGCATCCCTCAGGAAGGTAAGCAGTACACACTCTAGTGGGAAACCCAGAGAGCTGTGTAATGTCTTGGCACTGAAAAGGAACTTTGCTACCGAGGAGAGTGTCAATCACAAAGTCTGTTTTAAATTTTACCCAGCCAGAAGTCAAGCACTCTGTATAAGATTAAAAAGAGTTGCATCTATCTGTTCAGGCTTCAGACTTTGTTAGCCAAGTAAACTTATTTTTAAAAGCTGGAGGGAGAGGAAAAAGAAATGGAATCAAGCTCCCTTTTAAAATAAAAGATGTGCTGATGTTCTTCTAATGATATTGTCATTTGATTTTCTAGCCAAAATATTGGCAGTCTGAGTTCAATTTTGCTGATTCCTTCCTGCAGTTGTGATATTGGAACCTACTAGTCCCAGAGACTGTACAGAGAGAAAACATTGGCCACACCTGCAGGAACCATGACCAGAATGAGGGAAATAAATATTTATTTGCCCACACAGTAGTGGTGAATGGCTCTTTAGCCTAGTGCCTGGCACAGCTGCCCAAGGAATGAGTAACTGATTGCAGTACTTGGTCCATGAGCCAGAACAATGAAATATTTACAGTTCTCAGACTTGTTCACTTTTCAGAAGACTTAGAGCTCTTCTAGGGACAGGAACAAATAAAAATTTCAAGGATAAGAACTGAATTAGGAATGTGCAATTTCAGGGCAAGGTGGTGGAGTTTGTTGTTGGGAACCTAGGAAACTGCCACCTGACTGGGAGACATGGTGTTGGCTTACAGTGAATCCCAATTTCCATCCATGGGTTAGGTTTGGACGCAGCTATGGTGGGCGTGGATTAGATATCTCTTGAAGCAAAGTAAACTGGAAGCTCTGCTAACAGTCTGTACCAAATGTACTGTAACCTGCAGTGGGGACAAAAGGATCTGAACTAATTAGTCCTTGGAATAGCCTGAAACTACTTTCAGGGTAATAACATTTTGTCTGAGACAGCAAACTGGATCTAGTCTGTGGTAAAACATATTGATCATGCTTAAATATAAGGACCTCCATACCTCATGCTTTGCCCTGCTCCTATTGCGCTGAATTAGTTGCTAATTCAGATAAAAACATCCAAGTCACATTTTATGCTGCATTAAAACCTCTACAGAGCTGTAAGTCTCTGTGTGGATTTTGCTCTCATTCATCACAGGTAGTTGTTAGTGAAAGCTTCAAATTTCCCCTATTCTTTTTTCCCTAAGGCAAATAAAATAAATTTTAAATAATTAAGTAAGAAGGAATCATTGGGGAAATGATACAAAGGACAAGATGGAAATTAAGAACTGAAATAAAACAAACACGAGGAACAAAATGCAGGAAGAAAGTTTCACAGAAGTTAAGGAAATGTTAAGTAATGACTAAGAGGGAACAAACTAGAAAGAATAACAGGTGGTAATGAATCAGGAGGAAAATGTTATTTTGAAGCAATAGTTTGCAGAAAGTTAAAAAAAAATACATATCATATATATATATGGATTGGGTTTTGTACATTCATATGCATACATACCAGTAGACAGCTATCCAGACTGATCAGAGACTATCATCCCAAGTCTATACCAGCATTTACTCATTGCTGGTGAAATAGCCTATGATTATCACGCATTACCTCCCCTTCATGGCACCTAAATTGCTGTTCATATTTTGGGGAAAATCTGTGATAAACTAATTTTGTACTGTATGAGGAGGCATGGCTGGAGCTGGGGATTGGGAACTTAGAGCCTTGGCTTCCATTTGTACCTGTGCTTCTCTGACCTCCAGGGAGGGATAATTCTGGAGATATTTTTTTCCACCTACCTGAAAACCATAGATAATCCACAACCATTACATGGTTTAAAGCACTTACAAAAACAGGGCACAAACATCAAAATTATTTACTCTATAACAACCCAGTGAAAGGAACAAGTATCTGCATAGTAATGTGAGCAAAAAGAACTACAAATTAGCCCAATCCAAAAAAGTACAAGAAAAAAACAATCCCTTCATAAATCCACCACAGCAGATTGCTTTATTGGGAAACAAAAAACCCCAAAACTGCTGAGTTTCAGGGACGAGGATTTAATCCAGGCAGGGGGCCTGAGAAGATCAGCTGCTATTGTGGACCAGGAAGAACAGAAGTATATATTTGTGTGTATGTACATATATATACTTTTATATATATGCATGTTCCTTTGTAAGTGTGTGTGTATATATATATATATATATATATATATATATATATATGTATGTGTATATATGTATATATACACTAAAGAATTATATATATGCATACATATGAGCACACACACACATACATAAAACCCAATTATATGGTTAAGATATGGTGATTCACTTCATCAGATTAAACTACTGCTGTTATACTCCTTAACACAGAAAGTTGCAGGTTTTCAGTAACTTCTAGTAGGAAATAATATAATTCCTGTAGATCTACAGCTGCATGAAATTTATCTGGGAAGAATGAAAGACAGCTTGGTATTTTTACACCAAAAAAAAAAAAAAAAAGAAAAAATCTTGAAACTGTGCAAATTTCAAGAAAAAATTATTTTGAAAGAGGTATATTTGTAAGGTTTCTCTTCTGAAATACCTTTCCACTGCAGTGGCTTTTTCCATTTTAAAGAAGTAACAAATTGGTTTGGTTTTACCATAATCAATTATTTAAATTTATCTACAATTAAGTTGACCTAAAGCAGAATTACTGACTGAAAAAAAAGTTCCACTTCTTAAACATTCAATTTATGTTTTTGTTTCATTTGGAGAACTGGTTAAACTGTAAAATTTCCATAAATGAAATCATGTTTTCAAATGGCCAAGCGCTTCATTGATAGCAGACTCTACTTCTGTCCTTTTATTGAATTGAGTTGATTCATTCATACTGTAGTTTGCATGTGCACACACATAGCAGCCATCTTCCTATTTATTTCATTGATTGAATCAAATTAAATTATTTTCAAGCTCATGCTGGATTTTATGGACTGTATAAAAATTCTCAGCCTTGAGTTTCATAGCAGTGCTGCTGTGTTTCACTCCAGTGCAAGCAGTTTGGAGTTCCTTCCCATTGAACACTGGTACCACTTGCCATGCAAGGCTAAAATGCCTATTGTCTGGAAAGCTCTATAAACCAGATGCCATTGTTGTTGTTTTTATTTTTTTTTTCATTATGATTGCTTTAAAAATACAGATGCTCTCATCTATTTGCTCTTGCCTTCTGTGGATGTCTGTGGAAAGAAGACTTTTCATCTCAATGGGGCCTTAAGGAAACATACCTCTGGCTATATGCATTTTAACTGCCAAAATATTTTAAGTGATGTTTTAAAATTTTTCATAGTTTTCTCCCTAAACATTCTTTAGTTTGAATCTCAAATACTGTCAGCTTGTGGCAGGTGGGCATGCAGGCCAGTGCTGGAGGTCCAGCAGGTCAGGAAGCTATGTATACAGTACTGAGGCTCAGCGAGGTCAAATAATTGGGAATTTTGTCTGTGTTCCCCAGAAAGCTCTGCTGGGGAGGCAGCTGGTCCTTCCTGTGCTCACCAGGCATGCTGCCCAGAAAGGGTGGCTGGTAAGCATCTGTAGGGAAACCATGGAGACCATCCAAGCAGTGAATCTCAGTCCCTTCCCTGAGCTCCTACCTTCCAACTCTAATACCATTCCTAATACTGAATGTAGGACATCAGCTGTCTCAGTGTGGCTGGTTGAGGTGAATATTGTTTGTGGCAAACCTTCTCACTGGAAATTCTCCTAATTATTGCCAGTTCCAGAATTAGCAAGCTTGTTAGGTTCCCAAAAGCCATTTGTTGGATACTACTGCATTTTCTTTTCCCATTCATCTAAATGAGGTTGCTTAAAAACTCTTTTTTAAGTCTGGTAGTTGCAAGAAACTAATTAGCATTTGTGTCAGAGCAATCTTACTTCATTATGCTTAAACATTGGCCTTTAAACTATGGGTATTTAGAGCTGCTGAACAACAGTCTTAAGCAGCTAGCTTGTGAAAATCTTCTATTGTCAGCTTAAATAAATCATAAAATCAGTATAGCCTAGGTTGAGAGCCTTGGCTGATAAATTTTATTCCAAACATAACATACATGCAATAATTTAATTGCTTTAAGTGTAGTTTGGTGTCCTCTTATTCCATTTAAATGCAACACTCAGCAGTAGTGGCTGTAAAATATTTACCATTTCAAATTCTAAATCGCAAAACTTTATGTTTTTCTGTTTTTCAAGAAAAATTAGTGGTCTTCCATTACTGACCCACACTAATTTCTAAGCATGAACTATTTCCATTGAAAAATAATCTTAATGGAGAATTCCAGATCAATTTCTACCGAAAGTTCTACCCTCTCCCTCTAAGGCAAGATTTTCACTGCTTTGCCAAACAACAAAGGCTCAATTCTGATAAATTCAAAGTACTTGCCACACGAGTAACATGATATACACAATCAGTTAATTTATTGGGATAGACACTCCCTGTGCTCTGCATCCTCATCCATTTTAGGATTGATGCCTTCATTCACCACAACTTTGATTTTAATGAAGGTGTTTCTTTCCTAGCTTAAGGAAGAAAATTTACTGAAATCCTATCTTGTCAGAATATGAGTTCCACTCATTTTGCTTCACAAAATTGAAATATCACTTTGCTGGGTTTAGTTGGAAAGGGAAAAAAAAAAGAAGATTTTAAAAAAGAAATATTCAAACTGTTTCTGATATGCTGGTATGTGTATTGCAACACACATACAATACCTTTTATTCTGTCCAAAACATTTTGGTGAATAAACCATTTTTTGAGGACTTCTAAATTTGTGCCTTTTATTTTCAAAAGGAGAGATTTGAAATTTGAAATGTCATGCAGATAAACAGAGAAAACTGGTTTTGTTGCTTTGTGAGCCTGCTTCACCCTGTGGTGTCTGGCATGGTCTCCTTGCCACCTGCGTCCATCTGTCCTTGGTTAGTAATCTGCCCTGGGTACTGCTCTGGGTACCTGACTTCACAAGATGTGGTGACTCATTCAAAGAAAGTCTTTGAATATACAGGGATTTAATGCTGCCTGATTTTAAAAATAAAGGCTCTTGACAAATACAAATTGCTCCTTTCCCCACCCCTATATTCCATGTTTTGAAAAGCCTATACTCATTGCCTCAAGGAGAAAAGTAATTTTGAAGGAAGCATATGTTTTATGTCATGGTGACCTTCAAAGCTTAGACCTGATGGATCCCTGCCTCTCACCTCTGTTCTAACACTGGAATGGGAAAACAGGCTTTCCTGCAGTTTCAGCTCTGACACACTTTCTCAGTTTGAAATTCCTGTAGTAGCTGTCCTGGATAAACTAAGAGGAAGAAAACATCTGTAGAAAAGACAAGAGACCTTTGAACAGATGGATTATTAATGTAATATTCATTTTCAGTGTTAGTGGCTGTCCTTAATTCAGTAGCATTATTTACATAGTAGGTTTGGACTGTAGCATAAAATAATTACAACAGTTTTAAGTTGATTTTTTCCCCAAAAGAGTGCTAGGCTTAAATTAGACAAAAGAAGCCATTTTACATAAAGATCCACGATAAATAAAAGATGTCTATGTACTCTACACTGGGTTTTATATTTCAGTATTTATTTGACCTTTTAGTGGCAGATATGGGGAGAAAAACCCAAACATCCAAACATTAGTATTATAATGTTTCAATTTAGCCAGGTATGGGAGTGTATGGTTAAATAATTTTCTACTGTCAGATCAAAAATGCAGCATTATTTGGTGAAGAAATGCAAATTTATGAGGCTGTTTCCTCACAGATTATATATGTATTCCAGAATCAAATATCTGGCATTTACAGTCTCTCTACAAATTAAAAAAAAACAAACCAAACCAAGCAAAAAAAAAAAAAAAAGTCTGTGAAAGTACTTTTTAAAACAAAATAAAAAAAATTATGTGTAGTTAATTCATCTCCCTCTACCCCAGTCTCTGAAATACAAATAAGTATTTCCAGTAAGCTCTCCTTGAAGAACTAAATGTCTCGGGGGACTGGTAATCACATTTTTGGAACCTTTCACCCCTAGTTCACTGATTCAAATACAGCCAACATGCAGTAGTGATGGAAAATCATAGAGATTTGAAAGCTGGTTTGTGGCCTGTGTGAAATGAACTGGTATTTCACTCCATTTCTTGGAGGATCCTGAGCAGGCACTTGGCACTTCTGAAAGAACTGATGCTGAGCTCCTTGCAGGATCCAGTTGGGTCCCCAAAGAGCCACAACCAGGGCTGAGGTTATCAACCAAAATCCCTTTCTAGATAAATTTCCTCAGTACATTGATCCCTTGGAGCAAATTGGTCCTTAGCCACCTGGAAGATCTCAACATTTTCTCCTTGTCAAGAGGCTGGTGAAAGCAGGCTGAAAGGGCAGATCATTCTGAGGTCACCACACTGCACTGTTGCTTCCTGTGCTCCACAAAGGCTGGGTGAAAACAGTTTCGTTTTACGTTTCTGGTAATCTGGTACTTTGTATTGTCAATTGGCATTAGTTATACTTAATTGAGGGAGAGAAACAGCAGAAAAATGTTTCTTGCAGAAAGAAATTAATTTTTGAGGGTAAGGGTGACTTTGTCTCTTTCTTTAGACAGAGGTTAGGAACAGTTAATAAAATGTCCTTTATTCAGATTATACCTACCATATTATAGAAAATTTGTCTGACAATATTTTTTTTCTCATCATCCACAAATAATCTCAGTTCTGTTTCCCAGTGAAGGCTTTACATTATCTCTTAAACAATTGCATTCCCTTTATGCTCACCTTTCCTTTTATCTTCATAAAACTTGCATATGTTTTTATGAAAATAAAGTAGTTTTTTTAATGAACATTTAATATCTTGTATTAGGAGTTTCCTCAGAGGGAAGAAAGAAAAGTCTGTCTTCATTAACCACTAAATATAACGTGGGGAAATTAAAACATTTGGATGTCATGTCAGCTATATATGTTGTCTTCTATGATGTCACATTTGATTTTCTTTTTTTATGATTTGACAGCATCATATTAAAAATTTGATTGCACTATGACAGTACAGGCTTTGAATTATTCAGCTTATAAGTGCAGTCTTGCAGGAAGACTGTTTTGTATTTCTTGCCATTTCTGAAAAACTGACATTTAAAAAAATGTAAAAAGAAAGGGAAAATGGTTACCAATAACTAATTAATAACTTGAGCTTGGTAAAGGCAACATAATTTTCATAGAATATCACACAAATTAAAAGCAGATTAACTGTCATGTGCCACCTTTTTTAAAAGTCACTTGAAACATTATTCTCAGGTTGACATTTTGGCCCTGAGAGATAGATAGCAAGCCTCCAATTCATTTTCAACAAAGTCAGGACTTCCTTCTAACTGAAGAAGGCCCATACATTTCTAATCTGATTTCAGCAACTATCACTCTGAATTCTTGTGGTATTTAGTTGAATTACCCATCTCCCCTCTCAGCATGCACTCATGCCATTAATGTTTACTGAAGTCAATGGGGCTTTTTCCATTTGACTCCCATAAGGGAGCCAAACAGTTAACACTGGAGTCTCTTGGGCAATTTTTGCAACTCTTTCAGGATTTATACTGTGCTTTTCCCATGACGTCTTGTTTTTGCCAGCTTTCTTTCTTGTTCCATTTTACTACTGTCTAGTGTGAAATAAGTGCAATCTGTTGGTTCATTTATATCAAATAACTTTATTTGTAACCCTTTTCAGAGTGTCCAAATTTGTCTTTTCTTCATTACGACTTAAGGTTATTTTTAAATCACTAAGGATATTTTTAATCACTAAAGATAGAAACATCTACCCTCCATCTTGATTAAATTAATCTAATCCTTTCGTGTCAGAACCTTAAAGCAAATAATGCCATTTTAAGAAATGTGTTATTCCCACTCCCTAAAATAAAATTTTAGGGGTATCAGATATGACAATATCATTCAAAGTCAAACCTTTTTCCAGGAAACATGACTATCATTTGGTCACAATAAAGCTGCCCCTGGCAAAACATGTATTATTCTTTCTCACAAGAGTTATCTCAGCTGAGCTGTCTGGCCAGGTAAGAACTGTAGGCCTGACTACTGTTTAGGAGGGTAAAGTGTGGAATATTCCTTGTGAGGTACAAAATAAACCCTTCCAGCTAGGAAAATGGAGAAAAATACAAATGATCCTTTCAGGTCCCCATTCCCCAAAAATGGGTAGCAGGGTTTCTTTGATTCTGCTCACAGCAGTGCCGGGGAGAGTCACATACTGATTTAGCTGGGATCAGAATCATGATGATAGTTACACTACAAAATGGGCTTGCCTTCCCTCAGAAATACTTGATGTTTTTTCAAGAGTTGGGCCTGTCATTAAATATATGTATTTTGCTGTTTTTCATCTCTCTTCCAGAATCTCTAAATTCCAACTCAAAGATAGGAGTGCCTGTTTTCATGATTAGCAGTGAAAATTAGTTATGGATCACTTACACTACATTAATTTAGTTCACCTATTTAACATGAATCTAGCCTGTTTCTACACATGAATCACCCTGGGACAGCATTTTTTCATCCTTAAATAAACATTTACATGTTTGTGTTGCCTTCCTACTGATAAGTCAAACATTTCAAAATGTACAATTGGAAACAAGATATCACAATTCAATAACATTTCATTCTGCAATATCAATATCACTCTTCAAATATTCTGATGGATATAAAAATGCAGGAGCTACCAGGAACAAAAATCCTTTGTCCTTATCATTTACTGCTCAATCTCTAACCAAGCAAACTCTGGTTGAAGAAAACAAATGGTATCTACAAAAGTGCAGAGTAAAAATGTCAAAGTAGTACAGTCCACTTCCAATTTTATGAGTTTTAACATCCATCCTCGTCAATGGTTTCAGGGTTTTAACAGTGTCCAAAAAAAACCTGACTAAACTGAAATCAGAATCAGAGTGTTTCCCTTAGAACTATATGTGTTTTGACTGAGAATAGGCTGACCAGAAAAGGTGATAGAGAAACTTACTTCCATAATAACCTTTAAATCTTATTGTTTCAGACTGCTACCAGCTGTGGCAGGTAAGATGTGCTGAAACCATTCAGATGAGTCTCATAGAGATTCCTCTCTGCATTACAAGGAGAAAACTATCATCCTGTGACTTGTACAGAAAAGCAATATCTACAGAATTACAAGATTTTGCAAATGATGTGCTTTACTTGTATGTAAGAACACTTGAATCCCTTTACCCACTGTAATGCAGGACTTAAGAAATTCTCTGCAAGTAAGAAAAAACACTATGAAAAAGTATCAGTGAAACACATGAAAAAGCGCAAGCCACAATCAAGCTAAAATTCCAACAAAATTTAGCAAAAAGCAGGAATTAGGTGTGGGGGGGAAGACATTTTCCCCCAGCCTCCTCCAGTCATTAGCGTTATCACAGCACCAGCTTCTGGAGAAGGGAGTGAAGATAGAGTGTGAATCTTATATTTGTACTTGTTGTCTATTTGGCAAAGAGGCACGAGGCTGCTTTATTTATCTTTTTTAACCTTTATTTCTTTTTTCTTTTTCTTTTTAATTTAGACAGTTTCCAGGTCTTTAACATTACCCTGTGCCAGAGATAAAAAAAAATAAAAAGAATCGGGGACCGCTGCTGCCATAACAACCCTTCGACAGGGAACTATTGGGATACAGATAGTTACTATACTAGCTACCACCAGCCGTGTGCATCATGACACATAAAAACCAGAAAACCCTTTTCAGAGACAGCATCCCGTCGTTTGCACTCGCGGTTCTGGGCAGCCAAAGAAGAGCAAGCAGAGACTTCTAGCCCCTCCACCCCCCGCACCCCCACCCCCCCGTCACTTTATTTATTTAATTATGCTGGTGCAGGGAGTGTTAGAAAAGTCCATTTGAGCTCTGAGCCCTGCCCGAAGCCGCCCCTGGAGGGCCGCGCTTGGCGTCACCCGGCGGCTCCGGGAGGGGGACCGGGACCCTCCGCCGCCTCCCGCCGGGCCACTCCGGGGAAGCCGCCAATTCTGCTGAGCTGGGTCCTCCCTCCCCACCTCCAAATGGTCCCTCGCAAAAGTTAAGGCTCTGCCCCCTCTCCGAGCCGCCCCGGGCGCCCGGGGGTGCGGGCTCGGGGGTCTCCTGGCCCGGCTGGGGAGCGGCGCTGCCGGGGTGTCCGCGTAAGCCTGTGGGAGATCCCCGTGGGAACGGGCAACGGCGCCCGGGAGGGGCAGCAGGGCGGGAGCCCCGTTGCTCCCATCCCGGAGGAGCTGCGGGGACATCCCGGCTGCCCCGCGGACCTTCCGCCCGGGCGGAGCGGGCGCGGGCCGGGCCGGGACCCTCCGTTCCCGCTGGGCGGGGGCAGGGCGGGAGCGCGGAGCCTCCCCCGGGGCTCCCGCTCCCCCAGCACTCATCCCCGGGGCCGCTCCGGGATGGGAGGCGCGGGAGCGGGAACGGGGGGGGATGCAGGGCAGGTGCTTTCCGGGGCGAGGGCGCCGGGCCCGGTCACTCACCCGTCCGAGGGGGAGGCTGCAGATGGCGCGGCGGCGGCGCTGCCCCCGGTGCGCGGGGGGCTGCGGGGCAGGAGCAGCAGCGGGCGCGGGAGCAGGGGCGAGCGGCGGGGCCCGGGCTGCTCCTGGGCGCGCTCTCGCTGCCCATCCCCGGCGCTGCCGCCGTCGCCGCCGCCGGAGGAGGATGCGAGGGAGAGTCAGCCCCGGGCGCGGGCACGCGCAGCGGCGGAGCGGGGAGGGGGGGACCGGGAGCGGCGCGGGGGCGCGCAGCGCAGGGGGAGAAGCTGGGAAGCTCGGGCTCTCGCTCTGTCCTTCGGCGTTTCCATCCCTTCGTCCCCCAGCCTTTATTTTCTCATTTTTCTACCCCTTCTCCCTCCATCCCTCATCCCTGCATCCAGCATCCTCCCATCCATCCGTCCCTCACCCCTCCATCCCTCCACCCGGTATCCCTCATCCATCCGTCCATCCCTCCATTCCTCAGCTCCTTCGCTTCCCCGGCAGCGGAGCCGTCGTCCCCGCGCTGTCCCCTCCCCGAGCTTTCCTCCGCAGGGTGTCCCCGGAGCTCCCCGGGACCACAGCAGGCGTGATGCTGCCCCCGCGGGGCATTCACACTCCCCCTTCCCTCTTCCTGCCCCCGGGAAGGGCGACGTGTTCCTCTGAAGGACAGGAGGTCCCCAGCCCCGCTCCCTCACTCCCGCCCCAATCCCTAAAGAAAAAGCACTGCTAGAGCTTTCCTATCCTGCTCTTCCTTTCTTCAGCTGTTTTTTCTTTTTTTTTTCTCCTACACGGCAGGAGAAAAAAAAAAAAAAAGCCAAAAACGGTTCTGTGGTAGGGAAAAAGGGGGTAAACAAGAGGGAAACATAAAATGCAATAATCATTGACTGTATGAGAAACCAACCCTACACTGGATTAGTTCTTAAAAGCAGTCTTTCAAGCCTGCTCCTGAAACCTAAAGGATTTCTTGGATGTTTATTTAGGATCGAAAATAATACTGGTCATTTAATATAAAAGCAAAAAACAGCTCAAAGTACATTGTGTAAAGATGAGACCTACGAATCAAGTGAGTCAAAAAAACAAGCACACCAAAAGCTGCCTATCAACTCTTTATCCTTGTCCTGAACTCTCCCTGCATTATATAATGTTGATAAACTGCTGCAAGTACATTTGGGGAAAAGATACTGCAATGATGAGAACATACTGCTTTTTATTAGAGCACATTATTATCCTTACCTGACAAGTAGTTGCTTCAGAGGTTCATTTGCACGTTTCTCATCAACCCTCCAAGTAAACAATTTACTCGATTTTCAGTGCAGACATATGATTCCCTGGTGTCACTCTCTCTGTCCTAGACGTTTCTGAATGGCTTGTGGATTAACTTACTGTGCTCTTCTGCTCTGCCTTGTACCAGGAGCTGTGCAGGTATCAACAGCTCCCACTTGTGAAGCCAGCAAAGAGAGAGATCCGGTAGATTTCCACGTAGCTCCACAAACTGCTGATTTGCTGTAAGGGCTAGAGTCACTTAGAGAGTAGGTCTGGTCTTCTAGCAGGTTTATTCAGAAAGAGAGGCCTGGTCTCTCTTTCAAATACAAATATTTCTATAACCATGGTGGGAATTGGTTCAAACCCCCGTGAGCCTGCTGTTGACGTGAAGGTATTTTTGAGTGCAGCTATTCTAGTGAGAACTCCCTGGGAACAAGAAAAATTACTCCCAGGGACCAGGAAAAATATGTACTAAAATATGCATCTGTTTCATATGATTATTGAGAAAAGGTCATGGATCTGTCTCTGTTTCCTTGCAGCTGTTGGCAAAAACTATGTACTAGAAGGCAAGTTACAGCCCCTGGCTAGAGGATGTCTTGTGTCACTGTAGGCTCAACCAAGCTACCAAATACAAAAATGAAAGGGGAGGGAAATTACAGGTCCAGCACTGGGCATCACTAAAGTCAGTAGGAGAAGAACTTAATATTTCATTTTGAACCACTGCAGCCTGCAAAGAAACTCAACAAATTATTCTTTGTGGGTTTTTCCTTCTCTGGTCTCAGTCCTGGGATTAGATCTAAGCACCATTCTAACTTGCAGATTTTTTACTGTTTTATTTGTGTTGGTCCCTCCACCCCTCCTCTTTGCCTTCTCCAGCACAGGATCTAGGCTGTGAAGAGAAATGGAGGTTGTCAGAGAAGGGAAATAGGGCAGTGGGAAAGATTTGAGCTCTGTGTAGATAATGACACCATCTTATCTAGCATGAGAGGCAAAGAAATTGGCTTATATTTTTTAAAATAGTTAAGATAGGAGTTTAAAATATTTCATGTAGTTTTTAATATAGTTAGTTTTTTTTGCTGTTTCTCACTTGCTCTCCAGTTGCTGATGAATGACTTCAGTAGGGACAATACAATAGTAGTCTGGTAGTTAGAATCATTCCTGAGAAATGAGAGACTGAGTGGAACCATTTTTTTCACTGAGATTCAGAATAGGAAATGAACCGTTGAGGTCCTGTCTTTCCTCAGATGAATGGCTTTAGCTCTCCTATCTTTGACTACAAATTTAGCTTACATTAAAGCAAGCTTGTACATGCCTACTGAATAGTTTTTTCACAAAAATTATTTTGTTGACAATTGGTCAGTTCTTCAGAAAATTTCAGGGCTTACTTCAGATTCTTGCATGCTCTTTATATATTTGTGTAAGGATTTATGTTTATGTACAATGATTTAGCTGGTTTTAAGTTATAGCAGAATTTTGCTTATGAAGAATACAAATATTAACCTTTACATTTCAAAGTCATTGTAGTGAACTGGTTTATTCTTTGATACTAGGTTTCATCTCTTCCATAAAAACTTTGCAATTGCAATAAATATGTTTTACTCATTTAAGATAAAATGTAAGCCCTTTGTGATTATATTGTTGCTATATAAATTGCCTTTGCAAATGCTGGCTGCTGTACTTGCCACCTCAGACTGGAAACACACTTATGCTGTCTTCTGTCTGAAGGTTCCAAAATATTTTCTGAGAGCACAATAATAGGTTTTACCCACATAATGGAAAATGTGGATATTAATAGATATTTCTAAAGTAAAAAAGCATGATACTGTCAGGGTCAACAGAAACAGAACAATATTACAAAAATAAAACAAAAGAAACAATTCCATTCTCAACCGGTTCCCCAACTGCAAAAGTAGATACTTATCAAAATCATGGAAAAAAAGAGAATTATTTATTTTTTATCTAACATGATCTGAATATTTGCATGAGATGTTTTTAAAGCAAGAATATTTAAGAGCTTACTGAAATTCTTACATGCTGTACCTAAATGTCTGCTCTTCCACTGGTGCTGATTCCATAAAGTTAATCCCATCAGTGTTTGCAAGGATAGGACTCCTCTTTTTGTCCATATTTATTTTAAAGGTCCCAGAACCCATGCTTGTGGGAGTCCCGTGTGCATTTAACTATTTGTCATTGATTGGGGGTTAAGTGCATCATTAAAAAATCTATCACCCTTTGGCTTGCTGTTCCTGACATTCATTAGTCATGGCTTGCCTTAGGCTTGGCCCTGTTTCTGTAGCTGGGTTGCCTAATGCCAGCACCTGGAGCTATGCAATCAGCCTGAATGACCTTGATGCAGTTTGCAAAGTCCTGGGCAAGTAGTAGAATCCTAGACTGGAACCAGAATCCTGTTGTACAGTGAGAATGAACCCAGGCTGAGGCTTTGGGTTTGATTAAGTTTAACAAATAACACAAAATATTGTTAATATTTGAATCTGAGAAAGACCTGTATGCTTTCAGAACACACTCTGATATCTGAGTGGTTTAAGTCTCTCTTTTTAGACACATTTATACTGTCTGTTAATGTCTTTATTTTAGAGAAAATAAAATAAATCACTTACTAAAATATTTTCTATATGGAAAGGTAGAGGATAGGTTATATTACAGCTTTCTTTTATTCACAGGAATTTTCGTTTGCTCAAGATTAAATAATCTGTTGTAATGTAGGGTGCTTTGGGGTTTGGGTTTGGGGGTTTTTTTTGGGAATGTGCATAGTACCATTTTTGTTAAGCAAAGCTGTTTGCTAAGAAGCAGTTTCACATTATACAGGATAATCAGATTTAAAATTGAAAAATTAAATGCCTCTGCACTATGACTCATAGGATTGATCCTGAAAAAGTGGCCAAGACAAAGCAAGGACTTAATTCTTGAATACAGAATGGTCTGGGGTACCACAGTCTTTAAAGGGACCATGCTGCATCTAAGCCTCAAACTCCACTGAGCTCAAAGGATGGCTGTGAAAACTACAATTATTCTACTTAAGACTTTCTGTCACGAATTTCTTAACAGATTTGGTCATCTTCTCTTACCAAACACAAAGACCTTTGCAGGCAACTTATATCAGCTGGTGAAAAAGGTGTGAGGAAAGAACTGAAATACAACTACCTCTTTTCTGTTACAGGAACAACTTAGGAGAGGGAAGATAGAATCAGAAACCAAACATATGGTATACTACTGGTATAACTTTCTTCCCATTTTAGTCAAGTGTAAAAGGGACAAATAATTGAACCAAGGAACTTCAATATACTCACAGATTCTCATAATATGCAGTAAATCTTTACAGTTCTACTCTCCAAGGAGATTCTTGAGTAAATAATAATGACTTTGGCCTCTTGGATAAATGAAGATGGATGCACTGAGAAAAATCTAATTATAGATTTCTCCTGCCTCTTTCCTGCCTTGACTCTTATCTTGTGCACCAGTATTATATTGTTGATACTTCATATATATATATTTCAGTGGTGGTACACTAAATGGAAACTTAATACAAGAAAAAGAGAGCACAAAAACTTCAACAGACTTGTTTCTATATTAGTTCAGTGTTAAATCTGGTAGTTTTGGAAACAAAGAATCTACCAATTTATTTGAAAATTACCCAGTGCTACCAAGTCAATACAACTACACTGCAAACTCTGCCTGTTCTGTGTATCATGAACAGAATTGTACATTAAGGGCCATGTCTCCCCTAGGAATGATTTAAAGTTATTCCTACAGTAATGTCCCATGGTAGTAACTCTTTCTAAATAAGGATGCACCTTCTTTTGTGAAAGTTATGTATTGAATACTTTATTTGATCACCTCTGAATTAAACAAGCTAAGCAGCTGAACAAATTTAGCAGCTAAAAGCTCTGGGTTTTTGTGGGTTATTTCGTTTAGCTTTTTGGTTTTAAATGCAAGTGTGCTTATAACAGGAGCTTCTGCAGGGCATTTCCATATCAGTGGATCACAGGGCTGTGCCCACAGAAGTCTGCAATGTAGGCATAGCTGAATTTCAAGTTGCAACTGGCAGCAGAATATAGTAACTATTATTGAGTACATTACTGGAAGAAAATGAGGACCCAGCTGGTCTGGCCATTTTTACTGCTAACACTGAGGGGAATAGAAATACAGTCTTTTCATGTGACAGCCCAGTCTGCTTGGGCAGAGCCTACAGTTAGAAAAATTGACAGGTTTCCTACTTGAAACATCTAGTCAATTATAGAATGGTTTGGGCTGGGAGGGACTTTGCAGATCTGTTGCAACCCTCCCTGGGCTGGGCAGGGACATTTTCCACTAGAACAGGTTGATCTGTATACATGTGACCAAATTAAGGAGAGAAGTACAAACATTTAACTCCATAGTAACTCATGTTACAGTGTCCTTGAAGGGTCATATTAAACTTTAAAAGTCTTCTTGCCCAAGTGAGAGTTAATCCTCTATTCTCTCAGTGTTTTTCTTCAGTATCAGTTGCAACTGTTAAAATTAATTATAGACCTGACTCTTTCTTTTGCACTGTTCTCTCAGATCCCTGTCTTCTCTCATTTGTCTGGAAGGGCTATAAGGTGCTGGGAATCACAAACCATAATTTGTTCTAACTTTTTACAGTATTTAAGACAATAGGATTGTGGTCCACTGTATGGTTCCAGCTAGTAGCTAGTAATAACAACAATATATCAGCTCCAAATCCCATAATCATGTGGGCTAGACAGCTGGGACATATGGGAAGCCTCAGATTCCTTTGATGTTGACAAAATATGCAATGGAGTGGGAAGCAGCAGTGAAAAGTTTGTGTATGCAGACAAGCCAAAGTCAGTAGCCCACAGAGGGATTTGAAAGGCTGTCTTTGTGCTGACCACTGGAGATGCACGAGATGTGGTGAAAAAGAACTTGGAGCTTAGGAAACCTCCACTTCCAGTATACATAATGTCAAAGGTTTTCATGAGAGATAACGATAAATTATTGTTTAAATATAATTTGCAAATTTGTAGAGAAAGTAAGATAATATCTTGAATTATGTTGTTTGAAGTTAAGTACATAATATCACTTGTATACTTTATGAATCATTAGAGAAGCAATAGGGACAAAATCTGCTGGCACATAACAGATTGAAACTTTTAAGAAAGTACATTTGGAAAAGTTTCTATTTTTTTTGAGTGTGTAAGATTGAAGAACAAGTTGGACAGTGATTAATTTTTTTTCCACCAAGATCCACTTCAATAAAATCCAAACAGTAATTAATGTATTTTGAGCATTGACAAACTCCAGAACTTAATTTGTGCACTCAAAAGGTGATCAGTCACACTGGATGTTAATATTCCAGCTTAACTCTAGGTTCCAAAAACCTAGGAGGTTCTACTAAACCTCAAACCACAAGATGAGTCAGAATCTTTAAAAAAAGAAAAAGGCATTAATTTGCAGAAATACTGTTGTGATAATCTAGGGATGTAAGAGAGGCAAGGTCTGTGGAGAAAGGAAATGTCTCTTACAAAACTGACAGATAGATTTGGAAGAGAAGTGGTACACCCATATCACCTTCTCTTCCCCTTTCTTCAGTTGCTACCATCTCAATTATGACCACTCTTAATTGACTAAAATATCCCTGAGGAAGTGTTCAGTATAGAGTGACTTGTTCTCTGTCAAGGCTTCCTAACTATCTCTTAAGCTTCACTGAATTTTAGGAACATAACAATTCACATGTAAATTTATGGTTGATACAAAATAATACAAACTTTTCCAAACTAGTGACTCACATTCTTTTACTTCTACATGTATATATATATGTGTGTATATATATATATATATATATATATATAATATAATATGTCTATGTTTAATTCTGGGGGAGAAAAGTCCATTATAAAATCTATCATTATTATTTTATTACCCCTGATAAGAAATATAATCTCAGGAACATCTAAAACATTGATATATTTGAAAATAAAGACAGTGAAGGCAAATGAAAGCAAATGTCAGCAGAAGAAAAAACAGAATGCAATGTATATTCTTGAATGTAAACAATTTTCACACTACACAGTAGTTTTCCTTAATCTTTGATCAGTTTTTTATTCAATTCATGATGGAACAGAAGTCTAGGACAGTGTTTGAGTTTATACATATTAAGAAACAGTGCATATATAAATATTAAGGATTAGTGCAGAAATATAATGTTGAAAATTAGGATTCATAATAATTACTTGTAATTAATCTTGCAGAAAAAATCAACAAAAAAAAACAATCCCAAAACCAACAGCAACAACAAAAATAAAACCAAAGAAAGCCAAACCAAACCAAAATAAAAACCCCAAAACACCAAAACCAAAACCAGAGGCCCACTGCAAGGCCAAAAGATAAGTGCTCCATACTGAGTTCAGTGACAGCATGCTGTACATCCTGTGGTATGTGTCCACCTCTTGTTCATCATCAAAGGCAGTCTGGGGTGCCATGGTCTTAGCCTGGATGCATGGATATCACAGGACAGAAAGTATTCTCCCTCAAGAAGTTTTTTTCCTTTTTGCTATCTAGCACCAAAATTTATTGTTTGCCTCCCATCCTTTGGAAAATCATTCAATCTTGAATTAAAGACTCAGTTTTGAAAAATTTGCCACTTACCTTGGCAAGCTGCAACAATGATTAATTACTGTTCTTCCTAAAATCTGAATCTTCTCCCTAATTTTTACTTTTCTATCTTCAACTTACCCAGAATCTGACTCTTTTTATGATATTGTCTCTCAGATTAAAGTGTCTTAAATATCCAAAGTCTTTTCCTCTGGGTTCTTATGAACTGTGATCAAGCTGCCTTTTAAACTTCCGTTTGACACACGTAAGTAGCTTGTAAATCAGGATAGAAAACCTGACAATGTCTCTCAAGGTGTTGAAGTCACTCTGCCTGAGAAAATTGTGTGATATTTGGAAGAATTTCTTAAGGATATCGTACCTTTGTTCATATTTTTTTTTGAGTTGTACTTACAGGTTCTTAAGAAAATAGAAGAAGAAAAATGCATATCCTGTCCCTCAAAATTCTCTTCACAAGCTTGATTTTCCTGACTAGCTATAGCTTGAACTGTATTTTTTCTGCATTATCCATTCTACTGAGGGGTAAACCTGCCCATGATCAGGTGATAAGATGTTTTGATAGCTTTCTCACTCTTTTTCTGAATGTTTCAAAGCCTTTAGTTTGATGCTTCTTCCTGACAACCCTGTCAAAAATATAAATTCAGGCTCCTAACTTTCACATACTTCGTGACAGATTTTTTTTAAATTTAAAGGTGTAGGTAAGCAAATTAGTTTGTGGATATTGTTAGCCTAAGGATATGCTAACCCTGACCTGACTAATGGGTGTTTGGGATTTAATTTATCATGTCTTCTGAGAAAATCCCTATAGGCACAATTTTTGGTGCCTGAATATATTTTAAAATATTGCCCTTGTAGCCTTAGTGTCACAATCCTTAGGTTTGCTGGAGAACTTTGTATATATACAACATTGGTCAAATGTATTTTGCTTCTAGATGTGAACACTCAGTACTGTTATAAATCAGTCTCCATATGTCTTGGGTTGAATACTTACAAAAATCTTTTCTTTTAAGTTATCTTTTACTCATTAACTCTTCGTTCTCACCCCACCCAGTCACTGTATGCCATCTTTATTTCAATAGTCAGATTACTTGAACACTCAGCATCTCAAATCTTTTGCCATGACAAGGGGGATGTTTGTAGTTTCTTCCTCATCAGCCAAGTGTAAATTTGAGCCCTACTGTGGCTTTCTAGACCTAAGAATTAGGTCTTTCTTCTTTAGCTTGCAATTTCAAATTACTTCTAAATTTAATTCTTTATGGTGCACCACTTGTGCTCTTGGTGACTCCTGAAACAGTTTAATTGACCTCCAGGAGCTCCATTCCTTTAGGGCTCAGAAGTGGATAAAAGGCAAGTCGTGAAGTCTCTGTGCTCTGGCCACGTTTCTGTAGCCACTCCTGCACTTGTATTGCCCTACACCACATTATTTTTCTAGAACCATAGATGCTTTTTTCTGTTCAGACTAACTACCAGAATAGCTATCTCTAACCAATATCTATTATTTACAGGACGTATATCAACATTATAACAGCAATAAGTGCTGTAGCAGGAAATTATGTAAAACTAAGAAAGGCTAAAATAAATTAGGTGATGTTCACCTGGTCATTAGGCAACTGCAGTTTCAACTGTGTAAGCTGGAATAAACCTTTTCACTGGCAAAGGCAAGAGCAGACAGGAAGAGTCAGAAAAACCCCATCCTGAGCCCTTGCAGTTATTAAAAACCGTAACCTGTCACTAGCCATGGGAATACTGCATGTACTTGACTACTATTTATCTCATTTGAGAATCTAAAATTAGATTAGGTGAATCTATTCTTTGGAGACCAGGCTACAACTAGTCTAGGATTAGGCTCCTACCAATGGTGAGGAGCAAAATTGTGTGTTCTTGAGCCTGACAAAGAGACCGGCTTTTTAATTTCCTTTTTTTTTTTTTTTTGGCCTAAATTCCTGACTCTAAGGAATGATTCATTTAATCAGATAATGTTGGCTCAAGCTTTGCTATAAATTATTAGATAACTGCAGATTGGACCATGAGACCAAGAGAAGGAGGATCTTTGCTAGGCCACCTGCAGGAAGAAGTGTAAGCCATGCTGGCACATCTGTGTGGTTTCCTGCTTGTTAGGGTGTGGGCAGTCTCTGGTTCCACCCTTTCATGTCAACCAAAGTGTTTAAGAGTTTATAGTGATTTACACCAGCACTGTAACATTTTAAAAGGGGAAAACCGAGCAATATGTGCAGTGTTTTGGGTGTGTTACCCCTGTGAAGACTTTGCTTTGGAGGACCATCAGCAACAACCTTCCCACTTGTACCCTTGCCCGGGCTGCATGTGGAATGTAGTAGTTTTCTTTATTGATGGCAACCTTTCAGTATGCTGAGGGTATTCCAGTATGTGAAAACCTCTGCTTTTGGGGGATAAGGCCATGAGGATGCTGATAGAGAGTTTTGATAAAGTAGTTTTGCTGGAGCCATAAACAGACACCTGAAAACATGGTCTAGGTCCTCGGACCAGCAGTGAAACCAAGTAATAGAGTAAAACCAAACCACATAGAATCAGATCCTAGGTTCAGATTAGTACTCTTTTTAAAGCCACTGTCAGTTGCTCATTCATATCCAGAGGGAGAAAGTGGTCTTTAATAGTAATTAAATTACTCTTGTTTACTTTCATCTGTTGATTAGTGCAGTGAATTGCTGCAACCTGCAGAAAACCACTCAGCAGGCACCACAATGCACTGTGTAAAATGTCTCTGTACTTCAAATCTGGCGAGCGTGTAAAATCCCTGAGGATCACACTATCCCTAGCAAACCTTTGAGCAGGGATCAAACACTTTCCAGCTGATGGCATTGACTGTACATCATCTTATACTGTAACAATATACAACATATGCAACATTTGCTGCTCTTGTGTAATGAATGGGTATTGCAGAAGGCACACAGGGACATTAAGAAGTACATTTTACACATTTCACATGAACACCAGCAGGATATCTTCTGTAAATTAATCTTTTGGTAAGCATGACAGCAATAAAACATGATTTAAAGGAGTCAGTGATTATTGAGAAAGAAACATATCATAAATCCTTATGAAGAGGTTGTCAATATATATAGAGACCTGGAAGTCAGAGGACAGCTATTCAGCAGGCATCCTTTAAATCTGTTCTCAGGAAGGACTGGAGGCATAGCTTTGCAATTTCTTGGGGTTTTTTGAGGATTGAAAATAACACTTACTTCTCTTCATTTAACATATTTTAACAAAAAGCATTCATATCACAACTGAAGCCTTAATGAAAATAGCTTAGGTTCCTGGCTGCTGATAGTTGAAGAATGCTTTCTGGCACATTTCAGAAATGCAAACTGGTATTTTGGTCAAAGAAAAACACTGTCTGTTCTTTGTGAGCTTTCCTATGGATCTTCTGCCCATTTTACTCTTTTTTGTTACCAATCAAATCTCTTTACTTGACAGAAGATCATCATTTTACCACAGAACAATGATGCACTAAATGAAGGTTCACCTTAGAACTGCATTACTTCACACTGAAACAATTAAGCTCTGCTTTACTGCTTGACAGCCAAATCAGGAGGCATTTTCATATAAAAATATCATGAGGTTTAAATTTTTTCAAACTTGTCTAAAGTTTGACATTCCTTCCTTTGCATTTTCTACTACCTGATTGAATATCTCTCTACTCAGGATACAGCCAAAGGAAGGACTTTTGCTTGGTTTGAAATTCCAAGAAATATACTCAATGACAGCTTTTGAGCCACTGTTGTTAATAATGACATGTCAAAAGCCAAGGATGGTGATGTGGGGAGGGTGGCAGTTTTGCTGATCGGGGGAACAGAGATTAATTTGAAACTCAAACATTTGTAGTTCAAACCCTAAACCGCTCCATGGATAGCATAATCAAAGATAAGTGGCTCAGTGGCTAGTACCAGTTATTTTTTCTTCTGTATTAAATTATTTGTGCTGGACTGAAGCAAGAGTGACAGAGGAGTTACTCAATAGGAGCTTCCTTCTATCCTACCTCAGAATATTGATGAGGGAGGCTGCACAGGGTAGCTGGGAAGTTATCCTTACTGTTTGATAACAGAGGAGTCAACAGTTTCTTGGGTGAAATTAGATTTTCTTGAGTAATCTGTGAGGTTTTGATACTGCATTTATTCTCAACTTATTGAAACAAATTCCAGGAGGGAGTCAAACGACCTTGGCAACTTTCTGTGACAGTTATTTTTGTTCCTTTGGACATGTAACCTCACATCACATTAGTGTGATAGGCCAGATTCTCATCTGAAGCAGTCTCTGGACTGTGTCTTTGTGACAGAGACCTATGTGCTGGATCTTCTGAGAGACACTGAAGTGCTAAGATAAAATTCACACCATTATTATTTCATATTCAGCTACTGTATGTATTGTGTATATATATATATTCACAACATAATTTTGATCCATTTTATGATGACTCATTGATTATCTTAGTAATTTCTTTTCTTTACTTATTTATTTTAGTGTAGGTGTCAGCAGAGTAAAACTTCTTTTGGCAAAGTTATGTACCATGTACTAAGGTGAAGGTTTTTTTCTTTCTTTTTCATAGGATATAAATTGAATTTCAAGGTGTCACTTACCTTTACTGCTTAGTTATTGGCAAGCATAATACCAGTAATCAAGGGTTCACCTTAAACTGCATTGTTTGGGTCAGTATTTGAGAGCATGTTTTAGACATTGAGTTAGCTCAAAGCATGACTAAGGTAGTGAAAGATAACTATTAGTTGCCATGGTTTTGGAATACATCCAAAGTTATGTTGTTGTGAATCACTAGGAAAACCCCTTCAACCTCCAGAAATAACTAACTTTAAAATCTCAGTGGTGTACAGAAGAATAAAGTAAATAAAGAAATATGTGTTTGGCTCATACCGGACTCATACAGCCTCTTGTGCAACTCAACATTTTTATTAATTCAGAAAACTACTGTTCTTCTTGTTTCCTTACTTTCCAATTAGTAGCAATGTGAGTTATTATTATTATTATTATTCTTTTAATATCTATATATTTTAATTGGGAAATGACTTATTCAAGCTTATCAAAAGGATGTTTCTTTCCTGCTAAATGATAATCTCTCGGGCCTGGACTCAGACAGGAAATTTTTGTTCAATGCAGCAGTGAGGCAAACTGCCTCTTTAGTTCTACTTATCAGCACCCCCAGCCACAAGTTAGGTAAATACAATTTGCACACAATGATTAGAGAAATACTTTAATGACCAGAAAGGTAGTTCAAACCAGGATTCACAAAACTCAGTGTACAAAACTTCTAAGGTAATTAGGAGGAGTTGCTGAAGTGAAGAATTTGGCTTCAAGCCCTCTTTGTGATACAGAGAAGTCTAAATCCAGTCTGGATAGACACACCTTTGTACACTCATTCATTCTTTCCCAGGTTTACATACTGAATTTTGTGTAAAGGGCTAAGCCACCTACAGAGTAGGTGCAAGTTTCAACCCCCATTTGTTATTCAATCTTTGCTATCAAGCTGCAGGATATGATGTGAAATACTAATATTAAATATTAGTATTATATGCACTATCTGTAAGTACATATTAGTATCTATATGCACTATCTGTAAGTACTTTAAATATTTACTCCAAGCCATTGTTCAAACTTATGGTCTACTAATTCAAGTGCAGTCTTTCTGGCTCAAGATCAGTGCAAAGTGAACATGTTAACTTTTGAGTGGTCAGGGGTGTCTTCTCCTGTGGGTTTATGCCATGTGCTTAGAGCATATGCTCTAGAGCAGAATGTCACAGCTAAGGAAGAGTAAAGATACCTGCGAGTCACACTGTGATGTAGGCACAAAAGAGACACAGAACTGTTCACTGGGCCCAGAATCAAGTAATTAAGTGCCATAGGGGTTTTGTTGAAAAAAATGAGGGTCTTTATGTGATTATCATGAGGCAATTTCAATATTAAGTGCCTGAAGAAGAAGTTGTTTGACCATAATCCCTGTTCTTGATTCCTGAATTTATTTTTTCCCTAGAAATTCTCTTTTAGGATCAGCATTTAAAGTGTGAGATAAACACTGTGGCAGCTCAGTTCTGATGAGGGCCCAGAGTTCTGCAGGTACAAAGAGGAAATAATTGTGCCAGAAACAATTCCCAGACACAGCCTTCCAGATGAAAGAAGGTGGAGAAAAAGCCTTGCAGTTACACACAGAGAAATTATTAATGGGCCTTGTTACTGAAGATGTAACATGTTCTCTCTTTACAGCGCCCAGTTTGAGACATTGGCTCCCAGAACAAAAGGCTTTCTGCTGTGAGACATTCCTTTTGGGAATATTTAGTCCTGCTAGTAGTGGACCAAATCTCCTTCATCTGAAAGCAAAATGATTCTGACTGCTTATGGGGGTCGACCTCTTCTCAAAGACAATGAGTGACAAGACAAGAGGAAATGGCTTCAAGCAGGACCAGGGGAGATTCAGGCTGGATTTAAGGAAGAATTTTTTCCCTGCAAGGGGGATTAAGCACTGGAATGGGCAGCACAGAGTCCAAGAAACTTGAAGGTGTTCAAGAAACAACTGGACATGGCACCTAGTGCTATGGTTTAGTTGCATGGTGGTGGTCAAAGGCTGGAAACCTTTCCAGTTTTATTTATTGGCATAAAATGGACAAAAAGATATTACAAGGAAAACAAAAGTAATTTAATATTAAGGGATTACTTTTTTTTAAATGTAATTATGAGAAACACTGGCAATGCTTTCAGTCAGCCCGTACTGGCCTCAGTCTTTATCTATGAAAAATGAAAATAATGTGACTTTTAGCAATGAAGACTCTGATCTGTAGTGCTTTGTTTTAATCAGAATTCTGACTGTGGTAAATAATCAGAATTCTTACTGTAGAAAGTACAAATGACAGTCTTACTATAAAATGAGTGTATGCATAAACATACGTTCGTGTATCTGATAAACAGAAAACTGAACATCTTTTAAGAACCAATTATTTCTAAACTAAACAGAATAAGCTTCTGGCTCTTTTCCTGGCACAGGCATCTATCAAACAATAACAGGGCATCTGTTGAATAGACGTGCACATGCAATGCAAGCAGGATTAATTTTTATTTGTTGCCCATGAAAGATGTTGCCACAGTTTTAGATATTCAATTTCGTATAAACATTTAAGTGAATAAATGAATAAAGTACAGTTACAATGAATAAGTGCCAATAAAGACTGTGATTAAATACAAAGCAACGCAGCAGGAATTTCAATAGGTTGAAAATGTAGTCACATCTACTCAAGAGGGTGTTAACAGTATGCTTCAGACTCCCTGCTGTCGTTTTGAAGCAACAAGAATGCCTGTTGCCCAAACATTTCCCAAAGCAAATAACTTTAAATACTGACTTTCTTCCTGAGGGAATGTCAGATACTGACGATTATCATTAACATACAGGTCTGCTAAAAGGCTTATTTGAATGATTTATTCATTATTGGTCTTCTTCCAATTTATAGGGGAAAAGTTTTCGTGCATTAATAAAGAACGAAGGCATGTAGAAGGGATAGAAGTATGGCTTTACTAATACTTTGGGCATTACAGTAGTTTTCATTATAGATTTATTGGGCTGGAGAGTGGAGACTGGCTCTAATCTCAAACTTTTGTGAGACATTGCCACATAAATTAATCTTGCAATACTATGTTCTTTGGGAAAACAAAATACGATATTTTTTTTAGATGCAAAATATGCAACAATCTACTTTTTGCCTCATAATTTTATTTTATTCTTCCAAGAATTATTCTATGTACATTTTACTACTTTAAAATTCTTTGATGCATTAGTTATCAGTTGACAACAAAACATTCCCGACTGAATCTTTGCTATCCCCATCAAGCATCCTATCTCTCTCAGTCCAGGGTAAAAAAACAGGTTGGACCATACTAGAGGAATAGATAAGCCCTCTGAGCTCATACAGGAAAAGATGCATTGGGTCTCTTTGTTGTGCTAATATACTCCTGAATTGCCTAGATGCCTTCTTTGGCAATTACATGCTACTTTGACTTTAAGATGCTGATCTTCTGTCATTTTAAGCAGCTCCTGCAGGGTTCTCTAAGAGATAAGTCTGGTAAGTGTTGGCAAATGCTTACTAAGATGCTGACACACCAATAAGTACAGCACAGCCAGCCAGTCCACAAGACCATCTCCTTTGCAGAGTCATCTGGGTGAGTGGCACCCACAGGGTTTAGTTTATTCTAAGTTTAAATTTTCCCTCAGGAAATTGTTTCCATATTCTCTTTACTTCTGCTTACTTGCTTTGATGGTCAAGTGCAAGTTTTTTTTTGTGTTAAATGTCCTGTGAACTCTTTCCCATCAATTGGGTCAATTGCAGGACAACATATCTGTTCTTTGCAAGAATTATGGGATGTTTCTAGAGAAGTAATGACAGCTGATTGATTTTCTCCATGTCCTCTGTTCACGGTAAATGTGCATCTCTCAGAGCATAACTCATGGGTCTTCCCATCACAACCTTCCTAGGCAGTCAGTGTTTCAGTTAGTGCAGGTTTAAATCACTTCTAAAAGCAGATTAAAGGTTATTATTTGTTGATAGGAAAGGTAATAGTGCTGAAGGGAAAAAGCTCCAGTTAACTCTTTAGTGGAGGAATCACTAACTGTGGGCAGAACAGTGAAACTGTCAGGGTGAATTTGCTAAATGTTACATTTATCTCTCAAAAAAAGGGCAGTTGAGAAATAAAAAAAGTAGTCACAAAAGTAGGTTTACCTCCTACTTCTGACCTTAAAAAGAATTACTTTAAAGTTCATTTCTTAAGTGTACAAAGTGCAAAAGATTGTCTCCCTTCTCAAAAAACCTCACAAAACCCAAAACCCGAAGAAAACAATTTGAGAAACTGTTCTTGCTGCCAGGAAAGTCACAACATTTTATACTTTTTTCAACCACAAATCCTAGGGAACTTTGTAAACGTGAAGAAAATTCCTTTCCTTAATACCCATATCTCTAAGAAAGAATCATGACATTATACTCAAAGGTTTGTACAACTTGTAGCAGTAGAACATTTAGATCATTCAATTATGACAGCATAAAAAGTTTAGTGTAGTTGTTAAAATTAAAATATTGTAAAGCCTTAGCTGATTAGAAGGACAACAATTTGTCCTGTTAATAGAGTAATTGCTAGTGGAAGATTTCCTAAAGTTAAGTTTCATCTTGATGCTATTTTGATTACTTAAGAAGGATCTGCCCATACTTCTTTGTTGCAGTGATGCAGAAGGTTCTTTGGCATGGAAATATCTCTGTGTACATCTAATGCAAAACAGCAGAAGACCAGAGGAAAAGGAATTACAAACTCAGATCCTGACCCCTCTGGCAAACATGGTTCTCAAGGAAATTCCTCACTACCATGCTCAGGACTGCAAATCTCCAGAGAAACTTACCTGTGCATTTATAAGTAGCAATATGAGAGAGATCTGTAGGTGGGATAAAAAAGGACCTGTTAAGACCAGAGAGATGCTGGAGTAACTGTAGGTATGGCACTGTGCATAGGAATTCCCTCCCTGACATTGTTGCATTTACTTTTAATGCTTCTGGAAGTTGACGATCTGTGCATGCCTGCTGGAATTTATTTTGAAATAAAGCTCTGGAGACTTTATTAAGTCAGTAGTGAAGCTGAAAGGTCCCAGAAGTCCTGAAGCAGAGATTCCTGTAAATCTTGGAAATGCAGTTCAGAGATATCTCAATGCAATTGTAAGTCACCAGAAAAAGATATAAATAAGTAAATAAATAAAGGTCACGCACCTGATTTATCTCCCCTCGAGTTTTTAATCAAAATGCAAAGATTATTATTTATGGATTTCACATGCATAGTACAGCAAAGACAACATACAGTGAAAACAGCACAGGACTTAGATATTGCAAGGCCTGATAAATGAAAGTTAGAAATGTGGCACAGCCTCAGCAAGGCAGTGAAGGACTCAGATCAGAAAAGTAGGTGATGAACACTAGCAGAGCAGAACAGCATGTTTAAAGCTGTTGTGGGGTTAATAAGAGAGATTCACTACAATCAAGTAAAAGTTGAAGAAACTTCAGGAAACTATATTTATCCTAACAAGGTTCTATCCTAAGAATGAGCTATGAGGGGAAAACAGAAAAAAGATGTGCAGTAAGAAAAAAGATGTGCAGTACATCTAGGCTGTTCACAGAGGACTCATCACTGTGCCTGTCTCCTCTATGTGTTTATTCCAAAACTGAGTATGAATTACTTCTAATAGGGGTAAAAGCCCAGAAGACCAATTTGATACAGCTCAATTAGTTTATTGATTAGAGCTATGAAACCACAGCCAGCCAAACCCATAAAGTATGTGTTACCAACCTCTGCTGGGCTCTTCCAATGGTTTGGTTGAAACAAAGTGTGTTTTTCTGGTGGTGAGTTACAGTAATAGTTTTGTTGTTATGAAGAAAATCTGCAGGTAAAAAATTATCATCCTTATGACACTTTCTAAAGAATGAAGCATTGCTGGCAAATGGTGTGCACAATTTAAAGATATATTGATATTTTATTGTTTGCAAGTTTTTGTAATTTTTATTATACAAAACCCTGTTGCAAACTTATTTTTTGTGCTAGACCTTGAGAATCTTCAGAGTAATTTACCATCAATAAGACAATTTACCATCAATAGCAGAAAGGTCTTTATCAATCAATATTTACAAACTGCTTAGCTAACAAAAAATGTTATATTGCTACTTGTAGAGGTGCAGGTTAGGCAATTTCCTGCAGGACAGGCAGATATTACAGAGTTTTTGTAATTTTTGCACGTTTTAGTAATGGGTCATTTCCCTCTTCAACACTATTGACAAGGTAATACATCTGCTAATGGTAAATTTTCCCAGTAATTTCTAGCCAATGACTCCTTTCTATTGTTGAAAATATCATCAAACTTTTTAAATTTTTGTGTTCATGTTGTATGTGGGCTGTTTATATGTTTCTTTATTTAGCTGAAATAATCTGGGAATTTTCAGGGGACTGGGCTAATATTATTTTACACATTTTAGAAGTCTTCTTGAAGGTAGATATTAGGTCTCTGTTCTATGGAGCAAGAACCTGGCAACTTTGTCAGGTTGATTTCTAAGGTAAAAAGAATATGAGGGTTTTTTTTTTTTGGCTGATTTTATGAAAACTTCTCCAGATTTGAATAACCTATAAAGCTTTTGAAGTGTTATTAACTTGGTTATGAATGACTTGATAAAACTAATTTTCTCTATTCTCTGAAGATGCTCTTGTTTCTGCTTCGTAGTTTCCTCCTGAGCTATAGCCCTGTCCCTGCCTTCCCAAATGTCTGGAAGTCAGGAATATCCTCCTAAATATCTGAATCTTGGGGATTCAGATATTTAGGAGGATATTCCTGACTGCAAGAATATTCCTGTGTCTGTTGTTTCTCCTGCCTTGTCAGGTGTGCTCTGGCTTCAGACTCTGCAGCTGAGTTCCCATGTTTCCAATCAGCTCTGACTTATGAGGAAAAATTCTAGCAAAGAGGTTTAACTGACTGGACACAAGGAAGTTAGGAGGGGATAGGATAGATTAATAAAAAGTGAAAGGAAGAGATTAGACAAGGAGGAGGAAAGGGAGACACAGAAGAAACACGGAAGGGGAATAAAGAGAAGATAAGTTGAGAATAGTTCAAACCCACTCTCCTTCAGAAGCCAAGTGGTTCTTTGATCACACTGCTGGACATTCCCTTGCCATAAAACAAACTCTTCAGAGCTGCCAGCTGCATGGTTCTGTCCCTCTCTGCATGGTGACCCGCACAGAAGAGAGCAACTTTCTGCAGGGATGGCCTGATCCTTCCTTTTAAGCATTAAATTGCACTGTGCTGTGTATCTGAATCCCTCCTTGATCCTGTGAAGAGGAGAGGAGGCTCACGAGCAGGCTCCTTTAGGAAAACTTTTTGAATAATATATACACAGGTTTCCACAGGAAACCTTATTTCCATCACTTCTGGGCTTTTGAGAAACTCTGATTTACAATTTTAATACTTTTAGCAACAATTTTGGTCAGAATATATGTATATCTGTGCAACTGTATTCTCCTTGAAGTTAGCCTTAGCTCATTTTTGCAAAGATATGAATTTTGGGCTCCTTGTTAATTAAACTAATTCTGTACTCTTTTGAGATTTTTGTTTCTCTATCAAAGTACCTTGAAAAAGATTTTTTCACTGACTTATTCTGTGATTGAAATATTATTCTTTGCAGGCATGCTTGGCTTCACTACTGCATCCACTTCTAATAAACATAGCCTCCCAAATTCACAATTTCTCTGCTGGATTGCTTACAGCTTCTTATGTGAATGCACAAGCAGCAGTCCTGCTGTACCGGTTAGGTATACATTTTCAGAGGAATTGACATTGAAGGGAGCTAATTGTGTTTAAGTTCATCTTAGGAAAGTCTATTGCAAAAACTGGAACATAATCAAGTCACAATTAGGAGAGCAACTTGCTAAATTTCTTCCATTAAAAAAAGCAATAAGAAAGCATCACATGGAAATCCATTATTAATGAACTAATGCATAGAGAACTGATGAGTAATTTGAAAATTGATTTTAAAATTTAAACATTTTTATATAATGGGACAGCAATACAGATAACTTGTTAAAACAGATACTTTAAAATTTAAACAACCAAAAAGGAAAAAAACAAGATTTCTTTACAACAGATCATGTCAGCTAACAGGATTTTTCACTCTTTAGTAGAATTTCAAGGATGCAGTAAACAAATGATAAAGGCAGGATGATTTATAAAACTTTAAAATAGTCATAGCACATATCTTTTCTATGTTATTAAAGACAGGGTTATTATTTGCAGTGACATAATAGATAAGGGAAAAGAATGGTAGGATATTGGGAATGCTAGGGACAGATGATGTCATTCCATTATCTCTCTAAGGCCTATGGGACTGTCTTTTCCCTGGTTTGTTGTCAGTGACTGGTCCCTCCAGCTGTTCCTTTACAACTTTGCCTCACTGTAGCACTTTTAGATATTTTTCTGCATGCCTCTCCTAGGGATCAGGAGTCTCAGAACAATCATAATCCCTGGCATAATGTGGGAGTCTCAGAATGAGGGCAGAACCGCTGCATACAAATCAGGATGGCTGGTAAGCCTGCACAGCATCCATCTATCACACTGCTCTTCCACGGGGCTGCACCATATATCTCACACTAACCACATTCATGGGGCTTTGTCAGCTGTCATGTCAGTATTTTGCCTATAATTTTTAAAATATAAAGGGTGAATATTAGTCTGAATTGCAAAGCTTTTCAAGAAAAGTAGATTGAAGGGACTAGCTAGAGGTTTAGGCAGCAAAACATGATCTATGACTTCTGAAGCAAAGACGATACAGCCAAGTTCCTGCAGTGTGGTACAATTTTCTTCCCCAGTGTTTATGAGAGAAAAAGGCTCCTTCTACTTAGCCAGACAGTTTTTAATGGTAGCATTTCGTGATACTTGAAATTTTTCTGTTGGCCCCTATTTTGTTCTCTGACTCCTTAAGATCTCCAATAGGGACCTTCTAGAAAGAGAATGAGGAAACCTTCTAGTATGAAAATCTACCAATTTTTATGAAGATTGGAGAAAGATGCTGAGGTGAATTAGAACTCATTAGCTTCAGTGCCACCTGCTGGGAAGCAGTCATTTTTATTGGTTTTGTTGACTGATAATATTAAATAGTTATAAGTATTTGACTCAGGACTGTCCTGCTCTTGTCAGATAATCATTTCTGCTTGGACAGAAATCTTAATAATCTGCACATTTTTAGATGCATTCTTTATGCTTGACAAAATACCCTGTGTGATCTTCAGTGCAATGTTTGCTCATTATCCTGGATTATTGTTCCTCGCTGATTCACTCAGTCTAGCACTTTAATTTTTAGCCATGTTTGCATGTATTTTTCTTACTTTGTTTGATGCATGCCATTCTTATAAGATGCCTCTAATGAAAAAAAAAAAATCCATTATGCATATTGTACCCGCTTAAACAATATGCAAAAGACCTAATGTAAAATTTCCTTTTCAAGTTTACCTTGGTTTTTTTTGGTTTCTCTTTCCCCTAAATTTCTGTCATCTACTATTTTTTTTTCTTTTTCCCCTGCAGGTCATAGTTCTTTTAAATTCCCTGTGCGAAGCAGGGTTTTGGCACCTTTTGGAAATCGAAGCATTGAATTAGATATAACAGGGACATACATCTTTCCTAATGGTCCCTGAATGCTACAATGTAATTGACTACTATAATATACCACACCACAAGGAGGAATATTTTTTTCCATAGATGGTGCCCTATGGAAGTGCTACTTTACCTGAGAGTGAAACACACAGACTCTCTTATCAAAGGACAAGGGGAAAGTTGATGAAAGGCACCAGGAGACACCAGGAACCTGGAAAAAAACCTACAGCAACTCACCAGACTGTTCAGAGCCTGAAGCCACAGCTGATTTTGGTGTAGAAGGAGTTTCCAAAATTTCCAGTCCTGGGCATCGCATCTGATCCCAGGTGGGAGCTCTGCCAGTCTGGCACAGAGGAGCTCAGAGCACTGGCCAGCTGATCACAAACCAAGCAGCCTCAGAGACTGGATCACACAACCCTGGCAGCAGTACTGAAAACACAGGTCAGATTAGCCCATGGAGAACACAGTCCAGCTGTATTGCCTGTAAAACCTGCTTTACCCCAAAGCCTGTGTTTAAGGGAGAGCACAATCAGAAACAGTGAACTAGAATAAAAAATGGAAGATTTTCCGAGTGAATACACGGCTCAATGAGTGCTGCAGCACTGTGACAGCAGACATCTGGTGTGGATCTGCTGTCAGCTAGTGATTAGCACGTTTCTCATCCTTAGTGACAGTGAGATTCCTCATATCTTTAAATTGATGCAAATAAATCTCAGGTGTGAGTGGTACAAACAACATCTTACAAGCCTGCCACCATCCTACCACCCTGATCTATTGATGTTCTATTGATTATTTTAGTGCATCACCATTTCTAGAGGAAGACCATTCATTTTACTGTTGGTCACATCTGAACTCAGCTATTCAAGGGGGAGTGGCTATGCTCTAAGAGGTTATTGGGGTTTTTTTTCTGATTAATGAACTTCTGTACCATAGGAAGATTCATGACATAGCTGAAAACAAGAAGGGAGTATTCCTGAGGTGAAGTGACTGTATTTATTCCTATTATTTGGGAAAATCTGCATGAATTCAAATGCTATTTTTCAAGCTAATCCTTTGATACTCTGTTTGTCAACCACTGGTCCTCAGAGCTGCAAATAAACCTTACTTCACCTGAGGAAACTATGGTGGTTTGTTGTACATGGAATGCTGCTTGAAATATTTTCAGTGCTTATGGATTCATACATGAGAATATTTTAAAGTTACACTAGGCATTTCAGAATTTGAAAAACATTTTGAATCACACTATTAAAAACAGGTCTAACATTTCCTTCTCGTTCACAGTTTTGGAGACAGCAGGCACAATCTTTCCTGGATTCCTCTAGATGATGAGCACATAAACTGGATGAATCTTGTGACACAGCCATTTATGCTGATAGACTGTCCTAAGGAAAAGAAGACTGAAAATAGATACTTCTAGCAAATATGATCACTCTGAAATGTATTCTTTTGCAAAGCCACTACCACAGCTCCTGAATGTCTATAAGTTCCTATGATTTAGCATTCTCTTTGTCCCATTGTATACAGAATCAAGCTGCTACAGAATTACACAGCTTTCTAGCATTGCTCTAGTGCTAACAAGATGGAAATACTTCATACTAAAGGGCAGTCTTGTGCTTCAGACACCTGGGGCCAATTACACTGAACAATCACAGCTTACTGTGATTTAAAACAGGAATCAATGTCACTGAACAATTTAAGGGATCAGGGTCTATGCTGATAATTCATTCAGTCTGAAAGCATTTGGTATTTTCTCCTCCACTGGATCTTCTGAATTCAGGAGACCTGAGCTGGCAGCTCTAAATACAATTAAAATGGTCTCAGAAAATGCAAAAAGAACCGTTTGCCCTGGCTGTTCAGAAGAAGAAAGCACTAAAAGTTTCACTTGAATGCCTTTCATATTGCCTTCTGTCAGGATCTCCTGTGTGTCAAGAAACCTAACTTTTAGTAACTGAAACAGGAACAACCTGAACTTCTCTTTGCATGCAAGAGAAACCAGCTATCTTTCATCTATAATTTTCTAGGGGGATTTGCAAGCAATACATTTTTTGCTATTAGAAATTATGCTTGTCTGATAAGATGTAATACAACCTGCAAAAGGCTATAACCATAGCTTAGAATACCATCCCCACATTTTTCCAACTTTTCCAGTCAGCTTGTTCTGTGTGTTTTCTCTATACATTAAAGAATATCCTTAGATTATAGACTGTGCAGTTGCTTGAATGTAAGTACCCTAAAAGACTGACTGACAGCTCTAGAGTCAGCACAGCACACTTGAGAATAAATAAAGCTTTAATTAACTACCAGTCACTGTATGCTGAATTTTTCACCACAGGTTTGCTATTTTCTATAAAAACTGCTCTAATTTAGCAGCACAAACCTCAGTGGGCTACCAAAGATCAGGTTCAGGTGTGAACAGTGACACTCAGCAGGTTTTGCATTAATCCTTTTGACTTCCTAGCGATTAATCTCTGTACATTTAATCCGTGCTTGAAAACATTAGTTAGGTTTGTGACAGAGCAGGTACTTGTGACTTCAGCCTGGCTTTTGTCTTAAGTTTTATGTCCTTTTTAATTTTGAATGATGGAAATAGCAGGTGTGTTTTTTAACAGATTTGGGCCTAGACTTGCTGCCTCCAACTCTTTTGTTTACTCCCAATATCTTCATGTTTGCTAAGCCACAGAATCTTAAAATCTTTGAAAAGTGAAAAATTAAATTAGGAATTTGCAGTAAGAATTGCAATGTTTTCTTTTTCTCTTGGACACAAGAGCAAAAGCCTTGAGATCTCCCAAGTGAGATGAAGCACTTGACATCAGCACAAGAAAAAGAAGGCATATATGCTACTTCTTCTCTAATGGTGGACACTGGCTTTGGATCTGCAGTGCACAGTCTGAAGCCATTTAAGCCCCTTATTTTGGCAGCTTTCTAATTGTAACCAAGTCATTTAAGCAACCCCACTCTCTTATGTGGCATCACATCTCCAGCCCTGCTGCACTGCCCAGAGGAATTTGGCTGGAATGGATGATAGGATTGTTGTTCTCCACTCCAGCTCTCCCTAAAGAGTGCTGCCACCCTCCCAACAGCATATCTAAGTAGGAAGAATATCTGCCTTTTAGTTCCTGCAGTTTGCAGCCTATGATTTCTGCGTGAACAGCTACTGTGAGGAGTGTGGAATAAAAAGGCAGCCTGCACACTTCAGCAGCACAAGGGCACCTAGTGCAGCCATGCCTCCTTCTCTCACGGAGAGCAGCCATGCAGAGCCCTGATATGACTCAGAGCCCTATTTAAAACTGTGCTACCAGCAGCAGAAATGAAATAGAGTTGGCATGAATTAAAAATACGTACTGTTGAAAGTATTTGATTACAGTTTTGCTAAGGAGAGAGGGGGAAGATAATTTTCTGATGATTTTTGAAATCAAGTGAGAAAACACCACTCTGCTTGGCACCAGCCTCAGCCCAAACCTGCTTTTACTGCTCCGCCTAGGGTTAGGGTTAAAAACAAGGTAAGGGCTCAAAAACCCACAAAGCCCAGAGCGCCAGGAATGCTGCAGATAAGCAAGGCATGCCAAGGGGAACACAGAACTGCACAACATGGCTCCCTCCACACCTTTCTGCATGGCACCAGCCTCATACCCATGCAGATTTTACTGCTTCACCTAGGGTTAGGGTTCAGGAAACCACAAAAGCCCAGAGCTCCAAGCACACTGCAGCTACAAATGCATGCCAATAGAAACACAGGAGTGCCACAACACAGCCCCCTCCCCACCTATCTGACTGGCACCAGCCTCACCCCCATGTGGCTTTCACTGCTCTGCCTAGGGTTAGGATTCAGAAAGCCACAAAGCCCAGGGGTTTCCTGCCCGTGGCAGTGGAGTTGGAACTAGCTGATCTTTAAGGTCCAGTCCAACTCAAACCATTATTTGATTCTACAGTCATAACTCCAAGTAAAATGAGAGCTCCAAGCTGATTTCTTTTTCTTTTTTCAGTCTGGCAAAACTGCTTTCATTTTACAGTGTTTTGTAGTTAGTCTAGTTCTACTTATTACTGGTCTTTTATAAATAAATTGGTGTTTAACAGAGCTGGAAAATGTTTTCAAATTCTCCAAGTGTACTAAAGGTTCTGTTTTGGGTGACAGCTGCGAAACAAGCAACTGTGTCTTATAATAATAACTATTCCAATTCAGTTCTATCAGCCTACATGGGGAACCTTTGAACAGTTCCATCTCTAATTTGATCTGGACATTATTTGAATGAGGTCAAGATTTCATCCATAGTGGCTGCTCCTCTGCATTCCCTGACCAAAAACCAAAAGCCACTAGAAATTTCTTCGAGGAAAGAGAGCAGCTGATCTGCTCCTGTGTTTGATTTCTCGCTGCTTCAAAGTATTTTTAAGTGTTCAGGTTGGTAAGTTTTCAGGAAAGTTCACACTGCCAAAACTCTTTGCAAATATTTAGCAATTCATTGCATATTCATGAAACACTAAATATATTTTAGGTCCTGATGCTTCATTAACAAAACAAGAAAACAGGCTGCATCATTCACCCAATATTTAAAATAAACCCATCAAGGCATTTTAAAGTGATCTTTTTCCCCCCTCACTCATTATTTTTAAAATAATCTCATCTAAGTTTTGAATATCATTGCATTTTTTACTCTTTTGCATATTTTAACTTGTTTTGAGGTTCTGAGTGAATCCTTTCTTTCTGCCAAGAAACAAATTAAAAGTCATTGGATAAAATTATATTAAGAATTCTATGCATAGATATCCTCATTACCAATATCAAAATTCAAGTTCCCAGAACTGATAATCTGAATATCTCAGTTGCTTTCATGTTTCTTGAAAAGAGAGGTTTTGATTTAAAAAAAAAGTGAAACTAATATATATATTTTTTTCCTTGTCAGCTAAGTTTCCAGGAGCCCGACCATTTGGCTCTTCTGTCTGCCATTGTTCTCTGTGGATACCAGGGTCCTCTTTCTGTATCCCTCACTCGTGCTAAAATCAATGATCTACCCCTCTAAGCATGACCAACTATATTGGCTCTCACTGAAGAGACTGCAGATGGTCTCAGAATGTCTCAGAATAATTTAACTGTAGTTTGTTATGCACTTCTCTCCTCCTGACAGTATCCAGGCACTATAGCTGTATGGGGCTACAGGGTATGAAGTCTTCATGGGTGGTATGAAATACTGCAGATTGTTTTAAAGGCTTCCATAAGCAGCTCATAGCTGTCACATGGGCTGTTAACAGTATTTATTTCATGCTAGATCTCTGTCTAATTTTCAAGATTTTGGTGACAAGTTCTTTTGTTGCCAAATGACCTAAATGGCCATCACCGAATATCAGGATAAGACCATGGTCAATAAGTCTGCATCTTCAACATTTTGCTCTAGGGAAAAAATTTGTCTATGTGAAGTACAAAAATCTGTGTGGTTCATCTGAGGTGCTGGATTTAGCTGCTCAGGGACTATGAAGAATCACCAATGTCCTCACCCTTTAATTCAAATGGAAAAATTAAGACAGCAATTAAAAAATATGCAGCAACACATACCACAGAGCTAAGGGTGAAAAAAAAATTACTACTAAAGACTGACACATCCCTGGACATGCTTCTCCTCCTGGGAAGAGACTCGGAGAATTAATAGAATGAACAAACACCACATGACAAATGTATAATATATTGAGTGCATTAGTAATCACAAGATGACTGTGAGCCCTCAAAGCAATGTGGTCAGGAAAAAAAAAACAAACCAACACCTAAAGTTGAAAGATGCAGCAATTCAGGGCAGGTAGGTAATTTGCAAATAGAGGCAGAAGTAACATACCCAGTTCTGGTCCCCATGTTTAACAAAGGTTATGTTAACATGCAGCCAACACAGGCTGTGAGACAATCAGGGAATTGAATTTATTCCTTCCAAGAAGACAAATATGAAAATCTGGATTATTTAGGTGAGCAAAATCCTACCAGATATTATTACTCTGGACAAGCACATAAGAAGGTCAACTACAAACTTGGGAAAGCTAAAAGCTTTTTCAGCTGTGCTGCCACAAGACAAATGACCCATCAATTAGCCCGAGGTACAATTCAGGAGCAAGTTACTAAGATTTGGGGCAGAGCATTTTTAAACCACACTTTTGTGGATGGAAAAGGGGAAGAAAGGAGCATATTCAGTTTTAAGCAGAACACATTTAAGAAAAGGTTTACCTGACAAAATGATCACTGGACCTAGTGACCTGGACAGATCTAGTTCCATACCTCTATTTTGTAGTGATATTTTTTAACAAACTAAACACCATTTCCAATACATCACAAAAAATGAGTACTGCATAAGGGAGGACAGACTATACATTGATAAACTATTTTAGTCCTCTTTTTAAAAAAAATATTTCTTCTTAATAACAGTTATTATTTTTTATAGTTTTCTGACAGTGGACTCAAATGACTGATGGCAGAGTTGGTGGCAAGTGTCAGCCCTTTATTATCCTACAGTAAAACTTTTATTCCTTTTCTTTGTGAATTTCCCACAGGCAGCACCATGAAACACTGACTCCTTCTCCTGCCCTTTCTTCCTTCTTCTGTGACCAGCCAACTCCTCCCTGATCAGCCAACCCACTCTTTTATAGCAACCATCCTTATTGGTCATAGCTGTGACCTATTAAGGGCTGCTTCCACTTTTTGGTAATTAGCCCAACTGCAACTCATTGGGGGTAAGGTTCTCTACAGCATCTCTAGTCTCTTACAATCCATTATCCCACAGTTTTTTGTTTTTCCTTTTTTTAAAAAAAAGTGGTCATTCAAAGATGCTTATTTAAAGGCATTCTGAACCCCAAATGTATCACTTCTTTACAATGTTGTATTAATTCTTTTGCTAGAAAATACTGCTTCTCCTTATAAACCTTGTCTCTCTCATGACCTTAGATTGCTATAAAAGCACTCAATAACTTAAGAACATAATTCAATTTTCAGGAGACCCATCTGCTTAGGTTATGTCTGTACAAGTAAAGCTTGCTGGGTAGCTCAGAGGCTATCTATCTGTGACCACAGGAAAAATTTAATTTCTTTTGCCACAGAAAAAAATTTAAACACTCTGACAAGGATAAATTTAGTGTAAGCTAAAACAAGCACTATGTTGTCTTTTAACAAAAGAGTCATGAAGTTCTGGAAAGTCAGTGACTATTATTATGGAAAAGAGGATGTTGGAATGTGCATTATAATTTGACTGAAATAAAAATGTTCAATATCAAATGTTTTACAAGAGACTTATCTGTAAGACAGGAATTCTCACAGTCACAAATGGGATAACAGTTTGATGAGGGTGTTTCAAATGAATGGAACCAAACAAATTCCAAATTGGCCTTGGATTTTAATGGAAGAAGTTAAGTTTTTCACAGGGTTAATCTGGGAGAAACTCCCTTTCCTTCAGCAAAACACAAGGACTTCTATGTTAATCCTTTCTTTTTACTCTTTCTGCCTTTGCAGGTCCTGATGAAGACTTTTTATGAATAGAAAATTATTTTATGAATATAGACTTAAGTAATTCTTCTTAGTGAGGATAAAACCCTTTACTTCACCTCACTAACTGATGGACTTTAGCATCAATGTCATTGATATATGTGTTAGACTTAAACTCAACATACAGGCAGCTTGAACAGTGACATGTCAGTGGCCTGACAGCCACATGTTCAAGACTAGCTGATCAACATCTTCTGCAATGGGTTTAACACTGTAAGACTTGGTCTTCTACAGCTCAGCAACAGGTTACATCTTCTTCCCCTAAAACTGAACCTATGCTCTCATTTTGCATTTTTCATGACAGAACCCCAACTGCTTTGGCAACAAAGCCAAACTTTGCATCAAAGCCTTCCATTTATCATCTACTATTTCTTCAAATGCCCTAGTCCATCCACAGATTTTCTACAAAGTTTTGCATTATTCACTTGTCCAGGAGCAGCTTTGGTGTGACTGTTAATGATAATATGACACAAGATTTCACACTTTTACATCTTTATTAGAACTTCATCAGACTGATAAATTTGATCATTGCCTTTATTGTATAAAGCAATTTTATCTCTTGATTTTTAGGTGTCTTAAGTGAGTAATTGCGTGTAAAACTTGCAAGTGCAGTCAACATCTAATTTGGATGTGAAATGACCACTGTGGCCTCTGAAACCTTCACCTGCAGATGGTATATGTGGAATGGATAATTGCACATGCAAATGGATGATGACCATTGTCACATTCAGAAACACAGCATACACATCAGTAGTTCTAACTGCAGGCTTAGCTTGCTTAAAATCAAGTAGATGGTGTGTCATAAAGACCTGAACTTGTTGCACAGAAATTATCAGCAACAGATGAATGCAGATGGAAATGTAATTTTTAAAATTAATTGGACTCCTGAGCAGCAAATGAGGTGTGATGTACATAAATGTCAGAGTAGAAAATAAAAGGTAAATGTTTAAGGAAAGTTATTGCAGCACAGTAATTGCAAGTGAAGCCAAAATTGGAAAGTCCTCCATCCAGCAGGTTATCACAATGAGAAATGACAGAGTGCTCAGGTCAATAGGAAACATTGAAAAATCAAAAAAAGAGAGTTTTGAATAAATAAAAAAATCCCCCAAACTGAACTATTGGATGTTAAAGTTCAATTTATAGGCTAGTACCCAACTACTGGCTCAGACTACATGTGTTTGACTTGTTCTGAATAGAGTGGGAGTCTACATTTTTTGCACTTAGGTGCCTGGAAAGCGTTGAGATTTTTCATCTGCCAGTAGAGATACCCCATGTCATCAGTTATGCTTATGATAAGCACTGAAAGGATTACAGACTGTGTATATGCAAGCTTGATAGATCAGCAGAACCTTTGTTTTTCTTGAAGAATTATAGCAAAGCTAAAGACAATGTGGTAGTTTTTTTTGTTTTTTTTTTTTTTTTTTTTTTTTTAATATTTTAAGACATTTTTAGTTCAAGACATTTGAATACTGGTTATACAGTTTTTTATATTACAGTATATGTTTAAAACTATGGGGAAAACATAAAAATGAATGACAAACCAAACCAACCGAACAAAAACAAAAAGCCAAACATCATTTACTGCAGAAGAGTTAAGACTTCTGTTGATAAATAAGATTATGATATTATACCTATTAAAAAAACCATATAGCAAAGCTGTGAAAAGTTAAAGAAGTAAAAGAAAATATTTGTGGCTTATTATAAAAGCAGTAATTAAGGCTGGGCAAAATATAACTGTGGATGAAATAAATAAAAGTAGCAGACTACCAATACTACCCATGAAGTAGGTGTATGAAAGCTTTAATTTTTAAAAATGGATGCTCAAAAAAATAAGGAATTTGATAAAGTTCTCAGTAAGACAATAAAAAGGAAGAAAACTTTTGGGCAAACATAGTGAAGATATTTTTTTACTCCTCCTCAAACAGGAGGAAATGGATGGTCTCCTTATGGCAATATTTGTAATAATTTTATTTTCTGTTCTGAATCTGTATGGATGGCCACGTTAGCCTCAGGCATCAGCAAAATCTGGGCTTCTCAAGAAGGGGGTTTTCAGAATTTATACCTTTGCTCAGCTCCCTCTGGTGTTAGGAATGGAGTTTGGCAAGGCAGTGTTGCAACCCTGCAAACTACTTGTTTCTAACCAGACACTCTGCTTCCTTTTTCATCTTCACTGCCAGCTTGTGGTGTAACCTCCTACTCTGAGAGAAATAAGAATGATTTTTTAAAACCAAATTCATATTCCAAACCTCAGTTTTTTACAGACAGCTAATAGAATTATGAAGAAGTGGGAAAGAATGTTGGCAACATCTACACACTGAGGGGGCTGGAACAGCCTGACAGCTTGGTTGAGATGAAGCAGAGACACAGAAGTATTAGATGTTCGAACTCAAGCAAATTATAATTCAAAATACCAGACCTGAAAATTGTAATCTTCAAATGCCCCAAAGAAATGGTTGCCTGTAGGGGATGGACATAAAATCTGCCTTAGTTTTGACAGCAGTGGACTTAGCTGTCTCCCACTGACCAGAACCATGTTGCCTGCAGAAGCTTTCTCCCTCCATGTTTTGCCAGGTGGGGAACCTGACTTGGCAGCATTTGTTCATCATGGTTATCCAATTCAAATAGCATGACAAACATGAACAGCAGAGGGGGTGGGTGGGCCAGCTCACTTTTGTTCAACAGATCACCTACTTGAGCCTGTGTCATGCATGCATTTTAATTTCTTTGTCTTCATACAATGTTCTCAAAGGAAAACTCGAATTAGTATAGGGTAAAGGGTAATATGGTTGGAGTTAGTGGTGGTAGTCAGTGTGCTCATGAACCCCACTGCTGAATCTACTCCGGGTTTAATACCAAGTTAGAATGAGATGATCCTCTTCCACAGGATATTTAAATGTAAAGACTGAAGTGTTCAAGACTTTCAGCCTGAAACTTTCCTCTCCCACCAGCAGGTGACCAAATCCTTCAGGTGGCAATACTGAAACTTCTCCAAAGACATTGAAGATATTTAAGTCCATTCTACCTTTCATTCCTTTTGTTGTACCTATGAGTCTATGACCTGTATCTCTTAAACTGTTTTTGAACTGGAAAAAAGATGTTGTCTTAAGGGGGAAAGGTTAATGAAAAATACACCATGATAATAATAAAACAGCATTTGCACAATTGCACATGCCCACACTCCCAAACAAATATAGAGGTTTACTTTTAAGTGTTGAGTAGAAGGAAAACATTGTTTTAAGGCTGTGTAAAAAATAGTGCCATAAAAAGAAGGGTCTTTGATTCTAATTCTTTCTCTCTCTCTAAGCCAGAAGTTACTCAGATTTTTAGCATGTTGAATGTGATCCCTGATGGGATAAACAAAGAAAGGTTTTTTCCATTCTGAAAAAGTGAGATTTCCAATGGATAAGGCAAATTAAATGTGAGATAAAAGGGTGAAAAGATAGAGTGAAATTCTGGAGTGATAGAGTCAGATGATGAATAAGGTAGCTGGGTGAAATGTTTGGTCTGGTTGTGAAGGATGCATGGAAGAAGGAAAGAATGCATAAGGAGAAACTATTGCTTCCTTTCATTATTCTCTTTGAAGTTCATTATTTCTGTTTTCCATCCTGAGGTGGAGAGAGAGCTATTTCTTTCTCTCATTTTGCAACGAACTTCTTGCAAAACACTTTCAGTAACAAAACCTCAGATTTCTATTTCAAAATGATGCGATTAGCCACTAGGTGACTTCTGGATCTTTGGGGAAGAATTAAGAGAAATTTGTGCTGGCTTCTGTTCTCCCATTCAACTTTTCTGTCAGACATCCTAGGGTATCTGTTAATGAGGGAGATGCATGGCGTTAGCCATCAATGGTTTTGGTAGTTAGGTACGTGCCTGACATATAAGTATGGCTATATTTCAAGGTTTCCAAGTTATATTGACTACTGCATGAAAATATTGTGCTCATTATGAAAAAGGGTAGGGGAATGTACACTGAAAGGAGTGATGGCAGGGTCACAGAATAATTCATGTACACACAACTCATGCTAGACCCAGATTTTAGTTCCTTAAAATAGTGACTCTCAGAAAAATCGCTTTGAATATATTTCTGTTGCTGCAAATTTTCTTTTCGTATACAACTGCAAGTAATGTTTTTAAAAGACTCTGCATGCTATGAAATTTTCAAGTACAAATAACCCTACCCAGTCAAAACCTATTACTTCAGGGAAGAAACGTCGACTGTTATTCACTGAGTATATTTCCAGTGAATAATTTGAATTTTAACACACTCATTTTTGTCTCAAAAAGTAGAGTTATTTTGTTGGGTTTTTTGGTTTGCAAATTTTTTTTTTTTTTCAAAATGGCAAAAATAATGATAAGGGAGGATAAAGATTTTTTTTTTCACTTAATACTATATTTCTCTTCAGACTTACATAGCGGAAATACCTTGGGGGAAAAAAAACCCCATACACTAAACCCCAAGTAAAAATATTATTTGTTTGAAAGATACAAGTTTTAAGGAGCTCTGAATGAGTTACAACAAATAAAGACATGTAAAGACTTATCAGTAGCAGATTGCAATAAACTATGGATGATGATTTAGTGGTTTTATCTCCAGTCACAAAGAAAATAAATAGATAAAGTAACTTGCCAAGAGTAATAGTTTCAAAGATAGCTGCCAGTATCAACTCACTTTCTAATTTCAGATAAAGAAGTCGTTTTGTGCTTTCCACACTTTTGAGATTTTCTTCTATTTGCTTCTTTAGGTTAAAGAAGCTGTATCTATGACATAACATAAATCAGTAAATGTGCATGTATTCAGGTGTAATATACACTAAACATATATTTTTATTTATTTAAACATTTATTTTTAAAAGAGGATTCAGAAAATAATTTTGCAATGCATTAGCATCCCAAATTTAAAATGTACTCCTTACTTTTATGATAAGTAAGTGATTAGCAGCTGGGAATGCGAAATATGCCTTTAGTTTCTTTTTAAATGTTATTCCAAAACATAAATATCTAATAGAGATTTGAATAACATTTCAGAAACCTTTATTTTCTATTAAAATTTTGCAGAAGCTACTGTTCATTTCTCTGTTGTTGTCTTGCGCCATTACATTTATCATACTGATTGTGATAATTGATTGTTGTAATGTCTACACTGCTTGAGTAGCATTTACCATTACTGATTCCTCAGTGAATGTTACTTCCATAGTTGCACAGATTATTTTCTCATGTTCTGTTAGAGAGGTATAGTCAGCCAATGAATTAAATTAAAACAAAAAATGAGGTATGCGTTGGTGTACACAGGTATATATAAGGTTACTTCAGCTGCAGTACATCACAGCCCTGAAGGCAGACAAGGGAATTGTCCTTGAGCAAGAATGAACAGGTAGAAGCAGGATTTGCATTTCACCTGGTTACACTATTCCCTCCTCATAATTTCTTTTCTGGACTTTAGAGGACTTTGAAGACTGGCAGCAAAGCAGAGGAGAGTTTTCTACAGTTCTGCACAATGGAGGTGAATCACTTTGCACTCTCCTGGGGTTGGTCGGTGAGCGTGGTGGCATGGATGCTGCTCAGAGGAGTGGGAACAATGCTTCTCAGAGGGACAGCTTCTCACAGAGATACTTGTCACCATGTAATTTGGGGAACGTGCAGGGATGGCTTTATTTACTTAGAGCTGTGTGAAAATCAACAATCTGGTCCTACAGCAGCTGCTTGGAACGCATGGGGGGAGTTCTGCAGCATTTCAGTGGTGTCTGCTGCTGTGTGAACTTACATGGAGGTACAACACTACTATATCAGGGGTGGTAGGATGAGCCACAGGCTCACAACTGAGTGGGAGAATCCACAACCCCTTGGGGCAATCTGAACCAGTGTTCAGTCACCTGCACAGTAAAGAAGCTTCTCCTCATATTCAGATGAAACTTCCTGTGCATCGGTTTCTGCCCACTGCCTCTTGTTCTATTGCTTGTCACCACCAGGGAGAGCCTGGTTTCATCCCCTTGGCACTGTCTATTCAGATTCTGACAGACATTGATGAGGTCCCCTCTCAGTCATCTCTTCTTGAGGCTGAAGAGGCCCAGCTCCCTCAGCCTCTCCTCATAAGAGAGATACTTCAGGCCTTTAATTCTCTTTGTTGCCCTCCTTTGGACCCACTCTAGGGGCTCTGTCATCTGGAGAGGCCAGCACTGGACACAGCTCTCCAGATGTGGCCTCAGCAGGGCTGAGTAGAGGGGTAGGATCATCTCCCTCAACCTGCTGGAAATGCTCTTCCAGGACACCGTTGGCCTTCTTGGCCAGAAGGAGACACTGCTGGCTCATGGACAGCTTGTTGTCCACCAGGACTCCCAGGTCCTTCTCTGCAGAGCTGCTTTCCAGCAGGCCAGACACGGTGTGGTCACAGTGAGAAATACATTTTGAGTTGTAGTTGAGTTGAAGATTTCTACTCTTATTTTTACCAATAAATACACCATAAATGAAGAATATCAGCTTTGGGATTTCAGGATTATTGTTGGCACTGCTGCCTTACTTGTGCATGTCCGGGTTACACTGATCTTCACTACAGTGTTAAGTTCTCATGAGCAAAACACTCACAATGGCTGTGATTTCATATGTAGCCTCCTTGGCACTTGAAGGGAGCCCTGTTCTATATTTTTTTTTCTCTCAACTGAGCCGTGCCACATCTGTTCCTAGGTGACTTGAAAAATTATCATTGTTTCCTATTATAAATCAAATGCATTGGATGGTAATTCAGAGCTGGAGAGGTGTAGCATGTTTGCACAATAGAAAAATAAAGTTGCATCTCCCGAGTGTGTAAGACAAGTAGTGCAACAGCAGGTCACTATTCTGCCTTTTCCCTGCCCCCCCACCACCACCACCAAGCCCTGTGATCTTGGCATACTGGGAGTAGCAGTTTTGGTTCAACTGGGCAGAAACACCAATGAAATGTAGTGGTTTTGGTTCTCTAATTCAATTTCCCAGCCAACACACCAACTAATGGGGTGGGTTGAGTGCTGGCCCGAATCCAGTGCACTCTCTAAAATTATTTACTCATTTTCTGCTCTGAGATAAGGATTAGGAGAAGGGCAAAAGCAGGCTAAAAACTTTAAAGTGTATCAAGAAAAACTTTATTAACAGAACTAAAAGAAGAATAAATAAGAATCAGAATAAACCTTCAGAACAAGTCTACTTTCCTTTCCCACTGACAACGCTGAGAAAAAATCTAGTATTTAAGTCAGTTTACCACTTCTAAAATAACCTTTCTTCAGTTCACTTCAGGAGAGGAGTCTTTCCTACCATGCCATGGAGACTTTTCCACAAGAAACAGTTCTCTTGTGATTTTAATTTTCACAATTAGCAACCCCCTGAAAATTTGCAATTGGGAAGCTCCTCCCATGGTTTGGTAGTCTTCCCATAGCTACCACCATGGGTCATTTCACCTTTTTGGGATGCAATTTTAAGGATGAGCTGTTCCAGTCTAGAAACAAAAGTTCTCTTTTATCTCTGGGAACAAAGGTTTACTTCTTCCATGCCTGGGGAAAGGTTTCTCATCTCTCTCTGCTCAAGCTTATCATTGGTTCACAGCTACTTCAACATCTGCTTGCTTCAACATGGATACCTCTGCTCACGGCTGTGGTTAGAACGCTCCATCCCCCCAGTGCCTTCCATGAGTTACAGGAAAAAAAAGCCTGATGCATCAATTATATCTTCACCATAGCCTTATAAGCCTTGCATGGCTGTTTTCTGGCCCCTTCAGTGTTCAGTTCCAGCCACGGGGCTGCCTTCTGTGCAGGGCTGTGGGGCCACCTGTGATTGTAGCCGCATGATTTTTCCTAAGGTGCTGGCAGGATCACTCGGCGGCTCATGGCCGGAGCAGAGCGTGGCTCAGCTCCTCACTCGGTCAAGTGGAGCTGGCCTGCCTGCCAGCCATGGCTGGAAGCCAGTGGTGGGAGAATCCCAGCTGAGCCGCGCTGCAGGCTGAGCTGGCTGGGATGCATGGCGGAGCATGGCTGGCCCGGCCAGCATCCCGTTATCTGTTCAAAAGCAAGAGGGTTTTTCCCAGGGTTTGTTAATTTATAAATGTGGTTTCACAGAGGCGTGTTCAGCTTTCTTAAGTGGTTGAAAAGGGTGTCAATATTCCAAAGTAGCCAGCTGATGGGTCCTGTTGGGTTTGGAGGAAGCTGTGAGCCAGCCTCACAGAGAACCACTTTCATAACAGATGGATTTTCTCATTAACTAAAAACCAAGCTATGTTAAACCATAACACTAGAATATGGAGCAAAATTTGTGCTTACATAATGTGGGTGCAAATCTGGCTGATAGGCAGGTTACAGTGCAAACAACATCCCTTTTCATGTGTGGTTCACAGTTAGTATCCAGAGAAAAGGAGATAAAAAAGACTCCAAATTGTACAAAATAAATATATCAGAAAAAAATCAGACAAGTTAGATTATTTTACAATGTCTAAGTAATCATGAAGTTTTAAAGCTCTGTTTGCAGAAACTTCCCTGAGATGTCTCAGGGTCTTTGGCAAACAGAACTGATTGAGAATTGTACAAAGAGTTGTATTTCATAAAGGAAGAGAGTATGAAGACAATTACTACAGAAATGAGTATAAATTTTTAATCAATAAATGAGTAGATAATAGAGTTATAAGATTGAAAATGACTGTTTTAATTCTGTAGCAAGTTCACTGTTGGCAGTTTTTTCTGTTTCTACAGAGTCCAGCTTGTTGAAATATGAGCCACAAGAATCCAAATCTTCAAGTCCATTGCAAGGTCAGGATTCAAGACTAATTTTTCTCAATGATTATATGCTTGATCCTGTTTGTGTGAGTGTATGTATGAATATTTTTGGGTGAAATACAAAGCCAAAACATTCTGAATATAAATTTCAGCTTATACAGAGTTTCTTTTTCAACATAATTGAAAGGTTTTGACCATATTTTGACTTTTTACCTTTTTAAAAATAATTCCATATGAATATAATTTTTAGAAGACAAAATTAAAATTTGTATTGCATTAACATTTAAAAAGTGAAAAATATTTTAAGTGTTGAGCTGGTATGTTGTCTGACATTTTAAAGGAAAATTAATGTTTTACATAATGTTGACATTTAATTAAGTCATATCTAATGCAGACATAGATAGAGATTATATGGTTATTTTAGTGAGAAAAACAGTTTCTGTCTCAGCCAATATGATATTTTCTGTTTTATTTTATATTACTCTATACTAAATATACCTATGGAAGCATATCCCATTCAAAGGTGTATTTAAAAAAATAGATTTGGCCAGCTCCAACCACAGATTACAAAGAAAACCATGATATACAGAGCAATAATGGGAGAAGGTGAAGAACAAAAAGGTACTGAGAAATGTCAGTAAAACAGAAAGGATGTTTTGATATAGATAATGACAAGGGTATTCTGGTCTAGCACTAGTCTAAAGTCAGATCTTCATAGGAACATTTCAATAGTAACATAGAAGAGGGAAAATATTTATTAAATAAAATGCTATTGCTCCTGCTTTACAAAAAAGCCAGATGATACAGCATATCAGAGCACAGTGGTGGCTATGAGAAGGAGCATTTGCCCTTCAAGAACACATCCTCTCTCTTATAATAAGGAAGAGGCTGCAATACCACACAGCCCCCTATCAATATTGCAGCTGTTGTATCAAGTATGGCATAAGGAGGAAAATACTTCAGTTCAACAAACAAAGGCAATGTTAAACCAGGGCTAATGAAACCACGCATTTGCTTAAATGAGCAAATCCAGGCAATCTTGATGCAAGACTTTTAACAGAGCTGTCTGATGAAATCCTCAAACTGTTAGGCTTGATTTTTCAGTGTGCATTTTCAACACTCAAAGCATTTTGGTAGTGCCAGATGTAAATAGGAGATCCTATTCTGTTCCAATGTAAACAAGAAAAAAGTATAATTATAGATTTGTCAGCCTGATAATGATCTCAGGCAGAATAATGAAACAGATGATGCTGCAATCCTGTTTTGTTTATAAAGGTAATAAAACTGATGGAACACACTTAGTCTTCTATAAGGGATTTCACTTGGTAGCACATGACATGTTGATTAAGAAATAAAATCAGCATGGCATATACTGAAGTGATTAAAGCCTAGGCAAGTGAAAGGCCTTAAAATATTACTATAAATGAAGAATCATTCTTCAGATATTTGCTTACAAGTGCCATCGGCATCAGTATTTGACTCTATTATATTTAATATTCCTTTTCAATCCTTGGAAAAAAATACACAATGATACTGATAGAGTTGCAGATGAAAAATGTTGAGAGTGTAGTGAATAATAAAAAGGAAAGTCTTTGATGCAAGTTGATCAAGACTATCTGGCAAGTTAGATGGAAACAAACAGCTTAATCTATATACAGCTAAGCCTAAAGTCATAGGCCTAGCATGAAAGATTATTATTTCAAATAAAGCAGGAAAACTTTTCAATTCCAAGGAGACAAAGCTCAGATGAGCATGAGCTGTGATGTTATTGCTCTCAGTATTTGTACAGGAGGAGGGAAGTTATGTCATCTTTGAATATTACTACTTCAGAGCAGTAATATGTTCACATCTGCTGCTACAGACACACAAATAGTTTAGAGAGGTTACATTATAATCCTTGGGATTATCCTGTTGGGAAATAAACCCTACAGTACATAACTCTAGCAGCTTAATCTCTTTTAATCTAGTTAAATTTATCAAGTAACTAATTAGTATTATTCAAGGAATCAAAGGTTTGTAAGCTAAAGCATTTACATGGCAAGCAGAAGTTTGAAAATAAAAGTTATTGATATGGTCTGAGGGCAAGATGTTAAAATGAGGAAAATTCACATCTAAAGAAATCTGTGGGTGTATTCCAAGCAGGAAAAAGTTAAAAAGCTTTTCTATAGCTGGGTTTACTGAACAGGTCATACTGCATCCTGGGCATCATATGTCCTTTTTTCAGTAGGAAGTAAGACTTTGTGTTTGCAGAGGCTGCTTCTGGCCTTAGAATTGATGAATTTATATATAGGGATAGACATTGAGCAGTGCCATGGTTTCAGGCCAGGCAGCACTGTGATGATGTACTGTTGTAAAGTAGGGGATAAGTGCTTCAATAAGTCCCCTCTTTCCTCTGACACCTGTCCTCTTTCGGTTGAAAAATTTTCAAGTGTTTATCAATTTTTGCAGTATATCTGGGAAACCATCCAAAACTTTATAATAATCGATTTTCTTCCACATGGTGGTCTTCTAAGGGCAAGAGAGCTTGCTAATATTTTCTGCCATGTCCAGCTGCTAACTCTAAAGACTCATAATTGCATTTGATGTTATATCCTGCCTGTAGTCTGCTACTAAATATGAAAGGTAGTAAAGAGAAGATCAATGTAGCTGTGTCCTACACTTGTTCCATGATACTGCATTACAGTGTGGAACATCTGTTAGTTTTAGGGTTGTGCTGACTATTTGAAGCAGCCCAGTATAAATTAATTTTTAACCAATCTGACAGTATTACTGTTATGTATTCCTAGCAGGTAGAATTATTGGTCACAGGAGTATTGTGCTACAAACTAACAATGAAAATGTGACTTTAATGGTTTTAGGGGAATTTGATTTCTCCTTCTGTTATTCATCATTCACAGTCTGGACTTAAGCCATCACAATATAAGTGTTACTGTGAGTGTGCTGGGAGCAGAGAGAATTCTCAGGAAATGAGGAGCAAACCAGCCCTCTATGTTAAAGTAATCAGCAGGCTTTGGAATGGCCCATTCAGGCTGAAACAAGCCAGTTCTAATGAGGAAATCCTTAGGTTGATGCTAGATGTTTGTTGACCATCACATCTCTCCAGGATGACTTTTGTTCAATGCCTCATTAACTGTATTCATGAAGCTCTCTCTAACTGGGAGTAGTCCATGAAAGGTACTTAAGCTTTAAATCTTCTCTCAAGTTTAGTTAATTTATTTTAGCCCCATTATAATGGAACTATTATTTTTGTTATCCTCTGCAATAATTTAGTATCTAACATTAATTTCATTTGTAAAAGTTTTATAAGATATATGTGAGAGACATTGTAGCGTGTTCTTTTGTTTCTGAAAAGGCCATCTGTAATTGTAGTCTTACAGGAGCTTGGGGCTGAATTCTGTCCTAAATCATCTAATTTGAATTAATTTCATGCAATGTAAGTCAAACAGATTTTGACCTTTATTCAGCTTTGAAAAGGCATTATGGAAAATTGCACCTTCCTATTCAGCAGATCTTCTCCATATTCAGTCATATTTTAATTCAGTGACAAAAAGTAAATGTGTTCCACATCCAGATGATAGAAGCAGGGAGCTGGTGCAGTTGTGGGAGTGTGGTATGGGTTCCCTTCTGACTCACCATCATTAACATGGCTGCTGTGTAAGGGCTTAATTTGACAAAGCCTCCAAACTCCCACACCCACAATTGACTTCAGCTGGAGTAAAATGGATGTATCTTTTAGATGTAATCTTCCCTCTTTGTATTAAAAGGCAAAATTCCCTTTGAACTCTAGATGTAAATCAAGAAGGATTTTCTCTAAAATAAAGTCATACCAGTAGCAGGCCAGTTGAAATAAACATTTGAGTTTCATTTTCAACAGCAAAGATGAAAAATCGCTATTTAGAGGGAAGAAGAAACAGGTTAATTGTAAGCAGAGCCAGTTTTATCCAAAGATATTGAGCAAATAAAAGCTGCTCCTGTTGCAACTAAAAGAGTATTGCAGAAATTATATTTCTGCTGTTTGTGCTAAGATGAAACACCATTCCCCAGAGCTGTGGTTTGACTTTTGCCTTCACAGTGCAGGACTAGGACTTTCTTGAAGTCCAGTGATTCTATAGTGTAGACACTAAAGCTTCTGAGATTATTTCTTTTTCTTTTTTTTGGTCGTGTGGGACAATCTTATCCAAAATACCCAATGGATAATAATTTAGGAGAATTGATTCAGTTTGTAGATATTGGATAAATTAATTATTCATATACTGCTGATGCCAAGGGAATCCTTACTCTGGGAAAGCTGACCTTTCCTCTGATAGCAGGTGCATTTATACTAGAAGAATAAAGCTGATCATTATAAATCTAAACTTAAAGTTTAAGGTTGTAGTTTAAATAGTGTACATATATAGTGGGGTAAGAAGGCTCTTCCCAGGACATTGAGTCCAATCTCTTGGTATGACAATCAATCAAAAGTAGTAATCTTCTTTATAGATTTCAGAAGTGATTAGGTTTCTGTTTCCACTGCTTGTTAATGAAAAGTGTTTCAAAAACCTCTTCTTTAAGGCACATTCTTCTGATTTCCAGCCTACATGTAGGCTGGAAATATATATATATATATATATATATATATATATATATATAAAATATATACACACATATATATATTTCTGGGACAATATTATCTTTTAAAGAATTTCTTTACCACTTTAGTATTTAATATTAGGATTTACTTATCAATATTAGCATACTCCCTTGCAGTTTGCTATAATAAAAAGATGTAATGGCTCTTCTCTCTTTGAATTACAGTCTTTTCATATAGCCCTTTTGCACTTGTTTCAGTTTGATTCCAACTCTTTTGAATATGGAAGACCAGAGTAAAGTGGTGGGAGTAGAAAGGGTCAAACATTTACCTCATACCTCCTGGAAAGACCTTCCTGACTCATTCAAAGATCACATTTGCATATTTTAGTGTTATGCCATATTAATATGTCAACAGTCATGACTTTTCAGTCATTTCCAATTCTTAACCTATAGTACAAGTGCTTATTGTCAGTTCTCATGTTTATTCCCTTTCCTATTTCTCCATTCTGAAAGATCACTCAGCTCTTTCTGTATGGTGTCCTGAAATTTTCTTTTATTAGAGCACTCTCAGTCTTATATAATCACAGTCTGCTCCTACTTACCACTATTAAAACCTAATTGCATCATTAATACATATTTAAACAAGAGCAGCTTCAAGGAGAAATTGCACTGAGACTCAGAACTTTTGACACTACCAATGCCATGGCTACATTAGCTCATTCCTTAGAACTCTTTACTTTCCCAGGCAATGGAACAAATTTAAGAGTAAACTCCTAGATTTCTCATGTAATTCTCTGGAAATCCAATGTAGTGGCTATTTTGTATCCTGTGCTTTCTACCCCTGGTGACTTTCCTGGTGCTGAGGTGCACTACAGCCGGCAGTGGTACTTCAGGGTTTGGAGGTGCAGGCACCACACAGAGGTGTTTGCATGGGCATAGCCTGAGAGATTCCAGCTTTCATAGGTGTCACCAGTCCGTTGTGACCTCTTGAGATCAGGGTGCATCAGGATGTCCTAATCAAGTACAGGTGAACGAAAACTATTTTTGGGGATTTTTTACCTGGTAAATCCTAAAATACCCACAAACTATGCACTAGATTGCCAGTGGTGACTAGCCTTAGGCATGAGCTCTTCCAAAGGGTTCTCCTGCCTGCCTTGCATGGCTCTGAGCTGGGTGCCATTAAGTGCAAGCCTGCCATGGGCCAGGCAGTGGCTCAGAGGCAAAGGAGGGGTGGAGACAGGCTTTATCAACACTGCTGATGGTAGTTCAGTCTGTGTTGTCTGACCAATTCACTTACCCTTTCCAGAGGGCACAAAGAAAATTACTGTTTCCTTAGTATCTCTATCTATACAATTCTATATGATCTATATCTATCTTCATTGTTATAATCTTTGTAGTATTATTCATTTTTCATTCTATTCTTCATTGCATTAATAATGCAAAAATTACTGTCTAACTAGTAATTATTCTCGTAATATAAATTATATACCATAAATGTACATGCTCATTATGTATAATAGAGACAGAAGACGATAGAAATGGTCTATACCAGTAAATATCTGTTATCTTTCCAGTTAATGTTTACCTACTAGAATGAGGAGATTTCTTAGAAAATGTATTTGTTAGAAAAACTTCCCAGAGGTAACCACTTCAACAGTAGCACACACTTAAATAATATTTTAAATTAATTCACTTAAGCAACAGAAACAGACAAGTGCTTTGTACATGTGGTCAAATCAGCTGCATTCAGTATAAATCCCAGTGAGATGTACTCATATGTAAAAGCATACATTCTATCAATGAGAGTAAGTAATTAAATACTATATTTTCTGAAATATTTTTTATTTCTCCACATGCTGATATTGAATATTTACTGAAGGCAGAACTTCTGTCACTAAAAATCCTTGGAGATTTTTGTGCGTAAGAAACAAAATTTGGGGTTTTGCTTCCCAATGTTTTAAAAATTAGTCCATCTTATATAATTTAAGAAAGTGTGATAGTTTCTCCTGAGATTTAATGCAACCAAAAGAAAATAAAAAGCATTCCTAAGATGAACTCTCCTAAATGAAGCTGAAAGCTTCAGTAGATTTTAATTAGAACTGCATGATAAGTTTTACATATAAAGCATATCCATTCAAATTTGACTTTTGGCCAGTTCTGCAAAAGCATAACATTAGGAACTATTTTTTCAGTGCATTTTTTTTCTGAGAAAAACATTTAATAGCATGAAATTTGTAAAAGCAAGTCCTGTAATTAACTATGCGCTTTAGTTTGTTGTATTTTTTAATTAAATTATATTGAAGGATGAATATTTTCATTAGGAGACCCTACCATTTCTGTTTGGTAACTGGTTTTTTTGGTCACTGCTCTATCCATTTTGTTTGGCAACTGCTGTTATCCCAGCATAAAATTTAGGTTTGAATAAAAAAGCATATCCTCAAAGCAGTTGTTTTTTCACTAACAATTAACACTTCACTATCAGGTATTTGAAGCCACTGCCACAGAAGACCAGTGTCTCAGTTTATCTTTAGATACATTTCTAAGCACTTTTGCAGATGAAGTCACATTTCACATTACATAATGATAGAACTTACACAAAAAACGTCAGCTTCCAATCAGTTCAAAATTCAGATATGGAAAGGCAGGCTTCAAATATCATTACCCAGGTTATAGAAAAATGTGGCTCAGATTCATATATTGGTGTGCTTCAAATGGGTATCTGGTGTCTCAGAAGGGATCATTTTTAAAAATCCAGTATGAAAACATGGTTCTTACATGAGTTGGAAACTTGATCGTCTTGGGACAGATTTTGTCTGATCTCTTTTTTCCCCCATGACATCTAGTACCAAACTCTAATTCCACCAAAATCATTTCATCTCACAAACTATTCATCCACAAATGGGTAGGAAAGCTAACCAGATTCTCTGTTGCATGAAGAAAGGCTGCTATCATTCAGGGCACAGTACACTTGGTTGACATCTGTCCACCTTTATCTTCCACTTCTAAATATGTTTGAGAAGTGGGTTTTGACACATATCCAGGCACATCTTGCTTACCATTTTGTATTTGCTCCTCTGTGTGAGGTAAGGTGCATTACAGAATGAAGAAAATTCTCATCTGTCTCTAAAGGGAGAATCTAAAGTCCTCCAAAACCTTGGAATTTGTAATTTCTAGTGTTTTGACTATGAAATCATGTTTTCATGTTTACCATACACATATATTTTAATTTTGTTTTGCAAGACACTACTGATTTTTTTCAAGCAAGCATTGATGTCTCAAGGTCCTACCATCCGGTTTTCTTGCAGAGTTCAGTAAAATTGCTTGTAGTTAAAGTAGCCTAACCAGTATTATATAGTGTATAAACACTTGTTCTGTGAAATGTGGATGTCTGTAATATTCTTTAAATCATCAAAATATTGACTCATGAAACTTCTGTTTATCTGTGTAGGCTAATTGTTCCTCTGCAGTGCTTGGCAATAGACTGTAGAGATTCCATCCTAGTTATCACAAAGGCTCATCCAAGAGTTTGATCTGAGAGACCTCTGCTGATTTATATCAAGAGTTCATTTTAAACTTAATTGCTGTAAGTGCCCACTTAATGTATTTTACTTGCCCTGAGGTACCCTAATCTTTAATGTGCAAGTATTCCTTTCATCTTTATTCTAATTCCTAAAAGCTTTTTCTCCACAAAGACACTTAGAATTGCATACCAGAGATGTGATTTCTTTGCTTCCTAATTAAATAGATCAATGGATACCGTATATTTAAGGTCTTGGCTAGATTTAGAAAACTGCAGAAAATGTGAAACCACCGCACATGAACACTGTCTTGGAATTGGTCAAGCATTTTACATTAAAATAATACAATAAAATAAGTCTCTAGAATTAAAGAGGCTCATAGACACTGACACAATTCAGCGCAAAATAAAGAGATTAAGTATTGCCGGATGTCATTCTTACCTTTATATTCAGTATTCTTAACTTTACATACACTTTATAAACACACCACCCTGCCTAGTATGAGTGGCAATCAAATCAATTGTACAGTTTTGACATTATCCTGGACAGTCAAGAATTGATTTGTCACAGTTCCACGGTAGCTAAAAAATTATTCTACTCCTACAATATTTGTCTTCTGTTTTTATTTTTTTTACCATAAAACTGTATATACCACTGCATTTTTCATCTCATTACAAAATAATGTCTGAATTACAGATTCATGCTGGGTTTATTATTTCTCACTTGGTAAGCAACTTTTATTTTTTAATGCCTTCCTGAAGATTTCAGCCAGTATTGGTACCATTCTCTTTTATTATGCATTATCTATGCAGTTTACCTTTTGAGATAAAGGATAGAGGATGGAAAAAGGGATAGAAATTATAGAAAAGCAGCAGCAGAGCGGCCACATTATCTCTGCAATTCTGTCAGATTTTTCCACCTCTTAATTTCATCACATTTTGCATATACATTGCCCGTGGCTTTAGTGATTATAAAAGTACTAAACTGGAATTTACAGACTTCAAAAAGTATGTAGTAATTGTTGAAATCCTTTGAAAGCGGTTTAAAACAGGTAAAATATAAAATAGTTTTATTATTTTCCTTTACTGAATTTTTACTTTTCTCCATGAGTATAACAAACACCAGGAAGAAATTAGAGCTGATTTCAAGGGGCAAAAAACCCAACAAAAGCAACAACAAAAAAGCCTGCTTCCCCAGATAGAGTGAAAATAATTCTGTTGTAAGAAACATTCCTTGATGTGTACATTCTGCTATGACAAATGAATGAAAAATATACATGCTGGAGAGGGATATGTTCATGGTCTCCATTATGAATGAGCCAGGAACACAGATGTCATATATTTGGAAAAAAAATTAAAAAGAAGGTGTTTTAGAAAAGTAATTTTCACCTTGATCCTATCCACTACTACAAATAGTAATACTGAAAAGGAAAGCAGGATAGGATGATGGTAATTCATTAAATTATCTCTTTGCTACCAGGCTAGGAATTTCTGGTGTATTACTATAATTTTTAGGACTATGTTGCTAGTTTTATCTTTTCAATTAATTCATGACTCACTCAGGCATTTGATTGGAAATTACTCAAAGGCTGGAATCTCAAGATTGTTCTATATGTAAGATTTTTGCAATAACATTTTGTCCTATATTTTATAAGCAACATCTTTAAAAACAGCATCTGGAAGAAGTAACTCTCTTTCCAATTCTTCAATAGTAGAGAGATTTCCCTATATTCCCCTTTCCCTTCCCTTCCCTTCCTTTTTAATTTTCTCTCTTATAGTCTGCCTGCCTTCAATATAGAAAAACCACTGAAATCATAAGAATGAAACTCCTAAATATTTTAATGCTTTCCTTTCTGTCCTTAATGTGGAATGCAAAAGTTATGATTAACATTTCAATAGCTCCAGTGCTACCAAAGGAAAGAACACAGAATAGACTGGAAGGGAAGAAAAATCCTCATTTCTTTAATAGTCATGGTAAGACATCAGGACTATAGTGTGAAGAAATATTAACCTCAACCCTATCTTTCTGCATTGCTGTGATGACCCAGATTTTTTCCAAGTCAACTTTGACAAGCCAGTCAGAAGCTCATCCTACAGCTTCAGTGCATTATGGTCTTGCTAAATTTTCTCCTCTTCCCCGGCTGAATGAGCACAACTTGAAGTTATAAATTCAGCTGTAAATAAAACAATGATAAGCAGTTCTATTTGGGTATGCAGAGAATAGACTCCTTACCAGAGAGTGCTTTGGGAGAACTGGACTGATATCTATGGACAACTTGTAAATGATGATTTCATAACCTAGTATTAAGTATTTTTTATTTGTGAAGATCCAGCTCAAACTTTTAGTGTTAAAATACATATGTTGATGACATTTTCTGATATGGGTAAGAGAAAGCTTTTTTGATTTGAAAAGGATTGCAGTGGGTAGACATTCAAGTGACAGATTTCCTTATTTGGGGGATATTCATATGACATAGGCAAACAGGCTGTTGTTGTCTAGTCCTTTGTCATTGCTAACCCACAGTATTATTCAACACAGCCCATGGTGGTTATGGTTACTTGGTTCTTCTCCTTTAGTAATTTTATTCTACTCATCTATTATTTCCTAAAATGTTAGGAAATAGTAATTTAACAGATTAAGTAGGTGTACACTAACAATCTAGTCACAGAGGAATCTTGGTTTAAAGGCCTTATTTAAACCTCACATAAAGTGAATATTCAGTGAGTTATTGCAGCTTTAATCTGTGCTGTTATATCTGTGATTCAGCATGACATGACAGCTTTCATTTTTTCTGTTTTCCATCTAGAAGCCTTTGAAGGGCTTCTGCTATTCAATGCAGTATTTGGACATACTGGGGAGATTTTGAGCAGGAATGTCAGAGGATCTTCTTTTTCAGCTTTGAGATTGCTTCCCTCTGTCAGTGTGAAGACAGACCTTTAGTTTCTCTTTGTGCCTTAATTTATGTACAAAGTAGAGCTACACAAAATGAAGGTCTATGCAGAAATGTAATGCTATTTTTAGACAAGACATTTATTCTCTGCCAGAGGCTCTACACCCTCAAACATCTTCAGATCAGGTGATATTTAATGTGTTAAGCCTCAAAATGAAAGGCATCTTTGCAAGTACTGCACTGCAGTCAAAAGCAGATAAGCATCTAAATATAACAGCTCTCCTGGTGTCAAGAGAATCCTCAGAAAATTGATAGGCAATGGTGTTCCAGGATACCAGTTCCAAGGACTCCAGTGCACTGAATTAATGCTGTTGATGGTCTCAAGGAATGCTCCTCTTTGGGGATGCTTTCCTACCTGTAAAGAGAAAATGAATAAAGATCTTGTCTTTCACAGCAAATAAATCAATATGCAAATGTATTGAATATATTAAAATAATGTGACTATATCGACAAGTCATGCAGATAGGTGGAGTGCTGATAGGTTATCTTTAGGAAGAGCTTTAAACATTAAAAAAATATAAAAAGTCCTTAATGCTCTCTACAGATATCACTATAAATGATGAGCACGAAAAACAGCAAAAGCTTTGTTCAGGTCAATAAGACTGTATTTTATCAAACTTTAATACGAGTGAAGACACATCCATTTCAGAGCTGATAATAAAACTGTTTTATTGAAAAAGAGGCAGTTTAAAATTGGTGTTTCTCATTCCTTTTTTATTTTTTTCAGCTGATTAAATCAGAATCACTGGCAGAATAGCTGCTAGTGATTTCTTTCTAATAAAGCTGGCTTGCAATGATGGGAAACAAAGCTGCCTTTCTGTCATCAAGCAGCCCAAAAGATGGATTTTCGTGTAGCAAAAGACTAAGGCAATTACATGGGTCACCAATGCAAGTTGATATGAAAATTCTATTCACCCTTCTAAAAAAAGGCTACCTGGGAATTGAAACAGATAATGGGGAAAGGCTGAATAGTTTTGTTGAAGATAGACCATCACTCTTAGAGTCTTTATTTTCTGATTTAAAGCATGAAACTCTGTTATAAGTTTTTAAGAGATTTGAAGCTGCTTTTTTTTTTGTTTTTGTTTTTGTTTTTAACAGAATAGCACTACATAGCTGGTATTTATATCACAGCAATATTTTACTGGTTTTTACTACCCATAATCTGTCAAAAGGGAAATGCTTGGCAATTAACCCTAAAGGACTCCTGAATTTGCAGAGGCATTACAGCCTTTCTATCTACCAGCCTGAGAGATAGTTGTGCCCAGTTTGGTATTCTCCACTTTTCCTCTATATAGAATTGCAGCTGTGTGACTGGTCAAAAACCCATCCTCATATAAAAGAGTATGTGTATTATATTATGTGACTTCTTGTCTCTGTCTTCTTGTCTAATGATATATTCTGTTTCTTATATGTCTTTCAATCTTCATTTTCAATTGTTTTCACAATTCTCATTTTCCTTTAATTTCTCCTTGAATTTAGTGGATTTAATTCAGATGGGGAATGCTGGGATTTTGTCTGATCAAGACAACATCCTTGTCTGGATGTTTGTTAAATAAAGTTTTGCCATAATAAATAAATTTAAATTCATATAAGCAAGCTAATTGATTTAATGTTTTAGATCCTGACATAATAAAGGAATGATAAGATGCTATTCTTCTGGGGTTTTTTAATACACTATATTTTTCAGATATAGTCTTGAATCTAACTATTCCTATCTCAGGTCCTCTGGTCATAAAATGATGGTTTATGTTTGCTGGCCAAGTATAGTCATTGAGAACGTTCCTATGCACTTTGTTTTGAACCATTGCTTTTGATTACATTGTATTGATATGAAGTTTTCACTGCAAATTTGAGTGTATGCTCAACAACACAGACGCCTTCTCCACTTCTTGCAGATTTGTCTTAACATTCTTTGTCTTTCCAGACCTTCCCTGCACTATCTTCCATCTCAAAATATTCCTCCATCCCTTGATGTTTTCTCTTGAATCACCTACACTACCTTACCTCAAATTTTCTTCTTCCTCTCTGTTTCTTCTTTCCTTACCCTGAAGTATTCTTCTCATTCCTATGAGAAGACTTTACTTATATTTACATCACTATCATTTAACTTTCCTTATCTACTGGATTTCTTTCTCTTGTGCAGAAGTATACACAAAAGAACAATTTTAGTCATTTAGGCTTCACCCACTAAATTTAAGGGTACTGGAAATTCTTTTGAAGACTTCAGAATATTGCCACACAAGACCATGAGAATTTTTTTAATGTGCATGTCAGCAAGACTTGTGATAGTATTAATAGAGCTGAAAGCATTACTTTCTGTCTCCTAAGATAAAAGATCTATGACAAAATAAGGAAAGAACTATTCCCTAGTTCCATTTTTGCTTGTAAGAAGCAAAAGACACAACATAAATCCTGGAGAATGAAATGTTCCTGCCCACAGATCATCACATAACCTGTTCACAGACTAATGACCTCACCTAAGAACTAACAGATGTCAAACATGATCATAGTCCACTCTGACTGCACACCACACTTTTGGAACTTCCACCTTTCTAAAGTACCAATATACCAATTGTAACCTTTTTTTTCTGGAGAAAAGATGATCAAGCAGATCATCTAATTCTTCTCTAGAGTCCTGACTGAAGAGCAAGGGGCACTTGTGATTTCCAGTCTTAACATAATCCTGAACAACACAGTGATCATCACAGTGCAGGAACATATAAAAAAAAGCAAGACAAAAAGACATTAATGAATAATCTAGCCATGATTTTTTTTCCCAAACAGATGTTTTCCATTTCTACTACCAACTAGACTTTAAATATAGTCAGTATGCTGCATGGTGAAGCAGTGCTACAGTATGAGGCCATAAACCACTGCTTCCTTATTTTTGTCTGCTACACTGAAGTAAAAGAAACTGAAAACAAAGTATCCTCTCCTTATTCTATTTTTTATGTCTACAGTTTGGTAGAGTTGCCCCATAGAGGTTATGCATTTTTAGATGGGAAAATAAATGCTGCAAGTGCTTTTCAAAATTCTTGTGCAGAGAAAAATATGAAAAAAATCTGATGTGGAATTTCTGGCAAATACACAGGCATGGAAAACTAAGGTAGCATCAACATCTTTGACCCTTTTCCTTGCCAAACAGTTAGCATAGCTTGAGAAAACCAAGAAGTGAAGCATATGCACAAAATTAAAAAAAACTCAACTGTTCATATTTCAAGGGAATTGAAGTGAAATAAAAATGAAAAATAGAAATGCAAAACAATAGAAAGATAGTATGATGCTCAGGAATTGTCACTCTGGGGTTAACTGAAAGACTAATAGCTTTGATGAGAAGACAGTGAGAAGTTTGTGCATTTCATAAAAGGCATCCTTTCTGCACCTAATCTGTAATCAGCCTATTTGCATCTGAAAAATATACTGGCATGAAAATATGTTACTGTGTAACTAGTGCTGTGTAATGGAGAAATGACAGACAACATGAAACAGGGCAAAAAAAACCCAACCCACTTGTTAAAATGAATCAAAAAATCAGGATTAGAGAGGGCATCAAGAGGACATTGCCATCACTAGGGTTCCAGAGAAGCAAAAATATTTTAAAAACCCCTATTATTTAGTTTTAAAAAAGAGAGGCATATGCATTTATTCTACTACCATTGTGTTTCAGCAATTTCTAAGTATCAAAATAGAAAATTTAAACTCAGTATTGTTTACTGAGTACACAACTGGTCAAAGCAATTAAATTCACGTGCTCTTGGAGCCTTTAAAGCATTTTTTTTTCTTCTGTTAGCTCATTTTAATTTTTTCAACACTTGAATTTCCTTGAAACATCCCAGGAACAAACAAATCACTTTCTTAATGTCACTTTGCCATACAATCAATCATATCTGTTGTAATAATGTTAAAAAATTATGAAAGATATTCAGTGATAATATGGAAATGTAATAAAGAAGAGAATCATTGTATGAACATTTCTTATGAAAGAATCTGACAAGTTCTTGAAAAAAGAATGCAGTTTTTCCCTGACTATTTTTAGAGAAGAGTAATTTCCATAATATGACATGTTTGTTATAGCTTTGTCAGAGATTTCATAATTGAAATGTCATTTGCTTGCCTTGGCATCATGATATCAGAAACATGAAAACATTTTTTTAGAGTGGCCAAGGTTAATATTGCAACTGATAACAGAGATGTGATTATACTGCAATATTTCTATTCATTAGGAAGTACAGAGGATATCTGAGAAAAATCCTTAAGGTTTTTAAAGCCATGCTGATGCGTGAGTAGCCAAAGAAATAGAATAGGTGCCTAATTAAATCTAGCAAATCAACAATAAAAATACTATTATAAATAATTATTCAAACAGGCAAAACATGCAGGGATTATTGTGCCTCTATTTACCTTCCAGGTACATTTAGGATGCTCAAAATATATCACACTGTGGAACTGCCAGCTAGCAGCTGTCCCACAGTTGTTTTCCCTTGACCGTCTTTCCTTCCTTACAAGCAGCTCAGAAAGGATAGAGACCAGTAGACTGACTCCTAAGAAGGCCCAAGGCACACCAAGTGGCTGGCCACTGTGCTGGTCCTAGTGTGTGACACACCAAGGAAGGGCAGCTCACCTAGGGAATTCAAGGAAAATCAAGAAGTATCTTAATTATCCAAGTGATCAGTCCATGGAATCAGAGCTATCACGAGGTAAATAAGTTACAGTACCATTATTCCTCCATCAAAAATTCCATCTGATTTTATTTTGCTTGTATTACAAGCAGGAACTGTACTATCAAAGTGAGTCAGAGTCCTAGAGAGGCCTTGGCTGCATCCTTAGGTTAGGGGCAATCAAGTTCTGAACTGAATACACCTGTTACTAGTACTGAACTCTAAAATCAAGTTCAACTCATTATTTCTGCTATATATTCAGGGAATTATCTGAGATGAGAATTTATCTTTATTACTGATGTAGAATGGTCAGATGTCAACACTGATTTGATGTATTTTACCATTTTTCTCTGAATAAAACAAATGAATAAAACAAATTAAAGGAAGTGAACGTCTACAATTAATATAATGCCCATATCCCTCAGAGGAGTCATAGTGTAGTTCTGCTGCATGATTCATTATTTTTGGTTCTTTTGTGCTTTTCTTTAATGAATGTCTCCACTGGTCTTATATCTGTTATGCAGCCATGAACTTGCAATAGCAAGAAGTAGTATAAAATAAATTACTCTTATTTGAATGCTCACTGCATTCAAACAAAGCTTTATAACTATAAAATATAGTGGTCATATTTCTATGACTTTATAAATTTGTTCTTTTTATTGCAATGAAGATACTTATGACTAAATATTTGTGAGCTGAGGGAAAGCCTAACTGCCAAGGTCCCTCATGATTACTAGAGAAAGACCTGTCTGCACAAACTGAAGCACTAACATTAAGCTGAATAAAACAATTCCTATTTCAATTCATTAAGGCAGGATAAACAACTGCAGTTGTCTAAACCTGTGCACCTCATGCCATTTGAAACTCTCTGTAGTAGCTGTGCCTTCTGCATGGGATGAGAGGAACCCTGTGTCCTTTGGAGAGATAAGCAGAAACCAGGGGAATGTTGAAATGCATCAAAACCACTATGAGATTGTAATGCTTAGGCAATGAAATTAGTTCTCTGCCAGAAGCAGCTGAGGCAACAATTCAGCTGATCAAATCTAATGTCTGCTGAAACCTTAGTTGGATCACTCTGAATCCTTTGACTGGAAATCTGTTAGCAGGTGAGGCTTGAGTGTTTACCTGGTGTGGAAATACCCCCACAAAGACACTGTGATGACAGTGCCGCTATCTGAGGTTGGATCCCCCCCTGGCACTCAGGTTCAAGGCACTGACAAAGAGATCCAAAGAGATTCTTGGCTTTTTATACTGTGGTTTTCAATGCTGTTATATGCTGACAGACATTCTGATTATTTTTCTGACTGTTATTGAATAATACCATACCTATAAAATAGCATATCTGCTGCAAGATGCTTTTATAGCTATGGTAGTGAAAGAGTGTTTTTTACCTTGTTACATGCCATTACCTTCTTATGTGCATAATTTTCATCACTTTGACTGTAAGTTTTAGACATTGATGAGACAATAATTTTGACCTGATCTTTCTTTTTATGTCCTTAATTCTTATAAAATGAGGAGCTGCAGTGAGAGTTCCCTATTACCTTTTCCACATCTTTCTTGAGTTTGAAAAGACATAATTACAAACACTTTGAAGTGAAAGCATGGGCATAATTGTACAAAATGCTGTTGGCTACTCATTCTCGATGGATAATATCCTCTGTTTGTATGGAATTAAGACTAAATTGTCCAGGTGTTTTCCTGAAATAGCCAATATCTCTGCAGACCAAGTGAGGATACTGTGTAATAATGAAAACATTATAAACTTTGAAGCATTTTTTTCCACAGAAAACAATAGGGAATGATAGCATAGAACCCTGTGTGAACTCTTCACAGTAGCTTATCACCTTACACTAGAAATAGGATATCTAAGATTCAGATAAAAGCATAGATTTTCCTCCACACAGGATGTTCATATTGCAAGGCTATACTCCAGACTGCAAAGAAAATGAAAGGTGAGATATTGACTTTTCTGTCCTTCTTTAATGCTGTATAGAGAGAAAAATTTTTGCTTCTCCAGGTACTGGCTTCATTGTAAATAGAATGTTTTCTACATAATGGCTTTAAAAGGATAAAAGAAGTAGATTTTCAACAGACTTTGCTATACAAAAAGAAGGCAAATGTTGTATGCCTAAACCCAAAATGTAAAAAATGTACACCTTAGTACAATAGTGCATTATCCAGAAGATGCTTAATTCTTTACCAAGAAATTTTCTGTTTGCTAATTGACTTTCTTTGGTGTGTCCTGAGGTATGCCCAGAGTTAACAGCGCAGAAGAACTTGATACTGGTGTTATCCCTCTGTGTAAATCCCAGCAAGATTTACAAACTAGGCATGTTTACCTTGATTTTTCACTCACTGGAATGAGGATTTGGTGCACCTGGACTCTGGTAGCAGCTGGTTCTGCTGTGTGAGTGGGAAAGTATCTGCCAAGGGCAGGTCTGGCATGGGTGTGATGTGTGGGCAGGTGTTTCCACTGGTTTTCTGCCTGGAAAATTGCATCAGAATATGCCAGGCTGCAGAATCACAGTGAAGAGTTCCATTACCTCTAGTGTGTAAGAGATATATTGGCCAGAGGAAAAACATAGTTCTGCATTGTAAAACTGTAAGATGCAGGCATTTCTAAAGGAAATTGATATCAGAAAGTTTGACATTTTTCTTTTGACTGCTATCTTTCTCAAGGAGATGAAGCCATTAGCAATTCCAAAGAAAGTGTGCAAAGACAAATCACACAACTTGTTAGTTCTGTTCTGGCCTAGCCTATGCAAACTGAGGTGGAGTAAACCTGTACAAAGTCATATCCAGTGATGCTTAGGACACCTGAGAGTGAAAAAGCAGGGCAACAGAAAGGATATAGGTACATTCAAGGAAAGAAAATGCATGAATAAACACTTTTCTGTGTGTTTGAATTTAATAAATGTGTGTAAATAAGGTTGTAGAATACCGTGAAAAACAATACCAGAAAAGTCTCATCTTGAGCTGTCTGCTTTGAAACAGCTTCTATTAAAAAGCACAAGATAGTTCCATCCCTTTTCCATCTGATGTATGTCCCAGCATAATTTGGTATTAATACAATTATTTTTAAAAGAATGTGTTTACTTCATAATTTAAATGTAATTTATACTAAACACCACTTTTTGCTTATACAATAACAATGAAAATTATAATAGATGGTGTTTTACACTTCTTCTGGGAATGTTCACAATGCTGACCACTGATGGGACAGTATTTTGTATTATTATGGTTTCCAGTAATGTAACAAGAGAAGTCACAGCTAATGCTTTGAACATTTGCTATGCAGTCCTACTCAGAAACTTTTTTGGTATCTGTCCTGGTTTAAGCCCAGCTGGAAATTAAGCTTCAGGCAGCTGCTCCCTCAACACCCCTCTCTCCCTGCCATCCTCGTGGAATGGGGAGGAAAATCAAAGTAAAACTTGTAGGCTGATATAGGAACAGTAAAAAAATAGAAAGTAAAATAGAGTAAAAATGGTTAATCATAGTAATAACGATAAAATTATTATTATTATTATTATTAGTTATTAGTAGTAGTAGTAGTAGTAGTAGTAGTAGTAGTAGTAGTATAAAGGAAAAAAGCCTCAACAAGTGATGCATAATACATTTCCTCACCACTGATCAATGCCAGACTCTCCTTGCTCAGTCCAGCTCAGCCCCCTTTTCAAGGAACTTCCCCTATTTTATATACTGGGCATGGCACTCTATGGTGTGGAATATCCATTTGTCCCAGTTTGGGACACTTGTCCAGGACGTCCTCCCTCCCAGTTTTCTTTTGAGCCTCTCCTCACTTGCAGTGCTCACAACACCAGGAAAAAAATTCCTTGACTGAAAATAAACACGACTTAGCAGAATCCAAAATCCACCAGCATATTATCAAAACTATTCTCATTCTGAATCCAAAATAAAGTACTGTAACAGCTACTGAGAAGAAATTCAGCTCGATTCCAGCTGAAACCAGGACAATATCTTAATAAGATCAGGTGAACTTGAATGAATCATGTAAGATTCATGTACTAACTGCCAGAAATAAATCACCTGCTAAACCCAAATTACAGAAATTCCACAAACTGAAGCTGAGTAACCAAACTGAAACTCCTAATTATTTAGACAGGACATGACAAAGCCTATGACAAAACCCACTGAATATGTTTGGTGTTTTGTTTTTTTTTAACTGGAGAAAAAAAAAAAAGAAAAAAACCTACTCACATTCAACTTTTGATCTGCAATTCAGAACAGAAAGATACAGTTTTTCTTGATTATATGAATTTACCCTATGGATTAAACCAAGAGATAAGTAGAATAAGGGTATTTTAGCTCTGAAATTTCAAGTATGGGAATGTAATTTCAGGTATTGTGTATGTTAACTAATGTGAAACAGATACAAGCCATTTGGGACTATTTGATGGGGTGGATATCTGAAAGGGGTCTAAACTGTCAAATAGATCTCAAAGTAGAATGTGGTGGAAGCAAATGAGATGAGGTTGTCATTTTGTGATTAGGAAAAGAGCATTAGCAACAATGGATAAGAAAGGGCTAATAGGCATCAGTGAAGAGAGACTCAGCACTGTGAAAAGCACACCTAAAGGATATACTTCAAACTCTGGGAACATTTTTGTTCATTGCTAAAATTGTGTCCTTTCTCCACCAAATGTATTTCCTTAATAAAAATATTATCAACATTTATCTGTGAATAAACTATTCACATCTATTTAATATCTGGACTTGTAAAGTCCCCGGGGTTTCTTGACCCACGAGCTTGCAGCACCTGACAAGACAGGTAGAAGAAAGGGGCTGTAGGAATGTCACAACCTCAGCCCTTATTGCAGTGAAGTTCTGTGCCTCATCAGTTTTGCAATTGACCAAGATATGTCACTGACAGCTGACTAATACAAACTCTGTTTTCTTTCCCCAACAAGACTGGGAAAACACTAAGACCTGTTTGATTCTGGTAAGCTATTGCTGTTCCCTGAGATCCCCTGCAATGTGATCACAGGTATCCCTGTGCTGTCCTGCAAAGTTTTCTTTATTTCATTTTCAATCTCTCTTATCTCTTGGGACTGAGCAAGATTTTGTCTTCACTGAAGTTACAGACAGCAAAGAAAAAGAGCTGTGCGTCAGGAATAAGTTGTTTTCTTAATCTTATGAAGCTTTTAGCTATGGACTTCACCCTGTACCATATGATGTGAGCTAGACCACACGAAGGCTCTGATTCAGCAAAACACTTAAGGGTATATTTTCAAAGCAGTTATGCAATGATTTGCAACTGAAGATGAAAATCTTAAGTATCTGGCTGACATCTGTGACCTTTAGATTTGGGCCTACAACCTGTGTAACTGCCATTACCTCTTTCAGGGCATAACAATTCAGCAAAAGGTAGAAGTGTCTGACCAATGTTTCAGGACACATTATCACCAAATCTCGTTATACTCACCATCACCCACATGCAGAAAATGCAAAAGCACATCCACTATACAACTTAGAGTGAAGGGTTTCACTAGCTGTACTCTGCACAGAGTAGCTCCCTTGGGAACAAAATACTTCTCCCTTGGTAAGATTAGATCTTTAAGGAATAATATTTGCCCAAAAAAGGAATTAATATTTAATATAGAACAAGTTGGATACAATTTTATCACCATCTTGCCACTTATGCTATCAAAGAACAGCTGGAGCTCTAATAAACGTTTTGTAACTGTGCTGAAATAATGTCAGTCAGCACAGCTGCAAAAGTATCTGGAAGTGCAGTGAAGTCTGGAGTGACAGTGTGAAATGATCATACTGACAATGTATATTTTTTGATGTCTATTGTTTTCTTCTCTGCCTCAGACTTGTCTGGAAACATTTGCTGTCTTCGAACAGCTTTCCATACTTCTGTAGTCAAGAAGAAAGAAAAAATTATAGACTGCATGAAGCAAGAAGAGAAAAAGTCAATAAAATTGATTGCATTGGTTTGCCTCTAAAGTCACAAAAGCAGAAGCCAGGAACAAACTTTCAAAATAAGTGAGGCAAATTCTTCTTTTACTTATGTGGAAATCAAGAGTAATTTTAATATCAATAACTGTTTGAGAATAAGCCTAAAGTCTCAAGTTGCTGTTTAGAAAGGCTGTGAATGCAAAGATGCCTCTTTCAGTTCCTGACCAGCCCAGGATCAGAAACAATGGAAATATCACAAGAAATGTTCCTCTCTCTCACATAGCATTTTTCATAATAAAGCAACTTGCAAAGTAATATGAATATTTTTTACTGTCAGACATTAAAGATTGCCAAATACTCTGTGGTGTTCTCTGGCCTGTTCCTAAGTGTTGTTTTGGTTTAGGAGTAAATATCACATGATGAAGCCATTAAAATATATATCTGTTATTCTTTATCGACTTAAAGTTCCAATAACTTGCTCAATTCAAAAGATCTTGAAGCAGATTGTCTCTGAAGAAAATAAAAAATAATAATTTTGAGACTGATTCGGGGTCTTTGGAAATAATGACAAATCTTGTCAGGAATATCAGAGCAAGTCTGTAATAAGCCTAAATATATAGGAAAAGTAAGGAAGATTTAACCATATTAGTTTTCATTAATAAAGACTGATGTTTCCTTGGAAATGTATAAATCAAAACTTAATTTTGTGCTTGACATGCTTATTCCATTTTGAGAATTTGATATTTTGCAGTGAGGACAAGACATAATTTATATTTGAAAGGGGATGGCATTTTTCTTGCTTTTGATTAATAAATGAGCATTATGAAGCTGAGCCAGGAAATTCCTGCATATCTCTTGAGGAACTGATTTTTCTCATAAAGTCTAGGAGTTTATATAGAAATTACAATGGAAGTTATCTTACAGACATTGTTTATAAGACGTAAATAAACACAATGATATGAAATAAAAACTGAGCATTGTGAAATAGCTTAATGCAATAGTCCAGTGAAATAATTTACGTATTGAATCTGTTGTAAACTCTCTGTTTATACATTTTTTATTAATAGACAAGCTCTCATTATTCTATGGATGAAGGGATTGGGCATCTTGTTCCTGGTGCAAAGTTGGCTGAGCCCATCTGATGGCAAAGTGCTCCCACCCCCAGCCTTTCCCTGGCAGCAGAATCCCACCAGCTCCCTTTTCTTGGTTTTTGTACAACCTCATAACAAGCCAATTTAAACTGGCTAAACAGTGCTAAAGCTCAGAAAAATATTTAGTGTCTTTGTTACATTTTTTTTCCAAATTTGTTGGTGAACCAGCTCGTAGTGGAACCACAAACATCAGTTTCTGGGTGGTGTTTAAAGGTCAGGGGTGCAGACCTGTCTGTACATATGCCAGCAGCTCTCAGTTGGATGAGCTCCATCTTATCCTTATTAACTGTCCACGAATTCCTGAGGTTTTCCTCTCAACAAAGCACTATGTCACATAACAGGACAATAAAACCTGATGTAAAGGAATTTGTCTTTCTAGAATCAAGACAGAAAAGAGAGTTTGGATCAACCTATGAGATAAAAAATAACAGCATAATTTAGGAAGAAGGTAAATTTAGTTAAAAGGAAGAAATCGTGGGACTGGCAGGGAAATAAAATACTAGGGTGAGAGGGAGTCCAAAGAAATATCAGAAAAGGAAATGTGTACAGGCTTGAGCAGCTTTGCAGGTGTCGATAATACTTCATACTGTTAATATGTGAATGAAAACAGAATTGCTTCCTCATTTGTAGGTCAGGAAGACTTTGTGCTATTGCTAATGACTTCACAAATCTTTGTTAGCTGTCTAGTTATTATGATCTGTCTATGGGAAAGGGAAATAAACTATGAATAATAGGCAACACTACATTCATTCAGTCAGGCACAAAAGTCCTCACACATTTTTGGAAACCAAATCTTCCACGGACTTGGTTCTTCAAAGGCAGGTGACAGGTGTTTTGTCATCTTATTGTGTTACCTATTTTCTGATCACCAAGACCCTAGTGTGATTCTCAGTGAACAGAGGAAAAAGTATTTCTCTGAATTCATTCAAATTAGTAAATTTTTGTCTAATCTTCTTCTATTATACAGAAAACCATTGGTAATTACCATTGGTAATTCTGCCATGAATGGTCACTGAAAGAGGCTAATCAATTCATGATGGGGAAATGAACAGTCAAATTTCACTATTTGTTTTTTTAATTCTGAAAACCATGATGGTCATTAATTGAATAACTAGCTTTCATTTCTTTTGTCTTGATATAAAAAGTCTCATCAGACTGCTATGTACAGGTACTTACAATTGAAGCAAAATTTTGTAACTCCTGAAAGAATTGTGGAAGAGAGGCTCAAGAGATTTAATCTATTTACATCACCTAATATGCAGTGTCTGTCTGTAAAAGAAGGAAGTTCTTTGGTCTTTAAGGATTTTGCAAACTTAGGCTCCAAAGGAGTTTCCATGTGGGTTTCTGGACGAAGTCTGAAAGACCATTACTTTATAATCAGAGGAGAGGAGCAGTTAGGTGCAGAAAATCCTGAGACAAGCAGTTGTGGGTTTCCAGACAGTAAAAGCTTTGTGGATGAAAGGCAAAGAAAAAGCCTGCTGATAATAAGAATTGGTGGTGGTTGGAAACAACCCCAGATTCTGTTAAATTTCACACTTTTGCCCCTCAGAAAGCTGATGAGTCTGCCCTTACAGGTTAGCTGTAAGCTCTGTGCAATGAGTCAGCACTGCTGTCGCAGCCAGGGTTTTGTAGACACACATTATGGATTAAAATAAGTTCTTTTGAATCCTGAACATATCAAAATAAGCTGAAATTCCCATAACAGGATCTATGTTTTACATCAGTTTGTGTTAGCTTAGTTAACTTCTCTTTTCTGTAATTTGAATGAAAGTGGAGTGGTTTTAAACATAATTTCCCTAATGGACATTAGTGCCACTGTTTCTGCAGAGAAGCTTTTCTTTTTTATCAACACTCTTGGCAAAGAAAAAATAAAGTAAAATTATCTTGATGCAAAAATAGATAATTACTGCAAAACCATTCCATTTTGTAAGGGTAGATAAGATCAAGCTATAATATGGACTGAATTGTTATTCACTCATCTGAAGCTAGTAAATGTGTAAATTAACGATAGTAACTTCTTTTTACCAAGTCTCTGTTTTTCTGTTCCCTTCATTTTCCCAGTCTAAATTAACAGGAGGACAGCAGTGAGCTACACAACAAACAGAGAAGTATCCTTGCAATATTTCTAGCTGAAACAAGGATATTAAATACTACAGGGAGCGGCCAAGCACTCAGAGTCATCTGGGATATTGACCACAAATTTTTGAGAAAGAGCTCTCCATTCACTGGTTATTTACTCATTGTAATAAATTTCCCATGCTTTCCTCATTTGTTCAAGTATGTGAGAATAGATAAGTAATCTGGGAAATTTTCCAGTTTCAACTATAAAGTAATAAATAATTGAGTTCCTTGGTACTTAATGCATGAAATAGGATCCTTGTGGTCTGAAACAAAGACTGAATTCAACAATTTCACTCTGGCAAACTCTATTTTCACAGTGTTAGAGTTACCACTGTGAAGTTAGAGCTCTGTCTGCAGGAGACAGAGGCTGTTCTCAGAGGCTGTTCCAGTACTGAAATGAATTGATTTGGGAGCCATGAGTAGTTCATGATTGTCTGTAACTTTCACTTATAGTGAAAAGCATTTTATTTTTACCAGACAGGAGACATTTGATTGCTTATAAATCTGTTCCAGGGAAGAAATGCAGAATAAAAGGACTCTGTAAGGCGACTCCTAGTCATATCAGCTAATAACCACCTAGAAAGCAATGAGACACAACAGCGAGGAAAACTGGCATGAAAGAAGACAAAAAAAGGAGCCTGGCTTCTTTCATCTGAGAGCATCTGTTCTAGGTGCAGGGAGTCCTGTTTCTCACACTGAACAGTGATGGCTACAAAACCAGAAAAGCCAAACTGGCGGGAGCTCCTTCTTCCCAGGCAAATGCCGGCACCTTGAGATTCCTGTGGTCTTTTCTTTTTTTCCCATGGGGCCCAAGGTGCCAAAGCTCCCATGCAGTCAGATCTGCTCCCAAAAGCTCAGGAAGCCTACAAGAGAGAAGTTCACCCTAAGGTAGGCACCCAGAGACAGGCCAGCTCAAGTCCTCTCCAACTCCTGGACAAGAAGTTGAGGAGCACAGGTGACAGGTCACCTGTCCTCTCCAACTCCTTGTCCAGACACCTGACAGCAGTATCTGATGTATACAGACTTCTATACATGGACAGCTGAGTCTGAGAACCTTGGCCTCAGACAGAGCCTCTCCATGCATTGCTTGCTGCCCAAAATGCTGCTACTTCTGTGCTGTTAAAAACAGCCTGAGGGACTCAGGGCATGGGTTTGGTGTGTCCTAACCAGATTGTGTTCAGGGCTGTACATATGCCTTATGTAAGCCCCTGAATCCCTTCAGGCTACAGAAGGCAAAGAACTTCAGCAGCTGTGGCAATAACTTGCTCTATACCTATTACCTTTAAGAGTAAGTAGTTTAAGGAGTAGGATTTCTTCCTAAAAAGAGATATTGCAGCACTGCTTTGACTCATTGACTCACCTAATGTAATGCCTTGTTCCTAGTCATGAGGGTGGGCATAAGTAACATGAGTAGCAGCTGCAGGAGACTGTGACAAAATGAAAGAGGATTTTCTGGTCAGTGGGAGAATGGAGAAAGTGTCTTTAGTTTTAGATTCCAGTGCCTGCAATACATAGAAATGCTCTGCTCTTATTTGTACATAGCCTATACCTTTCATCTGTGAGAAATTTGCATCTAAAAGGAAAATAACATTTCTGACAGAGACACGATTGTAAAACTGCTTTTGCAGAACTTGGACCAGCATTTTGCCTAGTTTGCTCCCCATAGTAACCATCCACCAAACAGAACAGACAGAAAAGCTTTCTGTGACAAAGGATGGGTAACTGTGCTTTGCTCTCTCCTGGTGGTACAAATGATTTAATAAGTCTTTTAAGCTGTTGTTGATCCTGGTATTTTACAATCTTTTATTTGGAACATAGAGATTTTTCCCCCCTTTTGAATGTGATATATGAATCTCATGAAGAGTATCTGTAGGTAACATTTGGCTGTCTCCCAGAGCAATGAAGAAGACAATGCTGGGATCACACTGTGTTTTTTTTAATTTTCAGTGAAGGGGAAAAACAGCCATCGCACTGTGAGTTACTATCACTCCTGAAATCTTTATCCACAAAACCAAGAATGGATGAAATGTTTGGATACAGCAGAAGAATCATAAAAATGAGATACCAAAAGCATAAAAAATTTACTGATTTTTACCTTGTGTTTCAGCCAGTAACAATCCCACTGAGAACAGAATGTGTAGGGGCACAGGATATAATACATGCTGAAAGACAGGGGAAGATGCTCCAGTATTTGTTTGTTAAATCAACACTTTTTCTCTTTTCTGTACCCACAGAGTACCTTTTCCTTGTCTCCATCAAGCTGAAAGTAATTTCAGATTTTACTTTGCTTTTTCACTAAGAATTGACAAAACCAGGAGGTTGTTAAAATTGTCCCCTTGTCTGCTATATTACTGGGATGAAACTTCCCAGGAGCTGTCATTTTCCAAGGACAGCACTCAATCTTTCTTCCTCTAGCTTACCAAAGTGTTACTGAGCTTCAGCTCAGTACAGGTGAATAACAGACCTCCACTGCAATGTTTTGTTGCTCTTGAGAGCAGACTCCTGAGTAGTTTTGTCTCTGATCTGATGAAAGCAACACAATCTGTTTATTTGTGCTATGAGGGATAATTTTTACTTTATGTATTTAAGTTCCCACTTCCTTGGTCATACCATGAATTTTTGAGAATGGCTGAATCTAAGGAATGAGGTCATTCTGGGCACTATTCTGTCAAATATGACTGCATACATCTTTAAAAGCTGCATTCAAGGAGGAAAAGGCCAAATTCCAGACCCAAGTGCTCACTGCAGTGTCTTAGTCTTCACTGTGTTTGGCAGCTCTTGATGTCCCTGTGTGACATGTCCTATTCTCTGAGCACACACAGACGTAAAAATATTCTGTGTACTGAGACTGCAAATGACCTCACAGCTCACTCTTTGTGGAGGAAGAAGTCACAGCCCCTTGAATCTCCTACAGCATTTCTTTCCTATGTAATTAATACTGGTTGTGTCTAGAAGTCCTGACTTCAAGCAGTGATGAATATATGGAAAGCAATAGCCAATTCTCAGAGTATTTTAATGGCGATTTTGAAATAAGGACAATCTTAATATGAAAGGTCAATTTATTCTAAAATGAAATATTTTTGTCCTTATGTACTGAATCATATTTATTACCTCTGAACATTCTTACTTTTTGAAGTTTGCATTTTCTGTCAAGCTTGCATTTTTCCCCTGACACATTGTTGAGAACAGTTGTAAAATTATATAGTTTATATCTATCATTTCCAGTATATAAAATGTCTCCATTTATAAGAAATATTGGCAGGAAACCTGTATGAGAAGAAAGAAACATTTTAAAACATCATTGCTAAAATTATTGCAACACAAATATTCAAAAGAAATGGGATTTTCTATAATTAAAATTTATGCTGAAACTGTTCATTACTCTTGATGTGGGTAGAGGTTAATAGCCTTTTTCTTAAACTTTATAAAGAAGGGTATGCAAATCAGATGGCTGGGCTTGAGGCAATCTGAAGTTTTAACATGTGTTAATTCTTCAGTGGAAGTTGTTGAGCCTGATTTGTGTCTTTCAGTGGAAATAATTTTCAGGGTGATTTCACAGAGGGAAATGGAGGAACTGGAAATGACTATGGACCAAGCAGGAACATCAACTAGGGAGACTATTAAAACATTGCTAGTCCAAAAGCTTTGTCTGGAAATGGAAAATTTGATTTTAAATATTCTCTTTTATTGTTCATCCTGCAATTTCAAAATTGGAAAATATTCTATACTTTTGCAACCTTTAGTAAGCAGAAGATGTTCTTTATGTGTCAGACAAACTATTCTTTGCTATTATTCTGCTATTATTCTCCATTCAAGAGAATTCCTACCAATTTAGAAATTTTTATGATTTCATTTCCAGTCCCCCAAAAGTGTCTGATTTTATTTTAAAGGAAAAAAGAAGAAGAAGAATAATATGCCTCTGTTAGAATTTTGTGTCAATATTTAGTGATAAACATTTACTGCTCAGTCATCAGTCTAATATTCATGAACAGTAATTTGTAGTAGCATAATAAACTGAAACAACATTCTTCAAAACCAAGTCTTCATCAACAATATCAACTCTTCTGTACTCTTCTTTAGTGGTATTGGTTTATTTTATTTGGAACCCTAAATACCCTTTACATAATATTCAATTTATTGCCATTTTTTAAGGGACTGAGTCAATGAAGATAATGTCAAGAACATCTCTAATTCTTGGAGAGACAGACCTGATCAGGCTGAAATACCCTGAACTGGCTTTGAGGAACAGAAGAGCACACATTGGTGAATGCAGGAGTAAACTGCACCATCTTTTTTAAAGGTGATTTCCCTAACCACTGTTCAGTTTAAGAGCAAGGAGACCTAAGGAAGGACTTGTTCTTTCTTCTAATCTTTTAACTTTCCATTTGAGGCTTTAAAAGTCTGTTCTTTAATTTTTTGACTATGTATTTATGTGCAATGCAGGAATTATTCTATAGGATGCTGAGGATTTGCTTTATACCTTGGGGGCAAAGGGATGACACATGGATTTTTCTTCTTGTAATGAAAGAATTAGACAATTAAGATTTTATGCTTTTTCTCACCAAGGCAAGGGTCCAAAGTATGGTTAAATAAGAGTTGGGTTTAGAAAAGTTCCACTCAAGAAAGGATCCACTCAAGCTGGATAAAAGACTGTAAGTTTAATTTCCAGCAATGATGTCTTGGTTTACCTGTGATCAAAGTATAAATTGATATCTGATGCCCTTACAAGCTGAAAATCCTCTGCTAGGATCAAAAATCTGTATATATTAGAGAGTCTTTAAGAGACTCAGACTGACCTGAAACCCAAATCTTGGCTGAGCAGCAGCTGCCCTTGGGGTACAGTTTAGGCTATTTCCTCTGACCTACACACCAAAAGAGCCTCAAAATTTAGATTTAGTGAGCAAATAAAGTTCAGACTGACTACTGAAATCTTTCCCTACCCAAATCAGTCATCAAAGACATTTTTGGATGGAGAAGAGCATCTCCACTATATACAGACGTGGAGTGATGCAAATGAGCTCAGCAAAGGGAAATAAGAAATGCACACCTCTCAGCTGCTTGTGCAAGAGGAGTCAGAAGCAACTGTGGGGGAAAAGGACAATTTGGCAGTTTTTGAGAAGCCACATTACTGCATGGCCTGGGCTGGTCCTATCCTGGGGGCAGTGAATGACCTGGCTCCTGCAGCCTGCCAGAGCAGAGCCAGAGGCATTCTGCTCGTGACACACTGCTGCTGTTTCCCCTCCAGTTGTTATCTGAGCAAAGCAGCTCTTGGAATGGCTATTGCTGCAGGGAGAAAAACATCTCCATGGCTTAATTCAACTCATTCAAAGTTGTTTATTGACTTATTAATGACACCTAATTAACTGACAATCAGGGTGTTATGTATCCAGGACAATCAGTGTACTATATATTCAGGGTCAATATTGGCATTCCAACAAACAAATGATGATCCCAGGCATGTACAGAGCATTAATAAACAATTTATTTCCTAGCCCCAGAAACTAATATCCAGGAACATCCCCTCTCTTGCCTCCCCCTCTCCTCAACTCCCCAAGTCCCCATTTATCCCCAGTCTGCCTCGGGCCCATGGATCACAAGCACTGTCACCCCACCCGAGGATGTCCCTGCAGGTGTCACTGTCAGAGCAGGGGCTACTAGCAGTGCAGTTCCCTCCTTTTGGTCAGTCCAGGGGGAAGCACACAGGCATCCCCAAACCCACAGACTAACCTCCAGGGAAAACATCAGCACAAACCTCTACACAAACACACATGCACCCCAGCATCCACACAGGCTTATGGCTGAATTATTTTCCTGGATTTTGGAACAGAAAGAATGTTTATCACTTGTAATAGGACTGACATGGATGTAAACACAGTTAATAACCCTAATAAAATAGTCTTGTTAGCTAAGTACATTTTCTTTTTAAATGAAAATTTCCTGTTTCTGCCAAACCTAAAAGATAGGAAGTGTTCTTATCTCCCTGCTACTTTACAGGCTAACTTGGAAACAATCAGCCTTTATAGCTGCCTTCCTCTACAGATATAAAAGAAAAATGAAGCTATTAATGGGACAAAATCAATTTTACTGAACAGCATTCTGATTTAAAAAAAGGGAGATGATTATTTGAGAAAGGAGGGTAAGGAGTAAATTGATGTGCCACCAGTGAATAGTCATCACCAATTAACTACAGGAAAGCCAACACCAGCAACATGGAACTCACCTGATTTTCTTTGAATGTAGGGGGCAGTAAGTATCTTCATTCCAACAGGGTAATCTCTGACGTGTGATCTCAGTGTTAAATGGCTTGGTTACAGGTCACCAGAACTCTGGGCTAAATGAAAAACAAACAAATAGGCTGTGTAATACCTGCAGGATAGTGGGCCTTCAAGACACAAATATTTTTTTTGCTTAAACTAGGGGAAAAAAACTCCACAAGCTCCAGATTGATTCCTTGTGTGTATATAGTTCATTTTAAATTTAAGACCTAAGAGCTTTCAGATGTACAAAGTACAAGCTGAGTTGCACAAATGGATGTTACTCAAGTGAAGTTATTTTTCTGGACTAGTTTAAGAAACTATGCCAGTTCCTGGGGTAATATCTGGTAACACTTCCATAGAAATATGACAGAGATGGCTCTGATTCTGCATCCTGTTGTCTTAATTTCATGCTGACATGCATGACCAATTAATTTCCTGTACTTTTTACCTGGAAATGGTTATTTTGCTTTCATCAATTCATAGACACTACATTTTTGCCTTTATTGACCTTTCCTTGCAGGTACCATGCTATGCCAACCAAAACTGACATAACAAAGTTTGCAGACAGCACTGCACATTTCAGAAGTGCAGGGTATTTCTGGAGAGAGAATGTGCCATTTCCTTTTACTTTCCTTCCAGTTCTGAGTGACATAGGTGCTGCTTTCCTTTCCCCTCACGTGGTGTATGAGACAGATATTATTCATCATTCTGTCAAGAGATTCCCTTCAAAGTCTTTAATTTTTTGTTGTTAGTTTTTGGTTTGTTGTTTCTTTTTTTTTTTCATTTTCCTGAAAAGAGGATGTAAGTTCCCTGGTTTAAACACTTCCAGTGTGGTGTGCCTAATCTCTTATTATTCTCTTAATTGTGTTAAATGGATCAATGAATTTTCAAATGATCACAACTTCACTGCAGCTGCAGATACACACGAGAGTTGCAGATACACAGTGATTTATCCTTTTCACACACAGATCTTGGTGAAATTATGGTACATTATGGGAAATGGAGTGTTCAGAATAACAAACTTTTGTTTGAAGGAATCTCTGGAGATCAGCTAGTCCAGCCTCTCCTTTGAAATAGGTCTTCAAGAACAGCCCCATCTCTGCATGTGCCTAGCAAGTGAAGGAAATGTACATATTGCACTTCTAAAGAGGGCTACTAGCCAGATCTGTAGCTATGGAACAAATGTCTGACCCAGTATATGCAAGAAAATTTTGCCAGTATGAAAAGAAAATCAGGATTCAGAACAAAAAATGGAGAAGCAAAAAAACCCTAATGACAATTTCATTCAGTAGCTGCATCACAGCCTGTTCTCCTCTCTTCAGCTACGCTTCATTTGCTTTCTCAGATTGTATGAGATGCAATTTATACCTAATTTTCAGTTTATGTTTTCTTTTATCTGCAGCAATGTTCTCAATCACCTCTTCATACTTGCTTTTTCTGCCTGCCTGAATGTCAGTTTGTGCTAAAATAATTGGTTTATCTCTTCTTTTCAAATCATCTTTCCAAATGGACTAAGAGGTCACTGAGCCTAAGCGTTCTTAAGTGCATAAATATTTTTTGAAAATAGAGTTTAGTTCCTAAGCCAAGTGCCTGATTTTGAAAATTTTTCATTTATGCAAAATGCACAAGTCAGAAAAGGAACAAAGTAAACAGAAATCTCAGTCCCACGATGTGTGGTGTGCAAATGTTGGTTAGTATGAGAATATGCTTGGATAATATGCATTTTGAAAACAAAACCAGAGAATTCAAGAAAAATACAGTTAGGAATATAGAGCTAGAATATAGGATGTGAGATAATAATGATAATAAAGGGAAAAAAACAGACTAGAATTTATATATCTTCTGTCACACTAGACTAAAAAGTCTGCGGAAAGTACCTACATGTTTATAATGATATTCTGCTCACTTCCACTGAAGCTGATGAAAATTTTCTCAGTTTCTTTTCAGTTATTGTAGCTTCAGTTTTTCACCTGTATTTCAGAAAGTCTCCTTCCCTAGAAATCTCAATATAAAGCAAATAATTCCTTCAGCAGCCCAGGTTATCTATCTGCTAATTAAATGAAGCTTTATCATCCCTAGCTTGTACATTAGGACTTTGTTAGGTAATTAAAATGGAAACAGATAGGATTTTAATATTGCACCCCTTAGAAGTATTTATTTCATTGGTCCTAAGGGAAATACATATAGTTCAACTGAACTGGACTTCAAAAACCTCTAACAAGGTTGGTACATTACGCTCACACAACTCCATCAAAAGCCATAAAGCTGTGTTTATATTACTGAGCAAGATCAATGGGTAAGATCTGGTACCTGATTCAAGAACTTATTTAAGAAAGCTCTGAACATGAGGTATCTTTGAGGTAAAGCCTCAGTGGAAGCAGGACTGTTACAGCTTATACTGCTAGTGAGGAGCAGAAAGAGTTTTGCTGTGTTAGGAATAAACTCTCTGGGATAGTTAGCAATGGAAATGACAAATCATTTTTCAGAGTAGTAAATGTAATCTTAAATGGATCTTCAATACCATGCTAATTCAGTCTGGTATCTTGACTGTGGAATTAATTTTCTAATTGCCAATTTCAGCTGGCCATGCAACTGCTTCTGTAGATTTCAAGATGACCTTTGTAGGGCCATAGGATACATCCTACCTCAGCGAATAACAATGTTGACTCCTTTAAAGACCACTGTTTTGATTTGGCAATAAGTTGTCCTCAGTGAATTTATCAAACATAGGGAATACAAACTGAATGGCCTTGTCAAACATCTCTATTTACTGCCAGAACATAAATATTCAGGTGCTAATGAGAGTTGTTGTTACATTGAAATGATTGGTTCTCATATTAAAAAAAAAATCTTTATTTGATATAGAAATCACAGATAGACAGTGGAAGAAGACAGGACTTCCTACAGAAAAGTAGGAAGAGGGAAGGCAAAGGGTATTTTTGGTGTAAAGTGCTGGAAAGGAAGACACCTGAAAGGCTCAGGAAAGGTAATTACTGGTTGATCTTCACCATGATCAAAGGTAGGCTTTTTAATACTCCTTTCTAATGATAGCAAGATGCAGGGCCCAGTATTGGGTAATTCATTGAGCTGAAAATATGATCTTGTCTGAGGCAGACTTTTTCAGGAATCACTACATAGCCTTTATGAGTTTTTTAAGCCTGAAAACTGAAGGAGCAGCTACTCTGACTTGTTCAAGCAAAGCCCAAAGTAAATTAACTCCCTGTTTAAAATCTGGAAAACTAGTGATAGTTTATTTTTTAGTCTCCCATGAGGACTCAGTGATACTTCTGCAAGTAAAGACCTGGCAGAGATCATATCAGGGCCAAACAGAGCAGAAACCCATGTTCTTGTGGAAGCACATTTGATTGCCATCCTGTGGGAAAGATGCCGGTTAAGGGTCAAAAAAACCTCCTCTATCTCTGCCTCTCAATTCCAAGTGAATTGGCTTAGCAGTGAAATGAGAATATACTGCAGCCATCTAAAAGTGAGTATCAATTATTTTCCCATAGTGCAACCAGGCTGCTTTGAGAGATAACCCAGTAATGAAGGAAGCATCTTCTCCAGCCCCGGGAGGCAGCGCATCTTCACGCAGCTTCTCACAACAGGCTGTGCCTGAAGGCATAATTTTGTACCCTGCTGAAATGATCAAATGAACAGTGTAAGAACAAAACTCTACTAAAACTTAAAAGAACGTTTAAATAATTTGGTGGGAGAGATTATAAAATTCTTTATTAAATCTGAAGGACAAATCAATTAATACGTTAAATGAGTCAAAAACCCAGGCCTGTGTGCCAAAGTAATACAGTTGCTTCTCTGCTTTAGGATCCTCCCTGAAACCTCTTCTGATTGTCTTAAAAAGAGCTCCTTAAATCTCCACACATCAGCATCTGACAGAACATCCAAATTGGAAAATAGAAAAACAGAAAGCTACATCAATTTATAATATTTTTCAGAAATGTAGATTTTACTCCAAACCGGTTCAGACACAGTGAAGAGCAGTGCAGTTGGGTTACATACACAGTCAGTTTCCTAACTGGGGTTTCCTATAAAAATAATCTGGATAGTTTTTAATGAACTTAAAATCATACAGAAGATCTGAACATTTGAAGTGGTTAATAGGTATACTTCACCTAGAAACCTGCACTCCTGCCACTTGACATGCTACTCTTTGCTCCTGAGGGGGAATACCTTTAAATAATACCCCCTACAGTACTAATACATATATATAATACTTATAGTACTCATCTTCATCTTGATGATCAGCCCTCTCAGGCAGTGAAAATGTAATAATAAACAGATTGGGCTGAATTCCTTCAGAGACAAGAAAATCATCCCAAATCTGTCTTCAATTAGGTGATAGAACTTATCACAAAGGACTCCAGACCCTCCTGTAAGTTTCTTCCAGTATGTTATTTAGTCTGCCTGGGAGCGTGGTGACTGCAACTGTAGCAGAGATTTACCTTTAAATGTCTCTAAAGCCTTTCTTAACCTCCCCTCTTTTTTTTCTTTTCCTTTTTTAATGAAGTAAGGTTTTTAAGCTTGAGGGCTGATTTTTTTTTTTTCAACAATTGCTCTGCAGTCCTGAATGGGGAACTAGACTAAATCTACTGCTTCAATTTGTTTAATTGATGGAAGACGGGGTGTGTGGATTTTCTCAGCTGAATCTAATGAAACAAGCATTCACTTTAAAGAGAATATCTTACACTGCAGAATGTAAGTCTGCAAGGGAGGAGACCGTAATTTTCTTCTTAGCTCCTGAAATGATCTGTAATGGGATGCTGGCCAAATCATCTCATTTCAGTGTTTCAGGACTCAGGCAAATGACTTCCACTGAATTTTGATGGGGTGATTAAAGAAGTCACCAGCTTCAGCTGGCTGTCTCCAGCCCTGCAACAAAGCCTATCACAAAGTATGCCAATACTTCAGCCATGCCAGTGCCTGACTTAGCAGGACAGGCTGCAGGGAAGATTGATTAGTGCTGATGCTCAGCTGCAGCCAGGAGGGGCAGGGGCACAGAGTGTTCCTCTCCCCTTGCCAACAGAGCATGTGTCTGGCTGTGAGACCAGGCTCTGGATGGAGAGCTGGGCTTGGTGCAGTCCTGAGTCCTTCTTACAAGATTCAAGAGGAGAAATTTGTCTTTAAAATCGTGTTTTGTGTTAATTACTTTGCTTGTACGATGGTGGTGGATCTATGAATAGGAAATTGTACATAAAGAATTAACTGCCTATTTTTGTTAAATCAATATTTAATTTCCATTGATTTTTTCCTTCTCCTTCACTTAAGAATCAAAGATAATTTTAGCTCTAAAGGAAACTTTAGTTTTTACACATTAATATTTTAAACTAATCCCATGTGATTGATTTTTTATTTTAGGCTGAACTTCTCAGTGACTTCAGTAGTGATTTCTCCTTCACCTTCAAGATACAAGCCAGCCATATGTAAAAAATGAATGTTTTGTACATGAGATACATTTGAAATAAAGACAAGAATTTAGAAAGCATCTATGTGGAAGGTCTTAAATTAACCAGAACTAAGAGGGGGAAAAGCCTCCATTGACTTTTCTTGTTAGTGAAACTATCAAAAGAACCCAAAGTCTTTCAATCTCCTATGCTACATTTTATTAGGGCACAAAATAATATAGTCTGATGCATAATAACTCTTTTTAGCAGGGAAATGGTTTACAACCATTGTATGAAACAAATTAAAGAACATCCTGGAGAAAAAAAGCAACAAACACCCCCTCCCCAACTCATCTTTTCAAGGTGGGTCATGCCAGACCAAAAGGCTGCACAGTGTGGCTCAGAGGCCAGGACCTATGCATAAATACACAGTCTGCTTCTCAGCTTCCTGTCCTCACCAGATTTTAATGTAGTGTACAATACATGTGCTGATACATGAGAAAGAACACTCTGTGTGGGTCCAGGGTCTGTCACACCCAATCACTGCTTGCAACTAGGCTGCACTTCCAGGATCCCTCACTGGGGATATTCCACATTTCTCTGGACACAATCCTGTGCTGTGTGCCGAAGGATGACCCTGCTGGAGCGGGGAAGTGGGAGCAGGTGATCCACTGCAGTCCCTTTCAACATGACCCATTCTGTGATTCCGTGATCAGTTCCCCTTTCATGTTATTGCCTGAGATGAGCTGTGACTTCATGACATCTCCTAGGGCAGGATTGCTTCTTCTCTCTTAGGTTAAGAGTTGTACAACAATTTATCAATTATATATATTTTCTTTTGGATAAGGTGAATAATTTTTCTATTTCTGATCTTCTGAGTCAATGCTCAAGAAGATAATATGTTATTTTCTCAAAGACCTTGATGTCCCTGTATGACTAGGTCTGGCCAGGACTAATTAGGTTTCCTTTGGCATGCTAGCTTTCCAACTGAAGACCATGCTTCCAGTCCATCTGTATCTCCCAGAACTGGCTTTATTTGACTACCTATGAAACCTCTAAGACTCGAAAAGTTGTCTAGTTCTGTAGATCCATTTGAGCATTTTGGAACTCATGAAAGCAGCACTGTTAAAGTACTGGAAATTCTGTGGAGAGTGGATTTAAAAGTTTTCAGTTAGTCAGTGCTATGCTAAGTAAAAGAAATTAGTTAAGCTTCTGCTGCAGAAGTTTCTACCCTCTGGCATTTGTGGTATGAATATAGACTTAGCATCACCAAATAAACCAAGATGAGGCTGTCATTTTTCTTTTTTTCTTGAATTTTCATTGCTCTAGTTGAGATATTAAGAAGCTGAGTCATTTCTCTTTTTCTTCAATAATAATCCTGATCAGAATTACTGGTTTTCTGTGGAATATGAAAGCTCTGTCACCTTGCTTGTCTTTCCTAATAATTGTAAAATTGATATTAATGTTGAAATGGACTCATTAGATGTGTAATAGATGCATATAAAGAGGTACCTAGATAGATTTGATTAGGTGGATCTAGAGCTAGATTTTTATCTAGACTCTGGGAGGGCTTGTTAAGCCAGAAGTAGTCATGGATCACAACTTTCATTATGTCTAGACACTGTAGAACAAAAAGGTACAGTCCCTACGTTCAACAGTTTTCTAAGTTTGTGTAAGGTCAGGGCAACAGATGAACTAGGCACTAAAAAAGAGGAGTTAAAAAAGTAACTCAGGATACAAGCTTTGCTCCCAAAGTCAAGGATAGCAATTTTAGTATTGCTAAATTTGTGACAAAAAAGGATAATAAACAGCTTTGCTGATGTTATGAGAAATAAATCTGAGGTATGAGTTTGGATAAAAAGATCAAAGTTTGTATGGGTTTTGTTGGTTTAGGTTTTTCTTACAGCCAAAAGTTAGTGAAGCTGACTTCTCAACCTAACTGGAAGTGAGCAATGAGTTAAGGCTTCAGAGGTAAAGTGAAGATATCTGCAAAAGGTCTTGATGGTGAACACCTTCAGCTTGTCTTTGTTAGAAAACAGAAAAAGAATGATATCTCAAGAGGGGTCCCAGAGTTGCTGTGGTGGACTGAGAAAATATTTTGTCTATTAGAAGGCCAAAAAATGTGGGAAAAGAGCAGTTCCTCCTAGGCATCTTCTGGGAGATAGACAATTTTATTCCTCTTTTTAACAGTGTTCTTCAGCAGTGCATCCAGTCCCTGTGAAGAATTTTGACTGATTTAGATTCATTTTTTCTACCACTAGTTCCCAATAAACATCCAAGATAGCTGGAACAAATCCTAGAAAAAGGTTGAGAATAATCAGTTTGATTCTACAGACCCTGTCAAGTACAGAAAATGCCTGTGTGAGCTTTTATCAGCTCAAAATGTCTGCACTGAGATATCCTTTTTTCTGTCATGGATGCTTGCAGCCTTACCCCTTTTGACTCTGACACTTCAATGTTTGACAGAAGCATTTATCTGAACTGTTTGGATCTTTCTTAACAAGAGGGTAGTACAGGAACCAGGGGATTTCTGGAGGTCTCAGCAGATTCTGTGACTCAAAGGTTCTCTGAAAAATATGCAGGGGTGGCGGGGGTGGGGGGATGTGGGGGAGGTTGGAGTGTGAATATACAAGAAAGGAATTTGTGAGGAGTCCCCCAAGCCCTATGTGAGATCTAAAAGTTAAACTCTGAGCGAGGGAGAAAGACAAAGCATGAGTTAATAAATAATGCTAAGTGTTCGGCCGAGAATAGTGTTACAAGGCTAAACAGAATAAGGAAACACAGAAGTGAAGCAGGGGGGGCAAGGGGTATAATTCATACAAATAAGCTGGATGGTAGCTTCAAGAGAAAGGTAAAACCTTTCTAAAATCTAATGATGTGTAAATACCACCTGCATTAATTATGCGACACTATTAAATGTTAAAAATCTGAAGCCTGGAGCTAGAATAATTAATCTGTCCTTGTGATTGCCTTGGAAGGGAGAGAAAGTTACTGTTACAGCAGTGCAAGCTAAAGTTACAAATAAAGAAAGAGGGAAGCTTACTGTGTTCCAGCTCTGCTTTTGACAATAGATAGTTTCCCAGGGTAATTTGCTGAAAGTCTAGGGAATAGAGATACTGTCCTTTAATTTTTAATTTTTTTTTTCCCTGAAGAACCTGAGTAATTTCAGCCTGGGATCCCCATCTAAGAGCCAGCAATTGTATTGTTGATATAGATCTGATGAGCTGGGCTCCACACTCTCCAAAAAACTTCCCCACAAACAAAACCCAATCCCTACACTTACAGAATTCTGTCACATCATGAAGGATGTGCTATATTAACTATATGTGGAAACAACATATACTGGTTATATACAACAAAACATATTTCTGGTTTTGTTGCTGGCCTAAAAAACTTGCATTTTTGTAATGTAATTTCTTCAAGCAGGGTCTTTTAAGGTGTGGATGCCAAAATGACATTTCAGCTCAGAGTCAGCTGTTTACAGTCTGTCTTCCTGTTCTAAATTTTCAGAAGATCAGAACAAGTGGCTTTGGACATGGAGGCACTATTTGATGGGATTAATACAGTGTCACCAAGAATCAAAGAATCAATTATTAGAGGCATGTATGAATGAATGTGCCACAATGAGAGACGTTGTGGCTACCCTACTTTTAATGTGAGAGAGAGACAAGCCCTGACTGACACACCTGTCATTTCCTAAAACTGACATTATTTTATGAGATATAATCATATTGTAAATAAGATGTGGCCTGGTTTTAAGTAGAAAAACTGTGGTTTAGACTGTTTGGCCTTTCACTGAATGTAATAGTTTTGTTTTCAGGTATAGGTGCTCAGGAAACACAAAAGATAAAATATGGAAATGTTTTACTATAGATATGGAAATGTTCTTTGTCCAGCTTATTTCAAATAAATAATAAAAGATTGCCTGCCAGAGAGAAAATCCATCTTCCCTCTGCACCATGTTGGTCCTTCTGTCTATGGACAGATTTATAAAGTCTGTCTTCCTTGCATGTTATAAATAACAAGAAATTTTTAAACCTTTCAGGAAAAGAAAAAAAACAAATCAAGAATCCACTGGGAAATTATCTTGCAAATATAGTCTACCTTTGACAACTTGGAAACATTGACATTTTCTAGTGTTCTTTTATATTAAGTAGACCTGACTTTTTCTCTTTTTTTTTAATGGGAATGGCATCTTCTTATAAAGCATTTAAAGCATTTTCCAGTTCTTTTTTTTTTTTTTGTGGGAGGAATTGAAAATTAAATATTGATTCACTGCAAGAATAGATAGAAATAAACAATGGGGCCTAGAATAGGTATCAGGCTGCTGTTGCAGGAAGTTAATGCAATTACTTTTATTCTGAGGCAAATCTGTAGGGAATAAGGTCTAGCTGTCCAGGTTCAGATTAATAGACACTAATAGCAGTTTTCATGGATTAGTTTTGTAAAAAGTATATTGTTACCCAGCATTAGGGATAGAGTATAGAAACACTAAAGACATCTGATTTTTTTTTTTCCTGAGTGAAGCCTCTTTAATTATGTACTGCTGAGGATTTATTTTCTACCTTTATCACTAATTTAACTTCTATCACTAGAAGCATATTTTGAATGAAATAAATTGTGTCTGTAAGAATCTGTGCACATTTATACTGAAGTGTTGAAGCTATTCATACTATAGGAGACTTAATAAATATTGATGACAAAATCAGTTTAAAATGTATTAATTTTTTATCAATTTTCTTACCCTGAAATGGGCATGATCTCCCTCAAAAATCTCCTGACAGTTATGGGAGTTTCCCTTTGGTTCCACATCCCTTGGTTGTGGGTGGCTATACCGTTAAGATGTTTTTAATGTGACATTTCATTTTCAAAATACCCATTTGAGTGTGAAATGGTAATTTCTAAAATGTTTAGACAAATAAATTGTTGACCTTGAGAAGAAAAACTTAGAACAAGACTGGTATGTAATTATTGAGGAAAATATAGACTGAAAGAAAACATTTTATTTCAAGTCTGTATTGCAAGCAGACTATTCCCTGAAAAATGTGAGTTGTCTTGTCTGGCCTCCTCAATCTGTTTGCATGGTCACTATCTAGACAGTTTCTTTTATCAAGATTACATTCCCATGACCAACCTGGAGTGTGTTGGGCTTTCCCACACCCTCTGATTGTGGGCTCATTTGAATACCTGTGAGAAATTCTGCTTCATATTTTTATTCTGACAAAAGGAATATGAACCTACCTCTTTCATGTTGTAGGGCCTCCAATAGGAGAGACTGAGGGAGTCTCTACTCCTTTGCATATCTCCTAAGCCTCTACTATAAGGTTCTCTTAAAAACTGACTGCCCTTGAGCCAAATTCCTTCTGTTTAGAGCTGAGACACAGTTATCACATGCTAGTGACTGAGCCATGGCCAATTCATTTCTTATTCTTGTACTGTTCCACCTTGCATGGAATAATTGAAGATTAATTCAGTTAGAGAGAAAAAGAATCAGAAGAGCTCTCTGGGATGCTACTCGAGGGATTTAAGTAAAGAGATAGCAAGTGAGAACACGTAGTTTCCAGTCACTGATCAAAATAAATTGTAAATATTTTAGAATAAATTGACCAGCCTGATAGTAAAAAATGGAGAGTAGCCTACTCAGCTCAGTGAGTTTTTTAGCAGCAGAGGCACCCTGCATGGGAAGTTATATTCCCTGAGGCAGAGGAGAGAAGTAAATTTGATCCATGCCTGCTGTAGGTGAGTGAAAAAGTGAAGGACTGTTTCTTCTTATGTGAGTAAAAAAGTGAAGGACTTGAGTAAAAAAATGAAGGACTGTTTCTTCTCATGTCTGGTTTTGGGAGGGTTTGCCAAATGTATCTCTTCATTTCCGTTTCTTTCCTTTGCTAAACTTACCAGAAATTCAATTGAAATATTTGGTCTTGGAATCACTTGAAGATATATTCCAATTTTAAATTTTTACACCATAATTTTTTTCTTTAGCTTTTATTTTATAGGGAAAAAAATGTTTATCTAATCAGATTTTTTTTTTCAGTCAACTCCCCAGAAAAAATACTTTTACTCAGGTCATATTCCTTACTGTTTTTGCTCCTTCTACTGTAAAGTTTATTTCTTGGTATTCTTATGTACTCAGGCTTTTACAAAAGTTCCCTAACTCAACCCATGTTACTAAAAAAATGATGTATTAAACAATGCTCTTGTTAATTTTTCAACATGTTAGTAAATGGATCAAGTGATTTAAATAATGTTTGTCTTGGATCTCTTCCAGATGAATCATTACTCTGTCTAAGACAGGATTAGAAAAAAAATGAACAATTGTGGGAATGAAAAAACTTTTATGTGGTGCTGGGGTAGATGAATACTTCAGGCAATTAGGGTATCAGTTGATAACCTACATCATTAGTGCAATAAATCTTTGCACTGATTAAACTTTCTCAGTTAACTCTTCAATATTCAAGGGATTTTTGAAAGATTCAGCCAGAATTAAAAGGTATTACACCACTAGATGTTGAGGAAATGCTGATTCAGGTGAGGATGGTCAAAAATCATCAATGTCAAGGCTGGACTCTGTGCTAGATATTTTTTTTAGGCCTTCCACATGTGTCTCTTTTCTTATACATCAGTCACTCTATTCTTCAGCACTTCTGTTGCAGTCTAGCCCTGAGCAGAAACATCAAAATAGTTGGAGATATGATATCACATTTCCATTAAAAATGCATACTATGATATTTTTAAAATATACATGAGAATTTAGTGCCAAGTTGCAACTGAAATACAGTTCAAAGTAGCTTGTGGGGTGGTTTTTTAAGTTAAAACACAGTTATGTATTTTTATTTGTACAGAGTTAGTACAACAGTTCACAGTTTTAGGTGAGATTGAGAAACATAACACGTACTGGGAGTTGGTGTTTCTATAGCATGAGGAAAGACATTTAGAAATATAAAATAAACCACTGAAGAGTGGATACTTAGCAAACACTAAACTGATTCCTTTGATACAATGCATCTATTCTACCAAGTAAACAGAGCTTTAGATTCATAAACATGTGCGCAGTCTGATGTTGAGTGATTAATAGTATCTTCAATAAGTCTGTCTTCCACCTGGCATGGAATGTCAATGCTGTCTTCAACTGATTGATGCCTGTCTTCAGTACAGGTAACAGGGCTTGACTTACTGCAATTCTTCTTTCCTGGTAAAGCTGGGGAAGAAGAATTCACCTTGTTATTCTGACATGCTACTCCCATCATGTGGAAGAGATTATGAGCAGATTTTGGGTTTACAGGGATAGAGCTGATAGGCCCTTTTTGCCTCTGTGGATGAAAGCAAAACCTTAAGGGCAAATTCATCCCTTGACTTTCAACACTAAGGCATGCTGATGTTGGAATAAAATACACAATCTGGAAAAATATAGAAAGGGAATGTACCCCAATGGTTTAAAAAGAAATCTCAAAATTTTTTATCACAGTTGAGTGATGATTGGAGTCATAAATAAAAGTAGAAGTGAGTCATCTCCTTACCAAATTCTATGCACCATAAGACAGTTGCTCCACAGTTCTCTGAAAACGATGCCAAATTCATTGCTCTAAGATCTATTAATTTATTTCTTATTGCAACAATTTTCCAACAAGTAATTGTATATTGTGCTATAGACACAGACTAAATCAGATAATAATAACTCCAGTAATTTGTTCCAAATCCAAAAGGCATATACTGCAATGTGATTAAACACACTTATAAATAAAACCCTCAGTTTAGTGAGCAAAAATGATTGTGCAGTTGTACCTTTCAAAAAATTATGTGCCTATTTTAAATTTAACTTGACCAAAAGGATATTTTCAGATTCTAATTTTCAGGGGATTTCCTGGAATAAACTTACCGGCCAAACTTTGAACACTTGCACAAATTAACCTTCTTGACTTCAACACAAAATGCCTAAAATTGTTTTGCCATTCCTCTGTGGGTCCGCATACAGCATACGTGACTTTTAAAATATGTTTCATTCAATGCAAATATATCTAAAGATCAGATTTCTTATTTCAGGCATTGCACAAGCAGCCACATTGTGCCTGTGTTTATTGGACAACTAAATTTATAGATGGAAAGGAGTCAAAATAAATGCGCAGAAGGATTCATTTGACCTCAGAATGTGAATATAATTAACTCTGTGTACATCCCCTAATAGCACTCTCCTATTTTTTGCTTGTTGAACCTTGGATAAAATTTTAACTTTGTTCCTGCAGCGCTCATTTATATTACTTTCAGCACGCAAGTGACCTCAATAATTTTGTTGGAATACTGAAAGGCATATCAGGTGGCATCTTGATCCAGGATCTTGCCTTGCATCATGGAAACCTGATTTAATGGAAAGCACCAATGATTTAAATACTGTCAGCACAAGCTGGTAAAAGAAACATTGCAAAGTTAAACAGGTGGTGAGAATGAACAAAATAAGGTCTACTGTGTTGGTGTTAAAATAAAAATGCATGAAAAAAACACTGATAAGATAGAAAATTCCTCTACAAGGGACATATCCCATAAAGTACAGATTTATGCACATAAGGTGTAGATGGAACATTTGTGCTTAAATTCCAGGCTGCAGAAGATAGTAACCTGTTTAGCTCACTGGTGAGTCATCAAGATATTATATAAAATGTGAGCAGCAACATCAGAGGATGACATTGCTCATGAGTGAAGTCATGACTAGTCTGGCTTGTCCCTAGGTGCCTAAAACGTCATTCCTGTCGAAGAAGAGATTTAGGAGTCTACTAAGCAATTTATTATTTGTCTGTCTTTAAATAACCTGCCAATTTTTTTTCTTTATCTGCAACTATCTGTGTTCAGTTTTCTTGCAGTAGCTTAGAGAATTTAAACATTAGGAGTTAGAATTTGGAAATAAGAGATCCAGGCTGCTAGTGATTACAGTGCAGTGATTAGGCTAACTAGATGAGCTAAACTTTTCTTGTATCACAGCAGCCTCCTTCCATAGCGTGTGTTACACCTTCGCCTGGATAGTTTCCTCCTCTCCTCTCAGAAATATGTCTCCATTTTCGCAGCTAAACATATGTACCATGCAGAGGGACACTCCTTTCTGACATAGTGTTGGACAAAAATTGTACCCATACTGTCATGCTATCACTGAAATGCTTAAATTTGCAAATCTGCGTTGTGTCTTTAATCACCATGTTAATTTTTGTCCTTGTAACATAGGAGCTGAAATAGCATGAGCTTTGGCACAGGAAATTTACATGTAGAAGCATACTAAATTTGTGGCTAATGGCATTAGGTTAATTAAATGTCATGATGTATTTTAGCACCAAGTAGTAGATCCTAGGAAGAATATCTTCTCAACCCTTCTCAAATACTAATTGTGCCAGTGAGAAACCCATCACATTTTATTTGTGTATCAGAATTAAAAAAAAAAGGTTTAGGAAGAGATGAGCACCTCTAACATAGCAATGTGCTGAATGCATCTGCCTGGAACTAGCTAGTTAAAAACAGCCTCATGGGGACTGCTGTTTATCATTACCCTACTCTGATTTGTTAGATAATAAGATAAATTAATTTTTTCCAAAGTCAGCTCTCTTTTGCTCAGGATGGAAATTGCTCACTGATCACTCCCTGTCCTTATCTTGCCCCATGAGCCTTTTGTTATGTTTTTTTCTTCCCTGTCCAGTTTAGGAGAGGAGTGATAGAGCAGCTTTGGTGGGCACTTTTCATCCAGCCAGGGTCAAACCACCACAATGAGCTGTCCAAAAGAGGTGACTGTATGTCAAAACAGAATAGAAAACACTACATACATTATGCATACATATATTCATATATTATAATCTACAGTTCTCCTCTCATTGATTTCACTGTGTTAATGTGTGTGTTTATATGCATATATATGGCTGGCCAGCAAAAGTGAGCTGGAATGCTGAACTACCTGGGGCACTTACATACAAGCCATCTCTTTGTGAAGTCAAAAGTGACAGGGACAGACATACATCATTGTCCCTGTAACAGTTCAAACTCAAGGATATTCAATTACTTAGTGACAGCTGATGATTAGATTAGATATGTCCAGTGGAAAACTAAGGGTGAGAGAGGTTTTTATTGAAAGAGAAATGCTCAGAAGCAATTTAATTTCTAATTATTTTTCCTGAATTATTATTTTTTTCCTTGTCTGAAAAGAGGGTGCTATGCATTATGGGAGGATTCAGATGATTACCATCATTTATTATCCACTGAGAAATGGGCCTCCCTTTTCCTTGAAAAAACAATTATAGAAAAGGTTACTTTCATTCTCTGATGGAAAGAGGTGATCTGAAAAGATCATCTAGGTGAATGCAGGACAACCATAGCAGCTAAATAACATCAGGAAGAAGGCCAGTAGCTTTAGTGTTTTGTGGTTTAATGAAAAACCAGCATCAGGATTTTAAAGTTCTCTTTACCTCTATATTGTTTCTTTAAGAGAGCAGGAAATATGAACCATTAAACCTTGACTGAAATAGCATAAAAAGAGAATTAAAAAAGTGTCTGATTTTAATAAATATACCCATTTTCAAAGACCAACTATTCCAAGTTGCCAATATATTACTGGGTCTAAAGATTAACTGTATTGTAAGTAATTTCTAGTTTAAGAGTAAACACAAATAATACTTTGACAATTTTCATGCTCTCTCAGAATTTGAGTAGCTTTAGTGAGGTACTCAAAGCTGCCAAGGCAGTCAGGGTGTCATGTGTGCTGTTTCTATTTCTTCTTGGAGAGGCAGTGTCCAGACAGCACAGAAACACCACAGCAGTCTTATTTTCCTATTAATTCACTGTCATTCTGATTTCATAGGCAATTCTTACATCTAGTGCCTGAGATAATAAGACATAAATATTTCTAAAAGGAGACTTTTATTTATGCATTATAAACCAAATTTTTCCTGGATTGCCTAAGTGCCAGCTACAGCCAATACAAAATATAATAGTGCCAGCTACAGCCAGTACAAGTTCTCTTGAGATTTCATTTCCATATTTGAAACCCCAATTAATATGACAGGAATGAAAAGGAATGCTGGAAGGAAGCCAGAATAGAAGTGTCACTGACACTTTCATGTTTAGATTCCTTGACTGAGTAAATGAGTCAGTTAAAGAAACCTTTGAAGTCCCAGGCCCATGAACTTCTCAACAGACTACCCTGAGAGGACAGGTTCAACAGTGAGCTGATCCAGTGATACACAAGAGGAACAGGGATACTCTTCCAGGATGATCTTTATGGTCCCTTCCAACCCAAGCTATTCTATGATTCTGATTCCATGACTCTGTGAAACCCAAACACAGTGGGACACACAAAATTCAGGCAGACTCAGTCCCACCTCATGTGCCTGAACTTCTGTGAGTATCTGAGCCTTAGCTGCAGATTAGATGAACTGTGTAGTGCAAGGTGATGCTTGTGCTTCTGTGCAGCAGTGTTACCATACCTCATTGATCAAAGGAAAGACTACAAAAGTTATGTAGTCAGCCATGCAGGTATTATATTACCAGCAAAACTGATATGTTGGCTCTGCAAAATATCACAATCATACTTCAACAGACCCATGCAGGTGATGAAGACATGGGTTTTGAATCATGTTCAAGTAAACACAGGTACATCATAACTCATTAGGCATCTTTATCCTAAATTTAGTTTTAGCTTGCAGTGAGGAGTAATCCCTGCCATTTGCTCTTATCCACAAACAAGAGTTTCTAAGAAATATTAAGACTTTTCTTAGCTAATGAAGCTGATTTTCTGTATGTTCTTTGCATTCTTTGATCTCTAGAAGGTGTTGTGTCTTTGGAAAATATGTCAACTGTGAAGAAAAAATTAAATTCTGTAAAAATGATACTTTATCTATATTAAAATATCTTAGAACACCTTAATAGACCCTTAGTGCTCTGTTCCAACCTCCCACATAAAACCTGTCATTTGACAATTTCTGTCTCAAAAATTCTGCTCTCATGTGGAACCATTGGGGTCAGAGGGCTCATCCTGAATGCTTTGGAAATGAAAATTATTCTCTTAGATTGCTCTGATAAAAAAAGATACATTGTTTTTAATTGAAGTTCACAGTCCACAAGTATTTGCAACAGTAGATACCTGTAGTTGTGACTTCCAAAAGCATTCTTTGCTTTATGCACTTGTTCATCAGCCAGTGAGAGTTTTGATGAGATAATAATGACAGCAGAATGACAGCACCAACAAATGTTCCCTCCAACTTGTATTCCTTTTGAAAATCCCCAATACACACATAATGGCAGCCTTCTAAAGAATTCTCAGATAAATAATTCTGCAATATTTATATCACTGTGTGACACCATTCCCCTGCATTTCTACCTCTAGCCAAATAAAAGAGCACACACTGTGCTTTAATCATGATGCCAGTTTTCTATTTGAAATGAGCACCTGTTGACTTTGCACATCAAGGAAAAAAAACAACACAAAACTTTATTTATTTATCAAGAAATAAAGATTATGTACTTTCCCCAGATGCAAGAAAAATTTCAAAAATCTCTCCTGCTACTCTGATGGCATTGTTAAAACCATGGAACCCAAAGGCTGGGAAACCTGTAGTATTGTAATACACACTTAACAAAGGAAATGCTTTGAAAGAATGCTTTATCTGAGGAATCCTGTCACTAATTTTATCGAGTATACTCAGATCAAAAGTTTGCATTTTATATGAAATATACACTTCAGCATTTAGTCTTGGCTCCCCCGTACAAGAGAGATAAAGTCTTACTGGACTTGGCCCAGTGAAAGGCCACTTAGACTATTATGGGACTGTAGCATCTCACCTGTGAGTAAAGGCTGAGAGCTGGGACTGTTCAGTATGGAGCAGAGAAAAATCAGGGGGATCCCATCCATACACACAACCATCTGAAGGCAAGGAGCATGAAGGACTGGCCCTTTCAGTGGTACCTAGTGGCAGGGGCAAAGGCAGCAGACACAAATGGAAACCCAAGAGGTTCACTCTGAACATCAGGAAACACTCTTGTCACTATCAGTTTGACCAAGAACTGGTACAAGTTGGCTGGAGAAGTTGTGGAGTCTCCATCCTTGGAGATACTAAAAACCTCTCTGGTCATGGTCATGAGTTACTGACCCAATGTGTCCCTGCCTGTGCAGGGGAGCTGGACCTGGGTGTTTCTAGAGCTTCCTTAAACCAGTCTGTGATTCTGTGATTCTGTAAGGAGAGCCAGGGAAAATATGTAAGTGCATTTGTTCTTTTTAACCCGTATACTTTTTGTCTGGCTGTGTACATTAGCATTTTGCTCAGGTAACAGTATTCTCTGTCTTAGTTCAAGTTGTCTGGAACCTCTTCTCAGATCTCCTGTAGCTCTGGCAACCATGCTGGTTTGATATTCCCTCAGACATGACAACTTATAAGCTATATCTGAATCTTTAGAAACTACAGACGTGTTTTTCTGCTGGCTCCCTTTGTGTCCCCAGATCAATGTCCAATACTAGAATGAAAATACTGGTATTTCCATTTTATATAATATTAAAGAAGAAAAAAACCATATTTTGTGTATTGATTATTCACATCTTTTCCCCTTAAGATTTCAAACAACTCTTCTAAAACCAATGTTCCACAGAATTGCAGTAGAAAGGGATTGATTCTCTTATTCATAAAGACAGAGTGTTTCCCAGTAGCTTTTCTTTGTTCAGATTTTCTCTTACTATTTCTGCTGCAGCAGCTCCCTGTGTCAATCTTCTTCCCTGACTGAATCTGTCTACAGCCTGAACACTTTCATTTAATACAAGTAATTTAATCTCTAATGTCTCTCCCCCACAAAAATCCACAGTTTTTTGTCTTGCTTTCGGCTTCATGGTAGTGCCAAAATTTATAAGGTACAATTTATCACTGATTTTTTTTCCATTTTAGAAATATATTAGAATCTAAAAACTGTGTTATAAGCAAAAGAATCCAAATGTATATTTTATTTTCTCAGTCTTACTGTTGTGGTATCACATAGCAAAAGGCTTGGCAAAATTTGCTTGATTGGAGGCCAAAAGTCAATGGACAGATAATTACGAATGTGTACTGGACTAAAGTGTTAAAAACAAACCAGAGTCCAAAAAGTTTAGAAAACTTTGAGGCTACCCTTTAAAGTTTTGCCCTCTCTACATAAAAGATACAAGTAGTTGGCTTTCCTTTATGTTTTAACTTTAATACTTGCTGTCATTCATGAATCAGGAATCACTGTGAGGCGGAAGTCTACAGCAGGGAACATTTCCACATTTCTGTCAATAGTTTGCAGAAACACATAGAGAAATACACAGTCCTGATAGCTCTGTTCAGAATACACACTTCTTAACATCAACAAGTTATCCTTAAGCATTTCAAGCAAGGCTTCAATATCTGTCTTGTTTTTTAAACACTAAGCAATGAAGATCTGAATTAAAATAAAAATATTTGATCATCTTTTTCTCTTGATTTATATGGAGAATCACATCTCAGATAGCATGTTGATACTGTCTAGCCATCAATAGCTGTAAAATGAATATTCTCATGCCTAGAGAATCTGAGTATCAGTAATAACTGTTTCATAGAACACTGAGATTCTTACAAAGAGCTTGAATATCCCAGCTAAATTGAAACACACCTATATTTAGGAAATGGAACGGCAGGTATAAGGAACTATTACGTTATCACTGGATATGTACCATGCTTAGTTTAACTTGCATGCAAAATCCAATGCTGTTGAGAGATGCAATAGGGTAATCAGCCTTGTTCTTTCAAGGCTACTCTAATCCCAGCTTGATGCAAATGTAATAAGACCAGAATGTTTTGTCTTGACAGTAGTTCATGCAATCACAGAAATTCACACGATTCATGAAAATAAACAATTTTAAATTACAACATTATTTTGCAGAAATCAATGTGGATGAATTGAAATGCCTTTTCCAAGGGAAACCCATCAGCAAGGTAATCATCTTTCAGCCAAGGAAATCGTCTAAAATGTGACCCATCTCTGGCTTTATGAAACCTAACTTCAGCATTGATGCATCCACCCACTATCCTTGAGTAGATAATTCAACTAGACTCTTAGCACAATTTTTAAAAAGTAACATCTCAGATATGAAATTGTAGATGTTGCACAAGCTATTAATTCTGAGAATAATGTGTGGAGAATGGAGATGTGTTCTAGAGGTCTCATGCTATTCCTTCATCCTTGTCTATGTCAAACATACAGCTGCATTGTGTAGCTTTGGTTCATAGCAGAGAAGGACGAAAGGCATTTTTGGTGCTGGGATACTGAGAGCAGGCAGGTGGTTTGCTCTATCTTGTCTGACTGAGACAACACCATAAATCAGAATGTAAAATGTAATCCAGCCTGGATTATTTTTGATAGAAGCAAGGAAATATCTGAACAGATACTTCTTTGATCCATGAACCATAGCTGGGGTATTGTCTCCCTCCGCTTTCTCCCCACTCTACACTCTTCTGGTGCAGCTCGACCTCAGATACTGTGTGTAATTTTGGTGCTTCAATATGAGGAAAATGCCAAATTCTTTGAGTGCTTCCAGAGGAGGACAACAAAGATGGTGAAAGATCTTGAGGACAAGATTTAAGAGGATTTACAGAGGTAATTCAGTTTATTCAGCCTGAGAAAGAAAAGGTTGATGGTAACTGATTGTGGTTACTAAATTGTCAAACAGGCAAGTGGAGCAGAGGTGTGCTGAGCTCCACTCTCTGGTGACCAGAGACAGGACAAGAGGAAACAGAATTGAGTGTCTGGAGAGTGCTCCTACTCATAGGCTTTAGTTTTAGGTGAGAAATGGGGAGTTGGACTTGATGATCCTTATGGGTCCCTTCTAATTTGAGACATTCTGTGATTCTAGATCCTTCTAGATCTGTATTGCAAAACTTTCTGCAACACAGGAGATAAGTTTAAGAAATACAACACTATGATGCTTCTTAATCTCTGTTTAATCTTCATAGAATTAACTAAAGGTATTTCAGGCTGCAGTACAAAGAATAACACTCTCTTCCATCTCTTTTAGTATTCAATGAACTTCACACTGATAGTTATTAACTTCTGGATAAATGTCAGATGCTTTTGTGGATGACTTTATTCACAAGTGACTGTAGAAGCTGTCATGACAAAATAATATTATCAATTATCCAGTCCTAGCTAATGAATTTGATTAATCCTTCAGCATGAAAATTTATTGAGTACTGATTCAGAACTGAAGGTAGAGAATACCAGAATTTATTTGTGCTTTAATGTCAACTCCTGTCTGTAAAGCAGCTCCTTGTAAAACTGTGCGGATATTTCTTTTGGTTTGGCTGTTTTCAACTCTTTCTTTCGTAGCACTAGATAATCTATATCAAATTTATCCTGGATAGAAAATAAATTTTCCTGGGTTGTATGGATGGAATGAAACATTACTTCAAATTGACCTTCAGTTTGTGATGGATATGGTTCATGGTGGAACATTTTATTTAGCATTTTTCATGATATTTCCCAGGCATGGCTAGGTTTGCTGACTTGTTAGTAAGTGGGACTAAAAAAGAGATTGTTTTTTGTGTATGCAAGTAATTCAGAGCTTTTAGTCTTTTAGAACATTTGGAATCTGGATCATTCCTCTCATGGTATTATTTGCCTACATTTTTCTTCTTAATGTTTTGTTACACAAATGCTAACAACTTTCATGATAATGGACCTCAGCAAGAATGATCTGCTTTTCTGATGCAGTGGAGGACCTGTTGTTCATCTTCTTCACTGAAGCATTTCCCATTTGTGCACTGTCACGTAGCATATTAAATTTAATCAGCACTTTTCAAGACCCTTGTCCTTTCAAGTACTTTTTTCTTATGACAGATGATGCTTTCTGCCTCATTTGTTATAGATCCACTTGGATTCTCTCAGTGAATTTCTAAAAGTTGTTGTTCTTCTCAGTGTCATTGCAGTTTCTCATCTTTGACATAAAACCATCCAACAGCTTCTATTATAAACATTCTATAACATTTCCAGTGTTAGTGGATCTATAAGATCTCACGCATAGTCACCAATGATATTCATTCTTTAGCCTGACAAATTTAGTATTTGTACTTTAAGCCTGAAATGAAAAATAAAGATACTGTAAAGAAGACCAAGAAAAAGAAAGTAAAAAAGCCCACCAGCACCATGTGAATGAGAGCAGTGGTAGCAGATATGAAAATGAAAATGATCCCTATGTGGAAAGGTCATCATATAAAACATAGACATACAGGTAAACTGGTATCATACACATTTTAGTACTACTAATGGTAGGATTCATTTCCTCAGTTTGTGGACTAAATGACTTAGTTGACCTTTATAATAGACAAAAGTCAAAAGAGAGAACAGATTGCAAAGTAGGGAAGAATGTACCAGCTGAAATTTCAAAACCTGTACACAATATATCATAATGGGTCACCAATTCTACGCCAAGAATGGGAAGAAATACACAGGTTTTTTTTCCATTTGTTCTCATCTAAAAATAATTTTCATTTTAAAATCCAACAGATAAAATTTTAAAGGTGTGTTAGGAACACAGACCAGGATTTTATACAGATTGTAATTTATCTTCATTTCCATTTTATAGTACTACAGTTCTGATGAATCTTTGAATCATTTAAAAGGCCAAATATATGTGGAAAAACAAAGCCTGATGACATAGTCAAGTCAAACTTTTAATCTGGAAATAAACATACAGAACCGAATCCTTTGAATCGCATGATCCTGATGGCCAAAAAAAGACCTGACCTTGACCTCTCCAAGTGGCATTTGGAGTAATTCTTTAGGCAGAAGAAGCCTTAATGTAATCCAGTATACAATAACTTGATCTTGTTTTTTTGTCCCCAAGAAATACTGCTCTCCACGGAAAGCTGAGTTTTAAAAAATTCCCCAGAATTTGGGAATTTCTCAATAAGGTGTTGGTCCTGCCCTCAGGATTTACTTCATGCTGATCTATGTATCAGCATCCAGAATTACCTACAAATTGATGCAAAAATGAATTTGTGTGAAAGAATTTTGCAGAGGCCAGAAATGGTGACAGACCCAAGTTAGGGAAGCCTGACTAGTTACAATGCAGCAGCTCCTCCTCTTCTACAAAGAAAATGTGACTCTATTTGCCAGTTCTAGACAATTTACTCTTCTGTCACAGAACATGTAATAGAGACTAGATAATTACCAGAAAAGTTCAGAGAAAATTAATTCCAGGCTTTAACTTCCCATTCATTCTGAGGTTGGTATTTAATGGAAAGAAGTAGGGGAGACTATGACAAATGCAAGGTGGTAGGAAACCTGATCTCATTTTAATGAAAGATACAACTGGAAAATGAAAGGGAATGCAAGAAAAAATGGGAAGATCCTCTCAGACAAACAACTACTAGAATGTGGCTTCCTTGGCCTCAAAGCAAGTCCAAGAGTAGGGCAAATCCATACACAACTTGTTGCTTTGCATAGTCATTTCCTGAGGCTGTCAGGACTGAGGGAGAAATGGTTATTTAAACTAAGGAAATATTGGTACAAGAACAAGGCATATATAAACCATATACTTAGATTGAAAATGAAAAAAATATATATTCCTAGCCACTAGAGGTGATAGATTATAGAATTGCCTTCCAGTAGAAATAATATGATAAACTATTGTACATTTATTGTGATGACTAGATAGGTAGATTCTGCTTAATCTCATTTGCAGTATTGGTCAGGCTTCCATCAAACTGCAACAAAATTACATGTGGCAACAGGCTTCCCACTCAAAACAAAAAAACCCAAACATTTTGATTTGCCTAAAGAGGACTGGCTGAAAACAAAACGCTTTCCCTAGTCAATATGTCAGGTATTAGATTGTTTTTATTGCAAATCCAGAGCAGTCAGAAATAATGAAGGTCTCAGAATTTATTTATGATTTCTGATAGACATGTGCAAGCAAATGTCAAAGGACTCAATCTAAACTCCTAAGAACATTGGAATGAGAAAAATAATTATAAGTATAAATGTCCTGCTCTTTGTAACTGGAGTGTAAGTAAGTTGAAGCTGTGACTCTTAGATTTCCAATCCAGCACAAAAGAGAGCTGCAAAAGGAACATAGATTTAAATACAGAAAGTATTAGAATTTAGGAGCTCTGTGGCAGTTATTGCATTTATCCTCTTACAAGCAAGAAACACTAAGAGTGAACAAGTTTCCAAACCACGTAATTTTGTCTTTTTTGTGTTGGGGAGAAAGTGGAGTGGAGCTCATCTTCCTAAGGCTGGGTACTAACCTTGATATAAAGATATCTCAATCACACCTTCTACAGGAGCTTATGTAACAGCACAACTGCAGTACATTCTCTCTATTATTTTTATGCCTGTAGGGAGACAAACTGTGCTGCTGGAACAATAAATGCCACTAACTGTCCAGAAAACTCACATCCCTACTAGCCTCTTCACTGTAAATTTCAGCAACATCCTAATTCAGCTTCACTACATTGTGAAGCTGAAAATTTCCCCCAACAGAAGCCTCAGGAACAGGCAACGGTTGCATGGACTAACAAGGCAAGGAAAATATTTCCCTTTTCCAAGATTTCACTCTTGTCATTGTCCTTTCACCCCATTTACAACTGAATTTTAGGGTGCACTACCTCCTCCTGAACATGGGAAAGAGGGTTCCTCTGCATGGGCAGGGCAGCAGGCCATGCTCTCCTAGCCTGCAACAGAGATTATTTGCAGAAGTGAATATCTAGGAAGCAGGTTATTGCAGCTAGTGTAATAAAGAGATCTTTTTATTCTGCATCCTGTGTGATGGGAAGATTTTAAGCATTGATATCATAAATTCATTTAGGCTAGAAAAGATCATAAAATCCTGCCATTAATCTAGGACTGTCAAGTCCACCACTAGAACGTGTCCCTTAGCATTCTTTAAATACTTCCAGAGATCATTTCCCTGGACAGTTGTAGGCACACAGTTTGTGGTAACTGGGAGTGGGGCTGTGGCTGAGCCTTATCCCCAATGGGTACAGCTGTGAAAAGCAGGTGAGCAGCACTGAAGGTACCAACCACCAAAGGGAACAGAGGGCACTCAGGTGCAATGCATGAACAATCAGGGGTATAAAAGGTTGGGCTAAAGCACAAGAAGGGCAGAGGCTTGCAGTTTTCTGAAGTGGTGTGATGTTATTCTGTATGGGTTGAAGCTGTCTGAAATTGTATGACGATACTCTGTGTATCGTGGCTGCCTATATTGTAACATGTGATGTGACAGGCAGCCTGTTCCAATTCTTTGCAATCCTTTTGGTGGAGACACTTTTCCCAATATCCAGTCTAAACCTCTCCTGAAGGTGAGGTGAAACCTCTCCTAAACCACATGAAGCTGTTCTTTCTTATCTCATCTGCTGTGACCTGGTAAAAGAGAAAAACCCTGACCTCACTACCACAGCCTTTTACGTAGCTGTAGAGAGAGATGAGGTTCTGCTTGAGCCTCCTCTTCTCTCCTCCAAACCACCCCAGCTCCCTCAGCTGGTCCTCATAACACTCTACACCTCTCACCAGCTCTCCTGCTCTTCTATGGACATCATATAATACAGGACAGATGGTATGACAAGGAAAGGGGACTTGCATGGGACATGTCCTGCTGGAGCATTCTTGTCTGTGTTGTTTAATAAAGTTGCCTGTAGGTAGCCTACTTGTTCAATGTCTTCTGTGCATTGCAATAATAACTAGAGGCTGTGTACCCCCTAGCTTCAATGTTTTGAACAACCATCTTCCATGACTTTGATCTACTAAATTTTATCTGAATGCAGTTTATTTGCAATTCAAGTAAAAATTTTGTTACATTTTTCTCTTCACTCTGATTCTGCAAGGCTTTTTATTATCCTTCCAATGCTTCCCATTGAATTGAAGCTCAAAAATCTTTTTCTTATTTCATTATAGGCGCAATGTACTCTGCAGCATTCCAGTTAAAATTATTGTAATAAGGAAGGTCAATACTAAAGGAGTTATGTTGTAAGTGTTGTGTGAGATTAAAGGTAAACCACACATGGTAAAAAATCACCCAAACACTGGATTAAAAAGATTTCAGATGGCCCAGCACAACTCCTTCCAGTGAGTATTTATGCATTGTAACATAAAACCCAATTAATCTCATCATATCCTCACTGATCTGCTAAGCCTGTAGCCAGAACTGCTGACTCCTGCTCCTATGCTCTTGCATGGGATGCTGTGAACAAGACACTCATATGAAAAGTGTAGAGAACAAAAGGATGACACTAGATTGATAGGGACAAAAGTATGAATTTTGAGAATGATCATATGTATACTGAATAAGAGTCAATAAAAATAGGGCCTTTGGGGAAAGGGTAAACATGGATGGACTATTTGGAGGGAGAATGGCATGGAAAAGGAAGAGAACTTGGAGTCAGGTTCAGTCTGGTGGGAGATTTATTATGGTGCCTGTGGATATGTGTTGTCAGTTTTCCCACTTGTATGGTGTATGCTGGTTTATGGAAAGCTTGTCTTTGATGAGAAGTTTGGTATGCTGGGGAAGAGTTCTTGAAAGCTCAGGAGAGTAGTGAGGGAGACAGAGGCAGAGAATATTCTGGATGAGTTGTCTTCCAGAACAGGCTATATATATTTAATGATTGGATTACACAGAGTGCAGCATAGAAAAAGCTTATTTAAAGAAATTTTAAACCCAATATACATTGAAATTTGCTTAGCAAAATGTTTGGTCTATGCAGAAGTGTGTGGTCAGTGGTGTCTGTTGTATTTTGTTTAGTTTATATTGTAGCAAGTCATGACAATATTCAGGTCTGATTTATTTGCTTTGAAGAGTACTAATTTTTGGTGAGTATCATCTTCAGAATGATGAAGGTGGTTTTATGAGGGCTCTTTGCAGATCAAATGCACTGGAGCATCTGTAAATCATTAATTTTGGGGAGCAAGTTTTCCTGAGGCAAGTATGCTGATCTTTGGTTGTCCTATTTAATAATGCATAGCAACACAGATCACAGCTCACAATGAACACCTAAACAAGTATACTCTACACTTCCATGCAGTGCACAAAACAGCATCCTTGAAATTACTTGCATAAAACAACACACCCACTGTGTACTAAAAAGAATTCACACATGCAATCAATGCAGGATGTAAAAATATAGCTACCATTGGGAAAAAAATTTCCACAGGCCAGCTACTTCATCTTTGACAATTCAGCCCGATATTCAGAGGAAACTTATAAAATATTTTCAAAAGACAAACTTGGGAACTAAGATTCATAATTCTAAGACTCTAATTCTACCAGATATTTAAAGTCATAGACCCAACACAGACCCAAAGAAATATTCTTTTGTGAATAAAATAAATAAAATTTCTTCCTTCTCTTCCAATCCTGAGGAAATTTCTCAGTGTTTCTTATGATTCTTTTTCTAGACTGGGACCTAATGATCCTACCATTTATTTTCTTGCAAGCTGCATGCTCTTCTCCACTTGTGCTTATCAGACAATGGAGGCTCTTGCTTTCCACCTGGAGGAAAGGCTCAGGCTTTTTCCAAGCTCTGTCAGCTGGTCTAAGAAAAGATATTATTTCTTTTTCTCATCCTCAGAATATTCTAATATTTTCATAATTTTATTTTCTCCTGGCTTGATCCTTGCTCTGGAAACACCTTTCAACTTCTCATCATGAAATACCTGTGACAAGAATTCAAGCCCATGAGCCTGGTCATGGCAGTGTCCTCCAGAAGCTCTGAGCTTTGCTGATAACTGATTTAGTCCTGTGCCTTTTATACTTGTCTAGAAACCAAGTCTTTAAATGGAGTACCAAAAAAGATTTTGGTACAAAATTTTAGTACATTACAGTACCAGCATACCTGCCAGTTTATCATTGACATGAACATACCTCAGAGTAGCTAGAGCCCTCTTTTTTCACTCTAAGCATGAAAAAATATGTTAGTATCTTTCCTGCCTTGACTGTGACTCTGAATCCCAGATGACTTAATTTATCATTAGTTCTTATTTTCCTGATACCTCTGCATGGGGAGAGACCAAAATAATAAATTCTTCATTGGTCCAGGAATCTCTAGACAGAGAGATCATTACAGAATTAGAGCTTTGGGCCATGACTTTTACAAGGACCTTTTAGTACAAGCACCTCTACAAAGACCCACACTGAAGGACAGATTGCCTAGGACAGAACTGCTCAGAGATTTAATAGTTTTTACAGTGGCTGCCAGCTTAATGAAAACATGCTGAGTGATAAGCATCTGCCAAGAAAAACTTGTAAGACAGAAACACAGCTTTATGAACCTCCAAAAACATTAAGGCAGCAAATGCAAAGCATGTTTGTATTTCATAGTCAGAGGGCATTTTCAAAGGGAATATCGGATGGAATATTAGTGCTTTCCATCACTGCTGCTGTCAGCCAGGATGATTAGCACTTTGATCTGTAGGCAATTATGACTACACATTTAATCAAGGGGATTTTTGTGCAGTAAGTGTGCTGAAAGTTGATTCTTTCTGTATGCATATAGCATGGAAGGTCCTTCTACTAAATCTCTCATGTATTGGGGCTTTACCTAATGATGGTAACTACTACATAACTCCCTCTGCACAACAAAGAAAAGGTAATGGGTAGTAGTACTAGGCAACTCTATTCCCAGAGGTGCAGAGGAGCCCATTTACTGACCTGGTGTGCCCCCTAGAGAGGAGTGCTGCTTATCAGGGGCTTGTGTCCCTGAGACTGAGGTCTCATACAGTCTACTGATTATTATGTGCTGCTGTTGTTTCATGTGGGCACCAGGAATGCTGACAGGAGCACTCTGACAAGTATCAAGGATCACAGGGCCCTAAGGATAGCAGTAAGGGACTCTGGAATACGGGCAGGTTTTCCATCAATCCTCCCAGTCAGAAGGAAATGGGTTTGAAAGAACCAGCTGAATCAGGCACGTCAACAAATGGTTACAGGAGCGGTGCCACAGCCAGGAGTTCAACTGCTCAGATCATGGGACTCATTTTGAGAAACCTGTTCTCTCTGGGGCTGATGGGGTCCATCTGTCAGAGAAGATCAAATGTTATCTTCAGTCACAGACTTGCCAGGCTGGTCAAGAGGGCTCAAAACTAAAGTTACCAAGGAAGCAGAACCTCAACTCACAGTGGGCATCTGCCTGACCAGAAGAGCTGAGTGTATGAGGCCCTCTATGGGCAGACAGGAGCCCTGTGTTCATGCTCCCAAGCCCTGATCCTAAGGTGGGACTTTACCACCCCAGAATGTGTTGGAGAGACAACACAGCAAGGCATAAGCAGGACTTTTGAGTTTGAGGACTTTTGACTGTATGCTTTTGTCCAGAAATAGATTAGTCATGAACAGCCTCATTCTCCAAGTCAGAAGCCACTTAAAGATCCTGCTTGCTGCTTGCCAAAGTGTTTTGATTATTGCATGCCAGAAGAGATTATCATCTAGTGAGACTGCATGTAGTGTCACCACACCCCCAAACAGCCCTTCCACTAGGATGGAAAAAACATGCCTCCATTCCTGAGAACTCTGTAGTTCTACTTCAGTAAGACTTGATGACAGTTGTCAGCTGGGATGCCATGTCAAGGCTGATGGTTGCCCTCCATTTGTGAGTTCACTCAGTGATGATGATTGTTAAGAAAAAAGTTAATTCTACCTACCAAGATAAGTAATATATATCATTATTATTATTAATCATGATAATAAAGCAATTACATTTATTTTGCTATATATTTAACCACAATTAACTAGTCCAATAAATTGCAATGGTGAGATGTTTTAGTAAATGCTGTTTCTGTCCCAATATTAGCTCTATTCATTAGCTCAGTATCTTTCTACAGTGGTATTTTTGAACTTTTTAAATCAAGGATGGTGAAGGCCAGCCAGATTCCTCTGCTCTCTAAGCACTTTTCCACGGAGAATGCATCTTGCAGAAATGGTCAGAGGTTCTCTCAGCTTGTCAGAGTAAGGGAAGTTATTTCAGCAGATTCTCTCCAATGCTACTCTTTGGATAAGAACCATCTGTAAAGAGTAAGTTCTCTTGTAAGTGCATTAAAAATTTAGGTACCTGAAAGGCTCTGGAAACATAACCAGTGCAACACTGGGAGTGGGCTATGAGGAAGCATTCTCTGAAAGCAGAATTTTTCTATTATACAAAATGGTTATTGGACATAGTGAAGTTCCAACACCCCAAGATTCCTTTCTCTTCCAATTGTTGAATCTTGAATGAAGTGATCTTTTCAGCACTGGACTTTACTTTCTCTATCTAGGATGAAGACATTCTATAATGTAGAACAAGCAGAGGGAGGAAATGAAAACTGACATATAACACTCTACAAGATAACAAGGTGTTTAGAGGTGCAATATCCACCTAATTTGTATGATTCAAGGGATCCACCAACAATTAGTCTTAGTATTTGTAAGGCTGCTCCTCTTCTGGAGATCTCCAAGGAGAATGAGCCAGAATATTGTTATTTGGTTTTAGCAGGGAGAATACTTATTCTTGGAAAGGTGAAGTGCACGTGTGTCATTATCACAGATAATGGAAGAGCCTGGCCTGCTGATTCCTATGTGCTTTTGTGGAAAGCTGTCAGCAGGAAGCTTGGGAAAAACTCCCATGGCATATATAAGGTCCGAGAAAATTAATAGTAAGCTCAAGAACAAAGTATTAGCACTCTGGTCAAGTGAAGCTGTCCTGCTTTAAGCTAATGATGCCCAGGTGAGATCTATGCTTTCCATATCTCCTTCCATGCTAAAACTTTATTCTGAAATCTGTGCTGGAAGTATATTAAGAGACAGTGCTTTCTCTTGTTTGAAATATATATCCTAATTTAACCTGTGCTAGTTAATCCATGCAGGCATAAGGTGTATAAAACTAGCAAGGTAAGGCAAGGTGCTGGGTTCCTAATTTATTAGCTGATGCTTTTAATTATTTGTTTAATGACTGTCAGAGATAGAAAAGACTGCTTGAATGTGTAGTCTGCATGTGTGCCTAAGGCAGAATACTCTCATCAGTGTTTTGTCCAGCTTCTGTACTGTTGGAAGGCAAGGATTGTAGCTAGGTAGGGTGCTCTTACAGCCCTGGTGAGAGTGACTGTGGATGCTCCCAGATGTGGAGGTGGAAGAAACAATGAAAACCCTGTAACTGGTTTGATTTGCATTCTCAAATTTATTGAGAATAATAAATTTTAGTTTTAGATTCTTTTTGTTTCATGCTGGAGAGGGACTATTTACAAGGGCATGTAATTATAGGTTAAGGCTATCACTAGGTTTCCTTCAAACTGAACTGGCTTGAAACTGCAAGAGAGTGGGTGTGGATTAGATATTAGGAATTCTTTTCCATGAGGGTAGTGAGGCAGTGAAATAGGTTTGCCAGAGAAATTGTGGGTGGCCCATGCCTGAAAATGTTCAAGGCCAGGTTGGATGGAGCAATCTGGTCCAGTGCAAGGTATCCCTGACACAGCAGAGGGATTGGAACTAGATGCAATCTGGTCCAGTGCAAGGTATCCCTGACACAGCAGAGGGATTGGAACTAGATGCAATCTGGTCCAGTGCAAGGTATCCCTGACACAGCAGAGGGATTGGAACTAGATGATCTTTTAAGTCCTTTACAACTCACGCCATGCTATGATTCTGTGATTCTCTGATTCCATGATTCTAAGATCCCATCATTCTATGAAATGTGGTCTTGGAAGCAATTATAGACATTTTTAGCTCTACATACAGGTAGAGCTGTCATTAAATATTTTCATTGGCTTTACAGCCTTATTCAGGAGAAGCTGAAGAGTATGATACTTTTTTAGCACCCACTCTACTTTCCTATGGAAACACTGCAGGAATTATTCTGAGATGCTACAAAATACAGGACCACTACAGCACTTTATGGGAGCCTCAGGAGTCTTTTATTTCTACTCTTTGCTGGAGCCCTGAGAGCATCAACAGACTCTGCTGTGTCTCTGCCCTTCCTGGAGCTCTGGCTGTGGGCTCTCAGACCGGCTCTGAGATGATGTGGCTGGGCTGCGTGAGCAAGAGCAGTGGGAAGCCAAGGTCCCTCCACTTGGGAGCTGTGCTGGAGTTGGAGCCTGTGACTGCAGCTCCACTGAGGAGAAACCAAGGATTGTGCCTGGCCACGGGGCCTTGCTGATGCTTCATTCCTTGGCTTTGCCTCGGAGGTGCCTCAGCACAGTGCAGCAGCTGAACAGGAGCAGGGCTGTGCAGAGCCAGGTCTCCAGGGGTGGTCTGACCCACTGGGCACTCCCGGCATTTGACACCTCAGGTACGTATGATGGTTCCACCTCTTTTGTTCAGGTAAAAACAAATATATTTACATGGTCTTTACTTCCTGGAATATATCTCTTCTATTTTAAAATACAGTAAATAAACACATCTTTCTTATGGGAATGTGGAGATCAAGCTTATAAGGCGAACCAATTTTCCCATTATAACAGGAGAATGAAAATAAGCAATATGTAAACTCCTCAAGGACAACATTTAATTATATTGCATACTAAAGAGGCCACTCAATGAAGCTGCATGATAGATGGCAAAGCTGAATGAGCTCATATTTACTCTTATCTCTTCAGCAAATTTAGTGCAATGATTGGCAAAGTCCATTGTGCTGCTGGAAAAGACAGCAGATGAAATAATCTTGGATTTGTAAATTAAACAGCACAAATTTTCAAAACAATAGCTCAGTGTTATGGTAAATGAATGGATGTATTTGCTTAATTATGACTTAAACAAACAGTGAACAATAGGTTCTAAAATAAATGCACATATACAGTAACCTGACAAATAGAAAATGGCCAGGGAACAGAAATTGTAAGAACTAGGCTCCATTTAGTCAGTCTCACGATTTCAATGTGTGATAAGAACCTGTCACACCCGCTTTCAAGTAACCTATTGGGCATTAGGTTTGTGGGTTCACAGGCAGTACAAGGTAAGCAAGGAGCAAGAATTCAGTCCAGAAATCATCTGGAGTTTAGCTTTTCCAACAGCACTCCTGAGCCATACTTAGATATTGCAGAGGATAGAGTATGAGCCACTGTTTACTCAATTACTGAGTTTCATTTGAATAATCGGTCTTGGAATTGCCTTCTTCTGAACACATTTTTAAAGAGAAAATAAACTCCTTCATGTTCAGATCACCCAAATGTAGAGACAAAAAAAGGGATTGATGCTTGTCTCACTAGACTCAACTGAAAATTCACTTCTGCATATTTTCTTCCTGTTTTGAATTGCTGGTATGTACAGTGGAGCTTCAGAGGTATTCGAAGATATGCTCTGACTTAAAAGGCTCTGTTCTGACAACATATGTTTTCATTAAGATATATTTAATGAACTTTTCACTATATTTGACTGTTCAAACTGCTTGGTGAAATACATTACTGCATATAGTTTCTGCCAGCTGTTTACAAAATAAAACCTTAACTTCCTTAGAAAATGTTGTAGAATGTGAATCCTACTGTTGGTGTGATTATATTTCTTCTCAGAGGTTTTGTAAGTTAATACAGAAATCAGACAAAAAAAGAGATGCACAGAGAGGCTTAAAAGAAGCCCTTCAGTTATTTGGATGATGGCTGCTGCAGAAGAACTGATAGAGAGTAGAAGAGAGCAGTTGTTAGAAGTGTGCTTTGTTTCCTTCCTAGGCTACTTGTTTTTACTATGGAATTCTTTTTTTTTTAATTCTAAAAAAAATAAAGCATTTATATTTTTAATGAAATATCTGTGGATTTTTTTTGCCACTCCCTGCAGAAGGGGCATCTTTGCCTTTTGCTAATGAGAAGACACTAGATTCTGCATTTAATTTGTTTTATATAAGAATCTCTGTGAGGTTGTAGCATCTTGGGGAGCTATGACAGAGACAAAAAGACCTATTCATTGTAAGCCACATGTAAAAAAGTGATTGCATACATATTCATTACTTTGTATTTTTACATAAGAGGAAAAAATTCCATCTGTCCCCCTTGCCGCAGTTTACTTTCCCTGTTTTGTATTCTCTATTTTAAGTGAATAGTGAAAGCAGCATGCCAACAGTATAACACTGCATAGATTGAAATGAAACTATGCTGCATAAACAAAACAAATGTAAAAGAGAGTGTTTAGAAATAGAAAAGCATTGCTGTTCTCTCTTCCCTCAAGCAACTCATGCTGACATAGTAACATCAGCTGAATTCAAGTGCAAGATATTATGCAGGCTCCTTGGAGCACACTGGTTTTCAATTTTTGAAATGTTCATAGCTCTGACATGGTTGTCCCCTGAGTTTTTTGGTAGCTATGTTCCTACAGAGACAGTGAGGATTTCACACAAAGTTTAATACAGAGTCCAGAGAACTGCTGTGTGGCTGTGCTATAATTAGAGGAAGGTTTCACTAAAAATTAATACTTCTGACAGCAGCCTGAAGCACTAGACAGTTTGAAGGCCTCCTAAGAATGAACTCTGACTCAGCATAAAGGTAGCACTGGTAATCCCCACAGCTCCAAAACAACCACAGACAAAATGCACTTTATGTTATTGAAAAAGTACTCAAAAATCCAGCTGTTCCATGTATCTTCCTTGACTGTCTCAGGACAAGAACCAGGGGAAAAAAACCCAAAACCAACAAACAACACATCAGTCCATTTAATTGTATTTGGGTGAAGATTGGGACCTAAAGCCAAAATTACTCTCCTTAAAACTCTGCTTTGCACCTGGAAAAATTTAATAGGCCTCTGACCTTTTGTTAATTTTACTTTAAAGTTCAATTCCCTGATGAAAAGCATCATCCACTTTCTTTGCTTGATCTGCTTGCCTGTAACATTTACCCTCCAGGCCATCTTTGACAAAATAACCAGTTACAGAAGCAAAGACCAGCAAATGGTATGGCTAAGTTGTATCCTTGTCAATGTTCTTCCTCTCTCTCTCTTAAGTCATTGAATCTTGATGTCTTTTTTTCACCACGATATACCATTAAGAGGGAAAGTAGAAAGTGGCATTCCTTAATGTAGATAACTTGTAGCACAATAATATGAAAGTTTTTCTAGAAAGATATATGTTAAAGAACAGCAGATCTGATTCTCCCAACTCCTTGTCAAATGTTTAGCAGGCTCTTTTTCTGAAAGGGACAGCAGTTTTCTCTCAAGACTTGCCCTCAAAAGAAGCTAGTTGCATAACCATTTTTTGGAGCAGGATAATCCCTTTGCTGTATTTTAGGAATGCTCAGAGAAGACTGATCTCTCCTTCTGATAGATCCTTGTTGGACACCAAGTCAATCTAGGCACTAAATTACTTAACTATGCCAAGGCTGTCTTATCCTGATCACATAAAAAAGGAAAAACTCTATGCACCAGAGAGGAGTTAAGAAAATTAAATAAAATAGGTTTCTCGATTGAAGACTAAGCTGCTGCCCTTTGAGTGAAAGAAGAAAGGAGTTCATATTGCAGTTTTGAATCTGGTGCTTACCTTTGATGCAAAAGCATGCATCCTGTTTCTAGGTTTTATTCAAAACCCCTGTCCACATGACAAATTTCAAGGGTGAAGACCCTGCAACCACAATGACATATGAAGAAATCAGGCTCCATCTCCAGCTCTTATCCAAATCCAGAAAAAGCTCTTCTGCCTTTTTATGCCTCTGCCATAAACTAAGAAAATAAACAAACAGAAGTTCCCAGGAGCTGTGGGAACAGCATGATGTCAGTTTGGTGGGATGAGCTTTTCACACCTTCAGTCAGTACAGCTGTCTGGACTGGCAGCAGCTCTGTGGTACAGCTCCCTTTCTGCTCTCAATAGACAAGATGATCTGAGCAGTGGCTCAGGACACAAAGCAGCAAGAACTGAATGGCCACAAGAAACAGTAGTGAAGTTTTCATAAAAATATGAAAGAAAAATAAGATGAAGGGAAGAACCAGCCATAATAGGGAGTGCTTCTGGTCATGCTTAAGTGACTACATGCAGCGTTGTCCTGAGCACTACCTCTGAGAGCCAAGTGGAAAAGGAGGAAATCACATTGTCATTCTGCCTCCAGGCAAACAGGATTTAGGAAATCAGTGAAATTCAAATGTAAGAAAAATCCATTTAATGGTGTCCGCTACATGCATCAGAGATTAGGAAGGGCAGAGAGAAAGATAGAAATCAAGGCTGACACTTTGAAAATGTATTCAGGCCATACAGGCAGTGTGAAGAGAGCTAAATGTTATCTTTAGCTGGGATGGCTGTGCAAGCTTAGGCTGAACAGTAATCTCCAAACAGTGATCCTTTGGCTGTCCCATCATAACAGACAGATGCCTGTACACACACACACTTGACAGTGAACAGGAAAATAATTCTTAACAGGGAGCTGGAAACTGCCAGATCATCCTAAATCCTACAGCTGTTTAAGAAGAGCTGCAAATGGTGAATTTCTACAATTGTGGAACAATGATCATGGCCAGCAGTCCTGACATCTGCTTTCTCTCTTTCTGCAGTGGGAAAAGAGACACTGCATTTGAGCAGTAAGAATGGGACAAATGAGAAGTGACATGCTCTGGAGAATGTATGCATGTATAGACAAGGTCATCAGAGCCTTCCCGCTTATCCTTCCTCAGAGCTTTGCCCCCAACAAAATTGGCTGACCCCATATTCAAAAATGGTGAAAGGAATGTGCTTATATACAGTAGCACTGACTTGACTTTGAAGCAGAGCACAATGGTATTTCAAATGCTATTGTAAGACTAAAAAAAGCATAAAATAACTCAGAAGCCAGCTTAAAATGTCTGGTGAGTTCAAACCTTTATGCTCCTTTATGGTTTATATATCACTCATTTCTGGATTTAAAAAGATGCTTCCCTACATATATCTTGTACTATTGTCATATTCGATTGTTATACTCTTATGATTATATGTTATATTGTGATTACAAATTACTATATTACAAGGAAGCTATACATGTACCCTTAGCATCTAGGACAGGCTGGATATGATACTCACATGAATTCATTTGCCTTTCCCTGCATTTGTTCTGCATTTGACTGTAGACAAGACAAGGTTTTTTACAAAGTAAAAACCAACAGTAGAAAATGAGTAAACAAACAAAAAAAACCTAGCTTCTAGACTTCAGGTGCATTGATTCCTGCGTACCAAAATTTTCTTTCTCTTTTCCTTTTCCTTCCTTTTTCCTCCCCACCCCTCCCATATTTCTCAGACATTTGGCAGATACTGGTAAACTTCAATAAAAAGCCCAGGTGTCATACTATTATATTTAAATATATTTCAGGATTCAACTCCTACAACACACAAATATTACTTTCATACCATGATATTTGCATTTGCAATACCCTTAAATGCCAAAGCTTCATTAAACATGATTCTGCAAATGTTGCTCAGCTTTTACCAAAGCCAAGAACAAGGCTAGGCATATACTTAAAACTAACAAAACTAATGAGGTTATACATAGAAGAGTTAACCTTCTTTGATGTAAAAGAGCATAGGAGGATTCAAAATGCTATCTGAATATTAACAAATTTATTAGTAATCTCCGGAGATAAGTCAGATTTCTTGCAAAGATAAAGGTTACTCTCAGAAACAAAGGTTTAAGTAAAATATTCTGCAACATTGCAGATGTGCTTGGGAAATGCTGAACATGAGGTGTCTGACATGGTTGTGCCATTTGCTGTCTCCTTCTAATCACATTTCAGAAGGTAAGGGTCCCTTGTACAGCACCTGAAACTGAAAATATTTGTGGCCACACCTGGCCATGAATTCAGTGGTCAATACACTTTCAAAGGGATTGTGGCTCTCCTTAGCTTGAGTTCAACCTCTAGTTTTCAGTGAGAAGTGATTCTCTGGTTTAAGAAATGAAGATTTCCTTGGTTATAGAAGTTCTTCACACCATCCAAATATAACCTCTACAGTCAGGATCCAAACACAGAGCACCACTAGCCACTCTCATTGCTTGAATTTACAAGACTTAAATGACAAATAGCTTTGCTCTCAACCCAATCCATGCCAAGAATTTGACAACTAAAAGAGCTTCCAAGGAAACACAAGAATGTCTTTGGAAACCAAATGTTTAGAAGACACTAGAGACTCGGGATCTTTTTTCATGTATGAATGCTGAAATCACATTTAAATAAGAGCTGGTATCACTTCTTCCACCGGTGCTTTGTATTAGAATGGAAAGCCCTCTCCACCAGCGAATAAAATACACTCTCAGTCTTCATCTGTTGCTGCTGCTGGCTGACAGAGAACATCCTGCAGCCTCATAATGCTCTCACCATCTACAACAGGGGCACATACAAACTTCCATTTGGAAATTATCTATTGATGGTGTTAAAGCTCAAACTATACCCAGAAGATGTTGAAGACATGAAATGGCCACTAGCATTGGCTAAAACGGTGCCAGGTCCTTCCTAAGACATCAGCAGCATAGTTTAGCAGCAGCAGCAGCACCTAAAAATGTTCCCTATTGTAATTTCTTTTACTTACACAGCAAAGCCTTCAAGGACAATTTGGAAATGAGAGTTTTTAGTATTTCTTCATTGTCTGTAGAGAGGGTGCAGGAAAACAAGGCTTAGTGAGGTGCCTATTATAAAGAATTATGGATCCAGATTTGGCTGACTACATTGGGACAGGGGGAGCAGAACAGGACATTAAAGTGCACATGGGGCTTCTTAAGATGAAACACCAAAAAAATTTTGCTGGTCCAGGCTGAAGATTTTTTACTTCTGCTTACACTTAGCGTGGCCCAGGTCCTGCCTGGCCCAAGCACACCACACACTTGGATTCAGCTCATGACTGTGCTTTGTCAGATTCAGAAACTACCTTCTACCAGTGATTGGATTTGGCAGATGTTTTCTGAAACTCTGTCACTTGTCCAGCATGTCAGCCCTGCTGGCAGGTGCTGTTTTCCCTCCAGGACAGGTTTTGCAGCCTTTGCAGAGCTTTGTGCCAAAGCAGCCAGCCTGCAGTCCTGTGACTGCAGCAGAGATACACCTCAGGGGAGCCACAGGTAAGATGCTTTCCTCCCCAGTCTTATCCATTTATTTTACTAGACAAATGGATTAACTAATTCTGAAGTACTGAAGGTCTCCTTGGGTGGCAAACTGCCCTTAACTTCACCGATTTCTATGAGAACTGACATTTCTCAGTAACTCCCCAGTTTTTCTCAGCACCTTGCAGTACTATGTCCTAAAGGATTATCATGGATGTGAATTGAGTACAAACAAAGCAAGACCCATGACATTGTGGGAATGCTATTGCAGATATATCTTCTAAAGGTGTGACAGAGAAAATGCAATCCATTACAAATTATGAGAGAAAATTAGACACTTTGTCTTAACATTCACTTCTGTCAGAAAGATCACACATGGGAAGAGTAAACCTGTAGCACACATTGACTAAGTTAGGAGGATTTTGTTAATTATAGAGAGATGACCTTCCTCAGAGACACACTGTTTGGTCTTGAACACCTGCAGGGATGGGGACTCCACAAACTCTTTGGACAAATCATTCCAGTGCCTTACCACCTTCATATTACAGATTTTCTTCCTAATGTCTAACCAAAATCTACCCCCCTTCAGCTTAGGGCCATTCCCCCTTGTCCTGCCACTACAAGACCTTTCCAGCTTGTAAAAGGTCCCTCTCCAGCCTTCCTGCAAGCTCTCTACAGGTACCACAAGGCTGCATTGCAAGATTCTCCCAGAAATTTCCCTCTGGCTTTGACTGACAGAGAGTGATCTACAGAGCAAGATCTCATAATGTCTTTATTCCCTTCACAAGGTAAAAAAGGACAGTTATTAGTGTAATCTGAAGATTTATAAATAATATAATGATAGCTTGAGGAAGTTTCCCATTTATTAGATAATAATAATAATAATTTTCATGCTAATTTTGAGGCCAAAAGCCTCATAGTATATTAGGGAAGGATGATTAGTAGTGGCAAATTATCAAGAAGCAACCTCAACCTATTACTAGGATGAAATTTTAATTAAATAATCAATTTCAAAGACATTAAAAAGACTTGCAAAAATGAGCCAGCAAATTAGAAAGGAAAAGCTTAACACTTAGTTTTAAATCTAAGCCAATTTTTGAGGTTTTTTTCTGTTGTTCTTGTCCTATTTTCTTCACATTTTCTGTGTCTATTTTCCCTTGCCTTGGTTCTCCTAATTCCATTCTTATTTCTCCACTCCTTAGCTTCAGCCAGGCCCTTTCTGGCCTAGGAAAATGCAATATATCTGGAATGACTTATTCATAGAATGCACTTTCTTCTAAACCTTCTCCTAAAGCTGTCTGCTTTCACCAGTAATCACGCAAAGCATAAGGGCAACAAGGTTTTCTAGTTTCTTCATAACACCATTTTTAGATATGTGAAATGAAAATGACATGAACATTCCTTCATTATTTCTCAGCTGAGCTGGGACATAAAGGCTAGAGGATTTCCAAATCAGACAAAACATGGCCAACAAAGGATTTACAAAGCATTGGTCACCTGTAGGTCTCACAGTGCTGTGAAAAGAACAATCAGTATTATTAGTCTCGAACACCAGGCCAAAGCTGGAAGAACAAAGAAGAATCATGTCTTTTCAAAAGCCATGCTGAATACTGGTGACAGGGTTGGGAACAGGGCACTTGCCTAAATCATCAGGCTAATACCTTACATTGGGAACACAGGTTACAGCCATGTAAGGAGAAATTTCAGCATCTCAGAGGTATGAGATACTAAGTGCTGAGTACATGCATTTCACAAAGGTGGCATTACAGTGAAACATCACCCTGTCTCTAAAGTTACTTTGTACTGAGTATATGCATTTCACAGCAAGACATCACCCTTTCTCTAATCCTCTCTCAGCTCTCCCTCCAAATCCAAACATTGTTTCGGGAAAATCTGGTAGAGGTGTGGAACAGTATTTGTACAACCTTCTTGTTTTGACTGTCCTGGACAATTCAATTAAATATTACTGATGGTGCACTTAAACAAAAATAAATACAGTTTATTTATGGAATAGGTTATACTTCTGTTTTGAATATTTATTTGCCTTTTTTGCTGATTTTCAATTTTTAATCATGTGCAATGTCACATTATTTTGAGAGGTTCTGCTAAACTAAATTTATTCCCTTGTCTGCATTCTATTAAATGAAAAATGCTAAGAGAGCTCTTGAAACATTTTATTTGTTAGAAAAAATTAGTGTGTTTCACCTGTAAATTTATATTAACTAAGGTGCCCAAAGACTTTATTGGTCCAAGTTTTGTCTGAATTCCTATATAGCTCCTGTAATTTATATTATGGGAACCCTTGTTTATTTGGATAAAAAGTTATAGACTAGCTATGATTTTTAAAATTTTGTTATATAAATTAATAAGAAAAAGAAAATATAAATAATTTAGCCAAAATGTTCTAAATTGTGAGGCAAGAATATATTAAATTAATGGAATATTAGCAAAGTATTACATAAAATGCTGTAGGTATGGTATAATTTTGTAATTAATAATCCTGGTATTTCACTTAATGAAATATATCTGTGTTAAGTCCTAAAGAAATTGTTGAGATTTGTACAGACTATAGTTTGAGACATAAATTGATTGCCAGAAGAAATGAATTAACAAATAATTCTGTACATTCCTGGCCAAAGTCAGCTCTGCAGCCATTGGTGGTGCTGGCCCCATTTTGCCTGAAGCCACCTCCAGGAACTGCTTTGGAAGTGGATATAAGAGCACCTAGCTGCCTTTTTGGAGGTGTCTCAGGCCTTTCTCCCCTTGCACCCTTGGACCAGCAAAGAACTGGCATGTCCTGGGAGCTCTGGAGTTGCTGAATTTGCGTGTGTTGCTTGGTGCTGCTGAAATCTGGCTGTTTCCCTGCACACCACTCACCCAGGGCATGTGCAACAGCTCAGCCCTGCACACACACATTGCATTTGGTGCTTCTGGGGTTCACAACTGTCTTCTTGCTCCTCTGCAGAACAGCCTTTAGCCCAATGTATTCAACAGGTGACCAAGTTATTGCTTGTGTAACAGTCCATTGCCTCATGAGTGTGCCATTTACACCGTGATTCATTGCTATAAAGCCACAGCAGTTCTGTGCAGGTGCAGTGGACTTTATGGAACAAGACAACCTGCAGTATGGAGTTCTCTCCTCTGTGAGACTGGGAGATTAAAAAATGAGCCACAGCTCCAGACTAAGTTCCATCTGGACTCAGTAACAAAACCTGCAGAGCTTGTAAACCCTTCAAAATTATTTAAACCCATTTAAAACAAAAGATAACTGAAGCACTTGGCTATCACTAGGAGGTGAATAGAGGGCTCTAAGGGATGCAAAGAATTAAATGCATCTCTACACCTACATAAAAAGCCTATGGGAATAAGTATCTCTGTGTGCATAAAACTACTCTATAGTTATATATTAAAAACTCATTAATTTAAGAGCTCTGTGAGGAAATCTACTCTGGTTACCCCACATAAAACCAAAGAATGTCTGCTTATGGAATGGAAAAGAGAGCAATGTGCTAAGGATGTCTAAAAACTCAGTACCCAACGACCAAGCCATTCATAACCTATGCTAGGAAAGAAGAAACACACTTGAAACTGCAAGAAAGCTCCCTATTTCATACAAACTGCTCTTATTCTTGTGCAATAGTTCTGACAGTAGCATGCAATCCACAGTGACTCATCCATTTAGCAATTTGAGCAAAAAAACATAAAAGGAAATGGAAGTCACAGAAAACCATGTTCTTTCTAAAGTCTGTCAAATGCAAACTTCCAAGGAGGTTTTCCCAGTTTTTAATCATGCTTTTTCTTTACTTTCCATGGCACAAGTCTAGTTGAACCCAGCTGACTCTGGATTCCTAAGTGTGGGCACTCAGAGAGTTGCCCAACCACTGTTATCTTCATGAAGGTAACACCTCGATGGGGAGTAGCAGTACCTCTTGCTGTATTTGCTGTTCTTTCACTTTTCCAACAGTTTATGTCTCAACGTTATCCTGCTCTCTTTAATCTGCTTCCTTAGATCCTTGCCACCCATCCTCTGACAGACTTTCTGAATTTCACTGTGCATTTCTTGTCTGTAATATATTTATCTGATTTGCTATCTTGTGAGCAAGTCTTGCTCACACAACAAATGCTACATGAGGATGTGGGAAGGATTCATGCTCAGAACTTTGTGCTTACTGGCAGGTTAACATCTAGTCAGAAATGTAAAACTGGCAAACAATACTTTGGTTTTAAGACACTCACACTTCAAGGTAATTTTTCATCTTGCACTTGAAACTGGATTTGTCAGTCAGCAAAGTGTTAAAAGTACAACCTCTTACTTTACATGCTGGACCCGCAGGATTTATTTTTGTGGATAAACACCTGGATGCCACGTTACAGTCCAGTGTTGAGGTTACACTCCGTGCCAGTACATTGCTGAATGCCCTTTATCCACCAAAGAAAATGAAAGATATTATTTTGAGTTTTTCTCAAAAATCTTCTCTTTCATTCCAGCAGTCCCTCCCTTTTGCTTCTCACTGAATCAATCTTAGCTATTAGAAAACTTAGAGAATCTTAAGTGAGGGGTAACTGTGAAGTAATCAGGAGGCAGCAAGCATGGGAGCTGGCACAGAGCAGTGAGATAGGAACACCAGCTGCAGGAAGAATGGATGTCATAAACCCTGTGAATTATAGGAGAAAGGCATGAATGAGAAAAGTAAGAAAAAGGGAAGTTCTTCAGTCACCCCAAATAGTTGCTGCAGTTGTAGAGGAAGAGATTGTGGGAAACTTTTCCTCACATAATCCACACATGCAATTTGCAGTGTTCCCTGGGGACCTCAGGATCCCTCATTTCTTTCTTGTCTAAGGGAACTGCAATATTTACATGTCATCCTCTTAACAGTCCAGATGGCATAATTATAGTATCTGATGACAAAAAATTCTTTTGATAATATCTTTTCTCTCCTGCTTTAGAGAAAAATTGATATTGGTTAGAACACCAATTCTTGTGCAGCTGAATCTAAATCTTAGCTTTAACTGTTCTACTTAGAAGACAGAAACCTCCAGGAGAAAGCTCTGTCTGAGATTTTAGCTTCTGAAGATAGCTTGCTTTAGCAGCATCTAGATAAGCATGTGACAGTGACAGGATACCCTCTGTGCTTTGCACACAAATTGTCGTAAGCAACTGTCTTTGCCTGCAAAGACTACTTTTGAACACTGAATAAATCAGACAGCCAGATCATAATAGATATGGAATATTACTTCTGTTTTACTCACTGGGGACTAAAGCAATAGCCTGAGGCTAACAAGTTACTGTAACACAGCTGGGAACTGAATCTTATCTCTCAAGTTCTGTGCAAATAAAAAAAAAAATAAAATTACCCTTCTTCTAAGAATCTCACCCAAAGATATTACACAGCTATTTTTCTGCATCTGTGGTGCAATAAAGTATACACCTGGGAAGACGGAGAGAGAGGGAGAAGGGCTTATGGGAAACATTTATGATGAAACATTTCTATAATGTTATGATTTGGGGTTAATAATAAAAACCCCCAGAATTTCAGAACTACACTCAAAATTTTCCACATATCTTACACTGACATATCCCTGGTAGAATTAGATCTGCATTACATATGGACATTATTGACATTATTGACATTATCGATGCCGTATGTTCAATTTATGTTTGTTCTCATTTAAAATGCTTTTTAGCTGTTGCTGTCATGTTTTATGTACACAGCATGTTAAGTATTCTTATCACCCATATTCTGGCTTGTCTATTATTTTAATAGATTTTGGCAAATCTTTTTAGGGCCTAAACCAAAGCTCAAAAAATCAAAAATAAGCCCTAATATTCTAATATTATGTACATGCTTCAGGTTAAAATTTTATGAAATCTCAAATAAAGAAAATACTGAGTGTGTAGGATTGAGCACATGAATTCTGTATCATATGACATTTGTACCTTGTAGGTTTCAAGCACTGGCAGGATAAAAAAGGAACAATACCCCCATGTTTTTCATTCTCTGCTTGTTCACTTTCTTGTCATAAATTTCCATTGAAGGCTGAATACTGGCAAAGGAAAAAAATTTTATAATCATGGTAAGTATTAAAAATTTGCAAGCTAGGTCCCAGAGATTTTTAAGTATATTTCAAATAATCTTAGAATTTTAAATTTTTATGTACTTTGTCATCGATACAGACTTGGTACTGAAATAGACCTGAAATTCCAAATTACAGAAAGAGATCTAAGTACCTGTGAACATAGAATCGTATCATTTGGAAAAAAGCAGAGGACAACATGGGTATAATTGAAAAGAGCAAATTTTTTCAGTATTATTATTTGTTTATGTATTTACTGAACAGATTTGGTTGTACAATATTTAGTAGTATATTTCTTGGAGAAAATTTGTTTAAGCATTCCATTTTCAGAGAGATAAATTATGAGCTGATCTACATAAAATTATCAACAAGCCCTTTGTATCTCCCCTATCCTCCTACATATACATGTTCAAGATGCATCCATGGGATGTGCAATCCCTCTTTCCTTCCTGATACAAATAAAAGAATCAATACAGATCCCCATAATGAACAAAGAAGTATTTTAACTCAGGAGAACACACTTGCTAAATAATAAGTTGCTAAAATTGATAGCCTAATGTTAGGTTTTGTGGATTAATTCAAAAAGCCTTTGGATGAATAAGAAATACGGTTGAAAACATTCCACTTTAAGAATTAACTACTTCACAATACATGAATAGTCTCACATTGCTTGTGTAATGTTGTGTTCCAGTGAAGACCTAATATATTTCTACTCCCACTGAACTAATTTAATCCAGTTTCTCACCTCACATGTAGCTGAAGATTGTTTAAGCCGTGGTTTATTTTACACTAAAATCTTCTAGAAGCGATTCCATAGTCCCTTACCTAGCTTTATCATAAGTGGTAACTAGCAGTGAGCAGTCCAAACGTTTTGACGTAATGATTAAAGACTTCACTTACTCTTTTCATGAATTACGGTTAATCCCAGAACAATTTGCAGAATTGTGTGAATTTTGGAGAAAAGACTTAATGAAACTTAATTTTATCATGAAATAAAGTTGCAGGAGAAATTCAATATATAAAAATTAATGGGTATATAGCAGAAAGTAGTCATTAACTTGTACAAAGCTCCCCACTGCTAAACTGATATTTGTGGGGTTATAAACAAATTACATATTTATCAAATTACAGGCTTCTGTGCTGGATCCCCTGGAAGCCCTATCATTAACGTTCTGGTTCTCTCCTTTTTTACATCTATAATCTACATTCAAAGACCCCTGATGCTACAGGGTCTTTCTGCTACACTCCAAAATTTGTTGCAAACTGATCATCTGTAGCACCAGGCTGAAGAAGCTACACAGAGGGAGCCTGAACTTTTCTGCAATGTGTGGGGTCTACTTCCAGACCCCCTGGGGTTTGGTTTTCATGACACATAAGAAGCAACACCACAATCTTTTAATATCTTCAAAAATAAATGGCATTAATTCAGCATAGCTTGAGTGGTTAATTCTATGATGGTCCAGATTTTAAAGCCAGCAACATTCAACCTTAAAGAAAGAAGAAAACTAAAATATAATTAGTTGCCACTAAACCAGGTTCTTGTTTTCCAAAATGAATATCCCTCTTAATTTCAGAAACAGATTAAGACATTTTTGATTTTCACACATAAGTCAAAATGTCTTGCAAAATACCTAAAGCATTAGATGAAATAAAACTTATTTATTTTCAAAAATACTTTCTCTTGCTTTCTGATAATCAGTTGTTTGGAGATTTTTTGAGGAAAAAGTTGCACCTGGACCACTCTGCTCATGAAGTCTGATCAATGCTATTGTGACTTTGTACCTTTTATACTTTCAATTTCTACAATATCATGTAGCAGTACATTTGGTAATTTTACTATATTGAGTGAATAAACCCCAACATCTTATTCTGTTCTAATACATTATCTGAAAATTTAATTAGATGACCTTTCTTTGGCATAAAGAACAGAAAATGTTACTGTTCTCTATTAATTTTCTTCATGCCCTTCAACAATCCACCGGCACATTCTGAAGATCAATTTCTCTTGAAGCTGAGTATTTTTAATGTACATTTTCCTCGGTTCAAATCTCCCTTACTCTGATTTCTGTAATTGTTCCATGTATCTTTTCAGTTCTTTTTTTAAAAAGGAGATAGAAAACCAGTATTCCAGATACAAGCATGACACACATTTATCCAATAGTATAGATATTTTTAATTGTCCTTCCTGATAATATATTTGTTGTTTACCATCTTTGAGCTTAATTATTTTATAGTACTAACCAAATGGACAGCTAAATCAATTTTAAGCAGTAGACCACTATAACATAGTACAGTTTTGTGCATGTATAGTATGTCTTGATACTATACATGATACTATGTTTCTCCAGCTCTTTTACCACCCCATTTGTTACTATTACATAATTAGGTTTTTAACTTTGATTATCTTTAGAAATCATTTAGCACTAGTGCATATATTTTTAAATGACTTTCTGAACAGCACAAATGTCCCAACAGATGTCTTTGGGACCTAACAAGTACCTGCCTGTTGGTATGAAAATTTAATAGTTCTAATATCTATTTTTTATCTTTTAATGGCAAGTAATGTATTGAAAAATTCTTCCCTCTACTTACATGAAAAACTTTGCTTTGGAAAATGATATTGATATTGCCCAATACATATATGTCTATTATTACTAACTTTTTTAATCAAGGATGAATTTCAGACTTATAGTTCCAAGCATCCCTCCTAGAAGTCTTTTTAAAATTGGTACCACCTTTGTCCCCTTTCCTTCACGTGCCTACCATTACCTTAAACAAAAAAGTATAGACATGTTTAAGAATTTCATACTTGAGTTCCTTGAAAACTCCTGAACAAGCACTACTGAGACAGGGCGATTTACTGCTCTTTGTTTTATTGATCCAGTTACAAGGCTCGTTGTATGACATTTCAATGTAGGTTATTTCTTGATTAATTACCAATAGATACTGGATCAAGCATGAAAATCTCTAACCTCTTCTGTAATAAACATAGATAAAAAAAAAATTAAACTTCTCTAAAACACTTTAAACTTCTCTACTACAGCATTATCAAAGATCCAAGGGATCTTTGAAAGATCCTTTTGCTGCTCTATCTACCAGCACTACCAGCACACTACCAGCTTTCTGTCTGCTTGTGACATGGTTTAGAAACATGCATTAAATAAGACTCTAGTATTTAGTTCTCAAAAATTGTTGTGTCTTTTTTCCTTAATATTGTATTATGTCTTGCTTACCATGGTTTTCTGTATTTACTTCTGGTGGATGGATGGGGGAATCCTAATTATTGGGGTTTTTTGGTTTTTTTTAGGTCTAGGAAGTTGTTCCTTCAAGTTTGATAGGGTATGTTTTTTTTAGTTCTAGAATGAATGCCAGAACTTACCTCTTTTCTGGTTTCATCCCTTGGACAGAATCTGCACTTTAAAATTATCTTTTATTTCTAACACCTTTCTTTATTCTGTTAAACGTTTAACTACATGAGCTTCTTCCAGGCTTCTTAAAAATCTTTTGATTGATAAAGTAATCTAAAAATATATATATTCAGATTACTATATATAATATATACTGTATATATATAAAATATAAATAAATAAATAAATATATATATATATATAATATACTGCCTTTATAAAGCCTCCAGACATTTTATAATTTTGACTTCTCTTAACTGCATTCCTCCCTTCTATACAGCTTATCCTTTTCAATGTCATGTTGCTGCAATGGAGTTTTAAAATTTTGCTTTGTAATTGTTCTCCAAAGTTTTCATAAAAAAAAAAGTACAAATATATGCAAAAAATTCCAAGTGAATTAGCAGATCAGGAAGTTGGACAGCCAAATGCTGGACCTAAATAGCAAAGCATATGTACTTTTGGTATGCTAAGAGTACAACTAATACCATTTACCATTTGTGTTTTCAGAAGGTATTTTATTTTTTGAAAGTAGAGGTTCTTCATTCACCTGGAATAAAATTTGAGTACTCACCAAGAATCATATGAGACAAAATAAGGACTGCAGAGCTTTTCACAAAGCAAATGGCTGGCCACTTCTTTCTCCCTTGAAAAATCTTAGTATTATTTCTCATTGATTAACATTGCTTCCTGAGGTTAATGCCTTCTTTAGAAGCCCCGTTTAGTTCTTCTTTAGAACTAAAGAAGAACTAAACTTCTGCTTTTAGAACTATTATGAAATAATGTATTATTGAAAAACATTTACATATTTAAAATCATACTTGTCAAACTTTAACTGGCTATCTGATCTTAATGAACAAGCAATCTCAGCTATATGATGAAAGTATTTTCTATCATAGTATATTAGAATTTTCCAAGAAACTTCCATTAAAATCACAACAACCCAACATTCTAATTCTCACTAGTGTTCTAAAAATCACCTGAAATTATAGCTGGTTGTTTGTTGAATCATATTGCAGTTTGAGAAATTGGTCTTGAGAGATCCTGCTGTGTTTCTAAAGCAATGACTTCAAGTTACAAAACCAGCTCTGAAGACAGGGTTCAGTTGTAAGATACATAGTGCTCATTTCCATGAACTTAAAAAAAAACAAAAACAAACGCATCTTCTCCCCCTTCAAAAAAAAAGAAACCCCCTGCCATTGTGTTGGTTCTGTGGAGAGCTAGCACACACACATAGTAATAGAAAAATAAAAAAATTAACTTTCAAAACTCATATTATGAAAAGACCCTACTATCACACATTCCTTTAAAAATCACAATTTTTGGGCATATATTTATTATTCGTGAAAACATTCATAAGCAAAAAGATCTTCTGTACATCTTAGAGGGGATTAAAACCATTGCTTACTTAAAAGTAGAAGAATCCAGTCTGTAATTTTATTACAATGACATATTACTTTAAAAATAATGACTTCAGGTATATGCACTTATCAAAATAGACACATAAACATTTTTTATTTTTATGTAAGCAAATTCATCTCTGTCACAGCCATGTAGGGTATTAAAAGAAAGGTATTTTTTATTTGTGTTCAATTCATATAAAGACACACCATCCATTCACAACAAGTTCACCTATACAATATGAAATTCACATCAGGCTATTCTGCCATGCCACTAATCTTGTAGATTCTCTTTACTGAATTTTCCAAAATGAAATATTCCACTATGAAATCTTAGAATACAGTCACTTTAGAAATTCATAGAACATTTAACATGCTGGTCAAAAGTAAAAGATAAAAAGAAACAAAACATTGATACAATCTTAATGAAGTAGAAAGATGAAGACAAGTACTTGTAGGACTGGGAGAGAGATTTTCATCTTATATTCAGTGGCAAATAATTTGTTGATAAATTCTTTATTTCTTCTTTTTATATGAATTAGATTCAGAAGAAAAGGCCTTAAATCACACAAAGTCCTTATCCATGTGCCCAGAGAGCTGAAAACCCTCCTGAGAGATGTTTTCAACTGAATCTAAGAACCATGTGTGAAATGTGTTAATTCAAACTATGCAGAGAATATATACATATCAAATTTCATAACAAAATATTTTCACTGAAGAACCTTCTGCTTCAACAACCTCTTAAGAGACAAATCATTGGCACCTCAAAAGAAATGCACAAGACAAGTACAATGAACATCAGTGCAGAAACTATATTCACAATAATCTACAGCTTGCCACTAAAACCGTAACAGCATCAGCACATGTTTGCCCACAAAATTCAGGACAAGACTACAGATCTGACAGACATGCACTACTATACAAGATTTAATACACATTCTTATTTCAGAGTTGATGCACTAAGCTTCAGTTCTGAGACAGCTCACAGAACTAAAACAATTTACTTGATCGTAATTCATAGAAGCAGAAATGAACCTATAGATTTTCTTTAAAAAATATGTTCTCTTCTTACCACAAGGACTTGCTCCTTGACTAGAAACCATTTACCCCCTGGTGATACTCAGTCAGTAGTATGTGATTGATTACTTCAGGTATTTCTGTATTTGCAGAGGCATAACATGGCACAATCTCTTTTAAAACTTCCCATATTCCTTTAAGTACTATGACATAACAAATCAAATGCATTTAACCAGTGTAAAAATATTAAAAACAGTCATTACAGTATTTTTATCCAGTTGACCAAGAAGTAAAACTGGTGGGAGACCAAAGTTAAATGGGATCTAGATATTCTTTAAATCTATTTCAAATCACAAAATCATTACAAATGTTCTTCCCTGCCTTTCAATTTTGGTTACACACTGGAGTCCCCTTTTTTCCTTACTGTAATCTTAAACCTTGAAGTAACCATCTTCTTAAATACATTCACTTTTCTCCTCCCTTGTCCCTTTTAACTGTGCCCTCGTAACCAACTTATTCCTTTGCATTTGTACAAATCCTTTCCCACAGATCTATTTTACTCAAATTTCAAGTAACTATCATGACTGCAGCAACAGTCCATAGGGAAAACTCTCCACTCCCTATGACAAGAAGCAGCATATTGATTTACTTTAAGTATAGAGAAAGTATTAGTCAGGCAGGTGGGGTAGCTCTAGTAGTTGCTATTCCATCAGCTTTTCTTAGGATCATCAAATTAAATTCTCAACTCTGAAATATTATGTGAGGTTGCATATTTATGTTTTAAATCACATCAAGCACATAAAATACAGTAAGTGTTTAGGGGTGGTGAATTTCTAGGCACTTAATTTTCATTCTTTTCTAGAGAAATTCTGTAAATTCTTCTGAAGGTCCCATTAGACATCTGGGTGCCATAGCGCAAACCACTTCATGGCAATGGTTAAATGATACCTTTACAACCATTCCAGAAGTCTTTCAGAGTAATGGAGAACCATTACACTGTTACCATAAACTGCATTTTAAACAAAATAGATCACCTCAGTTGTACAATACTATACAACAGATTTCAAATGTTTCAATACACAGCAACCAAGGAGTGACTTTTGCAGTCACAGAGAAAATAAACTGCCATGAGGAGAAAGTAAGGGCTGAAAGGTGAGTGCAAAGTTGTCAACACCAGTAAAGTGCTCAGATTACTACAGTGAGAAAAGACCAGTGCATGACACAAGCTTAAGCAAAGGCAAAATAAAGATACTTGTCCTTTCAAAAGGTTTGATTTCAGAAGATTTTTTTAATAACACAGGCAAACATTTAATTGTTCCCTCACATTTAAAATAAAGATAAGGACTCTGGGATGTAAAAGCATAAACATACAACAAATTATACAAATGAGTTATGTATAGCTATTTAAGGGATTTAAGTAAAATAATATCAAAAATAAGTAAAATTAAAAAGGGAGTAGTTAACTTGAAAGTGGTAGAAGTCTAACAAGTGCTTTTTATGTCTCAGACACTATTTTTTGACTGTGGTCATACCTACGTCCATTTACCCACCTGAGTATAGCAAAACAAAATAAGCATTAGTAAACACTTCTTTTACAGGCATTTCAGACTGCTCAGAAATGCAATAGGAAAATGCAAAAAAAATGAAGAGAGACTAATAAGACTCCAGTAACTCTAGAGTCACATTTCAACATGCCAGGTTACATATCTGCCATCCAATTTCTGTGTTTTTTCAAGCAGCTGAGGGCATTAGATGACACCTCATGACCTGAACAAGCGCAAAGAAACAACAAAAAAAACAATCTGTAAAAGAGTAAGAGATATACAAACAAATCTTTTTCATACCAGAAAGACTCTAGAAATTTATAGTGGTAACTGGTTTATATTTATTTGGAATGAAAAAGTTTTCTGGAAAAAAATACTAGTTTGGTTTCTGATTTAACAGAAGTCCTCACATTCACCTTACCACTTAACAGACAGATTACAGTGAGATCCGAGTAAAGAGTGTAATTTTCATGAGTTCTGCTGACAATGGAATTCTAGCTGTTACTAGTGGTCACAACAATCTGAGCATATGAAATACAACACAGGATCAGAACCTCAAATGTCGATTAAAAAAATAACTAAAATTAAAAAATAAAATAACTAAGCAAGAATCCACGTTGCAATGATTAAATGTTTGCTGTGAATGAAAAAAACACAGCAATTTCTACTATTCCAAAGTTTACAACTTTGTTACAAAATTCTATGAAAATCCCAAAAAAAAGTATTGCTGAGGAGGTATGTCTGTGTGATTGAACCTTTCAAACCTCATAAAAAATGCCAATTAATAATCACAACATTAAAAGATGTGATTTCTAGGAATGAAAATACTCATTTCCAGCCACACCACAGTCTTCCAGGTAGCATTAATAGGGTGCTTATCTGAATAACAGTAAAATTTTAGTATTTACAATTCTGAATCTTGGAACAACTAAATGGACCAGCTGAAAAAGAGAAATCTCAGATTTCAAATTAAACAAATGGGTAGTTGCTCTCATTACTACCAGGTTGCTCCCAAATCAGAAACAAAGAAAGTACTTCCACCAATTAAGTTCTTGTAGGACGAGTAAGACACTGGGTTTAGAAACTAGACATTTAAAAAAGCACATTGGGTCTGTGTATGCAGTCAATTAGCAGAAAATAAGCAACAATGGAAATTTTAATAAATTTTTTGTACCTTTAGGGAATTCTTTTCCCCCTCAAAAATATTTTCCACTCTAATTGAAGCTTTTATTAAAATTCAAAACAAGAGAAAAAAAATGTTCCTTGTCAGTATCCATTAATCTGCAAAAGTCTACACCATGTACCAAACACAAAAAATGTAAGTAATCTATAAATCCTTCAGCAGTTCTTTGGAACTTTCTTTCAACTACATTTTTTTTCCAAACAAAACTTAGTGGTGTTGCATCACACATAACTCTTCAGTGGTTTTACCACAAGCTAGTCATATGTCAAGAACTCCATATACAAAGCATCAAAAAGTGTAAATGCAGATTATTCCACATACTATAGACATGCATCCTGCAAGAAGCTATAAGGATTTAGACTACAGCATCAGTTTGATTAGAAACACAACTCTAGGAATAAAGGAAGGAAGAAGCTGTGCCAGGTTTTTGTTATACTTTGGTCATGTAGCATTATCCCATGCAGATGTTCTGCACTCAGCATGCAAGTTACAAAGTTAAAAAAAACCACAAATGAACAACAGCTTTCCCTGAATATTTTTGAACTAAAATATCCAGTAAGACAGAATTGACAATATTCTCACAGTCCTCTTACTTTTCAAAATTAAAATTCAGTAGTAGTGCGTATACATTCAACAGATACAATAAAGACATTTAATAACAGATTCTTCAGCTCTCAATTTCTTTCTCAATACAGTCAATGCATTAGGAAACAACTGCAGCTGGGACAACTCACATAAGCCACTGTTCTTGTTCTTTTCTGTACTTCTCAGACCACTTCTGAGTAAGCTCAAGGTAAACATTTGGTTTATGGGGTTTATAATCAAGGTAAACCACCTGTCCAGTCCTCTTAGGGACAGCTTTTTCAATCTGAGTTCCCTCGTGCCATTCATTAAAAGATGTAATGGAAATGATTTCTGGGCGCACCAGAAGGGCTGCGCTGAAGGCAGTCTCATAGTACTTCCCATTGACACGGTTCCGGGTGTTGTGGTTGTTCCACGGTCGGATGCTGGTATCAATATAACCTGGCCCCACACTTGGAATAAACATTAAGTTGTTACTATCACAAAAGGCTTTTAAACTTGCCCAATTATGATGAGATGAGCCATAGGAGAAGCCATTGGTGGCAAAGTACGTGTACATTCCATCAAAACCACTTCTGTGAATGTCATGCTTATGTCTTTCTTCTACAAGAAGTGCAATGAATAATGCATCATAAGGAGTATTTCGAATACTCTGGGATCCAGACACAGTTAACAGATTTGCCCATATTTCAGGAATTGTTACATAAGAGTCATAAACATAAAACATGGGAAGAAGTCTCCCTGTGCTGGTCTTATGTCTGTAAAAGGCTGGATGGCTTCCGTACCTATAAAGCAGACAAGTATTGTTAAGACAAAATTTGCCATTTGGAAAATACTGTAGTACAATCTGAGCTGAAGACTTTTCCAAAAAATTAATTTAAAAAGACAGGACACTGACTTTGAAACACAGCACATCATATCCGCCTTCAGTCCAGTGTTTGCTGAAGTATCAAACTATGACTCTTCAAAAAAACTTTAAACGACTACAAGTTGGTAACTGTCCTGGATTTGCTAGGGACAGAGTTAATGTTCTTAGCAGGGGTCCAGTGCTGTGGTGGTTTTTTTGATTTGGCATGAGAATAAAACTGATAACATACTGATGTCTTTTCTGCTGCTAAGCTGTAGTTACCCTAAGTCAAGGACTTCTCAGTGTCTCCTGCTCTGCCAGTGAGGAGCTGCACAAAAAGTTGGGAGGAAAGCAGGCCAGGACAGCTGATCTGAGCTGGCCAATGAAATATGCTACACTTCAGAATGCAATGACCATATAGAAACTGAGGGAACTACCTGGAAGGGGACTGAATGCTGCCCAGGGCTGGGCCAGGTACTGCTCTGTAGGTGGTGAGCAATTTGTCTTGGGTTCTGTTACTCTCTCTCCTTCTTCTTTCCATCATCATTCTTTATAATACTACTGGCATACTATTTTGTTTCCATCATAAAATTGGTCTTATCTCAACCCAAAAAGTTTTATCTTTTCCTTCTGATTCACTTCCCCAGGGCTGGGGGATGAGAGGGGAAGTGAGGGGCAGCTGGCAGTACCTAGTTGCTGGCTGGGGTTAAATTGTGACAGTAACTTAGTGTCAAACTGTGCCACAGAATTTGTCAAGATGAGTTAAAATCATTAGAGGTCAACAAAATAAAGCTCTATCTGCTAGTTTGTCATTATCAAAATGTACGTTTTATTTAATTTATAGATCATGTTGCTAATCTAAAGTATCTAAAGTATGACATGATATTAAAGAATGTTGAAAGCAATTTAAATTTGAGAATCTATGTAAAACTCACACTCCAGTATTTAAAAAAAAAAGACTAAATTTTGCAGCACTGAAAAATAAACAAAGTTCTTTTCAGTACTTTTCAGCCTCAGCAGACATTCTTATATATTTTTACAAGCTTTAGTTCATATACCAAAGCCCCCTAAACCAGCAGGTAAGAAACCCCAAGGACACCATTCTGATAAAACTCACTTGTCAATGATGTACTTGACATTGTGGTACATGCTGCGATCATCTCTGTCTTTGTAAGGTTCAATATGAAAAGCGACCTGAAAGATGAAAACGTAACAGCAACACAAACATAAAGCACTACTGAACATGTAAGCACTTGCTTAGATGAAGCAAGTACCAGTCAAAACTGTAATTCCTTACAGACCAAACATTTCATCAGTCTTTACTGAGAATAATACAACCCTACTATAACTCCTGCACTACTGACAATAGAAGCTTTGGATTCCAGGAAGTTTGGTATTAAATACTTACGTTTTTTACATTAAAACAAAACATCGCTTTTGTTTACCCTAGACTACAGCAAGTGGCAATCATGCTTCAGAAAAATTAAAAAGCTACAAAACCTAAAACCTAATATATTATCTATTTGAATGTCAAAGTACTGAAAAACTAATGAAACATTTTCATATTTAATTTCTAACAAATGTATCAAAAATCTGCTAAAGATAATGCTCCAAGGAAAATTTTCAGTCAAAATACATTTTAAGATATGCAAAATGAAAAGTTTGATTTAAAATTTTATAGATTTATCAACAGCAACAAGCTCTTGGAACTAAATCTAATATAATGTACTGCTATTGCTCTGAATGTCAAACTTGGAGCTTATGGAGTTGATTAACCAATATGTGTGAATTCCAATGTAAAAATGAATTTCTTTTCAAATAGACAATCATGGAAGAATACATTACATTAATCAAAGCAACAACTTTTTCAGAAGCAATTTTAGAGCAGAATATATTTAATAAAGTCTTTGAGAACTCTGGACCAGTAGAAAATTTCCACTGCAGAGCCAATCTCCCTCTCTATTAAGTAGAAACTATAGAAAAATAGCATTAGACTAAATCACTGACTGACAGTAGAGGCTGAAAAGCACTATAATTTCATCTTTCATTTCCAACTATGAAAACCAGGCAAATCAAAAGGGCACATCTTGTCCCAGACTTCCATTTAGTATATTTTGTATATTGGCTCTGGTCTACTGAGACTCCTAACACTTATTGTAATAACTTGCTAGTGCAAGAATGCTTAAAAACATTACAGTGAAGGTAGCACTTCCTGCAATATCTATACTGAATATCTGTATTTCAGTAATTCTTCCAAGTGGTAACAGCAACTTCATTCATACTGCAATCATTATCACACTATTACACACTACTGTACTTTCCTTGTATCATTTGGCCTTGACTCCTTTGAGACTTGAATGCTAACAAGTTTTTTAGGTGAGAGCAAACTCTATTAGATGGTCAGAAAATTTTGGGAAAGGATACCTTTTTCAGTCTTTTTAAAAATATATTATTAGATAGAATGTAGCCTATGCCATATGATACAAATCACACAGTATTTTTAATAGTTTTAAAATTACTTCTGTATGTGTTTTAATCATCCTGTTTTCCTCCTGCTTGCTAGGGAATCTACAGTTACCCCCAGTGACAGGAAATTTCACTGAGAATCTACAACTTGTGTAACCAACTGAAACCCAAGCAGATGAACAGGCTGTGTTTTCAGTACACAGTACAGACAGCACACTCCAGAGATTAAACAAATGCAGCTACTTAAAAACTCAAATTTGCTACTTGGGAGAGATTAAAAAGAAATACATATTTTCATTATCACAAAAGGGAAATACAAGTTTTATTCTAAAAAGAAACAAAACCAAATCACAATTTAAGATTCTACTGATCAATTAATGTAATCTTTAACTTACTTGACATTTCACCTATTTTAAGAAGTCAATAACTCAGCCTTTCTATCCTGTAATGCCCTGAAGTAACCCTAAAGTCTGAGCAGCATCTTTCTGACCTGACAGTTCAAGGCAACTGTTTATGGTACCTTCTGGAATAAAGACATTTATTCAAACTAGATATTCCAAGTCTGTCTTTATTCCTCATAGATGCTCACTCCTGACCTCTATGGTCAAGTGCTAGAAAGTTATGAAATAATGCAAAATGAAGATAAGTCTTTCTCCTTTCTCAAAGATTCTGAGTTTAAAGCTCACTGTATTTCACAGTATTTTCAAATATGTAATACCTCCCTCAACTCCCAAGACTCACTGGAAAACAACATAATGTATTATTTTAAAAACTGGTTTCAGAAATTAGAAAAGAATAAAAATCCACAGCACTATGCCTTAGCTTCTGCAAGCTAAAGCAGATTACAATATTTATTCTGCTTATAAGGGAATATTACTCAGGTCCTATAAAAGTTCAGTACAATGCAAAGGCTTCCATAACCAAAAACAAGTGCAGTCTAATAGCAAAGTTTACTTTCCCAAGTGTCCTACTATATGTATCTAGAAATACTTTACCTTTAGGTTATATTTGTGTGCATAGTCCAAAACAATTGGCACCAAATCATCAGTTGGCTCTCCATTTTCATCAGCCATACCTGGTGGGTACCATGAAAGCACTATTACACCTGAAAATACAAAACTTGAGTTTTAAATCATGTTGTTTAACATATTACAGGTATACTGTAACATTGTCATGAGTTACAATTATTGATGTGAAATCTACATAAAATAAATGAGAATCTCAAATTATTTTTTAATCAGTTACAAAACCTCAGTATTCTCAGAGTGCATTTTAACTCCTCTCTTTATAGGACTGCAAAACAAACAGTGGTTAGATCATTTGTCAAGGGAACTAATCTGTACTCAGCGTCCTAATCCAAACATTTAAGAGCTGTTCCCTCCCACTTTTCAGCACAGCATTTCAAGCTTCAGGTTGGACAAGAGGAAAAGAGTGCTCCCCTCTAAGCCATTATAGCTACACCATGATACAGGTAAAGAATATCAAGATGCATGGGTTATAGAACAGTCAAGAGATGACAGCTATGCATGTGATGAAGGAGATTCTTATCTTATGGAACTTTATTCCCCATCTTATTTCTTCATTGTACCTCTGGCTCAAATACAAAACAACCATTTATTACTAGAAGCAGTGACTTCAATCCCACAACCTTCTTTCTTGCTGGTACAGCTACTATGGTGTAATCCATCCTTCCAAGCATGTGAAATTAGTTTTTAAATTTATTATCTTCAAAAATGCTCGAGTAACTCTCAATTATTTAAGGATGTTACCAGTGCTGTGGAGAAAAAAAGACAACAAATAACATGTCTTCATACTGTAAATTCTTCTGATGCTCTCCAAGAAAGCAAAAGAACACACTCTTCAGAAAATCAAAACCCTTTCCTTCTAAAATAAAATGCTGTCAAATAAAAGGATCTTTTAGATGCACACCTGGAAACAATATCAAAAAGAAGCTAAGTCTGAAAGAAATACATAATGATGATGATTCCTACTGATGTAAGAATATTTTCTTAGCAATTCTATTTAGAACATACAGAAGAATAAGTCAATGTGGTTCTTTTTAACTAGGTAATGATTCAAGTAAATGAATAAATCCACTGAGCTAGGGAAGTATATATTCTGAATTCCACCTACTTTACTAACATTATAACATTTCTGACCACCAATTTCCAACAAACAATTCAAAAATTAGGAAACAGAAACCATAAATTACAGCGAATACATAATCACAATATGCCAAACCAGAAATTTGTGCTCACCACACACAAAAAGGAGTTTAACTACCCTTAGGCACGGTATCTCTGCATTTTATTAAAAAAAAAAAAAAATCACAAATAACAGGTAATCACAAGAGACAGTCTGCTCAGGGAAAGCAAAATGCAGTGTTTTACTGCATTTTATCATATTATCTTTTATTTCACACAAAAGGACTAAATGCAAATCAGTAAGGTGTAAAGGACAAGCAGAACAGCAACAAATCTGGGTATCTTGAATACATCTGACAAGACCCTCTTTTACACCTTTAGGAAATACATAAAAGTTTAGAAGACAGAATTTTTGACCAAAGAACCTAAATTCACATTTGCATTGGCCTTTTCCTGAAAAAGACTACTACACATTTTCTTTCCTGTGGTTAAAAAATAAAGTTATGTACCACTTAAAGAGTCAAAAAAAAAAAAAAGATAGACCTGACACTAAAAACAATGTCATAAAATATTAGAAAATTATTACATAAGAGTTGTAAAATATAAGAATTCAGGGAAGAACTGCCTGAGACTTCTGTTGCCCCAATCTCTTATATGCCTTCAATCATTAGACAATATTTGCTGAAAGAACCACTTACTTACTCTTTTTTCACAAGATCCTTGATAAAGCTTCAAAAATGGGTAGAAAAAATGATTATGTGACTGTAAATAGTAATGGATGAGACAAGGGTAAGAGAGAAAAAGGAGAAACTGTAAACAGTCAGCCTCATAATATGCAGAAAATTAACAAATTATGACTCTAAAAAAAATATGATTTATGTTAGTCAAATCTAGATGGAAGAGGCCAAATTCAATTGTACTTAAATCCTTAAGTCAGAATAACAGCAGGAAAAAAGTGACTCTTTATAAATATCACTAATGTTACAAAGAGTGTCACAGGAAGTCTGAACTACTCATTCATATCGCTGAGTTTTAAACCGAAAACTAACTGAAGTTAAAAAAATGGAAAAAAAAATTAAAATGATTATGCAAAATAAAAATAAAAATGATTATGCAAAGCATTTTGCCTAGTAATTGGCACCCTTTTCACCAGTAGTTCAACTTTCTTAGACATCTGTATCAAGAGGATGAGAAACATCACATATTCTTCTAAAGTGCAAGTGCCTCCCTCTCCTTCATCACACTATCATAAATTATTTTTGTTCTAGATAAGACTAAAACGGCGCTTACTGGCAACTTGTATCTGAGATTCCTTTGCAACAGTCTTGTTACTCCTGTTGATGGAGTTATATTACTGAAGAGGGTGAGAAATTTCCTATATTTGTATTAACACTTGTATAAAATAAAGGCTAGGTTAAAACCCAAAGAAGACAACAACCAAGAAGTAAACTTTACACAAGTAAACATCACTAATCAAAATATAACATTACATTAAACCTTAATGATTAGGTGAACGAAGGCAATTCAATACAAGGACATTAGCAGTATCAATAACAGGAGCTTTGGTCATGTTGCTCCAACTACATTTATAGAAGCTGCTCAGAGTTTAGTATCAGCCTATATTAGTATTATCTTATTTTAAAGAAGATTAAGATAAAAAGGACCATAAAGCCCAACAACAAGGAACAGCACAAAAAATATATATTGAATAATTCTTATGTATACAGTTCACCTTATTAAGAAAAAGTGAACATCAATTTGTATTGAAAGAAGATATTTTTGGACAGTAACAAATTAATACATAATTGTTATTGCACACACACAGCATTCAGAGAAAAAAACCCAATTATATTTGAATGAGCTGCTCCTTAACCATATTTGCATGATTTACTGAAACCTGTTCTTTAAACTAAAGTATTCCTCTCCAAAAATAAAATAAATGGACAATATATTCCAGTCAAGGTTTCTGTTTTTCATTCATGTTACCAGTGTTTAGCAGTAAGTCATGAAAAACATGTACCTAAACTATTACAAATATCATTCTTATGTTTCTATGCTGTTAGACTCATCATACACAGCCCTGAAGATGTAGGTTTCAGCTGGGGGTTAAAACTCAGAGATATAAAGACATTTACTAGTTTCAGACATTTCTTGAATTACACAGAAAAACAGAAGGATAGCTCAGTTGCCCTCATTCACAGATGTAAGGCTGGATAAATGAACAACATGCTGAAATGTTAACATTTATTACCAGTTGAAGCTGTCCGCATTTGCTTCATGTGGGCTTCTATGACAGTAGGGTCTTTGGAACTGTAAGATCCAAGTTCTGGATAAAAGTTGGCCCCAATGTCCTCAGGAGGATTATGCCTTCCCTTTGGATAATTGTTTGCAATTTTGGGATCCCAATGTGGCAATAACGGATGATTCCAGTGAATATATTTACCATCAAACTGTGGATTTCCATACCAAGTATAGTAGAATATGTGAAAGTTATAATTAGGAGCAGAAAGCTCCTCTTCCAGCTTTTTTACTGAAGACATGGATGCTTTCATAGTATTGACAGCAATACTATGCAAATTACTGACACGTGTTACAGTATCTCCTTGAGCCCTATTTAGCAAGTTCTGTTTACTGTCTAAGAGCACTGTCCGTTGTTGAAGCTCCGGCAACAAACCAAGTCCAAATGGATCCCCAAAGCCAGCTCTGTCAGGTCTCAGAGTCTTCAAAGCCATCATTATGGAGCAAATAAACAAAATAAAAAGCAACAAAATGATGCATGTTCTTCTGCGAAATCTTGCCATGATGTCATAGTTCAGAATCCTGACAGAAGGTTTTTGGCTGGAACTGATCAAAAGACAAATATTTTCAAGTCAGATTTCTTATTACCATTATTATTCAGCAGTATGAAATGCTTCATAAAATCTCTACATAATAAAAATAACGAGACAAATGTGATGCATACACTGACCGCAGAACTAACAGACTTTGTGGAGGGTGGGGTACACAAAAAAATCCCATTTCTTTCTCTGAGAACATGTGTCACACTTTGAGGTTCTACCACTAAGGACTCATGTATTTCATAAAGTATTTTATTTTTGAACCTAATTATTATCCTAACCCAGATAAATCCCATGAAATGGAAATTCTGGTTACATTATTTCAGAACTATTATGTTTTGCAAGTGCTATTCAGGTAGAATTAATAAAGAAAATAGAAGAAAAAAGCAGAAGCCATGAAAGGAGAATAACATCGCAGAACAAGAGTAAAAAACAAAATGGGGTATGACAGAACTACAGCTTATATTCAGAATGCAGGTTTCATTTACTAACCTATTTACTGGCTTGAAACCAAGCACTTTGTATTCTGTTAACCAATATATTAACAAAATACTTAAAACTAAATAACAAAAAAAAACCCTAAAACCACTAAATTACAAAAACTAAATTTGAAACCATGATGCTTTACAACTTCACAGATCTAATATTTTAATTTTTTTTCTGAATCACGTAAGCAAAAAAAAAAAACAGCACAGCATTAAGGATGTAGCTCAAGCAGAAAGGCTGCAAGTTAGCTGCTGGCAGCCACTTATTACAATGTCACAGCTGCCTGACACTTCATGTAGTGTTCCAGGGCTAAATTCAAAACAAGCCCAATGGTACACAGCAAGATTTGAACCATGAAACTGGGGGGAAGAAAATTAGTATAATGGAAGGCCTGATTATTTTATTTATAACTTAAATTCCTGTACAACATTATCACAAGAGAACCAGAGAAAAGGATTAACAAAATGTAGGTTACCACAGAATTATGTGAAACAAGATTATGCATAAAACTGGCAACACTAAAGTGGAAAATCCAAGAACAAATTTCTGATTGAAGGGTCATTAGACATAGCATAGTTGTGATATGTATTTCTGTCACTGACCTCCAAATTTTAGAATCTTATTTTAATTTACTCAGATATACACTGGTAGTTTTAAAATACTTGTAAATTATTTGACCTTAGTTTCCTACTAATGTTATAATGCAATTAACACAGAGCTCAGTTGTCACAATATGCTGCTTACTACTGCTATGATAATTTTAGATAAGCAATTTTAGAATATGTTTTTTAACAATATAGCCTGAATTAGATTAGCACTATTACAGTTCCATTTACAATATTAATTCATTCATCCTACTGTCTGTTATAACTTCTGGGATTCGTTTGGTTTTCACAGTAAGGTCACTCATTTACTCTAAGAGCAAACCCAGTTAACATTCCAAAAATAAACAAGAAAATCCCAATGCACTTTTACCTTGTTAGAGAGTGAACTCAGTTGAATGAGAATCACAGCACTAAAGCCAACAAAGAACAGATGGAACAAGGCAAGACTATGAAATGATGTTGTTTTTCCCAACTGGAAACCATACGTTTGGCTACTGTCAGGGAAAACGATTTTACAGAATACATGCTTAAAGGATTTCACATCACTTTATGTCAAATTACAGGGTTCTTTTTCTATGGCTAACAATCCATTCCCATGATTTTAGAATTCTGTCAAAAATTGTTTGGAGTACAGAACATCTTACTTTAATAAGAAATTAATTTTAAATACACTCAAACTGCTCCTGCTATTTTTCATTACCTTTTCAGTCTTTTTCCCTCATATATTATGCTACCTCTACCTGGTAATTTAACTCAATTTTCATATTAGATAAACTGAAGTTTTCTGAAGGGTTAGGGTTTTTTTTTTTAGGAAACAATATTATTCATCTGACTAATGTATTATTATATTCGATTTAATTTAAATTAAATGCCACTGATCTTCAATAAACAACATACAGGACTGACAGAGATAAACTATGTCAGCAATTATTATTTTATCTCTTCTGTGAAAAAGAATTCATTACTGCAATGTCACAAGGTTTGCAATGTTCACAAGGTTTGTCATTTGGGTTTTCTATTGCATATCAAAGAAGCTGTTCCTTTTTATTCTTGGTTGACGTATCAGCTACTCAATGACCCCTGTTTACATCATGACTTCACTACCATTAAGTCATTTGTCTGAAGTGTCAGGAATTGATTTTGGTGCTCCACGTTATTATTTCAACGAGCATTTTTTTATACGGAATATTCACCATTGAGGTACACTAAAAAATCAGCAGCATGACCACTAGCATTTGACTAGCATTGAGACAGACCTTGGTTTACCATATTATGAACTTCTGCTATGCTTCTACAGAGGCTCAGCATAAAAGTGCAAAATTTCTAGAACAAGTAAGTGATATCCATGGTGAAGGCTTGTGTTTTGGGGAGACATCAGTCTCAATGATGATAACATAATTCAGACCTGGCATAGACACTATCCTGTACAAGCTGCATCGGAGGGCTACAGGTTGGCAGTGCTTCATATGTCATTTAATCGTGTTCAGATCTACTTTACAGAGACAGTGACAGATAAACTACAATCATCAATGCTAGTGCCACAGCAGAACGGCAATATTGGGGAAACAGACTGAGCAAACATGCCTGTGAAACAGCTACATAAGTTATGTCTATCCCTGGAAGTAGAAAAACCTTAAAAACGCATTTCTGATTCAAAAGTCATTAGACAAAGCACAGCAGTGATTTTGCATTTGTCGTGGACATTCAAATTTTAGAGTCTGATTGCAATTTCCTGAGGTACATGTCACTCCTACAGACTTAGCAAGTATCTTGCCTTGGACTATTGGGTGCACTTGGATCTAAGAGAAATTGACTTTCTCAGGAAAGGACTTTTTCAGTAGGAAAAAGTCAGGCTGAATAACTTCAGCCTTATGAAGGTTAAGACCTTACATGCAGTTACCCTGGCTCAAAAGCTTTTGGGCTCAAACTCCATGTTTGTTGACACATATAGGTGTACCAGACAAAAATGTAAGCAGTTTGGGCTCTTTCTCTTGCCTACTCAATATATTTTAAAAGAAGAAAAAACCATCTGTAACAGGTCAGAGTTTCTCCTTAACACAGATAGTAGCTTCCTTCATAACATGAGAAAAATATGAAGCTTTACTGGGAAAAGTTAAAACCTGCATTTCCTCAACACTCAGTTTGCTTCTTGAAAAAATGCAAAACATCTGACACAGTTGTTTTAATTTTAGTTTGTTAGCAACCATACAGAATTAAAAGCACAAAATACATGTAAGTCTATCCCATTATGATAATCTCTGTTCCAAATTAATTTGGGTTTTTTGGTAATAAATAGCATGCAATCCATCACAGTAGGCAAGATTTCCAGCTGCTCTTATTAAAACAACACCTTCATTAAGATAGAAAAATGGTCTATGAAAAAAGTCTGAAGTATTTTCATAACTGTTCCACACACTTAACTAAATGTCTCAAGGTCTTAGCTGACAGTGATTTTTTTTTCTCCATCACTACTGCTTTTTATACCCTTAAGTTACTGTGCAGGGAAACCTTCTGTTTGTCCTTTCCACTATATGAAGAAAAAGCCATACAGATGTACAGGGATGATAGAGCTTAATTACTCAAGATTATTTTGGTCAGGCAACTCAAGTTTCAGTGCCCTGCCCAGTGGGTTGCTTTGAAAAAACTGAAAAGTTTTACAAAGTCCAAAAGAAAAAAACACTATGCAAAGAAATTAGGTTAAGATAAAACAGATTTATCTAGTATAGCAAGAACCAGCAAATACTATAGTTTATTTGCTCAGATGTTCCGTAACCATAAGATATGGAAATGCAATATAGAGAGGAGCTCTGAAAATCTCATTTTATTGATCAAGGGTAAGGTCATCCAGAAGCCACTAAGGCTGGTGGGCATGGATGGGATCAAAGCTTCTCAGCTAAGTTACCTAAACTTCGTTTCTACTAAGTTTTCCCAACTCAAAGAAGGTGAAAACTCTGAAGTGACAGATCAGCTCTAGATCTAGGCCTTAAAGTCCTGATTGTGGAGCTACAGCGCAGATGAGGACTGGTAAAAGTGTTAAAAGCACCATATTTACATAGCACATTCTGATCAGGAGATCACAAAGAGTGAAAAGAGCAATAGAAGCTGACTGTATGTGTGGGAATCTTGTGAGTATCTCTAGTATTAGAAAGAACCAGAGAACTTCTCAAAAACTCTCTGTATATGAAAAGTCTTTTTCTAAAGCCTTTTTTAGAAAATAGCTTGAAAATCATTACAAATGTAAGAAAACATTACGTATGGCATGCAGACACTTCACAGCTGTGTTACATACTAAAAAAGACACCTTTTTAAACACTTCCAATAATAGAAGATTTCTTTTTGGTCTACCCGATATAGAAAAAGGTATTTAAAATCTGACAACCAGAAAGCAGAAATTGTAATTTGAATTTAAGAACGACAGCAGTAGTAACAAAACACAATCCTTCTGGATTCTTTGCTCTAAAGGTAGTAAGAGAGCCTCCAGCAATTACAGCATTTGCCTTCAACATGCCACACTTCTCTTGCTTCGAAAGGACATGGAAACACACAGCTAACTTTGGGCGGCTGCAGGCCACGAGAAGAAAGCGACCTTTAGCCAGTCTCACCGGGAGCTCCCCGGGGCACTTCAGAGCCAGGCTGCTGGACAAGAGTACGGCAAGGGCGGGGAGCAGACCCAGCTCGCTGAGCTGCTCCCATCCCCTGAGCAAGGCACCGAGTTCCGAGCGCTCACACTTCTCTCCCACACTGCGGAACCAAGCCCCCACCACCAGAGGAGCATCAGCCGCGGGCGGGAGGCGCGCCGAGCCTTCCACAGGAGGGAGGAGAGAAGGGACCGCCCGGGGACCGCCGTAGCCCCTGTGACAGCGGCAGCGGGCGGGGGCGGGCGGAGTGCCCTCCTCTCCCGGCCTGTCCCAGCCCCGAGGAGCCCTTCCCCAGTGCCCGGGGCCGGCCAGGGCTCGGGGTCGGCGCCGTTACTCACCCGCCGGAGGCTGGGCCGCTGCCGCCGGGCGCGCGCGCGCGGGGGGTGCCCCTGCGGGAGCCGCGCGGGCCGGGCCGGAGCGGCGGCGCGAGCGCGTGCGCCAGCCGGGGCGCATGCGCTGGGGGGTGGCGGCTGGGCCCCGTTATCCTGAGGGGAGAGAGGCCTCGGGTTCCCGCCTTCTCCGCCGGGAGCCGGGGACGTGCGGCTTCTGGAAGGCCAGGACCTCCGCTGGGCTTTCGCGGTGTGGTTTTTTTTTTTTTTTGTTTTTGTTTTTGTTTGTTTTTTTTATTTTTTTAATAATTTTTTTTCTTGAAAAATCCCAAAAAAATCTTTCAGTTCTTTAAAAACCTTTTCTGGATTGTTGGTTACTTTTCAGCTGCGAAATGGTAGTCACAGAATCAATTTAGGATGAGATCATCGACTTCAAGCTATGATCGAACACCTTCCTGTCAACTAGACCGTGGCACTGAATGCCACAGCCAGTCTCCTCAAACACCTCCAGGGATAGTGGCTCCACCACCTCCCTGGGTAGTTTCTTCCAATGTCTAATCACCTTTTCTGTGAAGAAATTCCTCCCAATGTCTACCCTGAATCACTCTTCACCTCATCCTGTCACTAGCTGCCTGGGAGAAGAAGCTGATTTCCCCACCTGGCTACAACCTCCTTTCACCCCTTGAGCCTTCTCCGTGCTAAACAGTCACAGCTCCCTCACCTGCTCCTCAAGAACCATGTGGTCCAGGTCCTTCACCTGCTTTGGCGCCCCTCTTTGGCCTGATGCCCAAAACTGGAGAAGAAAATAAAACTCTATATTAGTCAGACAGCTACAGAGAGCTATATGTTTATTCAGTGCTTGGAGTGAGGGGGATCTTTCTGCCAAAAACTCTCTCAATCCTCTTTAGCTTTCAGCTACATTTGAAAAGTCCTTCCACACAATGTCATAATTACAGCGGATCATTAGCATATTCATATTTGCATAAAGCTGTGTTATGGTTTTATAACAGTTTTTGCTTCTGCACATGCGTCAGTTCCTTCTGTGGTGGTCATCAGTCCTCTGGTGGTCTTTTGATGAAGGCTTCTGTAGTCTTCCTCATGTTTGAACTTTTCACCTCTATCTTCAGCACATGCCTGGTGCTTCTTGTTTTTCAGTCTAACTTGTTTTTAGCTAATTTTGCAGTTTGCAGATTCTGTTAAAACTTGCTATCTTGCTCTTGATGGCGCATGTTATCTCACATGGCTTTGTTGTCTGGCTTGCTTTGGTGCCTTGCTTACTTGCACATCTTGTTGCAGTGTTTCTTGTGGTCAACCTTTTGTTACCTACAACTTAGGATTCAAGACAGAGATGGCAAGTAATAGCTGAATAAAGCATGGGGCTTGTATCTGTGTGCAGTGTTGGATATGGCACCTCTGCACCCTAAGAGTTGTTTTTCAATTTTACATTAGAGTAGGGTGTTCAATGCAGTGATACATCGAGAAAGTCAGTGCACTTTGGGAATTGCCCATCCTTATACCCTGTCAGCTATATGGGCATAAATCAGGAAAAAATATATGGATAGAAGTTCAATAAATAATTATGTTATATAGTCATTTTGTGGTTGCATATAGCTGCTTATGTTCTAAAAATGGTTTTACTGATGTTTCATACACTAACATTTTATGTGTGCTTTATTCTTTTTTCTTAAGCAGTGAAAATGGGCTATGAATAGTTGTCATAATAACCAAATCAATGAAATTAATAACCAAATCAATGGAAGAAAGATATTCTCATTGCCTACTGTAACAACAGAATTCTGAAGAACACTTGTGTATGAACACTGCAGATTGACTCAATGCAAATTGTTGCATTAGGTAAATATCACAATCTTCCCATTGAATCAAAACATTTCTTCCCTCTGCCATATGAAAAATGACTGTAATGAATTGGATCCCTGTGGTGTAGTTTGTCTGATTTTTTTGTTAAGAATTTCTCTAAGCCATGAGAGAAAGTACAAACACTCATCAGAATTGTGGTTTCATTGAAATCAATAGCAAAAGTCTCATTCATTTCAACAGTGACAGGATTTCACCTCATATGGGAATGAAAAGACTCAGAATGAGTGTCTCATACTAGACAGACATAAAGAAGATACATATATATATATATATATTTATATACTTCTTTATATCTACTAGGTACATATAAAAAAGTAAATTCAACAGCTCCCATGGTTCTCACTGAGTTCTGAGAAAATTAAAGGAATTGCGGCATGATGTTTTCTTTATGCTGTCTGAGTGATCTTATGGGGAAAAATTTTGCAGTAATTCTAATTTCTAGTATTTCTTCCATGTATCTGAATAATTTCATTTACAGAGTGTGTTGTAAGTGATTCAGGAATGTCATGCTTGTATAATAGATTAGTTGGCATATGAATAGTGTGTAGATCAAACCTTGATATCTGTTCTATTTCCTCACAGTATCCCCATTTTTTTCTTTACTGTTTTCTTTCTTTTGTTGTATTTTCTTTTCTCCTTTTTTTTCTTTCCTTTTTTGCTTTTCTCCTTCAAAAGAAAAGGTCTTGTAGGGGTGGTCTTTGCTGCTATTTTTTGGAGGACATTAATTTTCACTTTCTCTTACCATGTGGAAGAACTTCTGCTGGAACTAAGAAAATTTGTTTGAAAATAAGATCCTTAGAAAGTTAAAAAATGTAAAAAGTAAATCTGAAGCTTTTGATAATGTTCCATTAAGAGTAAGTGTTTAGTAGGCAAAAAGTATACTAATGTTAGAGAATAAGCAGGAAAAAAATTCACTTAATGAGAAGGAAAAAATCCTAAAAGTTTTTGTTCTGGCATAGTTCCATTATGTTAGAGGATTTTTGCTGATTAGACTGGATCTACTGGCTAAGACTTCAGAAAGCAACAAGAGGAAACCCATATCACACAACTTCCTCCAAACCTTTTTGCACAGTTAGGAAATGAAGTACTTATGTTCAAGTTTAGGTGGAACAAGGGATGTTAATAAAATTGTAGTAATATTATTGATTAACTTTCTTTTTTAATGTCTTGCATTATATTTATTTTTCCTCCTTGGTCTTGTGATTGCTAATTTTTTTCCTGTGTAAGGTCAACATATATTTTTCCTTAGCCTGCCTTCTGATAGTCTTTCCTGTAGCTTCCATTATTTTCTCCTCCATTATATCATGTGTCTTCTTACTTGTACTGTATTTATGGATCTAATAGTTGTGATACATGGTTCTGGCTTCAGAACAAACATGGAAGAGGGAATTGTCTGTGCATGTAGCCTTTCCTTCTATTCTCAATAGTCCTATCTGGCTCCAAATCATGAATCTCTCAATTTTCCTTCCAGTAGTCATTCCTAAGCCAGAGCTACTCCTTTGAAGTCTGTGAATATCTGCCACTTAAGCTGATACATAGCCAGCTCTTTGAATTTTTCTTCCTGGAGCCTTTAACTGCTGCATCCCATATTTTTCCTGAGCAGAAGCTAAAGACAACCTTTCTTTTATGCTACAAAAACCAGTGGCAAAGTTATGGTCAATTTTTCACTGGAAGTTTTCAGTAGCAGTAGAAATACGGTAACAGTTTGGGTCAATTTGGATAACTATACACTTGCTTCTTTAAAAATCTCAAAAGATAACTTTGAAAAAGTAGAGCCTGCACAGATGATTTAGAGCAATTAAAGCTTTGATTATTTGACTTCAATAATGCACAGATGAATTACATGTCTGCCGTCCTTGGACAGGGATAGATCTTCAAACTGCAAACATAGAAAAGCTTTTTTAAAGCTCATACTCATTTTCAGTCATGCAACCAATCTCTGGGTTTATTGAATGATTTCTTGAACTATGTGTATGTCATGGTTTAACCCCAGCCAGCAACTCAGCCCCACACAGCCACTCCCCCATTTACCCTGAGTGGGAAGGGGGAGAGAATCTGAAGAGTAAAAGTGAAAAAACTTGTGGCTTGAGGTAAACCCAGTTTGATAAGTAAAGCAAAAGCATGCACACAAGTGAAGTAAAACAAGTAAAACAAAACATTCATTGCTTTTTTTTGGCTGGCAGGTGTTCAGCCATTGCCAGGAAAACAGGGCTCCATCACACGTAATGGTGACTTAGGAACACAAACAGGAACTCCAGAGGTCCCTGCTTTCTTCTACCTTCCCCAGCTTTATATGCTGAGCGTGACATCCCATGGTATTGGATATCCCTTTGGTCATTGGGGTCAGCTGTCCCAGCTGTGTCCCTCGCAACTCCCCATGCACCCCCAGCCTCCTCACTGGTGGGGTGGGGTGAGAAGCAGAAGAGGCCTTGACTGTGTAAACACTGTTCAATAGCACTGGATTACAGTTACCAGCACTGTTCCCAGCACAAATCCAAAACATAGCCCGTACTACGTGCTATTAAGAAAATTAACCATATGCTAGTCCATGCCAGCACAGTGTATTAGAGATTTGTTTCAGCCTTCTTTATGTGTAGAAGTTATGTCATAGTCTATTGTAATTTTGGTATCTAGAAAACAAGGGGTTCACTTTCAAATACAGTGGGGCTTGCATATTTTAAATTTGTGTTGTGAGATAAAAAAAAATCCAGCAGGATAAGCTAGAGAAGAGAGTTGTAATTATAACCACTGATAATGTACTGTACTCACATTAGAAAGTTCCATTTACTTTTGTATGTGAAGGTAACGTGTGCAAGTAGAAATTTCCTTTACTTACAAAGAGAAGTAATCTAATGTAGCAAAATTGTACAAGGTCAATATGTTGTATACTTTGTTAATACAAGAGTGCCTACCAGGCTTATTGAACTGTGTGCTGTTTTATATATTGGATTTGTATGAAGGTTATTGATTGGGCAATGAGTACAGAAAATACACATCACATCATTTACGTCAGCACGTATTGGGATATGCTTTTTCTTTCTTTCATTTCATACTGTTTTAAGACCTTTTCTGGAAGGGTATGGCCAGATAAAACATAGCTCTTTCTAATGCTCTTTTGTTAGAAATAAAGTTATATAACATCTTAGCGAGTAAGGGAAAATAATTTTTTCTCTCTGCCCATAAAGAAAATTGGACAGGAAGAATTTATGTATTGTTTTTAAGATTTCCCCTAAAGTACATATATATCTGCAGATGTATTTTATTGGGATTTTCATCTCCTTCAGAAATTAGATGTTTCCTCTCAGATTAAATGAACTGTGATGGACAATGATGTTTTCTTATCCTTGCAAAAAACTTAATTCAGCTCAGTAGTCTTGGGCATTCTTTTTTCCTTTTTTTCTTTTTTATTTTCCTTTTCTTTCTTCTTTTTCTTTTCCTTTTTTTTTTGTTCTGTTTTGTTAATTTTTTCAGCAGTTGTAGAAGAAGAAGTAGTTCTTCAAAGAAGGAGAGAAATTTTGAGATTAGGAGGTGATGTATACTTTAAAAATATCTGAGTTAAGTGATATTGGTTAAAAAAAGGAGCCAAATCAAGGGAGAGTTTAAAAAAATATGACACACATAGCCTGTGGGTAAACATATACATTTAGATTCAGAGTGTTTAAATACCATTTAACCATCTTAGTTGGATTAGTATTAAGAAAAGAAATAAATTCCATTTCATCTCACTTCTAAGACTAACCAGGCATTTCAAGCATTTCAGTCTCTAGTCATGCATTAGTACACACAGACTTTCAGAAGAAATAAGTACTCGTTGTTGAGGTGCAAGGCAATTTACAGGTAAAATGGAAGCACACAGGCATAGATTTCCCATGCTGTGTGTTCACAGTGCTTCATGTATTTTTTAGAATCTCCCTTTTAGAGTGCCAGTTAAGTTTCTCATGATACAACAGCCTAGTAGTTGTGTAATATCAGGATACCTCTGCAGGGCGAAAAATAGTTCTTCTAGTCTTGTAAGGGACCCATAACCCTCTCCAGAGTTAAAATAACTACCACCACTGTTCAAAACTCTGAGGTGTAAAGGGACCACATCCTAACTTTCTGCCGTTTCAAATCAGTACTATCATTAATAGTGTGACTTTTTTTGTTTGATGGAACATCAGGGTGAAAATGTAAAAGTATCACATAATGTACCATACTTTCACTTCCAACTTTGTACTATCTTTTATTTTAGGAGTAAATGAATCATTAATACATTTCCCATTGAAACATGTAGCTGTTATACAAAAGTGAGTGCATTTTCATTTTGACCACTGGGTGCACAATTAATCTATAGGTGAATGAATGATATATATTCAATGCATATCATTGAATGATATGCTTTTTTTTAATTTAAGGATTTCTAGTAAGCAAAGATATTTATCTTATTAAAAAAAATATTTTTATTTAATAAATAAGGGTAAGCCCTCAGGATAAGCCAAAGGTATGCAGTTTCTTAAACCACCAAAACGTATGGCATGAGCTGATAATGGTAGTGCAGCTGCCATGACAGAAGATTACAAAGCAGTGTATAGTGTACATAATTAGGCTGCACTGTTAAAGATGTTGGCATTGAAGCAGTCACAAAGAAATGGGAGGAAATATGTGGAATTAGACAGTGGAATGAGAACTTCCAGTAATGGAAGCGCTGTGAAAAAAAGATTTTTCTCATAAAGAAAATAAAAAGGTGTATTTGTATTAAAGTATTTCTGTCTTCCATTCCAGTTTGTTTAAGCTCATAAGCTAGAATGGGAAGTGTTTTACCATTTTTATTACAGTGTTGTTCTATAAAACAACAATTTTTTCCATCTGTATGTCTGTGTGGATATAATTGAGATGCATAAAACATTAGGAACATATTACAGGCATAGAATCTGTATTGTTCTTTCAGTTATTTTTTATTGCACTTGGAAATGTACTCTACCTACAAAAATGTTTGTATTTTTAGAAACAAAAATATGCTGGGGATCCTGTTTTGTAACATTGATAGAATTTGGAGTAGCAAAGAAAGATCGTGGAGACCAGGAATTATTAATGAATGCATCAGTTCACAAAAAAACCCTGTTTTTACAGTAGAGCTAAGCATTAGTGCCTGAAAAGTTGCCAAGTGAGTGCAGCAATTTACATAATTCTGCAGTTAAAACGGCCTTCATCATGAAGGCATCTGATTAATTTGAACATCATATTATCTTATAGGGTGAGAGAGGATAAACTTCATGCAGCTTGTTAGTGTGGCCTCAAGAGTAGAAAACTTGTAATCTGATTTATCACTAAGAGAAGAGGAAACCTGGCAAAGCTAGCATATAAACACTGCAGCTTTCAGTGTTACCAATGCTAACAACTTTTGACATTAGATTATTAACAGTGGTCCTTTAATAATAAAGATAAAAATTTATTACTGTAGCACCTAATTGAATGAAAGTGCTTCTCAAAATAGGTGAAAAAAGATACTGCCTATCCTGAGGGCTTCTCAAGTGTGATTTAATGTGGTGTTAGAACTGAGGTGTAGTCAAGAGCATTGATGGCTTCATCCTGTATAAGTGTCATTTGTATATTGATATTTCCAAAAATGGAATAAGACACCAGTTTTAGTTGGTTAACTTCTTGTAGGATCTGCAAAATAAATTGTTTGAATGAGGATCTTAGTAGCACTGCAGGTCAGCACAGAAGAAAATATATGTAGGATATTGGAAAATACAGACAATTACGTAGATGAGTGTGGAAGCTGTGGAAGCAAAATAGTAGCACAGATTTTGCCTTTTTGTTGTGGTTCTACTAAAATATAGTAACCAGGTGTATAGCTGTTTATGGTTTACTCTCAGGAAAAATAGAGCCAAGAGATGACATGCCAGTTGGTGCTCACTTGGAAATATTTAGGCTTCTTGATTTTTCTGTGGAGTGTCTTTCTTTGGGGAAGAACAACTTTTCTCTGCTCTCTGTAATGAAACATATGGACTGTTCATTTTTAAGACTTGTTGTAGGATTCCTTTTCTGCCCACTTCTTTATGATCAGCTTATGTGAGACAAGAGGTTAATTAAAATACAGTTCACAACATAGATGATAAATTGAAAATCATTTTGTAGTTACTGATTTTCTATTTTAAAGATAATTAGCCCTGCTTAATGATATAGTATTATGCTGTAGGCAATATAGATGTTGACTGGCAACTCTGCTGTGGGACTGAATTCCTTCTAGGAAGTCACTGGACATAAAATGAGCATGTTTTATTGAATAAACATATCCTTTGATTAAAGGCAGTTCAGTCCATTTTGTAATTTTGCAATTTTCCAACAAATAGGCAGCAGATCATGAGAAATTACACTCTCTATTTTGCTAAGTTAGAAACCATTATAAAAGGCTTTTTATCCACAGGAGTCAGCAGAGGGTCAGGTATGCTATGAAAAGCTAACAGCTGCAGAAGTGTTCAAATAAGTTCTGAGCTGTAGGCACATTTTAGCCTCTACTCTTGGTCAAGGACATTGCTTCACATGAACTTTTAGTATGAAATCTGCACAGGTGATTAATTCTACTACCTTGAAGGTGTACTAGAGAGTAGAAAGATTTTTAATGGACATGACTGGTCATCATACTATTTATACGAATATTTTATTTTATGTTTCAGGGATATTTTAGTACACACTTCAAAAAAAAAAAAAAAACCCTGCAAAGCAAAGACTTATTTAACTAGCACAAAAATCCCTGAATCAAAGATAATAATTTATAACCTATCTTGCACTATGGTATCATGTGAAGCAAAAACAATGTAGCACAAAGAGGGAGATAAAAGGAAGAGTTTAATGTTAGCACTAATGCATTTCAGTCACTGCTTTCTGAAAGTTAACCTTGAGATTTTGATGGCCTTCTAGAAGTCTGTTGTGTTAATTTTTCAGTAAAAGCAGCAGATGCTTAGAAACAACTGTTTGCTTCAGCCTCCTGTGAAAAATGGCTGAGGAGAGGAAAGGCAAATAGTAGTTCACTGTATTTGCTTTTCTTAGTGGGATTGAAAGTGACCTGTTTTCCAGTTGGTACTGGAAAAAAAAATAAAAAAATATGTAAAAAATTAGATATGAAACATGTTCTATTATATAGTGATTGATTCTTTGTATGTCTGTTGGAATCAGGGGTCAAGTACACATTCTGACTGTCCTTTATGAGTGGTTAGCAATGTGCTGGGAACTAAGTTACATAATAGTGCATTAGAAAATAGCACAAAGAATAAAGCCCTTCTATTTATTTATAATTCATTATTTATTAGAAAAGCCTGGTGGACTGTGAGCATTAAAATTTTAGAGGGCAGGAATAATCTTTGTGTTCTGTACATGCAAACTATGTAGAGTAAGTTTGGTTTAATCCTTGATTATAGCCTTTTCATGCTACTGAAATTAAAATAATTGTGTTACACAAACATGTATTTTCTGTCAGTATTTTCCTTCATTACTTCTGGTTTTAGTTTGAAGCAGAACATGTTTAGTTCAAGTCCTTAGCCATTCAGTTTTTGGAAAGAGGGTTAGATAGTTGCTAGCTTAATTTACCTGCACCACAGCTATGACAAAAATATCACCAAAGGATTTAAAAAATTAATTATTAGCACTCAACCTTGTGATGTTACCTAAACAAGGACACTCAGTGCCATCTAAGATCCAGTAAATCATCATAAAACTCCCAGACATGTGGAGCTGGAAGTTTCAGCACAACTGCAGAATTCTTTAGGAGGTGACTAAATTCAAACTTCAAATTCAGTGACCTCCCTGGGCAGTGAACGCATAATTATTTCTTTACTTGTTACTTATTTTTTATCCTTCCTTAAGGAAAGATTGTTAAGATTTTGGTCCATCACAAGAGATTATCACTGCCTCTTTCTGGTAAAACATCCCTGACTTAGAATTAAACATACTGAACAAGAAGAGATCATGAGACTGAGTATGTTTAGACAACTGAATTCCACTTGCATTGCCTCCCTAGTGTTTTGTACCTTCTACATGGACTGCAAGGCTTCAGTCACCCCTTCCAAGGGTGATGTAGATACTTCTGCATTCTTGAAATCCAGGTGCACTTTCTGGATAAGGTTAACTACAAGGTGTGTCATGTTTCTTTCTGTATTCACAGTTCACCAGGTATTTTGAACACTTCAGCATCTCAGTTCCTGCATGCTGATGTTACACCTGTGACATTGAATGAATGTTAATATCGATGGATCAATATAAAATTCTTGTTCTTGAGTCTAAATTTATAGTTAAACGTGAGCATTATTTTCATATCTGTTTCTATAAATGTATATGTCCTGTTAAAGTCCTTGGCAAATTGTTTTGTTGTTTAATTGTTAAAAATCTGTGCTCTTGTTCATTAGCTGTTAGAGTGCCTTATATCCTACTCTACTGCTTTGTAGATCCCATTTCTTTTGAAATTTACATTCTTCTGGTGGCAGAGAGACTAAGTAACTCTCTGTTCTTTTGTTTGATAAGTTAAATTCTATTCATACCTCTAGAAGAGATGCCTCACATGGCTTTGATCATTCTTGTGAATCATTCCCAAATCTTCTCTGCTTATGTCTAGTGCAAACTCTAGGCATAAGAACTGTATACATTATGTTAAACTGAAAACAATCTTTTCCAGTGGCATTTTTTTCCCAGGGAAAATCCATCTTAGAGGGATATATTTAGAGATAAATTTGATCACTGGACTTATAAATAGCAGTAAAAATGGTTATCTTGTCCTTGGATACATTTTGTGCATGAGGACAGAATATACTATAATTGTGTCACTCTTAAAGGCTGTTTGTAAAAGATTTCATTTAACAGGCAAGATTTCATTTGCACAGCCTTCCTAAGCAAGCTGTTCTTGTACTTCACTGTACTCACTCTTCAAGATATTTTCATTATTTCTAATTTAAATCTTCTTTTCTGGAATTTTACCTTATTGCTTTTTATTTTGTAATCTGACCATACAAAGATGGATGAATTTTCTTCTTTTAGACCTCCTCTTACATGATTAAAAGATCATTGTGTATGTTGTAGGTCAAGATATCATTTCTCTTCTACCTATTCTATAATACCAATTATCATTTCTATTTGCTTCTTTTGGACTGTCTCAAATTATTTCATATCCTTCCTAAGCTGTATTCCTTCAAAATAACAAAAAAAAAAAAAAAAAAAAAAAAAAAAAAAAAAAAAAAAAAAAAAAAAGAGCCAGCAGATTTTTGAAGAGTGACATGACAAAAAGATATATTCTGAATGCTTTTAATGCACCTCTCTTGCATATAAGTCCCAGAATTACATTTTATCACAATAAAATGATATTTTTAACTTTTTTTCAGAAGCTGTGATCCAGTGTAATGTTAAATAATTTTCTTCAGTATTCATGACCATTCAGTCTAGTCTTGCATTCTTCCTTAACAAACTTTAAATGTTGCTTTTCTTTTTTGTTATCTGACATGAAATGGTATTAATACCACTTTGATGGTGATTAGACTGAAAAATATTTGGTTCCCCAGCAGGCTAATCATAGTGACAGTTTCTTTTAGGTCTTTATGTGTTTACTTTTAAGGTGAAAATTATAGGTTCAAATATATATTGTATCTAGAACACTCAGCTTTCATCCTTCCATGTGAAAGGTAAAAATGAGTGTCACTCTTCTTTTGCATCAGGACTGGGCTTTACATAATTTCTGTGTAAAATTCTGAGGACTAAGACATCCTCAGAAATTTATTTCACACTTTAATAAGGAAGGAGAAATAGTTCCTTTCCCTCATTTGCCATAAGCAAGGTTGTATTTGTTGTTCCACTCATTTCTCTGAATTTGATAATCTTGTTCAGACAGTAGTCCCACAGAGGACTTGTTATTGGAGCACTACTATGTGGTACATACAATCACATAGGGGAATATTTAAAAGTATAAAGAAAGAATTGAAAGAAAAGTACAAGAAATTAAATATTCAGTCACTAAGAAGTTAGGAGAAAATATATAAAATTAGACTGTTCAAGTAATCTGTTTTCCATGCTGAGAAATACCATCTCCAAAAGTAGGGAAATTCAATTATTCTGGTCTTTTTGTATGTGTTTATTATGGTTTGTTTTACCCAGCAGAACAATAAATCACTTTTACTGTATAGCAAATCTACTTCACATAACTTTTAAATACCAGAGGAGATGTATCAAATTGTTCTTTTCTATCATGATAATAAATGAATGCACAATAAATTAATGTTTTGTTGTTCTTATTTTTAAAGTAGTATGCCAATTAGGAGAAATTTCATACAATATCCTTAGCACAGTAGAATCCACAAATCTTTTGCACAAATAACTAAGAGGAGTAGTTTTTATGTGTTTGTATTGTTTTTATGTGCCTCTTCCTATCCCTAATAGTCAACAAATAGTTTTTCCTTATAAATTACAAATTTGTTTTAGATGTACAGACCTCAAAGTAATTTAGTCTAAAGCTTTAAGGTGGATCTACCCATTTTTCCTGAGATTATTTACATTAAAAAGGGAGGCAGGGTTCCATGGTGGAATAATGTTTTGTTAAAGTGCGAAAAGTTAACATGAAAAAAATCCACTGCATTTCAACACTTAAAATGTGAGTTTGCAAATAAATCTTTGCATGCTGCTTTGCAGAAAAGTATTTTCCTCCCAGGTTGCTTCTGATAAAGGGCCTTTTATCCTTTTTGTGTGTTTCACCATGCTCTTGACAGTCCGCTTTCAAACTATTGGATAAACTTCTAATGGTGCTTGACAATGACTGCTTCCTGCCAGAATTAATAGGGACATTTTTTTCCCTTATGTTGCAGGTTGTTTATGTTTTGAATATCTGCATTTTTGAATATTTTTGGATATATCTATTGCTTTTCTTTGAATTCCAGATGGTGCTCGCAAATGGTCATATCACATGCAGCACAACAAACCTCTATGTTTTAACAGCAACTTCTAAAGTTAAGTAAAATATATACAGTACAATGCAAGTTGCAAATAAATAAATAAGCTAGGCATCATTATTTGTGAAGCTCTCACATCTCTTTATTGGTTGCCACCTATGCAGGATTTCAGAAAGTATTTTTTGTGCCTAGGTTTCTTTAGTCTTCAGAACAGGAGATGAGGTTGGAACCTGACAGGTGAGAGAAAGATGGGCAACTGCAAAAATGGGTGGGTATGGATGGCAATTTGCAAAGCCTCTACACAAGCAGACTGGAGCAGAGAACTTGGAGGAGAGTAAAGAAGTGGGTTATGTGAATTCTCAGCTGAGATACTGAAGTTCTGAGGCAGGAGGATGCTGTTTATTGGGTAAATCAGCTTCAAGTCTGGGAAGGACTGCAGCAGTGTGATCATACTGCTTAGAAGTTGCCACACACAAAAGGGCTTCTTGAAAGCATGTGACACACAAAGCTAGCTGTAAAATTCAACCAAAACATGGAAATAATTACTTTAGGAGGATCGGTGGTTGAGAAGCAGCATGAAAATAATGAAGACTAAAATGAATGGGAAACAATGTATTCAGGGATGAGAGTCTATTAGCTAGGATTTTTGATGCAAGATAATACAGACAGAGAAAAAGAATATTGTGGCAGGGAAAGAGGAAAATGGGAACTGAACTTTTCTCTCTTAATTATCTTCAGAGAAACATATCTTTAATTAATAAGCAGTTATAACAGTCTTCCAATATTTTTGCATTGCTTTTGTTACAGCTAGCTCTCCTAATGAATAGCAACCTAACCCATTACAAATTTCTCCAAATATATGTAAACCCATGATAGGGCAGAAAACTAGATAATAAAGGGACTAATGGAATAATTATAGTAGTATAATAATAAAGGGAATAAATAGATCACAGAAGCTAGGAATAGGCTTTTTTTTTTTCTCTGTAGGTTTCTCTAACATGGTATTTTCTCTGACAGCTTGAAAGGTGGAAAGTACAGTATCGCATTGTCTCTAATTTCCTGCAGGATAAATCTGAATACCTCTGTTGAAATTGTAACTGTACTTTGCTAAGAAAAGTATCATCCAAATCCACAATTACTGTTATTTCATACAGTATTTCATAAGACTTCAGTAAAATCAAATACTTTGAGAAAGCCATTGAGGCTTCCTGAGAAGCTTCAATACCCAACAGCAGAAAATCTATTTTATAGGAGGGTATTATAATGATTTTCTAAGACATTGTCCTGAGACCTTATAGTTTCCTTTAGTCTCACATGGATTGTGAAACAAAGTAGCCCCAAATAAGGTATTCTATAGCTTGATATTTTTTTCTTTTTTGAATCAAACAATTATTATGGTAGGAGATAACAAATTGATTCTACCTGTTTTGCATAGGAGAATGCTGTTTATTACTATTAGAAAAATCCTCCAGTGTTTCATTAACTTGGGGATGGCATTTGTGCTACTTAATTCCCTTTTTTTTTCTCACAGTGAAAAATTTTATGCCAGGTTTTGCCCTGTTATTAGTATTGCAGCTGTGCTACTTTTTAATGCACATGTTGTTTTGTGCTAATTTAGTAGAAAATAAGTTCAGAAGAAAGTACTTGTTGCCAAGTTTTGTTTTTGTTTTATTGCTGCCAAGTTTTGCAATTATTTTAACTGCTGAGGAAAATTATATTTTGCACATCTCAGTTGTGAATTTTGTAAACAATATGTATGATCCATCTGGAGGAGCAGCAAACTGGTGACATCCATCTTCTCTCCAGAACTTCAGAAGAGTTTGAGGAGATGTCATCTCCTCAAGGATCAGGTGTGTGATAGTTTGATATGCTTCACTCTTTTTGTGAAGCATTCATCCTCTTTGCACTAGAATGGACAAAAAGTATTTTTCAGCCCATGATGTCTTTTTTGCAGTGACCCATTAATTATCTGAATTGGTCAAACCTATCCTGAGTCCCCTAGAACATTCAGCTTGCTTTCAGCAGTCAGCTCTGTACCAGAGACTGTCTACCCAGGCTTTTCACAATAGATTTGTCAATTTAACTTTTGAATTGTTTTCTACTGTTTCTTTTATACCATGGACTTATGTAAATATGTGTAGTAGTGTGGTTCTACACTTCAACTTCATGTTGCATATATTAGATAAAATTGTTTAATTTTTGTTTAAAGAACCTCCAACTTGCCATCTGATAATTTACAGTTTTGGGGTTTTTTTGATCTTGCACTGTGAGAAAATGGAAAGTAGGTGTTTCAGTTTCATGTGATTTGTGATTTTATAGTAATTTGTCATATCTCCCACCAGGAGTTTTACCTCCAGCAGGAGAATTGTTATCAATTTGATTCTTCTTGTTAAAAAACACTCTTTTTCTATGTTCCTTCCTGCCACCTATTTTAATGTTTTATTAGAACTCTACTGAGATGTGGAGGTCAGGACCACACACAGTATTTGTCATAGATGCTAATTCTGAGTTTACATTATGGCATGATACTGGATTTGTGTTTTGTTCTTTATTTCTTTCTACCATGCTATTTGACTTGCTGGTCTCTCTTAAGTGAAAAGTTAAATTTTTTTTGTAAGATTATCTCTATGGCCCATTTCCTTAGCAATACATAGCTAGTTGCTATTTATTGTATTTTACTTTTTTTTAAATTACTTTTTCAGTTTGTTTTTTTTTAATTTCTTGACATAGAATTTTGTCTGATACATTAACTCCCAGTCAGCTGTTATCATAGGCAATTCTTTTCATCAGCTTTCCTTTTAATAATCTATCCTCTTTTAATAATCTGCCCACTTACTCTTTAAAGACTGTGTTCATATCTTGATATTCTTTTGCTATCAGTTTCTAAATGAGTGCATTTGAATAGTCTCTATACCAACCACATTTTCCTCTTTTAACCAGTTGTTTAATATACTTTTAAAATAAATTTAATTGTTACAGTTTTTACAATTGTTACAATCTTTTAGAAAAGCTAAAATATTATTATAGTTCACTTCTTTAAATTTTAAATTTGTTAGATGATAGGAAATTTGAGTATATTATGATCTCCAAGTGTCACATTCTGTACCAAATCCTATGCCAAACTGATGACTAATCTCTCTTCTGGTGTGTTCCCTCATTAATCACTTCAAGGAGTCATAAATAGGAGACATAAATATCACATCCAATGGACATAACTGTTATGGAATCTACATATACCAGCCAAGTCTTTATTATTGTCCCTGACTTCTTAGCAAATTGTTCTCATTGTTACCATCATGGGTGTTGAGGCAAGATATTTTCCTTTCTATTTCCATGGGTTTCAGTATGCTTGTTTTCTGTGTTCCTTATTGATGTGGATGATATATAGTCAACATGATTTAATATAGCTCCTTTCTGCTCCTGGTTTAACCTGTATTCATTTTCTCTAAAAATACCCTGTCATCCCATTCATTTTCACCTTCTAGTAAATGTCTGAGATGCTTGACAAATATTAATTTAAACAACTGTTATATAATATCTTTAAATGTCTACATGATAAAATGAATTCATAACATATGTAGGCTTCTATCAGAATGAATTGACTTCTAAACTCTTTGAAAACTGGAGTTGATCACTGCAGCCTAGACTTTTTCATTCTTTGCACATTTTAACTGAGGAATGGTTTTAACTATGTAAAGCTGAGAGACAAAAATAATTTCAGTGGCTGGTTAAAATGGCTAAATTTAACACATATACTGGCACTGTCTTATAGAACTGAAGTTAGTCCCTCAAAATGAAAATCACTCAGGCATAGAAGCTGAAGCTTGTTTTGAAATATTTCTTCAGAGGGTTATCTTTAGGCAGTATTTATCCCCCATGTCTTGCAAGTCCCTGTGCTACAGCTATCATCTATAACTGTAATAGTTGTCCTTCACAGAGCCTCTCACATCCTTAGAACACTACACAAATACTAATAATATTCCATAAGTCCATCTTATGGAGGTAGAGCTATGTATTATTAAACAGTTTTTCATTACATGATTAGAAGATGTTCTGACAGTACAAAGCACTATCTGAAAATTGTTTAAACATTTTTCTTGTGCAGTTGGAGATGGTTTCAGATATTGTTTAACATTTTAACTATTAAATAACTAAGTGACTTTTTTGGTTACTTTCAAAAGCAAAAGGAAAAATATTCAACAGGCTTTCACAAAAATTTAGGAATGTGCTGTATAAAGAAAAAAAATTGTTTTACTGAATCTATCCACGAAAAAAGGACATCTTGTCAGGTCAAACAGATTTTAATTTTATTTTAAAGGCTCACTGAAATCTCTGAAATCAGTGGTATTTGTTGATAAATTTATGTATTTAAGAAGTGCTGAATCCTTTTGTCCTTCATGAAAAACTACAATTCTTCTGAAGACTGAGATAAGCCAAGGAACTCATACTATCTACAGCTGAGGAAAGTAGTGCATATTAAAAAAAAAAGTGGAAGTCAAAATGGAATAATACACAAAAGATTATCATGGGTACCACTCATAGACTGCCTACAAGGTCATGGACAGAAATGAGACTATGTCTTCCTTGAGAGCAAATGACACTACTCACCTGAAAAAACCTTCTGAAAGGCAGGTTGGCCAAAAAGAAATGAGAAAAATGGGGATGTTGGAGTGGAAGGATGTTGAGCAGGAAGTGAGCAGAGACAGGTCTCAGAGATTTGGAAGGGAAATATGAAGGCATGGAAAGCAAACGGATAGACAGTGTTTAATACAGTATTAAAAGTCAATGAAAGTTCCTAGGACCAGGACTGACTCTGTAAACTTTCAAACAGGCCTGGAAAAATTTGTTTTCAAATCCCTTGTTGATCTGTCTCAACTAGGAGAGTCACACTTAGTTCCTTTAAAAGATAACTTACTCTAATTTGTATTCTAATATGTGGGCATTAAAGATTCATAGGGCCTTTGCTGTTCTTGCTTCCAGAAGAAGTTGCTGGCAACTCAGCCTATACATTTGATCTGTACATAAAACAAAATTCTTCAGGGTGGAAGCTACAGCTTCTCTGTGTGATGATGCTTATTAATCTTCCCTTGCAGTAAGAGTACCTTGAAACATTAGGCATTTCACTGTGTAAGACATCATTTCTGTCCCTGGGGCAGGTAATGGAGTTTCTTGATGGCCTTAATGTTCTTAGGTGTTGTAAACTGTCACTAAGCAGATAAGTATCTAAAGTAACAGCCTTTTTCAGCACTTTTTCATCCAGATGAATTTATTTAAATAATGAGACTTTGACTGTGAGAAAGAAGATTGATTTGAGAAAACAATAAGATGGATACTTTTGTTTCTTGTCCATTAAGTGAAAGTTTTTGTGCACAAGGCCATAAATCTATTTCTACATTTCATTCTGTTCTTACTGATTTAACATAAATTATGTTCTTTCAACACTTAATGGCTAGACTTGCATTATCAGCACAGGTATCAGCATCAGCAAACTTTTTTTTCATATGCTTGCTCATGCAATTTTTTATAAATAGTATAAATTATTGGAAATGTTGATTTGAAATCTCTATGTGCAATCAGTGTAGAACCACTCGTGATTTTTGTTTCCCACTCACCCTTGGATATCTTAGGATTTTTCTGTATCTGCATAACATATTTTATTATTGCTGTGATTAGTATTTAGAAATGGGTGCCAGCAAGATGACAGACCTCATAAGAAGAAATAAAGCATCTTGCTATTTGTAGCAAAATGCAGGTCTTTTGTGTTCATTGTGTCTGTTTTTCAAGCACTAGAAATCATGGGTTTTAGAACAAATTATAAATTAAGTGATGCACACATCCTTAGAAAAATTATTGCTGTCGTGCTTTGCAGTAGACATCATGCACTTACTTCAAATTATGCTTCATTAGCAAATATGGAAGAGTACATGTTAAAAGTAATGGTATTCCTTAAAGCTTTTAAAGGGTAATATGTCACTTGCTAATGCACTTGATATAATTTAAATGTTTAGAAAGGACAAAACAGCAGCCTTAATACATATTACTATTGCAAATTAGAACAATGAAGTGTTCACAGATGCATTGCAAGGGATTTGATTAAAAAATAATCTCAAGATTTCATTTGGGCAGTTAAATTCTGTTGTTCATACAATTTTTGGTTTAATTGAACTCATAATTCCAGTAAACATTAAACTGAATCATTCTATTCAACAATATACAAAAACTGATATTTCACTACACTTGTAGCAAAATTAGGAGAGATGTTGTAAGTTTAGTGAAAAATTTCTAGAGATGATGTGGTATTGAGCATCATTGATATAAGTTGAAGGATTATTTGGTTTCACTTGAAATTTGAAATACTATGATTTAACATTTTAAGGAAAAAATGGGGAAAAAAACCCATAGTTTTTCTGTTTAAGATCATAGGGGCTGAAATGAAATCTTTGTGTTTGGGTAGGTAAACCTTGCCTCCTAGTTTTGCATTTTGCTGGTTGAGTGACACACAATATTTGATGGAGACTGACATTCTGTTCCTGCAAACCACAGTAAAATCTGTAAGTGGTTTCTTTCCTACTAAATTCTTCTCACTGAAAGTCTTAGAAGAAAACCTAGCTTTAAAAAAATGGATGTAAAAATTTTGAATTTCAATCTGGTGCATCAGAACCTATCTGTAAAAGGCTATTGCAATTATTGTCCATATGGGAGTTCTGAGTCATAAGGCATTAAGGTCATGAGTAACTCATGAGTATGAGTGCACACTGGATTAGCAGTGAAACTAGAAAGGAAATCAAAAGTCTTCTATTCCTTGATCAGTGTCCTGTTCAGTGGACCACAGCCTTTTATCCTTGTTCTTTCCACATGGGAATGCATTTAGGTGCATTAGGGGTTTCCTTTACTTTGTTCTTCATGTTACTCCTTGAGCCTTTGTGACAGGGGAATGTGATGGCACTTTCCACTATCCATCCATTTTGTGTGGTGTCATTATAGTGAAAGCAGAGAAACATTGATTTATTTTTTCCCTTGGCCAATGAAAGAGAAAGAAGTATGCTGTGAAATTTTAATGGAGCCCTGACAGGAATCATTGCCAACATCACAACCCCTTCACCTTTTCTACCTGCCAGCAGAGTCAGAATTTAGGAAACCTCATTTGCATTAATGGGTTGTGTGCTTAAACTGTGACTATGAATGTTTGAGTATTGATGCTTATTCAGACTTTTTGAAGTTATTGTCCTGGAAAGGGTTCTCCTTCCAGGATCAAGGGTGAGTGGTAGGTGCCACTGCATCTGTGCTTTGATTTCAGTGGAGAGGTGGGAAACAACAGCACTTTTCCCCAAAAATCTTGTGCTTGCCTGCTCTTGGGAGAAGAGACCCAGAAATGAGAAATGAGAGCCAGATCTGCAAAAGGGATAGCAATATCAGCTGATAAGAGCTGTTGTTTTACTTTACCTTAGTCTGACCCGAGCTAACAGGAGTTATTCTCCATTCTCCTGGTTTTAGGAAACAACAGCTAACAGCTTCAAAAGAACTTTCTAAACTTGCTTTTCAAAAATATTCAGCTTTTTAAAAATATTCAATATCCATTTGGCGTGGTGGCTTGACATGCAGGATTCTATGGAGTATTCAGACCTATCTAACAGTGTGCAAGTACAAACCCAGAGGCAAACTAAGTTTGAATGTGTGATATAGTTGTGATTTAATATGCTAGCCATTTGTTTATTGTTTAGATGTGATTGACTGTCATTCAGACAGCACAGATGTAGAAAAGTCTGGTGATTGAAGCTTGATGGGGAGAGCAGGAGGGTGACAGAGGAAATAATTCATATTTCCTCAGATTCATAAAATGACCCTGCATTTCTTATTTGGAGTGGAGTGCTCCTGCTTCTCCCAGCACTCAGTGCTTTACAGTATAGAAATGTGAATCCTGGGGATGAGATAGAATGAGAAATCCTTGGTGAGAAGATAGGAAGCAAAACTAAGTTCAATGCTGTGTATGTGATAAAGATATAACATATTTTTTCCCAAAGTAATTTCCAATGTGAAGGTTTTATTTTAAAATTCTGTGTTCTCTATGAATAAAGATTCTTTCTAATGTCAGCAGAAAATGCCACTTTTAGGCAACACGGCATTTTCCCACATTCTCTGAAATTTTAAGAAATAATTGTCACTACTGTTGAAATCATGTCTGCAATATTTTAACACAGCATTAACATCTGACAGCATGTATTTTCCAAAGAACTGAGGAAGGGATATACACATCCAAACTGTCAGTGGAATTGTTTTGGACTCTGCTTATTTTCCCTGTCTCCATATCTCCTGCTTTAACAATCTCCCATCTGTGCACACACTCCAAAAAAACCCCAAACCAAACCTAACAAACTGGCCTTCCCCCCCTCCCCCCAGCCATGTCTTGTCCTCCCTCCAAAAAATTAAGCAAAAGCTCTGGACAGAACTGTGCTAAGGGGAAAAAAATCAATGCTTACAATGCTAAGGGAAAAAAGAGACAAAAAAAGTCTTAAAAACCAAGAGTAATTTCTGAAATATTTTTTTTAAAAAAATACATGCCTATTCTTTCAAAATAAAAGGAGGTGATTATAAGGCAAGACAAAGATTGTCATCTGCTGTTTATGAAGGGGTAGAATTTAGCACCCCTTATTTTTTTCTCAATGAAATATTGCTTCAATGCTTTTAATTTTCTCCTTAAAATTCACAAAGGATGTAAAAAATATATGTATCATACCTTTCTCCATGGGAGCTTCTCAAAACCTCAAAGGGTAATAAGAAATTTCTTTCTCTCCCTTCATTCTATAGTCACAGTGAATTCTCCAAAGAAATAAAAGTGCAAACTTATTTATAGAGCTGGGCAGAAGATGAGGTTTATTTTAGAGACCTGTCTTCTTTTTTTGCTTTAACTTAATGGAGACATTGACATTTTAAATTTTAAATTTTATAATATCCCCATCATAAGTATTTTGATTCTGTTCACATAATTTCAGATTTTATGAACTTCTATTTTTTTTTTTTGTTAAATATATGCACACCCTCATTCTGTGTACACCTTCATTTGCCTTCAAAGATGCTTGAAATGTAATGGAATTCTATATACTAGAGGGTAAAAATAATTGGATAGAATTAGCAGAGAGAATTTTAATTTCCATCAAGATAGAAAATGAAAGGGCTTCAGTTACAAGAAGCAGGTTGTGACTGTGGAAGAACAGCTGCTTGCTGTTTACTTTAATTAAAAAAGTTGGAACAGCTAATGGATAATTTAGAAATAATTAGTTTTGAAAGTGATTGAATCACTATTTTGATTATCAATAATTGAACACAGAAATCCCAAAAGGGAAACTGGAAATTAAGTTTCCCTTCAATACTTTTTATTTTAGCTCCTAAACTAGGAAAACTATTGAATTATGCACAAAATACTGCTTGTGATTACGTTGTATGATAACATTACTTTCTAAATACCAAAGTTTCAACCACTGCAATTAGGAGCTTCTTTCTAATTATTCTATTTTTTTTCTTTAGAAATACAGTTAATTCAAACAAATTCATAAAATAGTAGGTGCACAAGTATCAATCATTAGAAAATTTTAAAAATATTATGATTTTTACAGGAATATATAGTTTGGTTATAACCAAACTATCCTGCAAAGGCACAGGTGCAGCATACACCAAAAGGTGAAAGTCAAGGCAAGATTCAAGACTAGGAAGTTTCATATTTCTTATATATTATCTATTTCACTGTAAGATAAATTTTTATAAATAAGATAATTGAGATGTAATATTTTTTATTTGAGCCATTTTGTGCTGTGGACCACTTTCTCTTGTTATTTTCTTGTCACGGGGGAGACCCATGAGGGATTTGTGGGAGGACAAGTTCTTTCAGGTCCCTCAAAACATCTCAGAGATGTCTTCAACATCTGAGAGCCTTCTTGATATCCATGTGTTTTGGAGACAGAGTACTTTTTAGATGAGATAAGGCAAATCTAAAGTCTCAGACAGAATGGTTCCTTGGGAGTTGCACATTGAAATTACTCAACCAGGTCTATGATTTGCATCAGAGGCCTGGCTAGGTCCCAAATTACACCAGAAGTAGCTTGAGCTCACCATGCTGTCTTGTTTATGCAGTTAGCATCAAGGGTCTTAAAGAGATACAAACCAATATTTTCATGAAAAATATTTCAGATCCCTTTTTCCCTAAATATAATTGATGAAGGAACCTTTTTAGCAGGGAAAGTCAAGCCTGACTAGTTAGCCTCAGGTTTTTTGACTTTAACCAAATTCCATTACAATCACTATAGATATTGGGTAGTAGCCAACTTATCACAGAAAACAGTTAGCGTGACTTGCCTTTTTTTTTTTGGTTTTTAATGGTGGAAAACATCATTAGCCTAAAGCTATGTTTCCTGTTAAAATAAAGACTTTCTGACCATGACTTGTTTTTTTTTTCTAATTATATATGTATATAATCATATTGCCTTTATAGATTGTTCAATTTTGTATTAACAGAAAGTAATTTAGAGATATAATAACTTTGAACCTGCTATTCCTGATATTCTATAAATGTGATATCAGAACATACTTATGGACCATATTTCTTGTCACTAGAACTGCCTGAAGGGCTTGGAAAATGAGATAAAGAGAGATAGGAGATAATTCTTCCAGATTTAAAAAATTGGGTTTTTTTTTTTGGTACATGTTAAATGTGATTTAATTAGTGTCTCTACTATATGCTTTCTTTCCTCCTTGAATATTATTTTTTTCTTTCTGCATTTGCCTTTTGAAAATTATATGTGGCATACCAGGAGGTTGAGGTTTTTGTCCTAATTCTCTCATATTCATAACCAGTTTTTTTTCCTTGTTTTTTAAATCATGGAGTATATAGGATAAGTTCTTTATTTTGAATTAGAAGCTTTGTCCCAGATAGAGTGTTGTCGTTCAAATATATGAAGACTAGTAACTAGAAATGGGAAAAAATAGCTCTTTATGAACTATGGTACATGTGTGGCAGCTGCCATAAATGTGAGCTACTTCTGTAAACTTCACAGATGTTTACTTTGCTTTGGAAATAACCTGTGCGCTTTATGTGCTGTGCAACTTGACGTATTGAATTTAGTTTTAAACTTAACTTCTCTGGGAATAATGAGTATTGGTGAGTAGTGGTGTTGAAAATATTGTATTGTCTGACTTTAGTTGTGACACCTAAGATTGATGATAGTGCTCATGGAATCATTAAGGTTGGAAAAGACCTCCAAGATCATCAAGTCCAACCTTCAACCAAACACCACCACGTAAACTAAACCGCAGCGCTAAGTGCCACATCCAGTTGTTTCTTGAGCACTTCCAGGGAACACTCCACCACTTCCCTGTGAAGCCCATTCCAATGGCTGTCAACCATTTTAGTAAGGAAAGTCTTCCCAATGTCCAACCTGAACCTCTCCTGGCAAAGCTTGAGGCCATTTCCTCTTGCTGCCTGGGAGAAGCAGCTGATTCCCACGTGGTTACAACCTCCTTTCCAGTAGTGTTAGAAAACTATAAGGTCTCCCCTCAGCCTCCACTTTCTAGACTGAACAAGGCCAGCTCACCCAGCTGCTCCTCACAGGATTTGTGCTCCAGACCCTTCACCAGCTCCATTGCCCTTCTCTGGATATTCTACAGCCCCTCAATGTCTTTCTTGTCATGAGGGGTCCAGAACTGGAGACAGCACTTGAGCTGTGGCCTTATTGCTGAAAAAAATAATGCAATTTTTTACAGATTCAATTTGATTTTAGCAAAGGTGGAGGTGGTATCAAACCTTACAGATTTGCCAAAAACCAGCCTGTCAGAGAGTACAATCAGCCCATTTTCAGGGAGTTGCCTAAGTCCTAAAAAGATATAATAATTTTGTAGGACTGTAAATGTTTGTAAAAACACATAAAACAAGTTCTAGGACAAGATACATTCTTCCCATTCTTACACATCACTGCCATATAGCTATCATTTGTCTCTTTTTTAAAAGAAATATGTTCACTTTTGTTTCCAATTCCATAATGACTCTGCCAGGAAGACAGTCGTGGTTCCAGTACGAAGCCATGATTCAGTATGGATGTTTATTACACATGCTCTTTTTGTTTTTTTTCACTGGATGATGAAGAGAGTGCTTAAACATTGGATATGTTTAAATTAAAGAGCCCTAAACTGGAGAATAAAACTTTGGGTTTTATGCTGTTTTGGAATTTAGGCTATATGAATTTGATCAAGTTATCTATCTGGGTGTTGTGCATTCCTGCCGCAGCAGTCTTATTAAAAAAAAAAAAAAAAAGAAAAAAAAAAAAAAAAAAAAAGAAAAAAAAGTTGCTACAAGACACCCATCTTCCCCTGTGCACCAAGGACTTTTTTAAGCTTCTCTGTGTCTTTCAAGATAATGAAGACACCCTACAGAGCTTAACATTCAAAGACTACCACAAACTAGGTGTATTGAGTTTTATAAGGTTAAAAAGATTAAAAAAGCTCCCATAAATTCTTGTTACACTGTATAGAACTTTTTGCTATGAGGTGAAAAGCCAAGTTTTCAGGCTCCTAGTCCCGTGCTCAGTTGAATAGCTTTGTTAAAATGTCTTGATGTATGCCATAGAATTCAAAATACCTAGCTGCAAGATTTAACATTTATATGTAATTTTAAATTGAAAATTACTTAGAATGCTAGAATTCTCTCATTAGAAATTGTATCAATAATTAAGGTAATGATCTCTGTCTAAAAATTCTTCAAAAAAATAAACTTCATTATATTGCAATTTTTTATTAACAAGTGTTAGATGGTAATTTTAACTCCCTGAACTAAGAAACTGATACTTTATTTGCCTTTTTTTTTTGTTAGGACGCTATGACATAAAGAGTTTGGGTGTTCTAAACTTTGTGCAGGAGATGTGCCTCTTTATAAATAATAGTTACTCTGTTGAATAACTTGTCTCAACATAAAACAGAGGTAACAACCTGGGAACATATCAAGATGACATGGGCTATTTTTCCTTATAAGTTAAACAGAGGGAACATTTTATTCCATTTTACTCTAGCTTTACATTCCCTAATGTGGCATTCACATTCTCTGAACAGAGAGAGACATAATTTTCTCTCTCAGGATTTTTCCTGGAGAAGCAGAGAGAGAAGAAGATAAAACAATTCTTGTCTCTACTTGCTGCTCCTGTTTTTTTTGCACATTTGGAATGTGTTAGGAAGATTGTTTACCTGAAGTGATTTGTCATTTGGATTCTGCTGAGGATTGTTTTCTCTCCTTGGCCAGGTGGAAAAAGCTGTGTCCTGGCTGTCTCAGACAGTCACTGGTTTTTCTTTAGTAGTATCTTTTGTATAGTGTATCTAGTATCTCTTTAATAATGTAATATAGTATAGCTTTAATAAAGCAATTGTCCAGCATTCTGAATGATGGAGTCAGATACCAATCATTCCCAAATGCTGGGGTTTCCTGGCATTCGATACCCTAACTTTATTATTAAGTAATTTTAGGGATTCTAAGTATCCCACATGTGCCAGGAGAAGCTACACTGAGGAGCAGATGGCATTTTCCCAGCATGAAATGGGAATAAGCTTTATTCAATCAGATGGATAACCTAAACACAGAAGTTTTATTTCTGCCACAGCTCTTCAGCCTAGTGCTAAGCTGGTCTCAACTTGGGAACTCTGGTATAAGGTTTGTAAAATCTTTTGATCTTCATTATCATAACATCGTCAATGCAACAACAACTAAATAAACTATTTAGTACAATACAACAGTAATGATCAAGCCTTTCCTTTTTGTTTGACTGGTATTGATACATGCTGCCTGCCCCTTGTAGGAACCATAATATAGACACATTCAAAAAAAGTACCCTAAAAGGGTAATTCAGGGGCTGAAGCACATGCATTAATAATTTGGCAGTCTTGTCAGTGGAGAAGAAAAGTGTCTGCATTTACACTGCATCTAAAGCAGACATCCTAAATTTCCTACCAATGTAAACTTATGGTATTATAAAATTGATAATAACATTTTATAAATAGCTGTTGTATTTTTTTAATATATTTTCAGTATGTAAATATATTACATACCTGAAACTTTCTTAGCTGTGTGGTACTACATTGTAAAGAGCCAAACCTCATTTTGGCTAATGCAGGTGACCTAAACTAGATTGCAAATTCCAAGACATCTTATTGTGTTCTGCATTGCTTTGTCACTTCTATCTAGAAGAGTATCACTCTACTTTCTCTAATTATTTGGTTTATAGGACTTCAGAAAAAAGGACTAAACATTGAAATCAGACTGTAATCAATTAAAGAGCGTCAAAGTGAAAATTGCAGGGGAAGAAAGAAAGGAAGTAGGGCAGAGGTGAAGATAATATAATATGTTACTTAAAGCAAGAACAAAAAGACCTTATCTGTCTGCCCTTGTACTTCCTTTCCTGAATAATTTAAAGCAATAAAGTGTAACAGCCAAAATGTTATATTGACTATCTGAGTTAAAGTGGCTAAAAAGAAAATCTTGTCATAATCAATATAAGTGAACTATTAAGCTGAGAAGGGTCTTTCAAAGTCATTGTTTATTAAGCTAAAGTACTCCTGTATGTTAGCCCTCTGTTTTGTATTAATGAAGTTAATTTCATATGGCATCATTTTCCAGGGATCAGATATCAGATATAGCTTAAACTCATAACTCTACAATTTATTATAGTTTAAAAAGTTAGATTTAAATGTTCTGACATTATTTGAGAACCTGCTGATTTTAACTGATAATATTTTGCTTTGCTCCAATTATCCTTCTGAGTCTCATCTTCTACTTTTCCTAGATGAGTGTAAAATAAGGCTAAAATCTTGGATAGATACACTGAAGGAATTCTACTTATTTCCTAGTAGTAACATGGCACTAAAAATTTATAATTGTATTCCTCTGGAAGAGATTTACATCATGTGTTAAATTAAGTGTGATAAAAATTTTGCAGGTATATAATTAGAATATAATTGCTTCAGTGCACACCTGTCTAAAAATGCATTTGCCATAGTGATGTACATAGATGTACCTAGTCTAATAATCTGCTTTTTTCCTCATAATTGGATCTCCCGCAGCTTAAATGACAGCACATTTCATACTAACCTTTCCTAAGCTAGAAGGTAATATGGACATGCATGATGGAAACCTATTTCTACTGCTTTACATGAGGTCTGTTGCTTTTGCTGAACACTGAAAATAACCACTACTTTGCTTGGATATAAAGATTGAAAAGTGCATGTGGAACACAGGATAATGACCTTCTCAGGCAGAAGGGTGCAAAAGTGTTCTAAAAGACGTGAAAAGAACATTTTTGTGTTAGAGAGCTAATGAACAAAACATTTTGATGCAGTTCAGAGCAGTTCAGAGCAAATATCAAACAAAACAGTCAAGGACTGAGTATTGCTGTAGAGCACAGTAGCAAAACAAGTGAGGTAGCATTTAATACTTATAACTAAAACTGGAAGTGTATATCTCTCCAATTAATTCAGTAGTAAGGGTTTGGGACTGTACACCATTTGTCACCATTGATTCCAATTAAACTCAGGGGTTCTCATTGTAAAGAATGGTGAGTAATCAATGAGCAATTAAGAGAAGAAGACCTTGAAAGTAGCTTCTTGTACTATATCTGGTATGTAAATGTGCAGATACGTAGCCATTGAACCACTTACAACAGTGATAACATGCTGCAGGTGACATCATTTGTTGCTCTTTTAGTCTAGACTGTAGTGCAAATAGCTTTAGGTTAAATTTCTTAAATTCCTGGGACAGCAAACAACATCTCTCTCTAAATCCTGATCTGGAGCTTGCTGCTTTGTTCCCTGTAACCAGCCATCATGACTCCTATCTTTATTATTAGTGGCTTAGAAAAGATAAATCAGGTCCTCCAAGATCACATAAGGTTAAAGTTATTAAAGGCACAAAAGATGTCGGTACAGGGAGTGTGAAAGGTGAATTTCAAGAAAACTGTAGCAGAAGGTTCAAATATATTAATTTGCCCTTATGTGCTATAGTTACTTTTTATTCCAGGACTGAGGAAAGGAAATAAGGTTAAATGAACCTCTGGCAAGCATCATCCATGCAAACATGATTTGCATAATAATTTAAATTTTATTTGTCAAACACAATATTTCTTTAAAAGGTGTCTTGTCATTTAAAAACATCTCTGTCATGCTGCCTCTCTGTAATCTTGTTCAATTAATACATTCCTTTTTTTTTCCTTTTTAATTGCTTCACTAACACCTAATTAATCTTGTTCATGATTGTTCATTTTGCTTGTTGGAGTTTGTACCTGTGAGGTCAGGAGCTGTTTCCTCTTGAATGTGTAAATATTTTCCCAGGCAAAATCCACACATGTATGGAGAATATAATTTATCAACATAGTTTGGAATTGTGATCTTGTCACTTTAACTATTCAAGTTAATTTAGAAAGTTGTTCTGCAGAGTATCATTGCATGACTAGAGACTAATTAATGACTGGAAAATCGCTATGCTGTCTCTATGGCTGGACACTTGTATCCTCTCTGTTTTCTGATATGTATATTGTTTTTCATAATACAACATTATGTAGCCTTTAAATTACATGTCTGTGTATAACCTACCCACCATAGTTGCTAAACTCAAAATCTTGCTATGGACAAAAAGGAGGACTTATATTAAATGTAAAACAAGGAAATGTGTTGTTCATTGCCTTAAAATGCTAACAGATTTTACTAAAATGCCTTTTACTAAGATGACGGATTTTACTAAGAAGACAAAGATATTATGATTACTCCAGTTGAAATTATAATAGCAGTTAGTGTGCAAATTAATAGGAAATAGGTGTTTAATATGTTAAAAATGGTTATATCAAGCTTTGTGGTCCTCCTTTTGTTGCATCTCTGATCCAAATGAGTCGGGGTGGGGTTTCAGTGAGTTGTCAGGATCCAGAATTGAAGGAAGGGAGGAGTTTGAAGCTGGTGATGATTTTTTATCCTCGTCTTTGAAGGAGTACATATTTTTTTCTTCTCATTCTAATGTCTGCTTGAAATAGTTTAATGTTTTGTAAAATTATTTACATCTTGCTTTTTTTCATTGGTCTGCAGCCTTATGATATATCTTAATTTACAATACATAGTGTATTTTATGTAGGAGAGATACTTGTTCTTTGTTTTGAGGCTGTGCTCATTACTCAAACAGCAGTTTTTGCACACCTCTGAAATCAACATTTTACTGGTAACCCATGAACTTTAGAGTCTTGGGGAATCCAGGATTACTCTTTCACCTTGTTTTTAAGATAATCTTTTACACATGAGAGAAGATATTTCCTTTTCTTGATATTCCCAGGCCATCAAGCTGCAATGACAATAAAATTATTTTCTTATGAAAAGTTCTGATAATATATATCAGTCTAGTTTACCACTCTCAGTTTATATGCCTACCCAGCTGAAAGAAAAAAAAAAAAAAAAAGATAAATTCAAATACTGGGGGTCTTTTGTATGTTTGGGGTTTTTTTTTTGTTTTGTTTTTTTGGTTTTTTTTTTTGTTTTGTTTTGTTTTTGTTTTTGTTTTGGTTGCTTTTGTGTTTTTGGCTTTTTGTTTGTTGTTGTTTTTGTTTGTTTTGTTTTTTGTTGTTTTTCCCCTCTTTCCCCTCCTCTTCTTTTCCCTCCAGAAAAAACTCATAACTCATATGCTGTTTGGGAAATATACAGGGTTTTTTTATCACACACTGTATACAGGATTTTTTTCCTTTCTTTAGTTGGTATATTCTTTATTGGACTGATGATAAAATTATTGCTAAAAATGAAGAAAGGTTTTTCTTCCATAATCACATAAGTCATTCAAATTTGAAAAAAAAATAAGGATTAGATATTTTTAGTGTCCTCTTACTGAATGTTAATATGTTTATATGGAAGTATTTTTAAAAGTCTGGCAATGGAATTACATACAGAAAATTGATTTGAAATAGTTCATGGGCAAATCAAGTCCTCCCTGTTTCAAATACATTGGTTTGTTATTTTCTCTGGCAGATAATTGCATTTGTATACCCATAAATGGGGTCATAATGCTGGAGGAAAGGAGTATGTATGGTTTCTCTATAAGGTATTCTTTAATCGGAAAATGAGAATTATGTGTGTTGACAGATTTATGTGCATTCTGTCTTGTAGCATATGGTGGGGCTGATAAGAACTTGTAATAGTCTGTCTAAAAACCTCATGTCTTTGCAATGCAGTGCTAAGTGCCTGACATCCCATGCTCATTTTGAACTTCAGTAGGAAGAAAAGTGAAATATAATATTGGAGATTGAATGACAGAATTTGTGACACTCAATGTCTTTTCCTGGACAAGACTGATAGGGTGAAAAAAAAAAACCCATGACAAATCACTTCAGTTGCTTTTGCAAAGTCTCTTCTGTTGTGCCAAAATAAAATGTCTTGATTTAAGCAGAGAGAATTGATTTACACATCAAGTAAAATTATTTATGATAATGTTTTTTAGATATCTTTGATTTAGATACTACAATTTTCCTGGTATCTCTGGTAGTTTCAGAATATATTTACGCTAATAGCACAGCTTTGTCTTGCACAGCAATTTCTGTGCATGCACCAGTGTAGCTTAGTTGCTCCTCCTCTAAGGAGCACATTCAGAGGCAACTACATTTAAAATGCAGGCCAAGAAATTTCAGGCTTAATTCAGAAATGTATGGACTCATCAACAGTGCTGAACTTGAAACATAAATCTCTTATGCTGTGTTACTGCACAGTCATGACAAATGTTGTAGGTAAGGGACTGACATCAGTTTTAGTCTAAATGTCGATTTTTTGATGTTACGACGTATCCAATGTAGAGGTGGAACAAATGGTGCATGTTGGATGGTTTGCCTCTTTGGGAACTCTAGTCCTCTTAGAGAAAAGTGAGTGTTCAGAAATTGTGAAAACAATTCATTGAGCTGGGATAGCTTTGGGCTGGAACCATTAGCAGGAGCACTGAGGGGGAGTTATGGGTCAAGCAGATGCCAATAGTTTTGTCCTTAATGCTGGGAAATATTGAGCCCTTACCTGAGAAGTCTCCAGAACCTATAGAAACAGATTTATTTGTTTTTGTGAATGCACCAATTTTTTGTAATTTCTTGGATTGCCTGTCAGGTTCAGATCTTGTAATAAAAGGTTCTTCATTTTGGAACTGAGTGAAGGCAAACAGAGTTGTCAGAGATGTTTCCATTTCAGAAAATGTTATAATTCTCTGTAGTATAGGAGAAAAGTTTGGCATAAAGAATACTCTCCAAAACCCACAAAGAATAACTGTGATTGTTGGTTTTATAACATAAAAATGGGTAAGCATATGAGAAAGGAAAATTTTAGTAGTATTTAAAGGCAGTAATGTGGATGACATATAATTCATCAGCTCATTGTTTTCAGTGTACAAATCTCTCAAATTACTTGAAGGAAACAATTTCAAATATATCTACATTGATTTGTACTCTGGACATGAAGATACTAGGTAATATTGAAGTTGTCAGGATGTCTTTTGTAAGAATTTATTTTTAGTTTAATAAAGTGAGGCAATATTATTTTAAGGATTCATTTTGTCTTGTTTTAATTGTAGTAAATAAGGAATAACATAGGCCTTTATCTATACAGTCATGCTATCTATTACCCCTTTAGATTATTTGTCTCTATCATTTTCAGCTTTTAGTTTGTGCTGCCCTGTTATTTAGGAGTTATGCACAATAGCTTTTCATATTTTTAGAGGTAGGGAACCCATACATGGTATGAAAAACTTAGTCACTTTTGTATATTTGTTACAAGGTACCAGTATGCTACACATAAAGATATCCAAATTGCAGGAAATAGATAATAATCAAAGAGTAACACTTTCAATAGAGACAAACTCCAATATTCCTAGGCATGATCATTCACAACCTGAATAGAGAGCTTTGAAACTCTATGTAGAGTGCACACAGTGTTTTACATATGGTATATTGGTACCAGATGCAGGGGTAAACACAACTTTGTACAAAGTGCACACCTCATTTTCATTAGTTATTTTGAATTTTAAGATCCATCCAGGTAGCCTGAAACCACCCTTAAGCCCAAGTGATTCTTGGCTGTTGGTACTTTGATACAGGCTCATACTCAGATGTAGACAGGCAAGTTAATGTGCAAGTCTGGGAAAATTTCCTTGCATTAGCTACATCTGCCATCATGTGTGCCACAACAGATCAGTCAGCTGACACCTTCCTAGGCAGGTCCCAGCATTGTGTGTTGAAATGTCAGGCTGACACTGCCATGGGCTCACCAAAGGGGACAAAGTTGTTGTTTTCTCTCTATGACGGTGCGGACAATCGAAGCCTGGGTAGATAGTCTGGGCAGCATGCCGAAGGTTAGCAAGCTTGCTCACGGGCTTCACTGCTTCAAGGGACAGCTGGAGAGAGAGCATCTGTCTTGGAGTGCCACAGTAAGCTTCATTTTTCAGGCAGACAGAACACTTTTCACGTTTACTTGATACCAAAAGATCTATGATTGATTTCATCATCTTCGGGTCTGTGTGATTTTAATTCTTCTTGTGTATATATGTATTTTTGTTCCACAGGCTGGTCCAGGCAAGAAGGAGTGCCAATGCTCAATGTGTCTTTCTAGTTATGACAGAAGGGCAGAAGTAGTGACAAATAGAGCCAGCAGAGAGAAGCAGAGTTATTAATTCAGCTTCCTTTCTTCCTTTCTCCTGATGCAGAAATTTCTTGTTCCACAAGCCTAGACCAGAGCAAGGATCTGAGCCAATTCTTGCTGTGGGAAATATACTTTTGCGGTAGATCAGGTGCCTTTCTGAGGGCATTGATTCAAGAAGAATGAAATGGAAACCAAGAAAAGATAGGCTATCAGGAGGTTATTTTAGAGGAACTCTGATATAGTAGAGAAAGCAGCTGTGTGTGTCTATATACAGGGACTGTAGTATCTTTGAATATTCAGGAACTCAGCAACTGAAGGATTCTGGTAACATTCAATTGTTATTTATCCTCATGTCTTTTTGTCTTTACTATTGCAATTATTATAAATATGATGATGTGGAATATTGGACTTAAATTTGGGGAAACCCCCTCAAACAATAAAACACTTCTCTCTTTAGATATGTATTTTGTTTTGCTCGACAATAAATTGAATAGGCTGTTACTGGAGTTTTAATAAGACCATAAACTTTCTGCTCTGCATGTAAAATGAAGCAGTTGATTTAGTTTGTCATGATACAAGCAAGAAAATCTACTGTAAAATATATGTGATTTTCTGAAGTATGAATTTGATTAGAAAGAATAATGCTGGGAAATACACAGCATCCGATGCAGCTAGACAAAAGAGGCAGGAGAATAATTAAAACATGGCACACTGATTTATTTAAAACTCAAAGGTCTAATTTCCAGTGTAAACCAATACATTCTGCAAAAGACTATTTTGGAAGGTAACTGAAGTTACCAACTAGTACAAGCTTCAGCCAAGGCAAAATATGCATGCCTCTTCCAGTCTCCTTGCCTGCAGGAATATGCTTTGTGCCAGTCACAGTTAATTTTGCACTAGAAACCCACATGGGACTGCCAGCTGGAAGCAGGGGGTATGAAAACTATGCACCTAAGTGCTTTAGACTGCTGGAAATACAATTCTTGGCATTTAGATGTCAAAAAAATTGCTACTTGTTTATTGTCAAATTAAATGCCCTCAGACTAAGAACTCATCTATTATTGAAGTTTAATTTTAAAGCAACATCTCTTTCTGCTCTTGCCACCCAGTTTTATTGTCATTGACATGGAAATCTCACCAAAGAGATTTCAAGCTTATGTGTTTTCAAGGAACCATAGATTATGCTTAGACACTTCATCTCATGGGATGAAGTTGAGATCAGCAAATTGAGTAGTTTTCTATTTTCACCAAAAAAAAAAAAAAAAAAAAAAAAAAAAAAAAAAAAATAGAATGGGAGGAAAGCTGTTATGGAATTTTGGAGTAATTCAGCTTGGAAGGGACTTCTGAAGGTCATTTGGTCCAAGTTCTGCTGAGAGTACAGATTTATATTGTTAGTTGAAATTATGTAAACCAAATGAGCTCAACATGGCTGAAGGAAAGGAGATCTTTATTGGGTTTTTCTTCCTCATCTACCTAGAGTGGGAGAGACATCTAGATTTGGAGACTGAAACTGATAATGCTAACCTAAACCAGTGTTTTTGCCAGAAATTTTTTTTTTTATTTCTTACTCATGGTACCTGCAGAATTCATGTCTGTTTTTCCTGTGCTCCTCCAATAGTGCACAAAGCAGAAATGAATGAAGGTTTCTAGTGAGTGAAAGTCTATAAGGCTCTTGTTTCCACTTTACATGGAATCCTGATGGACCACAGCAGAATCCTGAAGTATTTGAAAAGTGCATTAGGTAGCTCACCTAATTAAATCATCAGATTAAGAGACATATGATCTAGTTGATCATTCAGTGAGAGCTTATATCTGTTGGATGGACTGCCACTGTCCTTCATGAGGAATTCCTTTCACTTTAGGGATTATCTTGACAGCATCTGACCCTTCCTTTGAGCTTTTATTTTAAGGTCTGATGGTCCATTTCAGCTCTTAGCTCATAAGCTTTCTTAGTGAGTCTTTTTAACATTCAGATTCTCAGTAACTCCCAAGCCTGCTATAGAAATTTCCACCATAACTCTGTGAAATTAAGTTTTAAAACTTCTCAGGGTTTAAAGGCTGTCTCCCAGACACCTCTGGCTTTTTGACTGCTTCTTACAGCAGAGCACTGACTTTATGTGCACAGCAGCATGGCACAAGCAGAGCTTTTTGGGATCCAGCCATCTCTACCAGCTTTTGGGTGACATAAAGAGATGGGAAAGGAGAAATGTAATACAAAATAGAGAGGAAAACTAGTTTCTAGAAAAATAATGTTAACTGTTAAAAAAGCTAGATTTTTTAAAAAAATTCAAATAGACAATCATAAAAGGATAAAACGTATATTAATTTAAATCAAAGTGTTTTAAAAAGGCTGACGTGACTTATTTAACAGCTAATTAATTTTCTTTGAAGAAAACCAAACAAAAATTTTCTAATTTCTGCTGCAACACTGCAATAAATGATTTTTTTCACTGGCAATTTTATGGTGCTACGAGGCAAAGGTATCCTGTCTGGTCTAGCCATATATATTGAACCCCAGCAAAAAAAAAAAAACACCCTGGAAACTTTGGGCAAAGCAAAGAAGATGAACAAGAGACATGGAAAATAATTATATAAAGGCATGATTTATTAGTAATGGGAGTGGAAGGGTGAGTAAAATAGACAAGGTATGAGTAAAAAGAAGCAAATAAAGCAGTTGAAACTAGTAAAGTAACAACAGAAATAAAGGAGCAAGGAGATTCAAATGATTTTTGAACATTTTTTTTTTCTCAGGGAGCGAAGAACTTTCTTGCACTCATGCTAGTGATTAGGTTTCATAATGTTGCAATTATGAACCTAATGGCAGGGCATTTAAAAAAATATTTGACTTTACTAAGGTCCTTGATTTTAAATTAAGGGCTTTCAGTCTGCCATACAGATCTTCTGAAGGTCCTTCATAGTTTGAATGATATAAAGGATTTCTCTGTATTAAGGATTTTGAAAGAATATTAATAATTTAAATGATAATTATGAATTTGTTTTCAGTGCCTCAGGAGACAGCTCTATTGTGTGAAATATCTCCCCAATGAAAATGGGTTTTGACTTATTGAGAGCATTCTTAGGAAAAGGAAGAAAAAAATCAAATCCAAAATCCTACCAGAACAGTTTTCAGAATATATTCCTAAAATCTCTCTAATTACTACTTGGATAAACTATATGGAGTAAATTAAAATTATCATTTTTGTAAATTATTTAGTATGTAAATACATTTTCTATAAATTTTGTATCTAATCCACTTTCATGGTTACTTGCTGAAACATTTTACTTTTCATTGCAATAGATTAGAGATTTTCATTAGCTGAGAGAATTTTTTAACAGCTCTGCTGATGAGACAGCATCTGCTAAAGCCTGCTACATTACTATTTTAAATCCTATGACTATGCATCATCATTTTGTTTTTCTTTATGATAATGACAGCTTGACATAATTCAACATCCTCACCTTCTCAAAAGAAGGATTTCCTGAGAATGCAGAAGAGAGTTCACCCTTTCCAGAAAAGAAAACCTTAACATGAACAAAAAAGCAGTGTAAAACTGTCATCAAGATTAATAAGTCAAGGTATTTTTTTTTTCTTTCCTTTTTATTTTTTTCCTTTGATGGTGAATACCTGGATCCAGAAATCTGGTATTTAACTTCAAACCCATTGTATACAGGAAGCTAAAACTTTGTACTTAGTGTTAACAACATCAAAGACCAAAGAAATCACTTAGGAAACATCATTCTTTTCACTATTAATAAAATGAAACAACACAAATCCAAAATGTAGATAAATTGGAATAGACTTTATTTGTCATGTATGAAGTTATGTGTTTCATAAAAAATACACAAAATTCTCGATCTTTTGTTACGTTTTTTGTGGTTTTTTTTTTTTGTTTTTTTTTTTTTTTTTTTTTTTCTGGTACATAATGAATTCTATGTATTTAATAATTCAAAAATGGTTGATTTCATTCACTCAATTCAAATTTTCTGTGTTGCAGCTTCTCTGTCACTTGCTTCCTATTATTTTTATATGTCCTTCTTTTTTCTAGTAATGAAAAACTATTACTCCTTGGCATCTGTTTTTGTATGGAGGTTGGTTTTTCCCCCCAAGTCACCTCCTTTGATTTCTTTTACAGTTCTATTGAGTTGGTAATGTCAATATAGGAATTTTACTTAAAATAATTTCTTATATATTTGAGGATTTTTGATCCACTTGCAAAGGCTTGCATAAATCTGTTAAAAGCACAGTCACTTAATGACTCTTTTGCATTGTTTTTGATTTACATTCAATTCCTGTTCCAAACTCCTAGCTAGAAATCACTCAGTTTTTTTGTTATTGTGGAGTATTTTGATTGGCTTCATTTATCGTTAGTCTTTTTTAACACCCTAAGTCAGGGGTGTAGTTTTGCTATCCCCTAAGCCTGAGTACTACAGTGATGACAGTGATTTAAGAAGTTAGTAATTTGCTTGGTTCAGTAGGTATGCCTGACTGACTTTTCTCACTTTTTTTCTGTTTTTCTAGAAAGTTCATTCTGGGAAAGAAGAGACCTGACTTTCTATGTGAGCTACTTTGTAGTGATACTCAAAAGTTACTAGAGCTGTCGACTGCTGTAGATTTCTTTCTCATTACAGGCAAGATATTTTTGGTGTGTGTGCAGTGCAAACTTCAATATAGGAAGCTCTAGGTAGCTTGGCTAGTGGAACAGAAAGCAATTTAAATGATTTATCATGATGGAGCTGTATGGTGCCACGTAGTTTATTGTGCATATGTGTAGATCACTGTGGGCTAGAACTCCTGACAGGCCAATGAGTGAAATTTATGCATCACTTGAGATCCTCAGATCTTTCACTTGCTGCCTAACTTAATAAAATATCTAAATTTCCTCAGACTGCTGGCCGAGGTACTGCCTAACTGTGGAAATGCTAATCCAATCTGTCAAATTCTTGACAGCATATCCATATGCCAATGTGCTAGCTGAACCCTCTGACTGGTTTCTTTACTCTCTTTATGAGATCTCAGGCCATTCTCTCAAAAGAAGACCAGGACTAGAAGAGAGTTTATAGATCTCTCTGAATGATGACTGCGATAGCAAAGGGCTGGAATATATTTTCATAAGTATATGAAAACCCATCTCAATAGCACTTTTATCCTCTTCCCTTGTAGTTCCTTTCTTCCCCATTTCCCATTAAAAAGCTGCTTGAGGGCTTCTCCTGACTTCTCCTTGAAAGTTTATTCATATCTGCGTTTGTGCTGACAGTGTTCCTCCCTTGAAGTCACTGTTCTCCCTTTAGTTGCCGATCTCCTGAAGTATTTTAGAGAGAAGACCTCAATTGTCCCTCAGACTTCATTTTGGTCTGTGAAAAAATCTAGAGGTCTTTTAGTTCTCTTTCCTGTGACAGACTTTTTGTTGTCCTTACCAGCCTAATAGCTCTTACCTAATTATCTTCCTTTTTATTTAATGTTTTAAGAATGTCAGTCACCATATTCTGAATGATGATGTGCCAGTATTCCATTTGCCTTTTAGGAAGCTGTATCACATTTATATCCCAGTATCTCACTAACCTATGATTAACAAATAGGATTAGGTCCTTCTGCTTTCATATGGTACAAAAAATTTTGAAATTCAAAATAAGTTTGAATATTTTTGGTTATTATTAGACAGATGTGTATTTAGTATTGCTGAATATCCACTAACATGGTCCTTCAGGTCATTTACCCATTTGTTTTGGTAACATTTTTTCCTGTCTTTGTGATGAGAAGTCCTTTTCTAGCAAGGGAAATTTGTAAAGAGATCAGGCCAAAAGCTAATTTTTTCTTCCCTAATTAATCTCACCCAGGAGTTTCCTGTTTAATTATCTTTGGTGTTGTCTCCTGTTAGACCAATTCCTTGTTCAGGTGAGGTTTCTATTAAAATATATCTGCTTAGCTAGACTACTAGATTTCAGTGTGTCAGAGTGTTAGAGCCCAGATGGATAAGGTCTTAATTCATTACCCTACTGTGAAAAAGAATTTCATTTTTTAAAAGCTCATGTTATATTTTTATATTTTTAGTGTACAAAATTGAGTCTATAGATAAATGGAAAATGTGTCCAAAACCCTTGCACATTTCATTAATGTGAAAAACTCTATATTTATCTGGTTATTCTTTTCCTCCTGAATAAAAGTATTTTTTTCTGTTTTTCAGGTTTATTCTCCTTTTATGGAAGATATCTTAAAATATATGCTGTCTGACCTGCAACTTCATTTTTCAGTTCTTCCACAATTCTGGGATGGAGTTCAGCTGTGATTATGAGCAATTCAGGTATGTTTAGTTCCTTGAGATCTGTTTTCAGTTCTGTTACAGTATTTTTTAGTTTTTTTGTTAAAATACACTTTTATTTGCCTTACTGTTATCCGCAAGGTCAATGTCATGCTCTGTTGAAAACTGAAGAAAACTATTTATTTTGCTCATTATTCATTATTGTTATTATTCATTCTATTTAGTCTCCACCTCTTTATGGTGTCTTCTAGCTCTCACAAAAACAAGGCTTTGTATCTTCACTACCCAAGGCCATTTATAGCTGCCTAGAAGAGAATGAGTCTCTGCCTGTCAGTGTTGCTCACAGAACCAAAGTTGGGTTGAGGCTGGAAGGGACCTATGGACATCATCTGGTCCAACCCCTCTGCTCAAGCAGACACGGTGAGTCAGCTGCTCAGGGCCATGTCCAGATGGCTTTTGAGCATCTCCAACAATGGGGACTCTACCACCTCTCCAGCCAACCCGTACGGATGCTTGGTTACCCTCATGGTGAAAAAGTGTTTCTGGATGTTCAGAGGGAACATCTGGATACTCAGTTTGTGCCTGTTGCCTCTGGTTCTGTCACTGGGCACCACTGAAAAGAGACAGTCTCTGTCCTCTCTGCACCCTCCTTTTTGATGTTTATACACTGATGAGATCCCACTGAGTCTTCCCTTCTCTAGGTTGAGCAGTCCCAGCTCGGAGTCTTTCCTCATAGGAGAGATGCTCTGGTGGCTTAATTATCTTACTGGCTCTACACGTGACTCATTCCAGTAAAACTTCACCTCCCTTGTACTGAGGAGTCAGAACTGGTTGCACAGCTCATCAGGCATGGCCTCAGCAGTGCTGAGTAGCAAGCAAGAATCATCTCCCTCGATCTGCTAACAGTGCTCAGCTGACTGCAGCCCAGGATGTCATTTGCCTTCTTTGCAACAGAGACACGTTGCTGACTCCAGCAGGACCCCCAGGTACTTTTTTGCAAAGTCCTCAGCACATGCTGGTAGGTGGTTCTACCTTTCAGCATCAGATTTCCCCTGTGTATTTTGTGTGATGCCTGGCCTTCCAGCTCAGGGCTCTAATTCTAGATAGAGAGAAAGGTGCCCAAAAGTTAAATTTGGCAACAGCTTTTGTAGTTCAATCCCAGTAATGTTTTAGTCTCAGACTTGAATGTGTCACTTGATCATAAATGCAATTTAACTATACAACTTTAAAAAACTGAAATGCATATTTACTCTTATAGCTGGCCAAACTAGAATTAGTGCTAAATTAAGGTATTGCTCCTGTGAGTTTGTAGTTTTCTTTTTTTCTCCCCATATTTTTGGTAAACTTGCAAGTTCAGGTTCCTGTTATTTCCACATCCTAAACCAAAAGGGTTAGTGCTGAGAACACCAAAATATTTGCAGGAAGTAGCTATTTGTAGAAGCAAGAAAGAAGAAGCAACAACATAGATTTGACCTCATGAGAAATGTCACCAAATCATTTCCTTGACAGAGCTTAAGATAAAATTGTTATATTATTAATTCATGTTTTGATTAAAAGCTTCTTTTTAATGTCGGGGGTAGGGTGGCATGGGGAGAAGAAAAGAAAAGGCTGTTTTGGAGGATTTTTCTGCTCTTTTATACTTTTCTCTTTCATGTGGCTGGGTCACTTATGCATTTAGCAATGGACATTTTGCCCTCTAGTGGTTTCTTTTGGTTACAAAATATCCCAGGAAATACTGTGTGCGCTCAAATTCATCCACTTAGATTCTGGTGTGGATCTGCAAAGCAAAACTTTTGTTTGTATCCATTAATACACCTTTCTGACTCTACCTTAAATTACAATGTCCTCAGAATATATTAAATTCCCATGGAGTGTTAAGGGGAAGGGGAAGCTAAAAGCCACTGCATTTTAATTTGAAAGTAGAGGCAAGGAAATTTACTGGCAAAGATTTGGATTTTACTTCAAAGCAGTGACAGTGTATTGATATTATGGATAACATAATTTGTTGTTTTATATAACAAAACAAAGGAATGAAAGCTGTGTAATAACTGAAGCTGTAACATGTTTGCTAGAACAGCATGTACATGCTCCAAAGTTTTTCTTTAATTCTATACTAATGATCCAACTGTGCTTACCTGGGACATGACTTGTGGATGCACAGAATTTTTTATCTTTATTCCAGAGCCTTAGTCAATGCTTTGGTGCTCTGGGAGTATGAAAATGAAGTGGTACCATTTATGTTGTAATACTTCTGACCCCAGCATACTGGTTTTCTGTTGCAGTATTTCTGTGCATTTTTTGTTATGTGAAGTTTTGCTGAAGTGAATGGCATGCTTGCACCCTCAATTTTTTTGAACTGTGCCAAGGAGAAATAGTACTGCATAAAATACATAATATTCTTTTGAAAGATAGGAAAAATCCTACTTAACATGCTTGATGCAGCACCAATGGAGATTAAATAGGCATGCTCCTCAGGGTTGTTCCCTTCAAGGCAACCTAAAAATAAATATTTAGGGGTTATTTCAAAATGCCAACTTCAGTACAAAGTTTCATTGTATCTATGAATTCAAATGCTTCCTAATTGGCATAAGAAAGGTTAAAAGATTAATGATCTTCAGTTCTCAGCTTCATGGTTTTCCAGAATATTCAGTTTAACTAGTCCCTGAAAAGAACCACTGATGGATTGAGGCTATTCAGGGTTTTTAGAATGATTGGATTACAATAAACCTGAGTTAGATGAGGCTATAAACCAGCAACAGTAATAAAACTGCAATCACACTCTTCCTTGCATCATAATAAAAAAGTTTGCACAGATGAAAATATCCTGAAGAAAAAATGTATTTCATTTGTGCTTTAAGACATTTCCATGCTATTCTTTTCATGGCTCTAATTTTACTTCAAAATATTTGTTTATAAATATTTACTTTTGAAATCCTTTCCCTCCACTATAAAATTTGTAAGATTGTATCATTGAAAACACTCCTTACTTTATGAAATAAGAGGGTTTTTTTCAAAGAAATCCCCAATTTTATGAGAATAATGAGATTTTTAGAGAAAAGTGTTCTTTCCACGAGCAGTGTAATTTTGAGTACTGGTCTACAAAGATAGGATTAAAGGGCCACCAAGTAAAGAAAATTGTTATTGAGACTTTTAGGTGCTTCAGCCCTTAAGAATAAAGGCTGTGGGTCTGCTAAAGTGGCATAAGCAGCTATGGCATTGGGAGAAATTTTAATTGAGAACTTCTATGGTTCAAGGGTAATCTGCTTAGGAAGTTGAGAGAAGTGTATTAAGTTCAGAGAAAATATCTCTATATGTTACTTTAAAAAGCAAATTTTTCAGTACTAAAATATTTTAAAAAGGAGCAGAATTTAAAAATAAGGACTGGGAGAAGAATGGGGATAGAGGGAATGTGTGTGTCAGCATCAAAGAGAAAATAATACAGAAATAATTCTCCTTACTAGTTGAAAATGTTCATAGAATCACAGAAAAGACTTGGAAAAGACCCTTTAGGATTACCAAGTTCAGCTCCTGGAGGCCCTGCAGAGGACACCCCAAGAGTCACACCATGTGCCTGAGCGTGCTGCCCAAACACTTCCTGAGCTCTGTCAGGCTTGGTGCCTTCTCTGGGAAACCTGTCCCAGTGCTCAGACACAATCTGTGAGAAAAACCTTTTCCTGATATGCAGTCTAAATCTCCCCTGACTCAGCTCCATGCTGCTTCCTCAAGTCTCCTCACTGGGCAAGAAAGTGAGGAAATCAGGAGGGATATTTTTTTGTTTGCAGCTTATTCTCTGGTTTCCTGCTGCTTCTCTAGTTTCCTGCTGCTGTCTTCTTGTTTGGTTAATTTGGGGGGCAGGGAGAACAAGGGGCTGCTATTTTCATGTATTCAAGGCCACCTCTTTTCCCATGGATCTTATGATCTTTACCATTGCTGATGATGTTTCAGCTCATCTGTGGTGAACATTTCTTGCAGTCAAGTGGGCTCTGCAGTTCAGAACCATCATGTGTCAGATGTGATCTCTGCCTAAAGCTGCAAGCAGTCTTGGCTGCTCCAATGTAGCCATTATTGCCCAGAACTACACATTCTGTCTTCCTGTGGAAGGCTTCTGCCCCTGTGGCTGGAATGCATGAGACAGTTCTGTGCTCAGCACCTCAGGTCACTGATCTGAGGATTCTTTAAGAATTCCCACTGAAAACATGTGCTAGTAGGAGGGGCTGTTTAATCATAGTGGCTCTGAGGTGAAGAGCCACTTACAACTTCAGCAGCTCTGCCCAAGAGCAGGGGATGTTTTGAGACATTTGTCACTTCAGTACCACTGTTTGGTCTCCTTGGAGTCAGGACTTCAAGTCTCCAAACTTGGACCTGGAGAAGATCCAATGAACCAGAGATAAAAACACATGCAAGGTCCCTTTGGATGCTGCTCTGAAGTCAAGGTTAGTATAAAAGAGGTTTATTTTGGATAGGTTGTCACCATTCTTAGGTGAATAAAAGCAATTTTCTGAACATTATGTGAGATGTACTATGGTGAGGATTCTTGTTTTGATTTTGCTCTTCCACTATAATTGTTACCCTTATCCCTAATTCCTACTTATAAAATTCAACATTATAATTTTTTGCTTTCTTTGGGAATACTTCAACAGCACAAAGTACTGTCATTTTTCTTCCTTTACATGTGTACAAAAATAAACACTGAATCAAAAATGAAAATTGTGTGTCAGTTTTATTCTTTGTGAGAGCACTGTAGATCTTATGAATTTTTGTCTTATGCTTTGATATGCTCAGGAGGTGGTGATTGTTAAGTAGATTAATCATATGATGATAATGTTAAAAAATGCTATTGCAAATAGTATAAATCACAAATCAAATATTGAAAAATATGTATTTATGGTCATTTAAGCTGCAATTAAAAATAATCAAATTATCCCAAGCAAAGACAGTTTAGTAAATAGAAGAACACATTAAGCTTGATTTTATTCTAGTTTTCCTCCTTTAATAAATTATGCTAGAGCATTAAAATATCCCCTGGGGAACAAGTACTGTAGGTTATTAAAGAATAAAATTATATTTCAAAGTTTTATATCCGTGGCATATGAATATCTGGATGGAAGATAAACAGCTTTTAAAAAACTGCTGAAAACAGCAATCCATCATGTTTAGGGAGAGTTTTCTTCCAGTTTGCTGTGCTAGCATTTTTACTATAGTGTCAGTGTTCTTAGGAAAAATGGGATTGCTCAGAGATATTCTTTCATCATGGTAGAAATTTCAGCCAATATAAGTGCTTTTAGAATAAGAGTGAAGTGTGGGTAATTCTGAAGAAAATATTTTCTCTTCATTGCACCTGGAGCTATTATGTGGTGCTCTGTAGTTGCAGTTTGGATATCCTTCTTGCCTCTACCTAAGGATGAATGCAAAAATAGGGCCTTCGAAAGTTTAAATTCATTAAATTAACCAAATTAAATAAGAGTTTCTTTCCCGTTTTTTGAGTCTTTATTCCTCTCAGAACTATGCAATGCTTTTTAACTTTTGTGCTGCAGTCATCATCATCCCCCTCTTCTGAGGTTTAATGACTACTTAAGATATCAGGACACCATAGTTCTCACTTTAATCAGTCTCAGATTCAATAAAGATTACTGCACATTAAAGATTCAATAAAGCTTAATGCACATTGTCTGATCTCCAGAGAGAACTTGAGTCCTAACTCCTCACAGTGAGGTCGGCTTGTGAAGAAGGGAAATGCCAAGATGAGGATTTCTGACTCCCTTCCCTACTCTGGAGGTTAGGTTCATAAACCAGGTCTGCACATCTTCTCCTACCCAAGCCACAGCCCCAAAGCTGGGGCCTTGGGAAATAGTGGGCTGTTGTGGGTTGCTTCCCTCATTAATTATTAGAGGATAATCAAAGGATTTTCCCTGGGAGCTGAAAATCCTGTTGAATGTGCTTGTCAGCTACAAAGGATTCAGACCTTGCTGCACATCATTTTAAACATTAACTTTAAAATATTTTGAAGGATTTGAGATGAAATGTTGTATAACAGAGTGTGAGGTGATGCACTTCAGCATTGATAACATTTCTGCAGTAAGCCCCTCAAAGGAAAATAAGAGTGAAAAGAGTAGATCAAACTCACAGATTTGATACTGAAAGCATCTGCAGCGATTCAACCATGAAAATAACCAAATAAAATCTAAGTTGTATAAGAAGAGGTATTTAGAGTAATCAAGGAAAAAGTTACTTTAATGGTATGCTATCGTTTTGTCAGTTATGTTCAAGAAAGATAAATTGAACATCTGAGTTCAAGACAGGATTGACAAATCTCCCATTAGACAACATACAAGAGGGAAGCAGAAATTGTTTTTATTTTTTTCTTTTAGATCAGCACAATGCAGGTAGGATATATTTGTTTCCTGCAAATGTCTTGGAACAGTATGACAAAAGTACAGAGGATTTGTTGAATTAAGGACAATATTTTCATGGAAACAGACATGTACATATTCTATTTGAAATAAACCTGAATCTGTAGTTTCTTGAAAGTAGGAGATTTGCAGCTAGCTCAGGTTATAGAAGAGGTTGTATATTGGATGACCTGTCAAACTCTGGCATTAACCTCTCACCAGTCATCCACAGGGGAAAAAAATGTGAAGCTTCTAAATTGTAAGAACTCACATTTTCTGATTAGTCTTACTGAGAAAGGGATCAACCAAATTAACCACCTCACTCCCTCTACTATGTGTTTCCAAAACGTTCTGCAGCTCAGTTACAGGCTGTGCATCTTGTTCTTGCTCGTCCTGTTATGGTCTGAGGAACAACATTTTAAGTTAGATGCTTTCAGCTCTTTCAGATGATGAAGAAGGTTTATGGGACTGCGTATTCAGGGATGGCAACTCAGGAATTTCAATCCCAGGTTTTTCTGATGCCCATCTACTGGAGGCCAGCCCAGGAGCTTAGACTTCTGGGGCTCAGTCTGAGGCTGAACTGTTTGAGACCAAACTGCAGGAAAACTATGTGCATATTCCAGAGTAATTGGCATGATGATAACCCTTCTTTGTATGAGTCATGGGTTTGGGAGTATTTTTCTGGTCACTAGGGAGCTCAACTTCCATGGGCACCCATAGAAGGAGTCACTAGAGACAACTCTCTCCCCACCTGCCTGCTTTAGAAACACAGTGGATCAATAGAGCACAAGCACATAACAGGCATCATTCCTGGGCACTGAAATGTGATCACCCACATTATTAAATGCTCTGAGTGTTTCTTGCATGCTTTTAGCCTGTCCCAGTAAAGCATACTGAGACAAAGCCAACACCTGGCTTTGTGACAGCCCTAGTTTTGAGTGCCAGAATTGTTAGATGCTGGTATAAATGCCTTCCATGCCATTTAACATTCATACCCAGGACCCTTACTGGCCAAATTTAATTTACTAGAGCAAGCCCTAGAGATTTTCTAGTAGCACCTGACACTCTAGATTAGTTAAAGGAGAGTCATTTAGCACTCAGTTCACTGAAAACAGTAATTTGTTTTCATGTTAGTTGCTTTTAGCTGTCTGAGCCAACTTCAATGTGCTGGTAGATATAACACAGAACCAGCAGAAGATCTGCAATTACCTGGAGTAGCAGAGGGAACCTGGGCAAAACATGCTGGGACAATTTACAGGGTGGAGTTTTGTTTAGATTACTCAATCTCACCCTTATCACCTCTGTTCCCAGTCACACCCAGGATGTAATGGAGTGATGTTTAATATTGCTGATTAGGTCAGGGATAGAACATTTTGGTGATGCCCAGGTAAATCAGAGTGGTCCAGCCAGTGGTCCATGCCAGATCTCATACATGGGCTGGATTCCAGGACCCTATATATAATTTCTATAACATCTGGACAAGCTGAAGTATTTGTCTACATGAGATGTCACTAACAGCATTACTACATGTTGTGTTCATGCTCATATGTGATCTAAAATGGAAAAGTGGTTGGGTTGCTCTAGGACAGGGGTTGGGAAATGTGGATTTATCTGAGAAAGTACTTTCCTGTTCACCACCCTCACACTAATTTAATCAGTGCCTCTTCCACAATCCCCAAAACCCCTGTAAGATATCATACCAATGAGAATGCTCAAGAGTTAAACATCATAAATTAAAACTTATTTTTATAGTTACATAAGGTTTTATTTACATAAATCCAGTTGCTTCAAGATTTATGAGAGAATGGGTGAGGCACATATTAATTTGTATGCTGTCCTTTTTCATGTTGTCATTGATGATGCAATTCCTAATCTGTGTTTTTCTAAGCAGTACAGTTGCATTGACTATAGCAGCGACACCAGCTGGTGTGCCAGGGTGAAAAATGTGTTTTCCTTTTTTGGCTTTGTCTGAGTAAGGCTATATAAGCAATTTTATTCTTGAAGCAGATTTCATAACAGCTGCTTCCAACTCTAATTCTTTCTTTTTCCATCTGTCTTCTCCTAATTCTGCTATTAGAATGGCTAACAGAACCCCAAGGGTGCTGTGAGTTTCTGAAAAAAGATGGGCAATCTCTAGCAGCATCTGAACAATGAAAGCCTAAAGTTGCATTTGAATTTAACTCTCTTTTTCTGTTCTAAATAAAGACCTGGGGGAAATGAGAGCTGCACAGATGCTTTGTGTGAAAAATACAGATTTAAAAGAAGTCTAAAGTTGGATTAAAAAGCGAAATAAAAGTTTATAAAAGTCTGTTAAATGAAATTAACACCACCATGAACCTGAGTGACTAATCTAAAAAAAAAAAATCCTTCTACTAAATTCTCTCTTCAACAGCTCTGTTTCAACTAAACTTATTAAAAATAAATCCTATACATAATCCCATACATATTTTAACTCAAGTCACCACACCATCTCTACTGTAGCACTTAGTGCTTCAATAAGGGAAAAGTGCTATATTTTCAGGAAATGCTCAAAATACCCCACAGACATTTGAATAATGGAGGTTCTCATAAACTGACCTTTCATATAACCAGATTTACATTTCCCCATCACTTAGAACCCATTTCCTGTTTTTAATAGAGTAATATTTCTTGGTGATTTCACAGTGACCAATGATTTTACTGAGGCTGGAAATCTGTCTAAAGTGAGATGTGCCCCCCAGGGTTGATACCTACCTCCACGCTGTTCAGCACCCTCATAAATAATCTGGATGATGGGAGTGAAACACAGCCAGTTTGCTGATGACACCAAACTGAGCAGTGGGGTGGACAAGCCAGAAAGGAGAGCCATCTTAAAGAGAGACCTGGCCTGGCTGGAATGGCAGCACTGATGGTGCAAAGTTTAGCAAAGACAGGTGCAGTCATGCACCTGGGATGCCATTGCCAAAGAGCTCAGCACAGGCCAGGCTCTGTGACTGCAGAGGAGCCTTGCTGAAAGCAGCCTGGAAGACAAGTATGCAGCTGTGAGTTGCTGCAGCAGCAATGGCATGTTGGATCCTGGGCTGTATCCACAGGAGCACTCCTGGCAGAAGTAGAGATAAGAACATCCCACTGACAAGTGTACTGAGCACTTGTCAGGCTGCAGCTGGAGCACTGTGCCCAGTTATGGTCCCACCATTCAGGAAGGACACAGACTGGAGAGGGTCCAAAGGAGGCCCAAGAAGATGACCAAAGGGCTGGAGAACCTGCAAAGAAGGTTCTCCAACCTGAAGACAGAAGAGAGTGAAGAAATTGCAGTTTTTTTCCCCTAGAGGAGAGAAGGCTTAGAAGGGGATTTCATTCATGGTATCTCACTCCTTAAAGGGCAGCTGCAGAGAGGACAGAGGCTCTCTTTTCACACCGAGCCACCTGGAGAAGATATGGGAATAGATAAAACTTGTACTGGGACAGGTGTTGTCATGATATAAGAAAGCCAATCATTCAGTGGAACAACCTCCCCAGGGAAGTGGTGAAGACTCCAACACTGGAGGCTTTCAAGGCACAATTGGACAGGGTGCTAGATAATCTCATCAAGGCTCCCTTTCCCCAAAAAACTGGATCAGATGATCTTCTTTCAGCTGGAAGAGCTCTATAGCTCTATCCCATCTATCAAATGGAAGGGCAAGGAAAAAGTAGCTTTTTAGGAGTCAGCCTCAGTGCCTATTTCAGTAATACTTACCATTTAATAACTCTTTCTTCTGAATTATCTGACTAAAATCTACTATCACCTTTCTTCAGAATGAATAGCTCTTGCTACCAGTACCTTTACTGACAAAAGGTGACCATACACTGGCACTACTGCTGACTTGCTCTTTGAGGTAGTCTTATGAGCAGAAGCAACTTTAATATTTTCTTCACTGATATGTGAAAGGGAGCGAAAATCTCCCAAAGGGAAGTACTTCACACGTGCATATTTTGTTCTCTTTCTGCCTCCTGGCTGATTGTTACTATTTTTTTGCAGATAAAAAGAAGTAACAACCGGAGAAGTTTGCAATTTGAGTTTAACATAAAAATAGCCTTTTTTTCAGCCTTGTAATATATGAGATTGACAGAGTGATCAGCTCGGATCTGTTGCCTATTTACAAATGCATGCAGTGCATGCATCTTATCTATCTGCAGCAAAGTCACTGAGGTATGAGAACAGTGATCTCTCAACATCTTCAATTATTTCGTGTTAAGCTTGTCTCCTTTCTAAGTTGTTACCTAAGCTTCATTCATCAGATCCTTAGCTGCATTTTTAAAGCTCCCTATAACCACTAATAATTTTTTCCATTTTAATAATTTTTTCCAAATTCAGTCAACAAATATATACTTTACTGCAAATATGATAACTAATACCTTTATTTATTACAATATTTTTTATTTATTCTCTTCCAGATATTAAAAACATTTGTTTCTGTATAATTTAAAATCTTTAACATTTGCTACCATTCTTTTCTGCAAAAGACTGCCTCTTTTTTATAAGTCCAACAGTAAAATAATGGGCATTATTTTTGGCTCAAAACTGGGAAGGAAATATATTTTTCATATGATGTTAAACACAAGGAATATAAATCACCTTGTAGTAGTGAGAATAAGGAAGATCAGTCATACTTCCTGAGGGGAATGGAAACAAGGGAATCACATTTTAATCTATTCTCAATGGAATATTTAATATCAGACTTCAATACTTCATAGACCTGAAATTCAGTGCATCATTTTAATTGTCTCCTGACCGTGTTGGGAAAAACTGATTAATAAATTAGATACTACTTAACTTTTTCACAATGAAAATTCATTCTCATATAAAAAGTGTTGACATAAATTACATCTGAGTATTTTTTATGGAGCAATTATTTTGTTGGTTTTTTTAGTAAACTGACATCAGATCTAATCTTTTAGGATGACATTTATCTTGTCTAATTTTATTAATCTAAAAACTAGACAAATTTTGTGAAGAAACTGTCTGGGATTCTTGAACAGCCAGTTGACAAAGAGACATATAGTCTCCAAAGCAGATTTATACCTGTACTTTAAGTTTGTTTAAACTGTGATTAGGAAAAAAATCATTATTTTTTCTATTAATGTAGCTGTTTATAGCACTGGAAAAGCCTTAATTAAAGCTATGATGAAATCAAAATTTCTTGATATCTGAGGCTGCATACAATTCCATCTTTCATCTTTACACAAGCAATCATTTGATCAGCAAGAAGAAAAAGACTGCATTTAGTTTATGTGAGTTTCCTGATATTCTCAGCAGAGTGAGATAATTTTACAGGCCTTATGTCTTGAATTTTCAGCAGAACCCAATTTCAGTTGACAACAAATCTTAGCATGTCTGTGACTGATCTGATGTTAGATGTCTGCGTGATGATGTTATTTTCACAGGAATGTCATTATATGTTTTTCTGTAAATTTGAGCCAAGGTGATAGGTTGATTTACAAGTACTATTGTCATATGTATTCAATGATTTAAAAATCTTTAAAGATGGTTTATTTATACTTGCAATACATGCTGTTCTAATATGACAACAATAGAGGCCACTATGGTTCCAGAATTCAAAATCTAAAGAAGACTATAAATTACAGTTTCCTAGAGAACAAAAACAACAACAGTGATTTTTCAGGTGTTTGCCTGTTAAATTCTAATAAAAAATTAAGTAAATATGTCTTGATGATTATAAATACCACTTGCTTTAAAGTAGATTAAATTCAGTGGGAATAAGGTTTTGTTTAAACTGGATTAGAAGTTTAGGAAATATTATATAGGAGGATTAGGACATTAGTAAAAGAATAAATTTGCATTTCAAGGTGCTGGGGTGTCTGTAAAAGAGTAGAGAAATTAGCATCCCTGCTTCTACTTCTCTGTAGTACTTAAAAATGTATTTTGACATTTATTCCAGTTAATAGTGGTTCAGAGCTTGCTAGTGGATATGTAGTAGTGGAAGGGTTATTTTATTTTGGTTTACAATCTAACATTATTATTAGGTCTTGCAAAGAAGCAATTATAGATTAGCAATTACAGATTATTATTATAGATTAGGCTATTAAATGCATATGTAGATATATGTTCATGTTTTCACTGAGATTTCTTTGACACTTACATGAAAACTCTAAAGGGTTAGCCGTGAGTTATTCTAAGCACTAAACACTGGTAGAATTAAAGACCTCTCAGGGATTTTGTTAAACTTTGCTTATTTTCTGTTGGTTGCTGTGGTTCAGTATTACAACTCTCAGCTTCTGAGCACAGCCATGGGAAACAAGTAGAGGAGTGGAAGTTTGTTCAATACATGGCAGACTGCCCAGTAATTAAATATGCTCCTTTTAAAATGCATCATCGTCACTTGAATTGTTGTTTCTTTTGGAATTTGTCTGAAAACTGGGTGTGCTAAACTTGACCTAAAATACAAACTGATGTTGTCCACTTAACATGCTCCATGTGGGAAAGGCTTAAATTTTCTCAGAGCTCCAATAAAGGCAGTGATGCTTGATATGGCCACAAGCACAGAGAGTAATGGGGACATAGCTGAATTGTTATAACTTTGATGCCTATCAATTTCAGCAGGCAAAAGGCCAATTGCTAGAGGAGCTGTCTGAGGGAATACAAGATTTAATGGTGATGCTATCAGTAAGAGTGTTGCTCATCTAGTTGGGGAAGAGGCATATTTTTATTTGGGTATTGTCCAACACTGAATTAGTTTTACCCCATGCATTGAACAGTCATGAGATAGCTGCTTTTGCTCCTTTCAGGTTGAGCTGGAATTAAATGTCAGTATAAAGATGGTAGATTTAAATCCTTGAAAATTCTGATATCACTTGAATTCTGATATCACTTCTGTGTGGTAGCTAGTGAATACCTTTAATTTTGGAAACAACTTCAGTGAAATTCTCTCTCTGCACTGAAGTCATCATGTTATTTCACAGTTACAATTGCAGAATCTAGAGAGAAATAGCAAGCTTATCTTGCTTTCTTTCATTGTTCAATTAGAGGTGCTATGGATGATATCAGAGATCATGAAATTAAATATGGGACAAGTCTTAGAGTAGCTGGAAGTCTCCTTTTAATCTTTTATGTTTCCTTTCCAGTGCCTAATGAATTCTGTATTTTTTTTCATTCTCTCTATGTCTGTCCTCTTTGTGATTCTTAGTAGGCTGTTTAACATAATCAGCTGTTTAGCATCTCAGATATTTCTCATTATATTTGATGTCCACACATGCCTACAGAGCTCTCAACCTGAGATACTTTACATGCAGCAAAAGAAGAGTTTTGTCCAAAAAGCCACATTACCTTTGTTAGGTCACAGGCTAAGTTGAGAGAAACCTCTTGTTTACTGTACCCATTCTAGAGATTTTGCCAACTTGTACCAGTCAAGCAATGTGATTTTATGTCTATAGACTTTTTTTTCCAACATGTCTACATTGGCAGACCATGATAGTTTTACCCACAGAGTTCATCTGTTCTGCTGTGTGGCACCTGATTCAGACCGTTTGCAATCTGTAGCTCATACCTCATGAGTTTATTCAAATAACTTAGGATTTGAGGATTTTACATTTTTTTCTTTTGTTTATTTCTTTCAAACCTCTTGGATAACCTCTGGAACAAGAAGTTACCTAATCCTTACTCAACAGTCATGATGATAATGGAAGAAAAAAAAATCAACAGCCTATGATGATAATGGAAGAAAAAAAAAGCAAACAAAAAACTAGCCCAGCAGAATCTGAACCTTTAACCTTTATACAGGTCAAATAGAGTTGGAAATTCCCTCTAGGGACAAGGATTTTATTTCTATAGAATAATATATCTGCTATTTATTTTCCCTTAAGGTGTCTCAGTCTAATCTGTTCTTCATCCTGGCAAGTATCAGAACTAAATTCTCTACTACTGTGGATTGTTGTGGCTTGTTGAAAACCTGCAACAGCATAGCAGCAGCACTGTCCCAAAACAGAGCAGTTTCAGTTTGGAATGCTAACATTAAGACAGTTAATCTTCTGGCCCTGTGGACTGATTCTTCACCTGCCCAGGCTCAAGCATGATGTGAAAGTATCATCTACAGGGCCAGATTTGACCAATATCACATCAGTCAGTGAGAACTCTTTTAATGGTTGTCAGCAAGGGGAAAAATGACAGAGAAAAGGCAATTACAGTAAGAAAAGTTGTTTGAAAAATTACTTTTCTATACTATACTTCTGTGAATGTGAAAAGTACAGTCTGCAGTTTGTTAGGTTTAAGAATGTCCAGAAATGGAAAGATGTTTCTCAAAGTCAGCACCAACTTAATAAGGAAGAAGATATAATATTCTGTGCTTTCTATTAGAGACAGAAATGAGGGGGACAAGGAAAAAGGGTTAAACAAAATTAGATGTAGTCACAGGTGAATAAGAGATACCTAAACTATTTTTCTAGTCCTGCTATGTGGCAGTTGCTAATGCTTACAGTAAGTTTTATAATATATGCTTATGAAATCAAGAGCTAGAGCAGGATGGCTGTGCTGTGTGACATTACATTACAAAACAACACACCAGCCAGTTTCTCTGTCAGCAGGGATGTAACTCTTCAGTAGCTCAAATTAATGAGGGGAACTTCAGAAATCCAAAAATCAGGATGAGAGGATTTTCTGGTGGCACTGCAGCAGGAGGAGGCCTTACTTTTTCCTAGTGACTTGTTTTGAATGTGGTTCTGCCATATTTGTTCTTATTTCAGCCTATATCACTGCAGGTATAATGCTAATTACTTGAAGTAGAACTCCTACCAAGGAGCTCAACTGGCTCGTGAATCTAGGACTTTATTGCAGGGGTCTTTCATCCCTGAATGGCATTGACAGAACTGACCAGAATGCCACTCAAGAAGAGCGATAAACACTCTCCCAAACCCTCATTGCTAAAAGCGTGGTTTGCAGGGAGCAAGGGAACTCAGAAGGAGAACAAGGAAGAAGAAACTGAAAATGAATTAAAAAATATCCAGTCAAAAATAGGGTTATTTGAATCAGATATCCTGGTTTTGTTGGGCAGGTTTGGCTGTGTTAGCAATTCTACTGCAGTCTTTAGAGTGCCTTGAATATAGCAACAGAGTTAAACCTGGTCACCTTTAAATGACATAGTTCAGTTGAATGCTTGTAAGGTGAACATTTCATTGCAGCTCTAATGCAACATTCTGATGGTCTTGAGGCAAAGATCAATAATTAATGTTCCACTGGAGACCTTAATGGCACAATTACCATCACACATTGTTATGTTTTGTAATGGCATCTCTCATACCACTAATAACTTATAAAAGCATAATAGTGATAATACTTGAAGGAAGCAAGTTAACAAGAAAACACCTCAGTGTCCTCCCTGCTGTCTCCCTCTTCCCAACATTGGATGCTCGTACCTGTGGTGGGGATCCTAAGGCAAAGTAAGCATTAGATAGTTATTATTATAGAACAGTAGGTAAAACAGTGTGTTGAGTAAGAGAAGAAACAAGTGTAGATCATGGCATGTAAAGTCAGTGCAATCTCACATAGGCAGGATGCACAGTGTGCTGTCAGGTATGTTTGCATCATGCAGACCCAACCAATGTAGGTGGATGTGTCCTCAAATGATAGGCAGGATCTGGAAAGCTAAAAGTCATTGAGCACACAGAAAGTAATAAACCAGCCAACTCCTTTCTGGCACTCTCTGTTTTTTTTAGGAAGCATTTTGTGCTTGTTGTTTCCTTAGCAACGAATTTCCATTGTATCAAATGTAGGACAGTACAGACCATTCATCTTTAAAATTTTACCTTTACGTGACAACTTTAGTCAAATATTAGTAAGAGAATGATCAGGCTTGGTATTCACAAATTGTCACTTTGGCCCAGGGAATCAAGTACCTTTAGGCTTCCTCTGCACTTGGTGATGAGGGAGACCATGATGCAAGGAGCAATTTTGAGTATGAATACTTTCAAAAGAGGTCCTCTATAAGTGATTCAGAGTAGAAATCTAATTTTCACTTTTTCATCCTTGCAACATATTTTTTTCCCATAAGTATGCAAAATAAATTTTTTAAGTTTCATCCTATTAGCTTGTTTTGAGGGGATACAATTTCAGTGGAATTTTGAACCACCCCCAGACATTCAGCAGAAATGTCTGAACTGGATGATCAAACATCAATTTCCTGCTCTGAGGTCTTGATGTGCTCCATCCTTCCCTATGAATCCCTTTTCTTGAAGGGAATATGTGTGTGTGTACAGGAGGGGATCTGCACTGCACAGTGTGAGAGATTCTGCCTGGAATGCAGGGTAAGAACTGTGAAACATGAACACACATTTTTCCTAGTTTGGACACTGCTAATACCTCCAGTGCCTTTGCCTCTTCCCTTTTCTCTTGTGCATAGGAATGATTTGGCCTTTGATGAAAAATGAAAAATATGTTTCTTATGCCAATATACTCCTGCAAAAAATTATTTCATTTGTGTAAAATTAAATCAAATAACCAAATAAACTGTTCTTCATTGGTTAATTCCATCAAACTTAGTATATTATTCAAGCCACTTCTTATGATGGGTTAACATATTATTTCATCACATAATAAATGTCGTGAAAAACATCCCAAGCTATTCATTCTTACTGTGTTTCTCAAAAGAGGAAAATTGATAAGGTAATTTTTAATTGAGCTATTAATTAGGAAGCAACACATGAAAGGGGCCATCCTAATACTGCAGTTCATAAATTAAGGAAAATGCATGGAGAGTAAGTTTTAATGAATGGTTTTGAAGTTCTTCACAAGTTTGTTTCATTTTAAGACATTTTCTTTTTCTTTTGGTACAAGTAATAAAGAGTTTAAAGGCCCGCCAAAATAATTTCAAGTTCTATAAGCCTTGACTCCCACAGTTCTGAAATATTTGGATGATGAAACATGATATTGCCCAGGCATTCAGCATCAAGATTTGTCTTTTTCATAGCTTATTGACTATGGCCCAAAGTGCAATTCCTGCTGCAAGTCTGGGATTTCATGAGCTAAACATATAAGTATATTGTTGCAGAACATTGTGATCAATGTACCTTATGTTACAGCAGGTGTGTTGGCCCAAAGATAATAAGAAGATCTGGATTTTCGTTCTGTCTTTAAACAACTTCATGGTAGTATAAACAATGTAGGCTTTTGCCTGAAACACTAAGCTTACAGTTATCATTGAATTTTCTTCCTCTGAAACTCTATATCATATTTAGAATCATCATTGTATATTATGTTCTTGCCATTTTTAAAATGCATATACTTTTATTTCTATACATCTAATTTTAATAAATATATCAATATAAAATAAGAAGAGTGTATTTTAGCAAATAATTTAGATGATGTGGTGGGCTAAATGGTAAAGGAGTGGCAGGCAATGCTGGCTGTGTCAGCTGCATAGTCCTGCTCTGCACATACTCATTTTAAATAGGGATGCCAGTCAAAAAATAAAAAATGCCAAACAAAAACCTGCCAAACAAAGAATAGGAATGCCAATGAAATATAATACCCCCCTGACGAGGAAGTATCCACATAATACATATGATGGACTTGTCCCATGGCTTGTAAAGAATTTGCTCAGTTCTGCCTCTGCTTTGACATGTTCTTACAGCAAAGCATCATCTCTCTCTCATGCTCTGATTCAGGAGTTATGAAGTTTTCCAGCCTCAGTACTTAGGAGCTCCTCTTCTATTTCAGTGCCAGCTCAGTAGCCAGACCTTGGCACAATCTCTGACAATGTGCTTTAATATCTTCTGTGTTTGGTAACTAAAAGAGGTCTTAGCAGCAATTAGCACATCTAAGCTATTATGATGGAAGGAGTGGGTAGAAGAAGTCAGAGGACATCTGCTATCTAATTTGGAATATTTTCCTTTCAGAGACTCTGTAGGAAGAAAGAACTCAGAAATGCTGTATGAGTAAATTGAAAAAAAAACCATCTATTTTCCTGTGTAATCAAAAGATCAGGAGCAGTTTTCCCTCTCTCACTCATTTTGCATTGCTCTAAGAAAAAGAACCGGCCTAGGATGAAGTCTAAGCTAGAGATCCTAAAAAAGGTACTTGAATTTCTTATGTAGCCAGTACAGAGGCAGGCTAAGGCCAACTGAATGGAAGGTATTTATACAGAGAATAAATAGCTTTAGAAGGCATTTTGGCATCTGGGGTATAAATCCTGTTCAGAGATATAAGACTAGATCCTTATTGACACTAACGCTAGTGAAAATGTGGGGGGAAACTCCTGCCTCATTCCCTTGGATGTCTGTGCTTAATTAGGGGCTAATCACTGGTTTAATCCTATGCCTTTCCTCTTAAGAAGGCAGTGATGATATAAATATAAAATTGATGATATAAATAATATAAAATATGAATAACTATATATCAAGATGTTGAAATGAAATACAGAATTGTCAGTCCAGAAAAGAAACATAACAAGTGCTGAATCATCTTTCATTTTCTATAACAGGAGCTGAAATATTACTTCCTTTAATATTACATGTTCTGAGGCATCTCAAAAATGACACCTCAAGCCCTGTATCATAGTCTGGGAAACATGTTCTTTTGTTTAGTCTTAGAAATAAAGTTTTCTTTGTTCCACTTATTTTGATTTTTGTAATGGATTTGTTATTGACAGTGACAATACACTTTTGTTCACCAATTTACAGTCATGCAAAGTGAAATATGAGAAGTTTGAGATGTTTATCTAGATCCTAGATTCCTTGACTGGACAAGGTTTTGATATAAGACTCGACAATATCAATAATCTTCATGTTGCGAAAAAGCTGAGAATGTTTTTCAAAGCATCATGTAAAAGATTGCCGACATTTGTCCTCATTTTTTGGTACTAAGAGACAAGAAGAAAAAAGTAATAATATAATGGAGATAAAAAGTAATACAGGTTATCTTGTCAGGAGAGAACCTATAGGAAAATTGCACTCAGATGAGCAAAGTGAAAACATATGTCCTTAAATGAAGAATCTGAGTGTCACTTCTCTCAACTGCTTTTGTGGATGTGCAATCCTGAATTGTGATGCAAAGTTATTGATAAAGAGACAATTTCCAGGAGGCCAGCTTGCATTCTGCTTGAGGACTGAAATTGGGAGTATGACATCTACAAACAGAACTACTAAGCTTATTTAGGCTGTTGAATCTTGAACATAGGGTCAAGTCTATCCAAAATTTTGCAAGAATTAGATAATTAAGCAAAAGAAAGGAAGTTATGCTTTGGTCTTAATTCTGTAGGCTAAATGTAGACAACATGTACTATTTGAGATGCATGAGGATATCCCAGTCACATATAGGAATGAAATACAATAGTAGATGTACAGTAGATTGTTACTAATGGCCCATTCCTGGAAGTGTTCAAGGCCAGGTTGAATGGTTCTCATGATTTAATGAAAAATTGGGGAAGGAAAGGAGCAAGCAAATAAAAACCCCACACTAGAAATTGAATGGAAGAGATCTTGTTAGGATTTGCAGAAAGAGGTGAAATCACCATAAAGTATATGTTTGGAAGGGCCTGCTCTTAAATCACATTTAGGTAATTGGACATTGTATATCTCTGTTAGGTCCATGACATTGATTTCGTTTTGGTTCACATTTTTAATCATAGCTATAAAAGGTATAGGTGGCATTCCTGTACTTTTTAAAATCTGTGATGTTAGAAAGCAAGGATAATTGACTTAATTGCATAATGGAGATAGATTATATGCTAGGATTAATCTTCTAACTGCGAGAGTAGAGAAGACTACTCAGGTGATGCCTAGGTAAAAGACCTTCATATTCAGAAGATGCAGCACACTTAGATTATGTCTAAATTTATGCCAGAATCTAAATTGTTCTTAAAAATATCTCTCTTTGTGTAAAGGAGAAACAGAAAAAAAGCAGTTTCGTGAAAGGAAATGCATAAAAATAATCTCTAAAAGTTGTATTTAGCCATGTAGGTATATGATAAGATTTTCTGGGTTTTTTTGTTTTTTTTTAGGATTGTCCTTAGAAAATCTATCCTATTCTAATTTAATTTTGCAAACTAACACTTTACAACAGTATCTTTAAGGTAATAAATATTTAATTTAATTCTTTGGACAGACAACAAGTGGATTTTCTATGCCCTCCTTAACTTGATCTTGTTTACTTTTGACCCCATTTAATTAGCAAAACTTCTTTCAAATTTAACATATAGACAAGCTTTCTCTTATATTTTAAAAATATTGTTTGCTGCTGCTGCCAGATTTATGGTCTAGTGCCACCCTAGCTGACACAGAATAATTTAGTATACAGAAGATTTTGAATAGGAAACCAAGGCAAGAGCTTGTTTTCTTTAATTATTGAATTGATATAAATTATAATTAACATAATGCTTGAAACCTAATTAGACTACCATACAATCATTTATCTTGTGTTTATGTACCATGTCCAATTTGCTTGTGTTAACCCCTAACCTGCACATTATGACTTGGTATTATGCATTTGTAATAACAGATGTTCATTTTATTTTTGTAATTACCTGAATATGAGATTTAGGGTAATTATTTGTGGAATTTCATTAATAACATAGAGTTTCAAAACATTGCTGAAGAAAAAAAATGTATCAATTTATAAACACTTCCTGTACTGAGTGAATCTGTTTTCAGATTTATTTTAATCAACTGTAACCTGCTGTTTGAAAAAAACAGTGCAGCCAAAATGAAATTAGAAATAAACAGGAATTCCAGCAGGGCTATTTCATGCAAAGAGAACTAGAAATATTAAATAAATTGCCAAGAGCACTGATGCGATCAGTACAAATGGATTCATGGAAGAGAAGGAGAAATTAAAGCTGCAGTGACAGTATGGAAGGGGGAGAAGGAAATAAATTTAGAAAGCTTGCGTGCTTGGGTCAAGCAAACTGACTTACTTTAGTAATTACTTATTGATGTGTTTCCCTCCCCAGGCCTCTATGCAGATTCACAGTTTTACCATCAAAATAATTTGTTAACACAATGGAAATTCAGACAGGGTCAAAACCAAGGTCCAGAAGTTCAAGCTGGGGAAGAGGTCTCTCATTCTGGAGCAGATAGTGAAGTAGCTGTTGGGTGGTTGGTGATTTATTTGCCATATATGCTGACCTAGGATTCTCAGTGGCCTGCTTGGAGATTTAGAAAAGGAAACAGTTCAGTTTCACAGTACTACAAGGCTGCCATAGGTCATGGCTATTAGTGGCCTACTACGGTTTTTATTTGACACAACTTCATAGAGGAAAATCTTTTTTGCCTATGACAGCAAAAAAAAAAAAAAAAATATTTTATCTACTGCATTTCTTTAATTTAGAGACCCAGCTTTTCAGAAGGAGTCTGCTAATAATTAAGAAAAATAAGAGTGTTACTTAGGTAATTTCAAAAATATTTGAGGCCTGGCTGGGATCTCATGATATAATCTAAATATCTGCAGTAATTAAATATTGCTCTCAGAGGATGTTTTGTACACTAATTGGCAAATTCATCAACTCAGAAGCACTGGAATGGCTTATAGCATCTCCCTCATTTCTTCTTTATAGAAGAGAAAGAGGCTGTGTGTTGCAGGAGGGATAGAAAAAGCTGCAACATTCGCTGATTTTAAAGATTTTCTGAAAAGTTATCAGAAGTTTCAAAAAAGTTGTGGAAAGAAGTATATTTTTAAAGGTTATTGGTATTTTAAGGGGTCCACATGAGAAATTAATACAAGTAACTGTTTTCTGTGATACACGCAGGTTTTAAAATGAAGCAAGTTAAAAGATCTGTGTGTGTGTACAGACACACACACACACACACACACACACATATATATACACATATACACAAATATATATACATATATATATATATATATATATATATAAAAATAGCTGTTTTTTTAACACTTCAGGGGTGGCACTTACTTGAAATATTTCTTTAACCAAAGAGAATCTCATTGGCCAAATGGGAGATAATTTTGTTCTATATTTTTCAATCATGGAAACCAATTTTGATAACCCTTTTGCTTTTGTTGTGCTTGCTTAAAGCTTAGAAAATTTTAAAAAAGCATCTAAGTGAATTTTTATCAAAAGTAATGTACTAGCATTATTCTGAGTCCCATCTACAGACCAAAGTGAGCCACATCTCTGTTCTCTCCACATCTGGCAAAAAAAAATCAGCATTTTCCACTCATGTGAGAAAGATAACAAGAATAGAACCTTAAAAAATTCTTATTTTATCACCCTTATGCCAAATCTCTGCAGGGGTTGTGGAGTCAGGTCTGCATAAGCTGATGAGAGTTAGTTATGTGCTTGCATCTGGTTTTGCATGGCCTGGGTGAGGGAGGTGCTTACTCAATAGCTGTAACTGTTCTTAAATAAAAATAGTATTTCTAAACTAATAAATATGTATATTCTAAAGAGGTTTTTTGGGCTTTTTTTCTGTTTTTGTTTTTTTTTTGTTCATTTGAGTAGTTTAGTTTTTGGTAAATTGTTTTTGGGTTTTTTTTTAAATAATTTAAAAAAGATGGGTCAAATTTATGATATAAGGAAAATTTTTTGGATTCAGTTTTTCTTGTTTTGCAAACTTGGGCTTTATCCTCCAGTCTCTTACTAAGTCTCACTATGACTTAATAACTCATAGCAAAAAGTTGGTAATTTATTCAGATCAGGCCTTCACTGTGTGAGGTGTTTGGTCTCATAGGAAATGTTCAGTGCTTTATAACTCAGACTAGATGATTGCAATGCAAGTTGAATGACATATATGGCTGTGTGACTTTTAAATTGTTTGAAAAGATGAGCTATTGATAGTTAGCTATTAAAAGTCACTGCAAACAGCATAGATTGTCAAACTAGGGAACTGTTTATTGAAAAGAGTAGAGCAAAAATTCCCTAATGATTGTACTAAATCAAGAAAAATGATTTCAAGCCAGTATAAGACTGCAGCAATGCTTTCCATCTTGGGATTTCACTTCAAGGCTCATATTTTTTAGCGCATTGTCACAAACCCTTCACTCAGAGAATCAAGAGGTTGTATGAGAATCTGCCTGTCATCCTGACAGAAGAATGCTTGGAAATGCTAATTAAATGAGCTATTCAAACTGAAGAACTAAAAGAAGATAGGTAAATGTAAACTTTGTGATACCCAGTCTATGAGTTTTTAAAACATGAGTCATGCTTTTATAGTTGTCTGTGGCTGCCAATAAATAGAAATGTGTTTCAGTCCACACAGGTTTGTCAGTGAAACCAGAATATAACCAGTGTTTCTGACAGAAATCTTCCCATTATCTACCACTCATTTTATCAGTTTGGTTTTAATTAAGAGGATTTTCCATGTAGTCAGAATTTTAGATTTGTCTGTGACACAAGTGCTGTCTGTCAATTTGCTTCCTCGTTTTCCATCATTAGCCAAGGCTCAATTTAAATAAGAGCACAGGCATAAAATAGTGTTGTAGGAATAGCATTGTATACTACATATTCACTAGTCAGTAGTTAAGAAATTCAGAACTACTTGTTCTTCTGCATTTCTGAGTTCTTCCTTTCATGTCTATAATGGACCCTTTAATTATGCTGTTATAATGTGATTTTTTCCCCCCGTTAATATTTGCTTTGTTTATTACACAAGAGAGACCTCCTCTAACTGAGGCTCTACAGTTAAGAAAACAATTGAAGTTTAGAAACATCAAGTGGATGTATCATAGGAGTGTACCACAGGATCAGGAATGTGATACCAGATGTGAAGGCTGGGGTCAAGACCATCTGGAGGAAAATCCTAGTTTGTGAGCTTCTGCTCATGTTGTGTGTATGAAGAACACAGCTTACAGAAGGGATTTCAAATGCCTTTCACACCATCTGCTTCTAAATAATCCAGGGTCTTTTAGGATTTTGTAAATTTGTTTTTAGCTTTGCCAAATTACCCATATTAAAAAAAAAAAAATAAGGCAACACATTTCTCTCAGTTTTTGGGTGACTTGTTTCCAGAATAACAGAAGGCTTATCCACACCCATTCATCTCTCCTCAAGTTTGTAACTGCAAATTGTCTGCAACTCCAAATTTGCTCTGAAATGTCAGGTCTATTGCATTTCAAAGTACAGATCTGCTTGCTGGTAAGTGAGAATATGCATTTTTTTTTCTTATTCCACCTCAGCATGACCATGACTAATATTAGTAAATATTGGCCCAAGACAGTAAAAATGAACTTTGACTTCCATGGTTCATATTAAATGCCAAGTGGGCTTCGAGACAGAAACTACAAACAGGTGGCAGAAAAAGGGAGAATTGAAATGTGTACACAGATCACAAGGGATGTGGTACATTTTCCATCTAATCTGTTTAGTTCTGCATATATTGCCCAATTCCAGGGTATCTAAGCACAGCATGATCCATGGCTTTGCACATTGCTCAAGATGCATGATCAGCTCTCAGCAAACAGCAAATGCTATCAATAAAACATGGAGCAAAGTTAATTACAGGCTTCCATTCAGAGTCACCCTGCCGCTCATGTTCCATTATCGTGATTCATTCCTAACATGTGGGAGAGATTGACAGACATTTTATAAACTTTTTATTCTCCAAGTTTTCCCTGTGTAATAAGTGCCTGCTGTACATCCTGGGGAAAAGATTTCCTATGAATTTCAAGTAGATAAGGAATAAACGTTTAAAAGACTAATGAGACGCTATTTTTGCTGCTTAGAGTACTGTGACTAACCAATGAGTCAGATGAATGCTTCTGTCACTTTAATTAGTCATTGGATGAACTTCTATTTTATCCTTAAACTCTAATAATTTAAAAAAAAATATTCAGAAATGCACTTTTTGAGTGATGAGATCAGCAACTTCATTTTCAAAAGCCCTACTGGAATTAATATGTGTTACATGCTTGTCTGAAAGTAAAGTAATTTTATTTTGTCAATTCCTTTTAGCTCTGTGTTTGTATGTTACTGTCACATCTAGGATACATGTTTACAAGTCAAAGCCATCTATTTCTGTCACTTAGTGTCCTAAAGACCTAAACATATGAAAGAGTTTTTTCCTACTGCAGTTAGTCTTTGGTCAAATATAGAAAGTGCTGGTTATCTTTTCTCCCATTTCCATTACCCATTGATTCAATTAAAACATATGCTAACTCATTTTTCAGCACACAATTCTTTTAAATTGTCTTAATCTGGCATGTTGAATGCTTGAGAGTATGTGCACACTCATCTTCTGATGGGTTTGATAACCTCATTTAATGCAGTTTCTAAAAATTCTCTGCTCTATTGAGGGCAGAAGAGTGAAAGTCTATTCAAACTGTTACATTTTGCACAAAGTTCTACAGGTAAGTCATCATCTTGGGAAAATTATCCCTTGTGTCTTCATTTTCTTCTGTTCCTATTACAATTTTGATTTCACTTAGCCAAAATTTGCATTAGCCCTTCATGAAAAAAAACATAAGTGTGTAATTTCATCTTTGCCAAACTATGTTAGTATATTACCAAATTGCAGAATCACTGAATATGCTGATAGGAATCAGTAATATATTAGTGAATAATATTGGTAATTATATTAGTAATTAGCAAACTATATTAGTAAATCCACTCTTAAAATTGCAAACACTTGAGCAGTTGTGTCAGGTGGTTTTGTTTTATTGTCTGTTATACTAGCACTCACATATATTTTATTCAGTATGCCTGAATGGATTTAACGTCTTGCATCTCTGGTATTTCTTACATGAATTTTTTTTAAAATAAAATTGATGAATTTCAGAAAGACAGTTGATATTGATGTGAAGCTGATCGTAAGGGTAAAATGTCAGTCAGATTTACTGAAAACCTGGCCAGTGATGCAGCTTTGGCTTTTTCTGGACTGAAGAGGTGAATCTAGATTTCGAAGTGTAAGTCAACCTCCTCCTAATGTGGGTATGCACAGAGAGAAATGGGGGATCTTGTCCCCACCTGTCAGGTCTCCATTACCCACTGGCTACCTACCCACCATCACTGCTAAAAAAAGGGGCACTGCCTGTAAATTCATGTAACTCATAACAGTGGGGGCTTTGTGATCCTTTCTGTGTTTTATTGACACAGAAGGGTGATTGATGCAGCTACTATCTTAAACCCTCTTGTCCTAGTTAAAATGGTGTCTTTAGTTTTGGTATTCTGAATCTGTGTTTTGAAAGGCTATGAATCGTCATAATGGCAGGTCAGTTTCCCCCCTGCCATGGAGCTCTTTGAGATTTCATCTCTTTGTATGAATTTGCATTGCCCATTGCTTAGAACTGTATCTCAGTGGCCCAAGTTCTTTTTTTTTTACGTTAAAAGCAGAAGTGAAGATTTGGTAGCAACATAATGACAAAACTCAGATTTCTCCAGGAGGTTTCTATATCCCAGTAACTGACATAAAACAGTATGGACTTCTAGAACAATTTAGAGAAATGCATCTAATCACATGACTTTCTTGAAATTCTGATGAGACATTAACACAATTTGGTATCTCTAAAGAGAAAATTAGGGTCATCTTTTTTTTCTGGTTGAAGTCCATGTGTATGTGGACATATGTATTTGCAGATACATGGATTTCAAGTCTCAGTATCCCAGACTCAAAGTTTATACTTCTTTCTACTTCTTGTAGAAGTCCAGATTTACTATAATAAAGAGATTAACTAAATAAATGCTTCCATTAATTTTAATGTCATCTTTCTTAAGAGATAACAAGAGAAATTTTGACATTTGTAGTTTGTTAGTAGAAAGGAAATTGATGTGTGTAGTGTTTGACAAACTAAGAGTAATAGATCTGTTTATTTCATAGTCATGTTTGAGAAAAATAATTTTGTGTTTTTCCTTGCTGCACTGTATTTCTGAATACAGTTTAATTCAAAAGGGTAGTTTTCTGCTGCCATTAAAAATAGCTGTTAAGCCACAAAATAATGTACATCAGACTGTATAAATTAGATTTATTTTAGAAGAATAGGAAATAGTTGGACCTCAAATAGTGTTTCCTGTCACATCTTCTAGGAGGCTGTATGTGAGACAATGTGGTATGCTTAAAGAAGTTAATAGTTACTGGCCTGGAGGCCTTTATTTTTTATTTCCAAGGAGTGCAAATAAACCTGCTTGTTAGGGTGGAAATTTAAAGGTCAGTCCTCAGATGTCATAAATCATAGATCTAGGAAGAAATAGATTAAGGAAGCTTAAAGTACTCAGTCAGCATCAACAACACAGCAGTGTTGCCTTAATTCTGCAACAAAGAACTGATTCCAGTTATTATTCTGTTCCTCAGGGAGTAATTTATTTTTAGCTCAGGTCTTGAGAAAAACATCACATAAGTTGTAGTTCCTGAATTTTATCCAGGTTTAGGTTTTACTCTTAAGGATTCATAATAATTTTAGTCCTTCCTCTGGTTAAACAATGTTTCATTTCATTTTTGTCAAGAGATAAATTGATGTTTCTTAATTTATTTTTAAATCACTACAGATTAGCTTTATTTAAATGCATGTATAATTAATATGTGCATGTTTATTCAATTTTAATATTGTGAGTTCATAATACTGTGTGAAATTTGAGAGGTCATTTAGACTGTGTTCACCAGGGATCCATATTTATGTCATTCATAATATATATCATAATATATATTTCCACATGTTTGCAGTTTTGGAGATTGATGATTTCCAGAGCAATCTAATACATTGCTCCATTACCTTTGCAAAAGATACATTTTTTCTTATTTCTAATCTGAATCTTCCTTGCTGCAGTGTAAAAGAGTTATTCTAGTTTTGTCTCACACAGGCATGAAGAACAAATCTCTTTAGGAAAAAAAAGTGTATTTATGCATCGTGTATATCACAAATATAATCTTGTAGTTGTCTTTTTTCTTGCAGCCTTCTCTACCCCAGGGTAAGTAAACTAGATCATTCAGTTTCTCCTGTGAGGGCCTGCCAATAGACCTCCCACTGCCTTTTTTTTTCTCATGCTTTGTTTCACCTGATAGGGACTTGAAATATGGTGCCCAGAATGTAAAACAAGGCAGCATCCGTGGCCTTACAAGGATTGTCAAAGGGGAATCTGTTTTATATACTGTGAAGCAGGCTAGGTAAGCTCAGCATTGTTCTTGGGCTAATTCCATCTATCAGTGTTGTTTTATTCTCACTCCCTGTAAAGGTTACCTTTATCATTCTAATTCTGTCAAAGAAGTGTACTTTATGTCTTCGTCTCACAGCTGAGAAAATTATTGTTATTTTTACTAATGGACTCTTGCCAGTGGTGTCTAGTCAATTAGAGACTAGAAAAACAGAGCACAAATTGAAATGCAAAAAGTTCTGTCTGAATATGAAACCTTTTTCTGATTCTTTTTCTGTGAGGGTGATTGAACAGTGGAAGAATTTTCCCAGGGATGCTGTGGAGACTCCATATGATACATCTTTTTTGTGCTAGACTTTTGCTTTTTTTTTTTTGCTGTCATTATTAATGGTTTTATTAAGGCAAACATTACAGTACTTTGGAATTTATAGTAGTTACATATTGCTGTTAATGTTATATTTTTATTTTATAGATTTACAGTTACATCCATATTAGTTTTAGTGACTAGAATTAAAATATATTTTGCAAAATGCAAAATTGTTTAATTTCTGTAAGCTTAATATTAAGCTTACAGAAATTAAATATTCCATGCTGTCTTCTAAGGCACTTCATTTGGTGATACAAAGTTGCTCTGTATTTTTGTTTTCCTGATGTATTTCAAAAAGTAAAAATCCTTCTGATTTTTCTGAAACAGATGTTTGTTTGAATTGAATTCTCATTAAGATAATTCAGATCAAATTCTAAGACAAATAATGCTTAGTTAAAGTAATTTTTCTGCTGATTGCATAAAGGTTATATAATTAATGAATTATTAAAAAAAATATATATTTTTTTTATCCCTCTCTGCCTTTGGAATTGTTTGCAATTTAAAATTTGATACTAGCATGATTTGTCTTGTTTTAACTGAATGAATACTTTATGTCATGGAATGTTAAACTGGATTAAATTTTCTTTTGCAGAACTATCCATAATGGCATCAAATGAAAATTCAATCATGGAAATGGGAAATTTCCCACACTTAGGGATAGCCTTTTAAAAGTCATAACTTTTGAGAAAATTAATTTTCTGTTGATGGCCTTCTACTGAGCTGCTTGAAAATCGAATTCCCTAACTTTCTTTTCAGAGGACACACCAAACCCAAGCCAGTTCCTGGGCCTGGTATTATTAATCAGATTGTTATACTGAAATTGTACTGCTACAGAGATGGAACACAAAACTTGGTATGTGAAATTCAGCTAAATTACTCACCAGGACAAATTAACTACGTCTAGTTTTCTGTTTGGCTTCCTATGCATCTTAGCTGCAGGTGGTTTTGGTTTTGTTTCCAAGAGAAATAGAGCATGAATAAATTAATCTGAGATTAAACAATTTCTCTTTTCCAACAGCTTTTGAGCTGACAGTTGAAGGAATTTCTTGGTCTTACAACTCAATTTGTTTTTATACAATTTGCAGGTTTTTGGTGAGGGACACCCATTCTGACAAAGGTCAGAGTGGTAAATCAATGGGTACTAATATGAACCAAAGCTGACAGTGACTAGGATGACCATGTATGATATCATTCTTTATTGCATTCACATTTCATTGCATAGGACTTTCAGATCTTACTTATTATGTCATTTTTCCTCTGGTTCTTGTTTCATGGGAACATGGAATTCAGCTTGTAAACTCTAGCTCATTTTCCTGCAACAGATCTCTATCTTCCACATTTGCTCCAAAGCAGAAAGTGCCTTTAGTTCTGCTTTTGGCTCCATTTATGGCAGAGTTTTGTAAAAAAAGCTGTCTTCTTTCTTCATGGGAAATCATTCCTACTTCTTTCAGCTCTTGCTCTTCACTGCTTTCAGTCATCATCAAAACTTCTTTTCATTTCAAGAGATATCAAAACAATCATCATTTAGATAGTCTGATTCAGTTTTTTTAATTTTACAATGTATTATGTATAAACTTCTAATATATGCACTTTTTTTACTTACTACTAGATTCCCTGTTTATTAATTAATTTTCTTTCTGCCTCTTATTTTATCTGTTAATAAGTATATATATATATATATATATGTATATATATATATGTATGTATATATATTTATCTGTTATACAAGTATATAGCTGCCATACTTCACAGTTCTGTTAGACTACAATTCTCTTCCACGTGTGAGCATTTTTTTATACTCTATTGTTTGGAGAAGTCTGTTTTTCATAACAACAAATAATTGATGATGTCTTATTGGCTGGCACAATTAATTTGGATGAACTCCCCACAACCAATATATCCTTCTTGTATTGCAAGCATGCAGATTGTTCTTCGCTGGCTATTGATATTCTCCTGCTCCCAGGGGTCACAGCACTCAGTGTTTTCAGATTATTTTCCAATAATAAAGATGAAGTACAGTACATTGGAGGACTTTGGCCAGTGTAGGAACATATAAACAGACACATAAAATGTCATAAGGAAAAACATGGATGAGTGTGATTCATTGTTGCTCTGTCTTAAGAGTATTAAAGAGATTTTATTTGTCTATTTTAATGCTAAATGGGCACATTTGGTAAAACAGCTGAGGTAAATAGAAATCATATCCTCTTGGGTTTAGCTACATCACATACATGAAATTATCCACTTTCATGTCTCACAACACAACTGAGCACAGTTGAGCTATCTCTTGCACAAGCCAGGTAATTTAGCTTCTTCAATAAGCTCATGGAGAAAGATCTGGTTTTCCTTCAAAAATTAAAACCCCACAATTTAGATTAAGAATTATTTTAGACTGAAGAAATTAAGTAGGGTTAAGCCACTAATAGTCATGAAAAATAAAGTGCTGTCTAGGTGACAAAGCAAATAATTCTGTTTGATACCATATATGAGGCAGTGAAGTACTTGGCATGAGAGAAATGGTTTCAAATAACTTCTGAGCTCTGCTAAAAGGTACTCTGGAGTCAACTTATGTTAACCTTACTTTGTGGATTTTTGAAATATTTATTCATGGAGTAGTATAGGACAGATTCTTCAGAGTCAAGAATAGGCCAAGCTTCCAAACTCAGGAGATTGTTCCCATCAGTCACTTCCAAAGGGTTTGAGGGAAAAACCAAATGCTCATCTTTATTAATGATCACAGAGAAAATATTATGAAAATATGTGTTCTTATATGTTAATCTGTGTGTTTGTTTAATATATAAGAGAGGAAAACTAGAAGATACCATATGTAAGTAGTTTTAGACAGAAAAAAATGCAGTGTTGTGAAATCTCATAATATAAAAATTCTTTAACCTCTCACCTATGAAAAACTGATCAAAGGATTGCACTTCTAAAGGAGAGAAGAGGGGATAACAGCATTAAACAACTCCCTTCAGATCTTCTGCCAGAAATCCTTGTGTTTGTTACCTTACTGAACCCAGTTACTTTTTCTAGTCATCTAATTATTATCACGCTTCCCTGCCATGAGACCTTATGCTTGCTGCCATATGTTATAAGCCAAGACCTACAAAACTAGCTGAAATTCACTATCTGCTTATTTAATTTAGATGTCTTTGTTGTAGTAGTTCTCATCAGCCCCTGTCTATCCTGGCTGCCTTGATGATTCATTTCGTTGCAGCTTTGAGAACAGCTGCCATAATAAAAAACTAAGAAAGGGTACTGGGGGTATTTGCTGATTCCAGTTTATGAAAATTGCAGCTGACACTGTAATTTTTTCAACTGAGAGAATGAGACACCTAAAATATTTCTAGAAAGATCAATACTCAAGTAGGTGCAGCTTGTGAAGTTACTGAAGCAATTTTCAGAATTTACTTTTTAGTAGTTATAATAAACAGGAGATGAAATAAAAATTTAATATATTCAACTGAAGTGGTAAGTTGGTTGTATCTATTAGAGCACTAGAATTCCATACAAGACTCTCTGTAAATGTATAGCTCACAAACTTATAATATTCTGCTAATTTGGAAAAAGGTTTTCAAATAAAAATAATTTTCATCACATATAAGGATTTTTTGTACTCACTTTCAGTCTTGCAAAGGCATTCAAATGAGTAGCTGCAAAAACATATGCCTTTGAAAGAGTAAAAGCACCATTTGATGCAGAGAAAGGGGTTCTGAAGAGTTTTTAACTGTTCTTCCTGACATTACTTTTTCACAGTACATTAGATACCCTCTCTTTCCTGTTATAATACCTGTTTATACCTAGCCTATAAAATAGATTAAATTTGTTGCAGTGTGATGCTTTTCATTTCATGCTGCCAGACGTCACGTGAAAATTCTTCATCTATTTCTTCTAGTGCATATGAATTCAGAAGTGATAAAACATTGGTGAAAAGATGAAAAAAGTCCACAAAATAAACAAAAAAATCTTAAGAAACTCAGAATGAAAATAATAAAGTACTAAATGAATTGGAAACTAACAAAATCCTTGTCAGCATTTGCAGCCTTATGATGTGCCCAAGTCCAGGTTTTGTAATACAGAGTGACTTTAGAATTACCTAACAATATAGGTAGGAAAGTATATTGATGTCTTCTGCAATAGGTATTATTGGCCTCTGAAAAGTCAAGAACAGAAATTCTGGTTCTGTTCTTTGTTTGAAATCTCCTTTCAAATAAAACACTATGGGCCTAGTACTTGTTGAGTCATTCTGTCATCTGGTGCAATAGATACCATAGGCTCTGTCTCCTTCCATGATTTACTGCTATTTCATCAGTTTTCCATTGCCTACTGCATGCCTGTGCTCCTTAGTCCTCCATAAAGCCACTATCTTCCAGTTATTTTCAGGATCTGCAAGACTTCCAGTATTTATTTATATATTTTTCAAATCTTCTGCTGTGTCTCTTTTGTGATACTTCTCTATCAAAAGGAGACTACCAAGAGTATGTGATCTTGAACCCAAATTTGTACTGCAAGTAATCAAAAGCAAACTGAGATAGCTAAGGAAAGTTCATTATTGTTTATATGTGTTTTAGTTTGAATGTACTAATAACAGACTTTAAAATGATTGCACAAGGGCAGAAAACATATATTGTATTTATATTGAGTATATACAGAGGACCTACAATTAAGGAAGCTCATTAGAAACAGCTAAATTTTTTTGGCAAGAGGGACAGGAAGGATCCAAAGTGCATGGGGATGAAGCACCCTCAGAAGGCATGTAATTCTATACTATGAATATGCTTAAATTCACTAGAAAGTTCTGTCCATCCTATGGACCTAATACGTATCACAGCACCAGATTGGACACCATGGACTGAAACATCTGCATAATATGCAAATACATATTTCTATTTATAATTAACAATTATAAGAGGGGTTTTTTTTCTACTTTTTAAAAACTTGTACTTTTTAATAAAGGGATTATTTGTCCTGCATCTGTGCAGACAAGCTTACCAACATCTTCATGAAGACTATTCAATTAAGAGTTATGTAAAATTTAAAATTTTCTGGGCTTGAATCAAAGAGACATAGCTCCTAAACTCAGCTCCTTTGATTCTCACTTGGTGGAAGTTTATGTAGCTGCACTGTGCAAATCTGGCCTTAGGGCCAGAGATGGGATGATCTGACCTAAGGTGCTCTATTTTGGATTAAAACAACAACAATTCTGGCACCATATAGAATTCTTTATTACTTTATTTATGTAAGTTGCCTTCAATTAGGCAGAGGAACTAATCTTGGAGCAACAGAATTGAACCTTAAACTGAGGGAAAATGTGTGATTTGCTCCCCAGTTCCCCTTTCTGGGACAGCACTGTGGTCTGTGGCCGTGTTGACAGGGCATGCCTGTCCCTCACTGTCTGTCTTTATTATGGTCTCAGCAGCACCACTGTTCACTGCTGCTCCCTCAATTACTTGTACAGACAAAACTAAGTAATGAAGAGTCCTGCTGGCACAGTGTAATTAATCCTCTGGAGTCCCATAGGCAACAAGCATCTGCACAAAAGGCTGACGAATCTGCCAAACTGCGCCTGTTTCTTGATTTGCAGCTCCATCACTCTGCTGGTATTTCTATACTTAAATGTCCTTTGTCATATAGCAGAAGTGAACTCTTCTTAGCTTGCAAGTGCTTGGAAGCCATTCTTTGCTGCCTGTGTGTTTTTAGAGCTGATTGTTTGTTTCTGGCCTTTTTGGCATTGCTCCTCTTCCCTTTCAAAATCACAGGGCAATACCCTCGCCTCATGTAAGCATGGAGAGAGCATTTTTTTTAATCAGCTGCCCTCTAGAGTTTAATGTTCATTACATTTTATATATTACCTTCAGCAAACTTCTAAAAGAATATTCTCTAACATGAATAATTACACTGTAAAAGTCTGCATTAAACACTTTGGATTAAAACAAGTCAAGTGCTAAAAAATATGATGCACAGAGAATGGATTTTCCATTTTCCTGATATAGATCTGACCTTTGATGTATAATAACCACATACTATGACAGATGACCTAAGCTGTAAACCACTACATGTAATAATGATAGATGTGTTTAGACTTTTTCTGACATTAAGCAAACTACATAACCATAAACATATTGTTAATACAGAGGGCACATTTTTACATTTTCTTGAGAAAGAGTATTTTTTTTCTTCTTTCATTTAGCAGTAACGAAAACAAATGGTTGTTTTGTGCCTATAGTCATGATTCATAAATGGGAAGTACTCATTCAAAATAGACTACTATTTTTCTCAATTAAAATGCAATAATGTTTGTTGAATTTGGTAGAATTTAGTGTGAAAAGTATATACTTGAGATCATAAGAGAATTCATCCTCCAGAAAAACATGAGAGCAGAAAAATGCTTTATTCTTAATTTCTTAATTGGCATAGCAATATTGAAAAAAATGTCAATTACAGTTTTCAACAATTACAGCTTGTGGGTTCACTGAAGCCAGTCAACCAATGCTGTAAGGAGGAAAAAAAAATTGAAATAAAAATTTTGAATATATTTTTGGAAAGACCAAACGAGCAAGAACCTGTTTTTGGAGCAAAAAGAAAGTGAATAAAATCTGAACTTTAAACCAAATTGCATTTTCTTAAGGGTATTCAAATGAATAACACAAAAGAAAAGGGAAAGAAAAATACAGTTTGAGTATTGATGGTAACAGCAGAAAGAGATCATAGAATCATTTGGGCTGAAATTTATCTTTTAGGTGTCTTTAAAGCCAGCACTGCCAAGTCCACCACCAAACCATGTCCTCAAGTGCCACTTCTCCATGACATCACCTCCAGGGATGGTGACTCAACTACTTCCCTGGGCAGCCTATTCTTACACTTGACATACCTTTTGGTGAAGAATTTTTTCATTATATCAAATCTAAATCTCCACTGAAGGAATTTACATGTGGATTATCAACGTTAGATTGTCATGTCAAACTAACCTATAAGTAATTTAGTAGAACTGATTATCTATTCAGGTAACTAATAGAACTTGGAGGGTTGAGCTAGTCTTTTTGGCATCAGTAAAGCTTTGAAACAGCACAGCTGGAGGTGTCTCCAAGGTGAGTGTCTTTCAACTCTTTCTTATTAAATAATTCCTTTTGAGACAAAATACTGCACTGATTAAGCACTTATACAAAAATTGGAAGCCATTATCAAAGCAGAAGATTGCAGACTTCATAAAATTAATTAAGAATTAAACAAACAAAGCCCCCCAAAAAAACCAAAAAACCACAAATCCCAATGCCAGGTCTGGCCCTTGATGATCTATAATAGAATGTTGTGTTCTAAGCTCAGTGAGCTTCACCCACATATGGGTTGTATTTAGGTGTTCTACCTGATCCACAGGCCCAATTAGAGCTGACCAGGGCATTCACTTCTAAAAATGCAAAATTTGATTCCGAATTGAATAAAAAAACTAAATAAAAAGGGGAAGTGGTAGTGCTGCGGCTATATAAGAGACCTCTTGTGCAAAATCCTGATCAGACCTAGTACAGAAAGCTGAACTGAGACTGAAAGAGAGCAGGAGAGGGGCTACAAAGACACTTAGGAGACCCTACCTTTTAATGGAAAAGGTTGGCTTGATTAACCAAGCAAAGATGAGAAAAAATGGCTTTATTTACAAATATCCAAAGAATGAAGAAATGCACTTCAAACTAAAGAATTGTTTTGGCACAAACAAAAAATTTTCTGAACTAGATATGAATAAATGCAGGCTGAAAATTAGATTAAAGTTGTTGACAAGTGGAGCACTTAGATTTTGGATCTGTTCTCTGAAAGTACGAGGATGAAAAAATTTAGCTGTTTTTAAACTGGAGATATAAAATGTGGTTTCTGTGATAGCAGAACTTGATGTTTGCTATTAGCTAAGTATTTTTATGTTCTCTTTTTCTCAATATTTAGGAATTTAATTCATACATCTTATATTCAAGACACAAAGAATAACCTACCATTTCAAACAGAGCACATTTTCCTTCTGGAGATTTTTTTTCAGTTTTGGTGTTAATAATTACAGATTATTTTAGAATGAATGTAGTCATTAAGGTTCAGATCTGCAAAAATACTTAGATATAGAAAAGGATAATTTTAAAATTTCCTGTTCTGCATTTGTAATTTAGAAACCTGGTGCAGTTATCAAAGTAATTATACTCAAATACTGAGCCAGCTCCTACATTGCAGTGCTTAAAGCACTACAATTCCACTGAAGATAGAAGTGTGGCTGATTCCTGAATACACTTCTTAGGGCATTATAAGCAGGCTCAACTGTTCCTTTTAAAACCAGGTGCTGGGAATTGTGGCTATCCTGAGTTTTCTCTTTAATTTACACACAATGATTTTTTTGCCAGTTCTCTGTGTAGGTAGAAATTGTGTCTTCCAACACCTCACTCAAATCAAGGTCAGCTTCTAGGCTGCAGTATGGGCTTGTCCTTCACTCGGAGGTTTGTCCATTTGAGCTCTGAAATACCTCTGAACGTGGAATTTATACAGGCTGTGCAGAGGAAACCTGCCGTGATGTTTAACTGGCCAAGAATATTTTCTTGTATCTAATTGCCAGGGTGACTCATGAGTCAGGATTTTCAGGTAGAACAGCCAAGGGGCACCAAGGACAGCACTGATTTCATAGAGAGGCCTGCATCTTGTGCCTACTATTCTGAAAAAATCTAGGGACGTATTTGTCTAGCAAAAATTCTTTCCATTCACTAGAGAAAATTAGAATTTTAATTTGAAGCTCTGAATTATGGCAGTTGACTTAATTGGAATGTATGCTGTGAAAAAGAAAAAATAGATTGTAATGATTTGGTTATAGATGTCACTGGGATAAAGAGACTAGTTGATTTAAGAGAATATGAGGCACGTGAGTACAACTCAAGAGGTTCATGATAGACATTTCTTTGGATTTTTGTTTAGAAATATATCACAGTTCATTAATTTCTGTATGTATTTTGCCCTTTTTTTTTTCTGTCATTGAGTTTCTTTGGTTGGTTATGTTCTGTCAACCTGCCACTTTGAACTTAGTCATTCATTTATTTGTATGTCACTTAAAGCATTGCCTTAGTGGTTAAACAATTATTTTCTGATGTATATTTACCTGTAAAATTTCCACACTTCAGTACATGGACCATCAACAACAGTTTATACCACTGCTAAAACAAGTCACTTGTATTGGTATTTATTGTTATAAACTGTTAATTGGACAGCCAGCTGTAACCATGATTTCCAGTGATCGCATTAATTGACTACATTTCACTGTGCACCTCAGGTGCCAGTAATTTGGCCACAATTTTTACAGGATTTATTCTTGTTCTACATGTGTGAGAACCTGTTGCTCTTTTGTGAAACTACACGATCAGTGGTGTTCCTCTAATTGGCTGGCAGAAGTGCAAAAAAGGTAAAAAAAATTGTTCTCCCCTGTAAGGACAAAGAATAAGATTCCAGCACTGTGCAAACTTTATATCAGGCACAGAAACCAAAGTTTTGTCTGGGGAAGCTGTGACCCACATATCCTTCGAGGTAGCATATGAGACTGCAGTTTTCTGCACCACCAGCCTCTGGTAAATACATTAGATAAAGCAAAGATTCAACACACAAGCATGAAGTAAGTCCACTGAGTTGTGCATTATTCTGAATGTTGCTGAACAGCAGAAGGTAATCATTCAGTAGAGTCAAGATGAATAAAATAAAAGGCTATCTCATGTTACAATTGATTTCAATCTGCTGAAATATGCACTGCACATTTTGATTAGCTGGGTAATGCAGTGTGTGCTTCTGCTGGGAAGGAGAAATCCAACACTTTATTGTACTTCTTTTGGCTGCCTATCCATTCATCAAAGCTTTCCTAATTTGCATTCTATTTCCTTTGATGCAATCAATATGAACAATAGAGGGTGTTACCTTGCATTTCTATACTTTGATCTGATTTGGCATTTGTGATCAACACAGTCTAGCAATGTTTCAGGTTAGAAAACATTTTGCTACTGCCATCAATTACATTGTTCAGTGACCTTCCTTCTCCCTGCTGTGCTTTGAAAACACATGTATATATTTCAAGATGTCTTTTTTGCCTACACTATTTGTTTTACAGGGCAACACACTGTGAAAATGAGAGATGGTAAACAACATCCTTAATGTTTAAGATGAAGAAGCCAATGGCTACTTATCCACTATTATATTCATGTACAGTTACTCTTACAGTGAATATAAATAATAATGCCATTAATCCTCCATGTCATAAAGAACTATGTGCATAGCCTCCAGCACTGTGGTATGCATTGCCAATTCCTGGGCTGGAGCTTTTTACTCCCCCGAGAAGATGTGTTTGTTGATGTGATCTCAGTTCTTGAAAATATTGAAATGCAATAAATCAGGTAGTGCATTATGAAATAAAAGTAGTGGTTCTTTGGTTGCTGAGGGCTTTTTGCTTGGTTTGATTTGGGATTTTTTGGTTCTAACTGGTGAAAATGAGGAATATATGGACATTTACTATTATTTTTATGATTATACCTAAGCAAATTCATTACTTGTGTGATTATTCTACAGCATATCCTTGGATGCATCACTTCCATGCTGAATACTTGAGTCCTTTCACTGGTAGGATGGGATAATAAAATTAATTTGTCATTACATTAAAATTCCCCACTATAAAAGAACCATGGGTGCATTGTATCAGCTCACAGGGTAAAAAAAATATATTGATGATAATTAAAGTCATGGGCACTTTCTCCACAAAGAACTGAGAGGAAAAAAAATGTTCAATTAAGTTACTATTCTCTCTATAAACATTATAACATCTTAAATCTAATTATGATACTACTTTTTTAATCATTAAGCAGACCAAAATACCTTTTGCAAATCTGGGATCAGAAGTAAGAAGCTCCAGGCTTCCCAGTCAAATTCCATCTGTAAGACATTTAATCATTCAAATTGTAAGTTTGCATGTGTACTCCTGTCTGGTGACATAAACCAGCTCTGAAATATTTTTCTCACTACCTTTGTATTGCTGTCTGATTTTCTATCCAAGAACTCTTATGTCTGAGGATCTGGGAAAATCAACTAGTCCTGAAAGCATCTTCTGAGCCTGGAACATCTGTTAATCCTGTTTCAGATTGCCTACACAAAGAATCAGGGGCTGGAGAGTTTTCAGAATGAAAGTCTTCAAATTAAGGGTAGCAAGCAAAGCAGAAAGAAATGCAGGACTTGTAAAGAAGAATAAATAAAATAAATAAACAAAAATGAGGTCTTGAAAATGCTTATAGAAAGTGGAAGTATCATGCCTGGATGTTTAATACAATTTTCTACATAGCTTACACATCGTTTTCCCAGAGAACCCCCCCAGAGATTCATTTGTCTTATTTGTGAGGAATACCTGTGTGTCCATGAGCATATGGGCATGCTAACATGAATGATACTAGCAAAGTACATTTACTTTTATCTTTAAAAGAGAAAAAACAGGTAAAATTTAATAAAGTGTCTGGTTTTATATGTAGGCTAAAAAGACTTGAAAATCTAAAGGTAACATCTATCAACTGTGATGGAGAGCAGCAGGGGAAACATAAATTTCTGTAATGTAGGTTATTTATTCTAATTATTACAGCAAACACTTGCTCTGAGGTGATGTATTTAAGAATGCAAACCAGTTTTCTTTGCCACCTCCTGCCTTTTCTCACAGTTAGACCTGGGGCTGAAGTTTTCCATTCTTTTCCTAAAGAAGGTGTATGTATCATTGCATTTCTTTTACTGATTAACATTTTTTTCTAAATCCTTTCTGCATCACAAGCTCTCCATTAATTTGTCTTTCTTCTTTTTACTTCTTTCACTTTCTTTCCTCTCTTTCCCTCTTTGACTCTACTTCCTAGTTCTAGTGTGTATAATATTCTGATCAAGAAAATCTCATGATGACACTAGAAATCTCACTAAAATGTCTAGACATTAATATTTCTCTCATTATCATGGTTCTGTTCATATTTTTAGGCTGTCTCTGGTTCTTTGTGTACTGGGTGTTTGTATTTAGGTGTTGGCAGCAGGGGCTGCAGTGCAGACTCTGTGAGGAATGGCCAGGACTGTCCTGTGCCAGATGTGGCCAATTCCAACTGACCCACCAGGCTGAGCCCTGCAGTCAAGGTTGTGGCATTTCTGCGAAAACATATTTAAGAAATGGACAGCTGAGAGAAATGAGGGGGTGGGAAATATGCAAGAAAAAAGCCTTCTAAAAAATAAGAGGAACTAAATATTTCTGAAATCATAGTGAAGTTGGATGAAAAATATGGCTTCCTGAAAAATTCAGTTCTTTCATACATAAATTTATCTGAATTACAATATTCTACACAAAGGACAAAGTTGAAAAGGGCGAACAGTAACAGAGACCCTGGAGAGGCTGTGGACAGTAAATTGTAAATGAACTCATTCAGTGCATCTCAAGGGAGAATGGCAAGTGGGATTGTTTTTTGTCTGCTTGCATTAAAGAATGAAGTCATGCAGAAATGAAGTGCTAATCTCTGCACAGCTCTTACCAGGTCTTGTCAGGAATTCTGAGCTAAACTCAGGCTTCTTGATACCAGAAATATACGGACAACTCTAAGAGTTTTTCAAGGCAGGTAGTTCAGAGAGAGAAGTACTGAAATGATTACAAACCAGGCAGATTGATTTCTGAGAAGAAAATAAAAAGCAGTATAAAAGCTAAATGTGCAACATACATAAAACAGCCACAATATGCTTGTAGAGAGAGGAGTTTGATTTTCCTTGGGTTATTCATTCTGCTTTTACTCAAGCAAAGTGTGAAAGATGTGCCATGATATAAAGAAAAAAGCTAAACCTACCATCAGGATAAATGCTGAACAGTGACTTGACTTATGATTTAACTCCAGATAGAGGGATGTACATGATATCTTTTTGAATTTTCACTCTAACAAGCATTGCTAGTCTCTGATGAGGGCAGAATGCTTGTGGCCAGTGGAAAGCTTCTTACATTAGGTAATTCCTTGTAATTTTTCTCATCTATCTAAAGTCAGAGAACCAGGCAGCAGAAATTAATGCCTCAGAAGGAGGACCTGGTTCCTTAATGAACAAGGCCAAAGAGGGAAATGTACTTTTTCAATAGAAAACTTTTTTAATAGAAATGCTAATATATTTTGTAACTCCATTGGTTTAGGTCTTAAAATGACCTTTTCATAGTTTCTTATTCATGCTTTAGACCTCACTCCCAAGTAACAGAGAACTTGACTCCAAAAGCAGTCCCAACTATCAAACCAGGAGAAAAAGATGAGCTCCTTCATTCCTCATGCAATCATTTCCTCGCTGTAATTTTTCTGTAGGAGTTCAAAAAGGTGTGTTTTGTGAAGCAGTATTGCAAAAGTTGAATGACAGGCATCTATGGTTTCTTTATACTGAAAGTAGGCCACCTTCAGTATATTCATCAGTTCACATGATAGTCCTCTTGATGGCAGGTAAAAAAATAATAAATAATGCACAAAGGACGTTAATCTGTTTCCAGAATATTTTAATAAATAAAATGTAAAAAAACATTCAGGTCTTGGGCTTCTTGCCAGAGCCTGATGTGAGAGAAATACCAAAATCACATGAACCGCCTCTGAAATCTGTTAAGCTGCTTGTTCTTATTTCAAATTTGTATTTATTTTTTCCTTTTATAGAGTGTGATTTGATTTCATACAGGAATCACACTAATAATATAATGAATTTATAACAAAAGATAAAGTGAAACATCTCTACCAAGGGAAATTATTGTTGCATCAATTTCTAATTATTCCTCTTATTAACCTTTTTTTGTGTCTAGTACTGGAGAGAAAAAAAAAAAAAAACAGAAAATCAGCTATGCCTTTTGTAGAGTGCTCATATTGGAATGAACTGTACACGGAGGAAGCTGCACACATTAAGACCTGAAAGTTCTACTACTCAAGGAGCAGATACTGAGAAAGGATGCAAAATGTTTCCCTTCACTTGCATGGAGCTCCTTTGTGTCAGTGCTTTCCCCAGACTTGTGTATTTCCTAGTGAGCTGCTCTCCCATGCCACCATGGCCTCTGCAGCCACCTTTACTCGTTTACAAGAGGATAGATCCCTGTGTAAGGACCAGAAGAAGTACAGAACTATGAGGAGAAATACTTTGCACCTCACTAGAAGAGGTAGAATATGCCACCACCTGCAACTGAGAGAGATGCTCTCTGTATAGATATACACAACTAAAAGCAGGAATCAACATTGCTAAGGGATTGATTAATTAAAACAAAAACTGTGCATTTTTCTGCTGTTAATCAAATGCATTTCATAGAATCAAAACAAGCAGTAACATTGTCTGTAGACTACTAATCAGTGTAAACAAAAGCAAACACAAGTTAACGTGCAACTCTTTTGAAGCACAATATTGTATTAGCATCATTGGTTCAGCCTCAGAAAATTCTTGTTCCACTTTTCATCTCTGACAGGTAGTTTATCCATTATCTTGAATGATTTTTTTTAAAGGACTGCAGATAAATGGATGCATCTGTCCCAGTTTTTCTATTTTGATTCAGGCTATTGGAAACATAGTACTTACATTTATTTATATTTAGTGGCTTACTAGCCCAAAAATGTCTTGGTTAGCTAATAAATGTTATCAATATAGAGTAAGATATTTCAATAATTGGGAAAAATCAACAATAGAAACTAAGTTCAATGATCTTAAGAAATATTAAAAATATGTTAGGTAATGAAAAAAACCCCACAGAAACTATATGATATCACACAATGTTTTAGAAATTGTTTAATTTTCCCAAAAATAAAAAGTGGCAATGCTTAATTATAGTCTCAGAATCATGTTTAAATCCTAATGGATGCTGGAGACATTATTAAGGTAAATATGTTTTTACAAAGGTGGAAGAAGCAATCATTAAAAATATTGAAAGTACACACAGTAAAGGATATATTATATTCCGTATAGCTTTTATTTTTTACTGAAAGAGGCAGAGTGGGGATCATTGTGAAGCTGAGAGCTCTGCTCCTGGAAAGTATGAATTGTAGAAATATTACAGTATAAATCAAATTGTGGTTAAGTGTGTCTAACAGAATTGTATTCTTTACAAAAAGGTTATAAAATTGACACAGTCAATTGCTGTCTTCAACTGTTGCTCCAGGTTGTGCATTAATATATTCACTTTTTATAAAAGTTTTTGTCCCATCCTTTTGGATCCACTGTGTGAAAAATCCTGGAATCAGGAAAAATAATCTTCTTGTCACAGATGAATGTATGATCTTCCTGAGTGTTTCCTACAAAAAAGGAGAAAAAACCCATGTGTGTCAGGTTTCTGGTTATTTAGTTATGTTTGCCACTGTGACTCAGTTTGGTAAATGTTTTTTTCTCCTACTTGACAAGTTTTAGGATTGTTCTGACTACAGCTATAGGTTTATGGATATTGAGAGTTATGTACTGGTTTGGGATAGCCTTTCTACTTCCATTGTGCACAGAAGTGGAGCAGTTTCTAAGTGGTTCTACATGAGAGAGCTCATGGCTGGGTCCTGAGGCTGAGCAGTGAAAGGCAGCATGAATTCATCAAGCACTTTTCGGGCAACAGTGGCCTGTTTAAACCTTCTTAAAGTGCTTGCAAGTTTAAAAACTGACTACAACAAAAATCTCTCCCCAAACAATGAAATAATGTGAAATATATATAAAAAAAGTTTATATTGGAAAGTACAGAAAGCATCAGATATGACCTATGTTGCTATAGTTCCAGTGAATATTGTAAGGCTCTGAAATCATTCTCTGTCTCAGATGGTGCCACAACTGTGATTCTGGGGATTTTTAATTAAATTGTTGATTATATGTCTATGTCTATGTCTATGTCTATGTCTATGTCTATGTCTATGTCTATGTCTATCTATATCATATCTATATCTATCTATATCTATATCTATATCTACATCTATATCTATATCTATATCTATATCTATATCTATATCTATATCTATATCTATATCTATATCATATCTATATCTATATCTATATCATCTATATCTACTATACGTCTATAGATATCATTGATATCTATATATTTATAGCTATATCTATCTTTATCTTCCCTTCTTCTCCTGTATCTCCCCTCTCACTGTGTTTAACCTCCTTTTTTTACTCTAATCATGTTCTATACTGCTTTCCTACTAACCTTTTTAACCATAGGACTAGTAGATGATGCCAAGTTATTCTGGAGTCCTTCTGTGTTGATTTGAAGTGTTTGTAAATGCCAGATCAGTTTTCTTTTAACTTCTGCAAGCCAGGAAATCAAAAACACTTTTTTTTTCCCTCCTAGCATATCACACAGGTTGCTAACTCATGAATATGCCTACTCAATCAATTCTGATCACTCCCTGCCTTCTGAAAAATAGCATCAGCACTTGCAGTTATGTTGATATCATAATTCCAGCTGTTTCAACATTCCTTCAAGTTCAAACTTACATATTCTACAGGTCCCATGAGAAGGACCCTTCAGAAAATCATGTACCTAAGAATTTGTCCAAGAGTATTTATATGCATGAGATTAACTATGTTTTGAATGCATATAGAGTTTTAAAATGTTGATATTGACAACAGCTGAGGTCAAATCTACACCATTTTCTGATTATTAAAAATGATTATATTTTTTTTCACTAGTTCAGTCAGCTCCAATAACAGTCAAATTTTACTCTTAGCGCTTAGAATATGACTGACATAGGAAAAATCAGCATTTAGAAGTAGAAAAATCAAACCCTGTAGTGGAAGAAAACGTCTCTTGCCTTCTGCAGGACACTGTGAGCAATGGAGAGGAAACAAAACAAGACATGACATGGTTCCTGACTGCAGTTTTAATGAGTTCCACTAAGGGATCTCTTAGGTTTTTCGACAAACATAATGCTTTAGAAAAATACATCTAATTGAAGGGCAGTTTTCCAACCATCTTTGTTTTAGCAACCATGACACATTAGGGATAAGTGAGGAAATAGTTTTCTCTAGTAAATACTCTCAATAAATAATTACAAACAATTCAATTTATATAACATAATCCTTTTTAAATTAAGAGTGGTTTACAAATAGATCATAATTTACTTTTAATATATTATTCCATTTTCCTTATGCAATTTGGAAAAATAATTTTTCAGCTGTGGACCCCATATAAATTGGGAGTTTTTTTACTCAGTAGAGGACAGCTAGTTACTGCCATCATATTGCATTATCTCTTCTTTCAATGATGAACATTCATAGTGCAGCAGAGCAGGTATCAGCTATTGAATATCACTGATAAATTATTTATAGAGACTTTTTGGAAACATTTTCACCTACCTCTATCACCATTTAGCCAACAAAACCAAGCACTCTGTTCCTGTGGATAATGCAAATTGAACCTAATCTTTTGTTTTACAAACAGCAAAATCCAACAGTCCTTCAGTAATGAAAAGAAACATTCTTTAGCTCAAATACCTATAGAATTCCTTGTAACAATATTCTTCTAAAACTAGATTTTTCTTGAACCAAGGTTTCAAGGCTAAATGTCCTATTTTGAGATTTCTAATAGAAGAATATATACACTTATTTTGTGAATAGTTATGTTTGTATTCATATTTCTATGTATGTTACATGGGCACTAAGATACTGAATAGCTGTAGCTTTATTTTAGGATACAAGGTGGTGCTGTTTCTTTTTAAAACTGAAAATAATGTGTTGATGTGATCCTGCAGAAAGCTATAGTAGGGACACAATATCTTGTCAAGTGTTGTTCTTTTAAGAAGCCAACTTCTCTATATCCAGCTCATTTAAACTGTTATGCATTTAAATAAGACATACATGCATATGTGTAGTCATATGCATATATATTCATACATTTCAATAAGCAGGTTTAAAGCAATAACAGAATGTAACTTTGTACTTAATGGTGAATTTGAGTATTTTTATGCAGAGTCAGTGTCTTACATTAAAATTAACCTACATTTTGTTGTGGAACTACAGTGCTGGCAACTTAAAGAATGATGCTTTTCTCTACACTGTACATGAGTGAAAGATATTGGAATATTTCAAATTCTAATTTGAAAAATTTATTCAAATAAATATTAAATTTATCTGGCCTATTTACTTTTTTGCCTTTATGGCAATTAAGACCTCATAAAACAATGTCAGAGCTTTTATTTTTTAAATTAAAGCCTAGAAATGTGAAAAGTTACTTCTCCCCAGTACTATTACCAACATAAATTTTATACTATAAATGGCAAAACTCATTTTCTGACCTGTGTGATTGCCAGTGTTGCCATATTTTAAATCTTTTTTATTTTTACAAAGTTCACTAGGCTGCCAGATGTTGATAATTATAATCTTTTTGAGAGGGAGAATATATTTGAGAGTCAGGCCCTCATGCAAGGTTCATTTGGCCCTTTCATGGCCCTTCTGAAAACTCACATTTTGTAAAAGAATTCGAGGAACCTTAGACCGTGGGTTATTGAAATATCAGGCTAAAAGAACAAAAAGAAACTATTGACTTATATACCAATGTGATCATGCTGCTTCCATTATCATAGATTTTTCAAAATGCCCATCATGTTAAGATCCATGATCCTGAGAAGAACTTGTGTTATAGTTATGCTGTACATCAGTACAGTTCCACTGAAACTGATGTGATAAATTACATAAGACACATTCATGGCTAATTCTTTGCTGAACTGCAGACCTTAACTTCTAGAGATAGTGTTAAATTACATTGCTCATCTTGACAACAGATTCTTCTTATATAATCTGGCTGAAAATAAGTATTTTCAGACACCTCCACAACATGCCCAAGTTCTTACATCCTGAGTATCCTAGACAGCATCTTCTGGAACTAGAATACTTTGTATTAAGAAGACTGTTAAAATATAATATAAACATCAATGGGTTTGTCTCTTGTTTGGTTTTTTTTTTTTCCACTTGTGGCTTCTGTTGAACTGTAGCCCAGGCAAAAGTTTTATGGGTCTGTCCCTGCAGTTACATAAAGTTATTTTGAACACAGCTGTACAGAGTCCTAATATTTGATTTCAGTTTACCTCTTTTTTTCTGTATGGTTAGATCTTTAGCATCCCTCTTTAGCACCTACTTTTAACCTGTAATATCTATATACTTGTGCACAAACCATTTATATCCTTTTGTAAAATAGTCCTAGTGAATCCTAAAGACTTAGTTACCTAAGTAGGTAATTAAATCACTTCCACCAATATGAATAAACACAAAGAAATCAGATTTCAAGCCCAGTGGCTGTTTACCATAAACTGTTTAATGAATTATTATTTAAATCATTAGGCCAGATAAAAAGCCCTTTGTGGTTATGCCTAAACAGAGTAAAGTGATTCTCATATTACAGAATAATAATGAGGGGAACAGATCTTTAGGACATACTCAGAATACAGTTTAATAAAAACTTGCAGCGAGATATAAATTCTTTTCACTTCTGATGCCATGAGTGATACTTCCTAATACTTATTTTTGATAAAAATCATTTGGCTTGAGCAATTTTTTAACTTAGATTTCAATCAGGATTAAAAAAAAAATAGAAAAGAAAACAGAATAGCAGCATACCTAGATAATTCTCTGTAAAGGATCTCTCTCTCTGAAGCTAATGCCAGCTCTAAGATAGGAAGTGCTCCTTCGGGGTTCTGCTGTCCACTGCTGTACATTTGTCTCTCAGTTCTGCTACAAATTAACAAAAGCTTTTGTAAGCCACTACTAATTTGAGAACATTTAAGCAAACATGATAGAATTTCCCTTTTGTGACATATCTCTCTTTTCTAATACTTTCTTTTAGGCTGACTTTTTCTTTCCTTTTTATCAGGTTATCAAAATGGATATATCTGTTTAAAGAGCAGTGTAGAATGGCCAGAATTATGATAAAAGGTATAATTTTCTAGCAAGTAAAGGTCAATAAAGCTAAGTCATAAAGCTAGATGACTAAAGTAAGGTTAATTTATCTGGGTCTAGTAAATCTCTACTCAATAAAAGGTGTAGAAATCTAAGAGGAAAAGAAGAAATAATTGAATCAGAAATGTGTACTGCAGCATTATCATATCTTACATAAAAATGTAGCAGTAGGAATAACACTAGTTATGGGAAAAATTACCTTACTGAAATGGATAAAGTTGTCTCTAGATAATGATGAAGACTAGACAAAAACATGATTCTGACAGCTTCTGAGTCCTAAGGGAAGAGTTTGAGGTAATGGAAAAAGTTTTGTCTTTATCAGGATGGAAGCACAATTGTAATCTCCACTGAGTATTGTACACACTTGTAGTGCAGGGGGGAAGGAATAGATCTGCAAGCAGCAGAAATTATTATTTAGAGCATGGGTATATATTTGAAGGTAAAATTCACAGATTTTAAATACATATGGAGTCACATACTAGCACATTAGCTATGAAACATAGCTCCTTTCCCCATATGAGCTAATGATTGATGGACAAAGGGGAAATTGGAGCTTTTGGGCTATACACTAGAATGCATAATGCATTACATTTTCCAATTATGCTTATCACCTAGTGGAAGGTCACCAGCAAGCATAAAATTGAAATGCTCTGATTGAGCATGCTGTCCAGGATTTCCCATTTGGGGTTTGTTTTTTTTCCCTATCTGCAATTTCCCATTATGCATGGTCGTTTTCACACTGTATTCATAAGATACAGGTTCATTTTTGTTCTCTTTCTGATTATTTATGATTACTCCTCACATCAGGAGGTCTGACCCAAATATCAATGAAGTTTGCAGTCTTGTTGACTTTTATGTTGATTTTAGTAATCATTCAAAAACCTTATACATTAAAAGTAACTTTCATTTAAATATGAGAGTGATGTAAGGGATTGTCATATTTTTTAGCAGTTAGGGAAAGGTTAGCAAATTTTGTTTTGCTTCATGATAATTTCCTTCATAAGTTAATTTGAAAAACAGTAAGTTGTTCAATCACTAAGAATTAACTTGAAGTCTTTGGGATATATGCTGGCCACACAGGAGAAAATTAATTACATGAAACCAATAGATTCAGGGAATATTAACATATGTACAAAACTGACATCCAAATCTGACATAAATGACCACATGAAATAAAGTTTGTTAGACAGGAACTCCTTCTTGGTTTCCCTGAATTAGACAAAAATATTAATATAGAGAGATGTCGTTTGTTTTTTTCACCAAGATCATGGAAAGGACAGCTGCCATTGTTAGTGTTATGTGCAAGTATAATATGTTTGGTAAGTGAGGCTTGATTTAAGTCTATCACTGACAGGAGAGGTTCCAAATGTCCAGTTTTCATTCTCAGGCAGATGCCTTAAACAGTATAGCAACCATCTGGCCCTGGCAATGATAGAATATTAGCTTTAAAAAACACATAAGTGAGCAGTGAATGCAGATATACATTTTTACATATACACAAAAATCTTCACATGAGACATCTTTCTTAGGGATATCATTTGCATTCTCTTTTATGATGAAGTTTACATGAAGTCACACTGTTTCTTAGTTGAAAATGAAATTTGAAGAAGCTACTACTTCTTTTCTCGCACTTGATCTCACGAAGAGTCAAACCCCTTACATTCATCCAGCAAAGCACTTAAACACACACTTCAGTTTAAACAGTGAAACACAATCAGCCAGGAGTATGAACTTATTTAGAATCACCCAAGTACAACCCTGGACAGTTAGTTCCTTGAAGCACCAAGCCCTTACGCTCTACAAGCAGCAGACATGAATGCATTGTTTAGTCTTTATGGGAGGAAGAAAAAAGATGCATAGGTCTGTTAGTGATTTTCAGTGTACATTGTAAACATCTGCAGCTGCACTATTTTTAAAGCTTGGCTTATTTTTCAGCTTTGTGAAAGGTACTGCTTGGTTTACAATGCATAGCAAATCCAATTAAGGGAATGGAGCTGCTGGAGTTCTTTTTACATTGAGATCAAAACTAGCTTTGCTAAACCATGTAATTTTTTCCAGTAAGCATAGAACAGAGACATTTACATGCATTAAAAGGAGTTTCTCTGTGCAACAAATGTTAGACATTAGCCATTATCTTCTTCTAGTGCTGTATTTGTCATTCATATGAAAGATCTGAATAATTGTATAGTGAATGAATCTCAAGAAGAACATCAATTACAGGTACTGAGGGAAATACTGGAATTCTGAATCCCATCTTTTTTATTTATTGTCATTGTACCCATTTGTATTGTCTGTGAATGTGTCTCTAAATATTTCCACTTGTCCATACACTTTAATGACCACACTTGTAAATGGTTCTTTCACAGTAAATTTGGTACTGTTATTTCCTCTCTCTTCAGTGAAAGGAAAAAAGAAAAAATGAGGGGTGTACCTTAAGGCATAGAAAAAGAAGCAAAGCAACAAATTTCTTACATGCCTGAGAATTTTGACTTGGCATTTGGATGAGGTGACATGGAAAGGTAGGCAGAATGAGAGATAACATATCTAAACCTGTTTGTACAATGTGAGATCCCCTGTTCGTTCCAACTGTCTCCAAGCAACAACAGCAAAATCTCTGGAGTTAATGTACCAAAAAATAAACCAAGGCAGAACATTTCCTTTTTAAAAAAACCTCACCTTTGAAAGAGAAATGCAGAAGGCAAGAAAGGAAAGATAAAGAGATCTCCTTCTGTTAGTTTAATACATTTTGATTCTCTTAGGTATCACAGGGACAATCTTGATTTAGAAGTGTGTGGATGATAAGGAGCAGATGCTAAACAAGGTATGCTTTCCTCAGATGAACCAAGGTGAATTTTCTGCTATGGAATCCGGCATAAATGAAAGAGATTAGATTAGTAATAATTCATGTTTCTTTAGGAATATTTCTGCTAGCAAAGAGGAGGGGAGACCACTGTGTGCTTTTGATGAGTTTCAGTTTACTTTTGAAGCTTCTGAATACTCTTTGAAGGGGATTGGAGATTAGGAGAATGAAGATAGTTTTGAAATATTTAATTCTATCACTCTTTCTTAAATTCTTCTTATCTACAAACAAACAAACGAACAAGCAAGTCAATTTTATTATATGGATACACAGCACTTTAGATCTGTACACATTGCTGTATTTATGGATTTAGCCCTTCACTAAGATGAAATTTATCAAAGTACTTTAGGAAAATATTACCATCGTTACCTTTCACAAAAGCAGAGAGAATTACTTTAAGAAATATTCACAAGTCCTCGCTTCTCTAGTAGTTTTATTACAATCCTTACATGATATCAGTTAAATTAATAACTTGATATCATTTTGTACTAGTTAAGTGATAAGAAACTAATTTGCACACATGAAGAAAGAACAGAGAAACGATGGCATGAGGACTAAATAACATGCTTCAGCTTATCCCAGGCCATCTGGGACAAGAGACCCTCCATCTCAACAAGAGCAGAGGAGCAAAGGGGCAAAATGAAAATCAAGAACCCAAATCAAGGGATCTGGAGGAACATCCACCTTGCCCAGGGCCCTCCTGGAATTGTCCCAGCAGAGTCATCAAATCTGCTGTTCTGGCATGAGACCCACCATAATGATGGGGAGCAGGTCTCTGGACCACCTTCAGACAAGGAGGGGGTTGCTCTTTAGCAATGTGTAATGCATTATTTGATGCATGGAAAAGGCATGTTTGGTATTGCACAGGGCTCATTTTAGCCTCCTTTAGGGGAGTGCCATGGTTTGACACTGGCTAGAAGCTAGACACCCATGAAAAATTATTCACTCCTTTTCCTATGCTACAGTTGAGCAGAGGAGAGAGACAGAAAAATTAAAAGGCTCATGGGATGAGATAAGGCTTAGGAAAAAAGACTCTAAGGGCAAAATACACTCAAAAGTTAAAAGGTATAAAGAAAAATTTATTAACAGAATTAAAAGAGAAATGAGAATTAAAATAAACCTTTATAGCACCTTTCTCATCCCTTCTAGCCTTCTTTCCTTCCCCCTGACAGCGCAGGGAGACAAAAAAATGAGATTTTTTAGTCAGTTTGTCACTTTTAAAAAATCTTTATTCAGTTGGCTTAGGTGGGGGAGCCTCTTCTGTTATATCGTGGGGTTTTCCCCACAGAAGACAGTTTTCTGTGAACTTCTCCAATGTGGTTCTAATTTTTATGAGTAGAAGTCCTGCCTGACCTGCTACAGCTTAAGTCCCTCTCATGGGCAATGCGGTCTTCTCACAACTGCTTGCGTTGGTGATTTTAGTTCATGAGGTGTAGTCTTTTAAGGATGATCTGTTCTACTCTAGAAGCAACTACCTTCTTTCTCTATCTCTGAAAGAAAAGGTTTTTTTCTTTCTGTTTGAGTTTCTCACTAGATTACAACTTTTTAGCATCCACACTCTCCAGCATGAGTATTCTTTTTCATGGGCTCTAGGTGAACTCTGCATGCCCCCATGCACTTCATGAATTACAAGGAAACAATTTGTTGTATTATAGACTTCACTACAGTTTGCAGAAATATTTCAGATGCCTGGAGCACCTCCTCCTCCCCCTTCCTCTTTTGCACTGACCTTAGTGTCGTCACATTGTTCTCCTCATGTGTTTTCACTTTTTTCTTTTCTCTGACTCGGGAAAGAATTGGTGTCAGTAGGTTTGTTTGTTCCCAAGTTCCATCACTTGAAAAGTTTTCATGGAGTTCTGCAATGCTGAAAAAGTTGATCCTGTCTGGGCTCCACATCAGGGAACTGCCCACCACGCCTCTGGCCACTGGCCACAGGGTCCCCTCTGGCACCATGCAGGCTGTGCCAGCTGCCCTTGCTCTTCTGTTTGCAGCACAGTTGGTTAAAAGAAAGCAAATAAACTTCATTGCTAAGCAAGCAAGTAAAATTTACTTGCTAAGCTAGTAAAATTAATTGTGAGCCATGCCGAGATGAACAGTGGCTGTGTGGCCTTGGTCATGCCACTGTGGCTGCAAGGCTGCTCCCAGAGCCAGGATCCCCCTGGCTGGGCACACTGAGATGGGGCCTGTCAGCCAGGAAACTTCCCACTGGCAGCCTCTCTACCCCCTTGGAGGAAGAGAGAGAGCTTGCATGCATTTTTTCATTCTTAAATATGTCATTGCAGAGTGTTACTAACTTCTCTATAAGGGCCAGCCAGTATTCCTGTCATCAGAGCCTTCAGGGATTGGCTCAGATGGACACAGTAGAAGTTTTGAGGAGCTTCTCTCTCAGAAGCAGCCTTTGTGGTTTCCTGCACCCCCACTCCAAAAAGCCAAGCTGTGTTAAAATAACACAGGAAAGAACCAGAGGAAGAAAAAGGGTGGTATTTTGTGTGTAGGAACAAGTGTGAGAAATAGGGGGATTGTCATATGAATATTTCATTGGTAAACACTTTTTTCTGTCTATAACCTGCCCTCTGCCTGATCACCTGTTTATCATCTTTCCTCATTTTCTTCACCAGCTATTTTTCCATAAGGGGCTCTTTAGCCTGTGTATGTCAGGGGGTCAGTGCAGATGTTTGAGTGAATATGTGTGAACAATAGTCAAGACCAAGCTGGAGGAGCCAGTTAGTAGGGAAAGCATCCTGAAAGCCAGGAGGGTGGGGTGTGTGGGCCTCAAAGGGACACCTCTGGGAGGGGAAGTGTTTCTGTCTCCAGCAACAAGAACACAGGTAAGTTGGATCAGAGCATGTGTGTGTGAGTGAGAGGGTCTGTACCAGACACTGGAGTGGGACTGAGGCTGTGGGGGCTTGTATACCAGAAGCCAGCAGCTAGAGAGACTGGGATCAAAGAACAGCTTCTGGGCAGAATGAAAGTCTGAGCCCAGCTGCTGGATGTGCCCACCTTTTACATACATAAACATTTTTGCACTGCCAGAGCTTCATCCTGCTCAGTCAAAGTGGGGAGAAGAATGAGAGCATTGGTGCACTTGGTGCTCCTCTAAGTGCTCTGTGTGTCTGCTGTGGTCTGTGGCCAAACTTTTGCATATGTATATATACACACATATTGGGGATAGCATAAACTGCTTGTCAGGTATTCACACTCAGACTCCTGGAGAGATTGGGAAACTGAATCAGACCCTAGAGACTGTCACAGGAGTCTGGGAAATGCAGGAGGAATCCTCCAGGTTTCCAAACTTGTCTGATTGTGTAATCTCTGCATCACTCAAGATAGAATACCACCTGCAAGTCAGAGAATTGAATTATTTTTTTTCTTTTTTTATCTTTTGATCTTCTGCTACCTGGGGTGTTTCTATTCATTTCAGACGCATGACTGCAAAGTCAATGTAAAGTTGATTTGTCTCTTTATAAATGTGCAAAGGTATCCAGAAATGACTTTTTTGCCAAAGCTTAATAACATTAAAATTCTTTTCAGCTGGCTGAAAATATTAGGATTTTATTGGTTTGTCACTTTTTTTGCAAGAACAGAAAAAACCAATAATGATGAAAGAGAAGCAGAAATATAGATTTTTGTGGTATTTTGGCAGCCTTTTTTCTTTAAATTTTTGGTTTAAAGTATGTTTTCAAATCAAATCCCTTTATCATGCTACTTTTTAGAAATATGTTCATTATGCCCAACACAGATTCTCAAGAAATAAGAAAACATAGTCACTTGCATTTTACAAACAAAGTCAAATCAATAAGGGTGTTCCAAAGCTTAAAACTATGTGTCCTGCTTCACAAAGAAGTTCTGCTTTATTTTCAATCATTTATGACCTTTGCAGTGGGATATTGTGTGCTTCACAGTAGTAAAGTTCAGCATAAAGGAGGCAGCACGTCTATGTCAGCTTGCAAATTCTTCTGTCATGTCTTTGAGGCTGCTGTATCTGTTTGTTTTACAGAGATGCTCATAACCAAACCTACCACACTCACCAAAGAACACTCAGATTGTACTGTGTGAGCAGCAGACACCTCGGCTGGCACTCATGAGGGAGTGACCATAGGAAAATTGAGGCGTTTGGTGCTAAAGTTGATCTCATTTAGCTCTTCCCTCAAAGCAGAATGAACTGCTCCTATTCCATTCCAGACAGACCTTTACCTTGTCTGTTCCTAAAGCCCACCAGTGGCACGGATGACCCTGCTTCATCTGTTATCCTTGGATATGGCTTTCTCTTCCAAAACACTCTTGTGTTTCTCCAAGTTTCTATGAATATTTTGTGCTGCAGTTTTCCAGTTTTCATATCCACTATGGTAAAATGAAAAAGCTTCTTCACCTGCAATGGCTTCTTTTGTACTTGAATAGTACTGTCCTTTCTCCTTTTTCTTAGACTAAACCACACATGACTTTTAAATAAATTATGTATAGTATTTTCCTCCTCCTGTATTAGTGCCTCATGCCTCTGGAGGATCTTATACTTGTTCAGAATCTTTTTACCTATCTTGCTTACAATATTGTCATATTAATCAATATGAAAATCCATCTAATAGTCAAGATGCATATATATCCCTACAACCTCTTTCAAAACTACAAGAGCTAGTTAGTTGTAGTAAGAAATGTACTTTGCTTAACATGGTTTAGTCTGACATATATATATATATATATATGTATATATATATGTATATATATATATATTAGTTTCTTGTTATCTTCCCCATGTTTACAAACTTGCTATTTGGTTATTGGTTTTGGAGTTCTTTTGAATTTATAATCTATAATCTTTGAAATAGTCTTTGATGTGCTGAAGATCAGCACAACATTTTTTCCTCTTTCTAGTTTTTTGATCCATTTGCCATTATCCACAAATTCTCAAGTGTAAGTGATGTCATTTCAGAGATTATTTAAGCCACCTGTATATTGACCTAATATGAAAATCATGAGACCCAAAAAATCTGAAAAAAATGAAACACGGTCTTTTAATTTCAATTTTATCTTCGAAGAACTCAGCATTTGTTATTTGTACTAATTGAGTTATTTTCCCTTACACTTTAGGAAAATGTTTCCTAAATTGTACTTAGCCCACTTGTTTTTTACTAAGTGTCCCCTCTTGTGGAGCAGTGACCAGTTGTTGCCTTGTTTGGTTTTCTTCTCTTATTACTTTGGACTTGATTCTTGACATTTTGGGTATATCTTTCTATCTGGGTCCCATTTCATATCTGTCAAATGAAATTCCAGCTGGTTCCAAGGAGATTGGTTGATTTGACTTTTCATTCACTCTTTGCATGCTTTCCCCTTGTTTTTGAATCAGTGAAAAGCACTGTACTTGTCCAAGTAGGTCTCTTGTTGCATCTCTTAGCTGTCATAGTTTACATGAATACCCTAGAAGTAATTTGTTTTGGAAAATATAAAAAAATACCATTATGGGTTTCTTTTTTCTCTCTGACTTCCTTCTTGTGCAGTGTCTCATATGAATTGGATTCATTCATTGAGAACAATTTTCCTAAGATTTTCTTCAAGAATCATAACAGGTTATGAAGATAACTCCCTAACTATCAGCTCTTAAGCAACCTATCCCTACTGATGGGGAATAAATCTACAGAAATTGCCCCCCCCAACTGTTCTGTTTCTTTCTATAGCTTGTCTGTCACATTTTGTAGTATTGGACATTAGCCTTAATTGACCTAGAGTCAATTTCGAATTCTAAATCTACATATTTTAATATAAACAGTGCTTTGAAACGTTCAATTGCACTGAAATGTGATTATTCTTACTAATAAACTGCTAGAATGGATCATGTCAAATCTATTCTAAATTGTTACTGAAAAATCAGAGCATTCTAGGAGTCATTCCCATTAAGCAGTTTCATGCAGTTATCCTTTTCTGGAGAAAAAGAGAGTTACTCTAGAGACATGACAGTTTTGTGCCAGCTGGTCTTAGTAAATGAATCCATTTACTGCTATCAAATGCATTCACTGAATCACTGCTCTGAATGATACCTACATTTGGAATTGTACTTGATTAGTTCTCTGCAACTCCTTCCTTGGTCATTCCTGCCATTCCTTTTATGAATACTGAAAATCCCTTCTTTTCATAATGTAGAAATGTTGCTACAGCAGGCCTGCAGCTGGGTAATAATTAGTATTGACATTATGATTTACAGAAAGTTGATTAATTTCTTTATTATATATATTATTATTAAGAAACCCATTGCTTTTTATAGACAGCTATGATATAATTGGACTGAATTGATCTTTTTTAATGTAAACATTATCACTATTGGTTAATTAAGAAACTACCCTTTGGTAAATAAATTTCAATAACACATTCTACATGTTCACAATAAAAGGTGTGGTAAATGAAGAGAAGAATTGTTTCTCATTCTTTTCTTTAATCTTCTCACAGCCTTCCCCAGAAAGGCCTGGGAAAGTTATGTGATGCTCTCTGTGGCCAGAGAGGAGCTATCCCATAGAAATATTACATGCCTCAATGTCCAGGGATGGCTCAAACTGCAGCATGTGGCAAAACAACCCTGATCCCATTATTTTATGGTACTTCATTCCTTTTGCATAGATTTTGCTTAGAAGCTTACTGAGATTTGTGCTTATTGCACCAGATGAGCTCATCATTTACCATCCAAATGTTTTATCTTTTCTATAATCACAATAATTCACAATAAACTTTCTATTGCAGATTATCTCTTTCTTTTACTGCTTTGTAACAAAAAAATTGACATATTATTGTTCCCTAGACAATAACTTTGTCTCTTTACTGTCACATATAATTAATCATACATCTGAATACAGCATCAATGATAAAATATTCCTCACTTCCACTAAGGAAATAAAATAATGAAACAATTTTAGGTCCAAATATTGATTTAGGCCCACAGGTTCTTGAGTGCAGTTTCCTGAGAGAAAAAAGTAAAACTTTGGTGTAACTTTGTAATATATACGGTATAATGCATTTCCACAGTATTAAACATGTTTTGGTATTTGTTCAAGCCACTTGTGCTGACTGGATTATTCAAGTACCGATTATTTTTTGTGTAGAACAGCAGAAGAATACAAAATACTCTCATAGACCTGGTAAGCCTAAAGACCTGATTCAGCAGAGTATGTAAGTCAAGAATAGTAACAGGATTTATATGATTAAGAAATGTGGAGGGTTAGAATGTAAGAAAATAAAGATAGTTCAGAAGGTAATCTCACACATCTGAGGAGTTACAGCTCTACTAATCTCCAAAGATTAGAAACAGGCCCTTAATAGGCCACAGCTGTGTCCAATAAGACAAGTGCTACAAAAGAGATGGAGTTTGTTGGCTGTGCTGTGAAGAGAGTTGGAGTTGTTGGCTGTGAAGAAGGATTCAGTGCTGTGAGGAGCTGCCCATGAGAAATCACCAAGAACGTATGAGAGCTTTGTAATATGATGACAGCAAAGAAACACCATATTCTCTAGCCATCGTGTGGAATAAAATGAGATAATTACTAATGTATCTAGTAGTTTTGGATCTCCAGACAAAATGGCTGAAATGTATTTATAGCTGTTTAAGGTGGGAGAAGCTCTCATCATGGTATACCTGAGGGAAATTCAGACTCAAATCTTCAGAAATATAGTGAGATACTAGAGTCTTTCCACTATTATTCCAAGAAGCATTTGGTAACTAGAGTAATTAATGTTTATTTTAAGCATTTTTAAAAATACCTCAGTGATAAAGGATCCAAGCAGTTACAAATTATAATTATCAGCAGCCCTTTTCCACTCTGGCTATAAATTAGTCAAATGTGATTGAGAGTTTGAACCAGGGGAATTATTCCAACTATCCTTGTTGGTACCTGGGGTGAATTACACTACTGTAGCTGAATACTATGGCTGCCTTTCAAACATGAGAGTTGTTTCAGGTTTCTGAAAAGTGTTATCACCTTTTTCACAGAATCAAAGAATCATCAAGGTTGGAAGACACCTTCAAGATCATCTAGTCCACTCATCAACTCAGCATGACCATAATCACCAAGTGCTACATGCAGATGCCTTTTGAACAGCTCCAGAGATGCTAACCTCACCACCACCCTGTGAAATGTATTCCAATGTCTATCCACTCTTTCAGTGAAGAAAACTTCTCTAATATCTAGTCTGAACCTCCTCTGGTGCAATTTAAGACCATTTCCTCTTTCTCTTTCACTTGAGAAATGGCAGAAGAGACCACTCCCTACTTGGCTACACTCTCCTTTCAGGAGCAATAAGATCTCCCCTGAGCTTCCTCTTTTCCAGGCTCAACAATCCCAGCTCCCTCAGCCATTCCTCATATGACTTATTGTCCCAGGCCCTTCGCCATCTCCAGTCTCTTCTCTGGACTCTCTGCAGCACCTCTGTCCTTCTCATAGTGGAGACACAGGACCTGAGGTGTGATGAAGGCAAGAATCACTTCCCTTTTCCTGATACATGCCATTTGCCTTCTATTACTATGAAGCAATTATGTTTGATGAAAAAAAGGCCAAGTGTTGAGTCAGGACAGTTCCTTAATTGTGATAGGATTTAGAACAAGAGTGCTGAGGCTTAGATGTCTCCTCAATAACATGCACTTGTTAAACTCAGACAATATCTGAATCTTGAACACAGTGTTACCAAATGCCCTTGATAGAAGAAGGTGTAATGAGACAGTAAAATCTGGTGCTGATATAAAGGTGTTTCAACACAGGGGATGATCAAAATGTTATACAGGAAAATTTGACTACTTTCAAGCCTTAACAAAGAGAAATTTGAAGTAATATAATAATAAAAGCAAGTTCAAGGTCACCTGCTCAGGAGTTAATAGGAAAATCCACAATAAACTTGTGCAGAGTAGATGAAAATGACAGAGGAAGAAAAATATCTGTCCATTTTGATTAGTCAAAGCACATCTCTGAGATTCAATATGATGAAAACTGAAGTTTAATAATTATGCATGTCATATGGCCACCGAGAAAGTAATGGTTATCCCTGAGCATAATGTTTCAGGTATTACTAAAAGATAGAGAGAAACAGGGTGTATGTGCTTGCCATGAGTAAATTTAGACTAGAAAAGAGAAGAAATTCTTATGTTATGAAGCAAGCAGGATCTTCCTTTGAAGTACCAGTGGTGGTAAAAAAAAGAATGTATTTCTAGATGGAATTAAAAGAGCTAATGACAACAATAAGATGATGCAAGAGGTTATTTCCAGTCCTGTGTTGTGTCAGTGTTGTTGCTTCCAGAGAATAAATTTATTTAAGAAAAAAATAAAAACATGTTATAAAGTTCCTCTTATAATAGTGGTTGCTGTATCGTAATTTTGATTTTTCTATTGGTCCATCCAAAGTGTCTGCAAAGACTGTCAAGTGCAGGAGTTATGGAAATTAGTACACTTCATGTCCCTGATGTCCTCCACAAAGGAAAAGATCTCATTTTTTTTCAGTTGTGAACCTACTCTAGTGTGCGTCCACTGCTTACAGTGTAACCAGGTGGCTGATTTGCCAACAGCAATGATGGCACCAGATGTCTTTTGCACCTGATTACAATGGCCTCCCTCCCTGTCACGTAACAAACCTTGCTTGCCTGTAGTCACTGAGATCTTTGTAGACTCCAAGGGTTTTCTGTTATATTTCTGGTGTATATCAAAGTTGGATACCTTCGTGCAGTGAAACCATGTCTGGCATATTTAACCTGTCACTGTGTGTGTGAAATCGTTGGCCTGGATACCTTTCAAACTTTTCCCATGGTGTTTTATTGGCAGACACCTGTCAATATCCTGTTTTCCAATAATACTTTCCTTCTGTCACAGACTGTCAAAGAAAATTAAAAGGTTTTTTTTTTAAATGAAACCTAGTTTTCTGTATTCTGAAATGTTTATAAAGACCTAAGTTGTTTTTGGCTGAAAGAAATGTTAAACTATTAGCACTGAAACTGGGAAGCTGGGAGATGGGAAATGATGAAAAAGCTGATTAGTGGTGTTTGGAAGCAAGTTGCAAGATGGGAGTAAAAGAGCAGGATTAGAAGTAAGAAATAAAAGAATGAATAGTAAAGGCACCAAAAAGGTTTTCCTTCCTTTCTTTTCAAATTGGTTTAATTTGTAGTATTTTGGAATTGTAAATGCTAGCCTGCCTCTGAAAGGGAAATGGGATAAAAAGCGCAGTTGTTTAGTTTTTACTTCTCCTTGAATTATCACATTTTCTAAAAAAGATAATTCTAACCTAGACCAGTTTTCCAGATTTTCCCTTTAAAATAGCAAGAATTTAGAAAGACTGCTTTGAGGCCTGAAAGAAAAATTTGTTTTGTTTTATAAAAGTTGCATTCATTTTGAAATTTGAATGAATAGGGGAGATCTCTGCATATCCCTGATAATGTGAAAGTACAAAGTGAAAGAGCAGAGGGGAAAGAAGAGGTCAAGGACACTTTCAAATTTTCATAAATCTAAGGACTATTCCTGTTTATAAAAATGTTGAGTTTCAGCAGAGTCTTTTATGTATACCCTCATTTAGCTGTCAGAGCAATGCTTACTGTGGGTGCATATTTAATCCTAAAGATTTACTGTTTCTGATCTTGTATGCAAAAAATCATAAATGATGACTGTAATAACTTATTTTTGAATATAAACATTTTCAATTACATACACTTGGTGATTTTCAAGCTTATTTTTACTGTGCAGAGTGTTTGGCACACTTATACATTCCACAATGTTTTTTCCAGATGACTTGAGGAACGTAGTTCCCTTTTTTATCATGCATCAAAGTCCTAAAGAAACATCTCTGGCTATTTCAAATCTGAGTTCTAGCTCTGAAACATCCAGGTAGTGGAGCCTCTGAGAAAACATCTTTTAGAAAGGGTAGTGAATAATGAGAAGGCAAAGGAGGAGGGGGAAAAGTGAGAAACAGAACTATGAACACCAAGGTAGAAGATATTCCAGGCACCAGGGCAGAGTTTTCCCTGCAGCCTATGGGAAAGACCCCAGTAAAGCAGATAACCATAATGCAGCCTGGGGAGGACCATGCTGGAGCTGACACATTCCCAGAGGGAAGTACATCCCACAGAAAGTACATGTGGGGGCAGGGGAAAAGTATAAGGGGAAGGAAAGGCTGAGGAATTGCTATGGGCTGAATCACTGCCACCCCTCTGCGTTGCTCAGACCCAAGGCAAGAATGAAGGAAAGAAGTTAGACATGGGAGAGGGAAGAGAAAAATTCTGTTCCAGTGTTTGACTTTATTTCTCTCCACTCAAATCTATTTTACTTGTCAATAAATTAACTTCCCCAAACTAAATCTGTCTTGCCTATGATAGTAATCAGCAAGTGATCTCCTTGTCATTACCTCCAGCCATAAGCTCTCATGTTATTTTCTCCACCTTTTCCTGTTGAGGAGCAGGAGTGAGATAATCACAGGGAAGGCTTCTGGCCATTAACCAAGGCTAACCTACCATATTGATTTTTTCCTTTTCATTCAAGAAGATGTGCTTTTCCTGATTTTGTAAGCCTCAAAATCATCTTTGATTGCCTTGTATTAAGAAAAGTCTGAGTAGACATTTTAAAGTCCCCTACATTTCTGTCCAGTTTCTTGTTCATTTAAGCTTTGGCCGCAATTTTTTTCCTACAGTGGCTATCAGCATCTCTGTATTCTTTCCAAGTCACCTGACTTTACTTCCACTGTGCACACAAATTCCTTTTTTCCTCATTTCTGAGAGAAGATTCCTGTTCAGCCAAGCAGGATATCTGCCTTGCCTGTTTGACTTCTGATATTTGGGAATTGTGTGCTCCAGTGTCCTTAGGAGGTGACGTTTAAAAAGTGACCAGAAATTATGGACCCCAGCACCTGCAGAAACATTTTTCCTTAGTGACCTTACTTACTAATTCCCTGAACTACATGAAGTTAGCTCTCCTCCTGTCCAGAGTTGAGGTTTTGCTGGCACTTTTCCTCCTGTCAACAGAGATTTTAAACTCGATCACTTTGTGATCACTGTGGCCAAGAGAGCTGTCAGTCTCAACTTCTCTCACAAGATCCTCTCTCTTGACAAGCAGTAGAAGTAGGAGGGTGTCTTTCTGAGTTGGCTTCCTAAGGACACGTTCCATAAAGTCATTATCCAGGTTTTTTAGGAATCCACTGTCCCGGGCTTTACAGCTGTGTGATACTCCCAGTTTATTTCTGGAAAGTTGTGGTCCCTCATAAGGAAAAGGGCAGTTGACTTGGAAGTGTCTCTTAATTCCTCAAAGCGTCTCTTAATTCTTCATCATCATCATCATCATCATCAATCATCATCATCCTGGCTAGGAGGTCTGTCATAGACTCCCAAAATGACATCCACATTATCTGTTTGTCCCTTACTTTTTACCCAGAGGTACTCAACTGTGCTGCTGTCAGCTGTGAGCTCCATATATTCTAAACCTTCTGCTATATACAGTGCCACCCCTCTGCCTCTGCCTTGCTCCCCCTCCTGAAGAGCCTGTAACTGTCCAACAGGGCATTCCAGTCAGAGGAGTCATCCCACTGGATTTCACTTACACCACAGAAAGGGACCTGGGGGTCCCGGTTGGTGGGAAGTTGGATATGAGCCAGCAGTGCCCTGGCAGCCAGGAGGGCCAACCCTGTCCTGGGGTGCATCAGGCACAGCATCAGCAGCCAAGCAAGGGAGGTGATTATCCCTCTCTCCTCTGCACTGGGACAACCTCACAACCTCTCTGTGGTAACCAGTGACAGGACTCATGGGAATGGCCTGAAATTGTGTCAGAGGAATTTTAAGTTGTATATTAGAAAAATCTTCATTCACAGTGTGTCTGGGCACAGGAACAGCTCCTCAGGGAAGGGGTCACAGCACCAGTCTGACAGAGTCCAAGAAGGGGTAGGACAATGCTTTTGGGACACATGGTCTGACTCTCAGGGATGGTCCTGTGCAGAGCCAGAAGCTGGACTGGAATCTTGTGCGTCCATTTCAACTCAGCTTATTCTGTGATTCTGTGATAACTTGGAAATCTTTCTCTGAAAACTTACCTCTGACTGTTTAAAAGGCAGTGTTTATGTAGTCCTGACAGTGCTTAGCTCTTCGATGGTCCATCAGTATTTCACTTAGGAATGTGTTTAAAAACCATAGAAATAAATGTAAGTTTTCCCAAATGCTTAGCTGAACTGGAATATAGTATTGCAGAAATGTGTCATACAGTAAAAAAACAATATATTTAAATCTTTCTTTTATTCCTGTCAAATTGCCACTGCATTGAATATAAGTTGCAGGTTTTTGCATGCTCCAGTGTTTATTCCAGAGTGAATTGAACCAATCAATGTTCTGAATACATAGTTACACAAGCTACTGCAATGGATTTCAGTGTGACATTTCACCACTGTATTTGATATACACAATCTAATTTTTATAGGTCTCTCTTAAGTTAACTCAATTTTACAACCAAGAAAACTTCTACCTACATAACATTAAATTTGAAAAATAACTTGCATGAAATATGAGCCTTATGCATGGTACTTACCACAGTAAATATAATCTTCTTACAGGCTGATTGTCTCAGTGAAATGGAACTGGGATGTTTATAGGTAAGGATGGTACAAATATTAAGAACAAACTATTCTTAAGTTCTTTTCATTTATTGCAAAGCGCAAAATTGAGACAATATAATTTCTTATACAATGCCATGTTTTTTCTCTGTTCATATAAATTTTGGTAGTTAAGAAGAGGGTGGTTTTTTTCACACAGGAAATATTTAAAAAGAAATTAGTCGTTTTGCCAGACCTGAGGGCTGTGTGGTCATGCACCTGACTTGAACAATCACCAGTACCAGAGCCTTCAAAAAAAGGGCAAATTTGGTTGCATAAACAGATCTGTATGTCTTTGGTTCTTCTTTTAAGTGCTCCACTGTAAATTTTATATAATCCCTTTTAACACCTCAGCTAATGATCAAAAAAAATCTGCTTTTTCCCATAAGACTAAGAATCATCTTGTATCCCATTTCTTATTTGTTGGGAAATTCAGTTTGAACGTCCACAAGTCTTTGTGCAATTCCTTCAATGGCTCACCAATCAGTCCTGATGCGTCCTGATCACTGGTGTTGTTTCTGTTTCCTCTTGTAACTTAGAGGTTGTATACCTGGCTGTTCAATTTTTTCCTTCTCTCCTTTCCAATGCTAGACTCTTCTGCTGAGGAAGCAGTAACCAGATGTTCCCATAAATCACATACCATTCCACTAAAGTGATCTCCCATAGTAAGTGTCCAGTTTACACCTTGAGGCAAACTACTTAAGCAGCCATTCTCAATTTCCTCATTAGCATTCTTAAGATGTTGGAAATGAAGCCCACGGTTTAATTACACATCCTGCAAGGAAATATTTTCTCCTACTCCTTTTTAAAAACCCTGATTCTTTTTACTACCATTATGCTGTCTTTTTAATTGTAGTACAAGACCAGAAAAACAGACATGTATCCTCTGTAGGTCATTCATTATTTCATATGTTTACATCACAACCCATTCTATGAGTAGTTTTTTGTAAAAAAAACCTGGTCTTTTAAATTTCTTTTCAAATTATTGTCTTCCTTGGTCCTGGTCATTCTCTCCAGGCCTCCTTTTTCCCTATAGATTTTTCTTTTTTTTTGAGGTAAGTAGGCCAAGTAGCCTGTCCCTTTTTGGGACAGGAAACAAAAAATTTAGGTAGCATTCGCCTTCATCCCCAGCTGCCTTATTTTGGTGTTGGCAGACATCCTTCCCTGTTCCCTTCACCTATGCACAGATTCTTCCTTGATCTTTCCAAGTCTGGTGGAAGCTGGAAAAATAGATAAAGGCTGGGATATTGAATTAATCTATCTCCTAGCATGAGGCTGTAGTGTATATGTGTAGTGTTCCAGATGATGCCAAGATATTGATTTTCACAAAACTTTGAAACTCTATGCTATTCATTATCTTACTTCTTATGCAGCTTAATGTTTTATTTACTTTCTGACTGCAGTAGCAAATTAGGCAAATATCTCTCAATTACTGCAATGACTAATGGTTCCTTTATTGAGACACAGGTGAGCAAGCAGTTTAAGATTTTTTTCATGTATAAATTAATTATTTTTCAGTTATTTATTCTGAACATCATCTCTCAATTTGTTTACTTCTCTCTAATGTTTTACTTAATCCTCTAGTTTGGATTAAGTAAAATAATTTTGTAAACTTCAGATTTTGTTGTTACCTTGCTTGTCAGTTACAAAAAGTAATAATCACTATGGGATTTCAAATGAAAATGAATGACTTGATAGCAGCCAGCACATTAATACTCTGTTTAGCTGTGCATATCAAAATTTAGGGAACAAGTTTGCCTATTAGTGTAAATTTGTTACTGCATGAAATATGTGGAAAAGAATTGCAAAGCCTAATTATTATTATTGTAATGTAATTTGAATTCCTGAGTTTTCCAGTGTAGAGTACACAGTTTTTAGGGTTTTTGTTTTGATCAAATCTTTCACAATTTTACAGACATCACTCTTTTAAAAAATAAATCTGGTTTAATATACTAGTTTAGGTTATAAGGTATTTTTCCAAATGTCATGACATGTCATCCAACTGTAAATTAATAATCCCTGATTCAGCACAGCATTCAATCTGTCCTCATTTTCCAAACAATTCTCCTGTCCTTTTCCGTTACTAGAATATTTCACGGCTATGGAACTGACTTTGATAAAATAACCTTGGAAGGAGCTGCTGGTATGAGAAGTTCTGACTCTGAGCCTTTAGAGAATTACAATCAAAGATATATGAATCAAATCAATACTTTCAGCTGACTTCATTAAGGATGAGACTTGGCTTGTTTTTTGGGAGATATTCAATGCTTTCTAATGTTATTCTACAATTAAATTCCATTCTACAATATATATTTTATCTATAATATAATATATTATTCCATTATAATAATATTGCAATAATATCTGGTTCTGACACATGTTAATCATAATATTATAATATATATGCATCTGACACCTATTCTGAATGTTTTTGTTCTTCCCCTTAAACCAGAGAGAGAGAGAGAGCCTTTTACTTGAACTAACTGTGATTGACAGTAGAGGGGAGATGAATCTTGTTTTTTAACACCCATTTATATAAAGGAAGAAGCCATAATTATATAATGATTAAATGTGGTATTAAAATGTCTGAATTAGAAAACAGCTCACAATATTTTTGCAATAAAACACAAACATATTTTTGAAAAAGGAAGAACATTCTTGAAATTAAAAGCATCTTAGCAATAAGTGACTAACAGCAGTTTTCTGTTTTTACTAAAGAGTGGTGACAGATGCTCTGACATATATTCAATCTGTTTCAGTAGACCGTCACAGGAAAAAAAGAATTTCTTTTTCAAATTAAAAAAAAAAAAGAGACAGAAAATTCCCTTTTCCTCAGACCTTCAAATATTTAAAGTCATATTTTCACTTAAAATCATACTTTTTCTTCTACTGCTGTTTTTGCTGCTGAACTGTTCTATAATACAGCAGAGTGTAAACACATGCACATGTTTTGGAAAACAGCATGTTTTAACCAGCACTAAAAGAAAGAACTCAAATACTGTTTCTTGATAAACAGCTTTCAAACCATGTGTAAAATAGGTTTTTGCTTCCATATCCTCTACTTTCATGGATAAGAATGAAGTCTCAAACAAACCCAAGGACACTATCCTTCACAGGGCACTAACATTCAGAGACTGCACAGATGAGAAGTCTGGTAAAATACAAGCAGGGTAATGCACAACTGTCCTTAAACCTGTCATTACTGCCTTTTTCTTTTGTCATAATGGCAACAATCAGTAAATTTTGCCAGCAAATCTCTCCAACCAGGTATCTCAGAGTGAAGCAAGTGCCTTGAAAATGTCTTCAATTCAGTTTGGTAGATCTCAGCTAATTAAAAAAAAAAAAAAAAAAAAAGCAAAAAAAAAAAAAAGCAAAAAAAAGCTGATGTTATTTTTTTCTTCTAAAAAGCTTTCTTATCTTTCAGAGGGCAGTATGCTACCCAGAGAGGAGGTTAATGGTAGAGCACCCTCAGGCTGTTAAAAGGAGGAGCTCTGTTGAGGGCCAGCTCTCTTGTGCCTTCTCTTTCTGCTTGGTAACATAAAGAACAGAGTGATGTGTCCTTTCCTATTTCCCTCATCCCAAAGGTCTGTCTCTCTAGCCTGGCTGCTGGGTTTTATGTTTGGAGCCCAGAGCAGATGTACCCTTCTCTGAAGCACAAGCTGACACACCCAGAGAATGGATACTAGATTTGATGCACTACTAAATTTGATATTCCAAAATTTGTAAGCTTTAAATGCAGAAATCTTACAACATGATAGTGCTACACATTTTATTAGGTATGTCTCTAATGTACACCAGTGTAAATGAGCTTCAAAATCATATTAATTTGTCATATTGAGTTAAGTGTGTATAGAAAAATAATAAACAGTTCTTTTTTAAGGGAAAAATAACTTTAATTTGAGAACATTTCTATTTCAATGTGAGAGAGAGTTTGTACATCAGGCCAACTGATATGGAAATGGAAAAATATTCATTTTCCTCTCATAAAATTCCCTACATTTATTTGACTTGTATAGAAAGTAAGTTTGTAAAAAGAGTGAAAATGCCGTTAAATAGAAAATATAATATGCTCTTCAGGTAAAAACCCCAAACAATCAGTATCTAAATGTATTTATTTGAGCAAATAAAATGATTGTTATGGATTGAAGGATGTAAAAGCAGACAACTTAGATAGGTGTGACAAATGGTATTTACTGTACCCAGAATAAGATTTCAGTGCTTTTTGCCATCAAGGCAATAATGAAGATTTCAAGTTAAGCTGAATTCTGTAAATAAAATAATAAAAAAACCAATAAAGATGTTTACTAAATTGCCTTTAGCTCACTAGTGTGATTCAATTTGCCATTGAAACACATGGTCTAAAGTGAATATAATGAACATGTTTAGAGAGTGAATTATTTCAAAATTATTCTTTCATATGGATGTATTCAGTGAGATGCTCATTGGTCAGTGTATTGCCTTGATCTAATTAGATAAGGTAAGGTAAACCAAGGAAAATAAACCAGAGGGAAGATATCAAAGAAAAGGATAAATCCACAAAACATCTTCTCTACAGAAGCTAGTAATTCCAGATTTTTTTGCAGTCAGCACTTAAAATGATTTCTAATGTTTCAATGAGGTGCACTCCTTAAGAAAAAAAAGCATATGAGAATTTTGTATCTATTGTTTGTTCATACATCTAGGAAAAAAAAAAAAAAGATTAAACACCAGAACACTTCTTCTTGGTGGTACTGTGTTTGTTCAGAGAAACAGCCACAAAAAAGCAAAGGGATTTCAGGTTTTACTGACTGAATGGTATTGTGTGCCTGATTAGAAAAATTATTTCGACATAACAACAACAACAACAACAACAAAAAGTCAGATTTCAATTGATAGAAGTTGATAAAGGTTTGTTGAAGGAAAGGACACAGATCAGCATACCTTAGCTGAATATTTGGTCTGGTTCTTTAGTCAGCTGCTTTGTGTCGTAGACTGAGCCTGTCTATGAGCCTGACACTATCATTGTCTTTTTCTCTGCTGACAGTAGATTTCACAGAGGAGCCTATACCACTCTTAATTAGGGCTTTGTAATTTTAAATAATATTTTTAATAATTAATTTTAATAATACTAGAGAGTTGCTGAATTTTGCTGGCTCGTCGGTAGACCTGTTATCACACACTCAAGAGGCAGAAATAAAATCCCCAATTTACAGTGGAATTTTAGTTTGAGTAAACACTGCATGATTGGACCTCAGAGTATGGTTATGATCAGTATTCCACTTTGCTACTGTAGAAGAAAGAAAATGGCAGCAAAGTAAACTTATTTGCTTTTGCAGGTTTGATTTGATTCAGGTCTTGCTGAGGTTACATGAGAGATTCTTAATGACTTTAATATATTTTGGATGAAGCTTTACAAGTGAGAATAATGTAGATATACAGTACTGAGGTTTCCATGATTTACCGATGTCCTGGTGACTTTAAATCTCAGACTTTGTAACTGGCAATATGGTGCAGCACTTTATCAGCTGTGAAGGGTTTTGTAAGACAGGGTACCCCGAGTGTATGCCTGTTCACAGTCTGGCAGGATGCAGCATACCAAGAGAGAGGCCCTCAATACCGCAAAAGAGATATTCTGTTTAATATTTGTGTTTGAAAATAAAATTAGTTTTAGTTTAGACTGTGCCTTTTTTAACAGTGCCTTCAAACAGCCATATCTATGAAAGAACGAAGACCATGTTTTCATGTTATACTTCCTGCTCCTTGTGAGGATTTTTGCATCCTGAAAACTTTTTCCACTGTTCAGCCATCTGAGGTGTGAGGTGGGTAACAATGCAAAACCACCAGGGCATGCATGAGCTGTGAGGCTGAAAGGTGTGTACCTGTGCTGATGCCATGTCACAAATTTTTCAGGTGATCTGGCTCACAATTGGCCATTCTGATGTAGTGTCAGTGGTACATGAGGTTAACAAGGTTTCAGACATTCACCAGAAATTTTGTCAGGAGTACAAGAGTAAGAATCATTGTATGACAGAAGAAATCCCTCAAAACCTCTCATAGAGAGAAATCATCTTCCCACTCGGTTCAAAGGTGATTTCAAACATGAGGCGAGTGGCACAGATTGGACAAGGAGTAACTGCAATCTGCAGAAACTGCTGCGTTTATAATTACCTGAATTAAAACAAAAATTAAAATTATACTTTCAAAAAAATACTTTCACCCCAAAAACCCCACAAACCAACCAAAACAAACCAAAACAAGCCAAAACAAGCCAAAACACCCCCCTACAAACAAACAAACAGAAAAACGGCTCCTCCCTCCCATCCTCCCAACAGAAACCCAGAAGAAAACAGGAAAAATATGTTACTTTAATGAGCATATTTGGTCTGAATGTTTATCCTTTCTATGAATTTTATAGATCATGAGCAACAAGAACAGATATTTGATTTTGAAGTTGTATAAACAAAGGAAAATATGTCCTGAAAACATTTTCACCTTCCTCTAACTAATTATGTGATTATGTTAGCTAATATAAACACAATCTTTCCATCACTCTCTGTGTTCAGCATTAATGACAAAAGAAGTTTCAATAGCCAGCCTTTCTGACTGTCATTATTTGTTGGGTACTTAATATATTTTTGATTGCATCTATTTATAAAAACATGCCTTCACATTTTTTCTCAGGGGCAAGATCCTGACTGAGGCCTTTCAGTACTTGATGGGAGACTACAAGAAAGACAGAGACAATTTACAAGGACATGAAGTGACAGCACGAGGGAGAATGGCTTCAGACTGAGACCAGGATTAGATTAGACATTGTGAAGAAATTCTCTAATGTGAGGGCACAGGAACACGTTCCCAGAGAAGATGTGGGTGCTCCATCCTTGGAAGTGGGCAAGGCCAGGTTGGATGGGGCTTTGAGCAACATGGTCTAGTGAAAGTTGTTCCTGGTCTCCTTAAATGTTGGAACTACAGTCTGTGACACTGATTTATAATTGTTTTGGCAAATATTGTCCCTTTGGTTTCATTGTGGAGCTCTTTTAGAGCTGCAGTGTGAATTCACACCATTTGTCTTACTAGAAGATTCTCATATACTTAATCTTTTGGACATTATTTTTTTTACAGATGAGGGCAAAATATTAAAAAAAAAAATGTTTGCAATTTTTTTTGCTTTGTTTTGGATTAACTGACATAAATATAAAATATTCCAAAAGCAGAAGTGGAGTTTAACAAGGTTTTCCAGGCTTCCTCCATATGCAGTTGGAAAGATAATGAACATCTGGGTAATTCACCTCAATATAATAGTACAGGGAGATCAGCCCTCTGAGCAGTCTACATTTTCAATAATATCAGCAGGAACTAAATTAACTGAGGTGAATCTCACCATTAGGATGTCACATTCCCATTCTGTTTTTTTGTTTCATGCTTTTTTGAGGCCTAGAACTTGCATAGCCCCAGTGCCATTATTCTTTATAGAAAAACAGTTTTTCATTCATTGCTTCTCCTGCTGCTTCCTATGATAATCAGTGATTTTAAAATCTCCACAAATTTTCAGGTTAATTTCTAGTTTGTAATTTTATTAGTAGTTGAAATCACTCCCTAGATAGAAGAATATGGATTTTGCCTCCATCTTCATTTTCCTCTATAGTTATTTCTGGTGATGTTTTAGTGAACATAGTACATGTCATTGTTCTAATTTGTTTATGCTAATATATGAATTCAATTCTCTTAACCTGCTATTTCTAATGTAATACAGTAGAGTTAATTATATGCTAAGAGTAATGCAATTCTGAACTCCGTGAGATGGAAACAATACTTAAATTTTTCCATATCTTTGCTATCTTATTACTTCTGGGATTTAAGCAGATCTAGTTCAGGTGAATTCATATTTGGAGATTTTATAAGTGAACTGTAGACATCATCTTCATATGGGCTAGGTTATGACTTAGTTATCAGCCACAAAATGGCAATGAGTCAACAGAGGTGAAAAATTCAAATCCTAATCCATCCAAAAATCCAAAAAATATTTGAAACCTAGTTTGTTAACACTATAATAGCTTTACAAATTTCTTCATAATCTATTTCTTTTTTTTACATGACCCAGCAAAGAGATTGTCAGTCCTGAGGAAATGTGTCTACTCAGAGCTGCTTTTTTACTGCTGTTGTTTTTGATATGTTGTATTTTAGGAAGCCAGTGTCAGAAAACCCAAAAATTTTGGGCTTTCAGTCATAGATTCTATTGTAGTAATCTGGGTAATGCCTTATGACCCAGGCAAGATTGTTTCAGGTCCATGTTTTAAGTGTTGCTACAATAATTTAAAGAAAATTTTCAAGCAGTAATTTGCCTTTTTGTCTATCTTTTTGAATGTGCTTGTGACTATGATGACTACTGGAAGACAGACACTTTCACTAGACCTATTAGGTTTTTTATATGTAATTACGAAGCTGTACAAAAATCAGAGGTTATGATTTGGCCATAGGTTTTTCAGAAAAGTTTTTAATCTTTTCTTAGAGACAGGAGGGGATTTTGGTTTGTTTTTTGTTTGGTTGGGGATTCTTTGTTTGTGTGCCCTAGGCCTATATGTTATCTAGGCCTAGGGCACACACACTTCACCAAAGCTGTGGAATAAAAATGTTGGATCACACTATGCTGTTATTATTTTAAATGTTTCTGAAAACAATATTAAACTCTTTGGAATAAGAAAGAATAAGGGAACATGGATTCCACTGCAATATAAAAAAATTAACAACAAGAAAACCTAGCATTTTTGTCCCCCTAGTATTGGGATGGTGTAGGTAGGAGTGAATGAGATGGAAATCTTAGATTGAAATATATATGTTTCCAAGTACTCACCTAATAGGTCTTTAAATAAGCTTACTTTGGGTTATTGGAAGTGAGCTTTTCTTTATTGTTGTGTGGTGTGTCTATTATTGCAATAAAATAAAAAAAAGTTTCATGGATCATGTTGTTTTCTTCTCTAAAAAAAATGCAGCGAGTTGTATCTCTGGCTGTCCCACAGAGCTGTAAATTGCTCCCATTAGTTTCCTTGCTTTTTACTTTTGTTGTCTTGGTAACAAAACATAATTTGTTCTTATATGTGTATTATAGTCAAACTCTATAAGTTAAGGTTGCAAAATTTCTTCCAATAATAAACTCATATTTGCACCTGGACATAGGTTTTTGGAGAAGTCTGACATTAAACTAAAACTTTCGTGGCTAAAGTTTATGAGAAATGCATTTTATCTTTAAAAGTTTATAGAAAATAATTTGCTTTGTATGAATGATGCACAATGGCAAAAAAAAAAATCCTAAGGGAAAAGAGAAAATAATAAAGATGGGAGTCTTCTCCATAAATTTAGGCATCTAAAAGTTAGCCACATAGGTCTAATAACCTAAGGGTCATGCTCAGTGAAGAGAAACAGACACCTCCAGACGCATTCATTACATTCCAAACCAGGATTTTAAAATAAGAGAAAGTGAGAAGCTGAATTGCTCTATGGAGGTGTCCATTTCTCTCCTTTAATGGGAAGCAAAATGTTGTGAATTACCTGAAATTTTTCTGGCTAAGTTTTAAGTGTCTAAAGAGGGGCAGATGAATTCCAACCAAGCATTCTGTTCTTAAGGGAAGCTCAAATGTATGTGATCTAAGAAGCTTCTTATTTTTTGTATTGACAGTTCTAAAGAGGGCTTTTTTTATTCCATGAACTTGATTTCAAACAGGTAAGAAACTATTCATTAAAGGAGAGATTGTTTAAAGCAAGAGGGGTCACACATTCCTGGCTATATACATTTTTTTTTTGTATAGGGATTCATATAGGTGTTTTACTCAAAGAAGATTGAATGTCAACTATTTCATTTCAGCCCTTCTACCTAAATCATCTAATGATGTTATAGTGCTTGCTGAATGCTTTTCACATTTGTTCATGACAAATATAGAAAATGTTCCAGGAGATGGAAAATGTTCTGCTGAATTTCAGGCCGCAGAGTAGTCAGGGATCTTTAAGCAATCATTGAGTCTATCCTTCTCTGTCAAATATATCATCAGACTTGTGGTTGATGAAGGAATTGTACTGATTGCTTTTCAAATTGTTTGCTCTTTCTTCTTCAAATTAACATCCATATATGTTTTCAATTGTCTCTTGACTGTTTCTCTACACCACTCTAAACATTCAGGTTTTCTACAGAAGACTTAATAAGAATTTCAACTTTTAGTGACTTTTTAAAAGACATTATCTTTCTAAATTTCTATTATTTGCACATTAATAACAGCATATTAATTGGATTGTAGACTAACAATGCAAAGACATCCTACATCTTACTCAAAGCAAGTAATGTGTTTCCTGGCTAGTCGTATTAGAAATTTTTTATTTTTAACTTTGATCAAAGGCCAGCCCTGGCCCTGGAGAAAAGTTCTATTTGTTTGCTTGGATTTGTCTCTTTCTTGTAGAAAAATCTGAGATCCTGAGATTGTAAAGATAAGTTTATAAATATGTTTTTAAGAAAGCTACATTTTCTTATATGCAATATTCTTTGGGCACTCTAATATGCAATCCATCCTTCTCTGAAGCCTAACCCTCTCTTGATGATCTATGTCTGCCCTTTCTCTAGGCCTCCTTTAAAAAGGGACTATCCCTTTTGAGATTTCCATACCAACTGCAAACCTCTCTAGAGGTTTCCACAGACACACAAGGATATTTTCCATTTTGTTGCTTTATCCTTTTCCAATAATTTGGAAAATGTAATACATCTTCAGTGCAGTAAGTCACTGAGCACTGAACTTAATATTTTTATTAGTCTATCCACAGTGACTCCAACCTCTCCTCTCAGGGTGATAATAATCATGGGCTGTTTACAAACAGAGGAGGTCTTTTGGGTGATGTGACAGCCCAGTGGCTGTCTGGGGCTTAGTGATCATGAAATTATCTAATCTTCCATTCTTGAAGAACTAAAAAAGGGAACTTCCAGAATGTAGACTGGCCAGTGAGGGAGACTGGTTGAGGAAATCCCTTGGGAGGCAGTCTTGAATGGCAAAGGATCCCCAGAATGCTGAGCACTCTTTGAGAAGGAAATTTTCAAGGCTAGGATCAGGCTGTCCACATGTGCCAAAATATGAACCAGTGGTGAAGAAACCAGCCTGGTTGAACAGAGTATGCATAAAAAAAAGGGCAACAAGAGCTGGTGAAACATCTGGAGCACAACTCTTATAAGGAGTGGTTGAGGAAGCTGGGGTAGTTTAGCTTGGAGAAAAGGAGGCTCAGGCAGAAATTATTGCTCTCTGCAACTTCCTGAAAAGAGCTTGGAGCCTGATGAAGGTTGTTCTCTTGTCCCAGTAAACCAGTGACAGGAAAAGTGTGGGGACAGCCTTAAATTGCAGCAGAGGGCATTTTGATTGATTATTAAGGCAAGTGTTAGTCACTAAAAGGCTCGTCAAGCTTTAGAACAGGTTGCCCAGGTAAATGGTTAAGTTCACATCCCTGGAGATATTTAAAAGAAGTATAGATGTGGCACTTGGGGACATAGTTTAAGGGTGGGCTTGGCATGATGGGTTAACAGTTGGACTCAATCTTAAAGGTCATTTCAAATGTTTCAAATCATAGAAATGATTCTATGTTTCTAAAACAGCTGACTTAGAATACATGATTGTGTATCAATACCTAATATTTCTTTACTCATGGACCTTTGCATGATAATAATTATTTTATGGTACTGTGAGATCTCCCTGCATCTTTCTGCAATCACATTTCATTTTTACCATGCTGCATAACTATGCATAATCAACAAACTTTTTTTCTATCAATACTTTTTTATCAAAGACTTTCAGAAGTGTAGAGTGCTTAAGAAATGGATCATCACCCTGCACTTCTGCAGAATCATTCAGAGAACTCAAAAAGGTCCTTGAAACATGGTTTCCTCTATATTGATTTTTTTATCTTAGTTTACTTAACAGCATATTTACTTATTCTATTCTTATTATCATTTTAGACAATTAACCTATTTCTGACATGTTATCTGTAATAGTTTGACTGGCCCCAAAGAAGTTCTCCAAAGTTGCTGTAATTTTAGCCATCCATTCCCCTGATTCTTCAGCTAATTTTTTTAATTTACGTAACACAGTTACTACTTGAAAAAATTTAATTCTATGTTCTTTCAATACTTAAAATTAAATAGTACCTAAATTTAGCAAGAAGTTATTTATTTTATTTGTTTGTTCTTTCATTCAGCTGACAATATAATTTGTGACAGTTGCTCCAAGATATTTCTAAAAAGAAGAGCTCTCACATGGGACTCTTCCTAAATTTTTCAGTATTACAGAGTGACATCTCTTCTTAAGATTTTCTACCATGGTCTAGTTCATTTCCTATATTAACTATTCTTCCTTTGCTATATTAAGTGTCAATTGATCCTGCAGACTTTGTGTCAAGTATTTGCTTCTAACATGTTTCAAAACATCTAATTAACACCTTTATGCCTTTGGAAAATTGCTCTTTGAAGTAATTTTTTGTCTTATTAAAGTCGCAAAATTAATTTGACAGAGCTTATTTCTTTTCTATTCACCTTATCTGGACACAATACTCATTTTCTTAAAGAAAACTCTTTACTGCTGTTATTCATTTTACTTTTGCTGTTTAACTACTGTTTAACTATCTCTACTCTTTCTTTTCTTTAGCCAGACTGATTTTATATTTACTTTTCTCCTTCAGTATGGTGTCTTGAATAAAACTCTATACTATCTTAAGAAGATTTATTCTTTGGCTGATTCTTTTACATTGCTTTAAGTGTTCTGGTTTTGCATAATTTCACTTTTTGAAAGTGAACAACTCTGCAGTGGTTTATTTTGTGTGTATGTTTCGCTCCTGCTGTAGTTTCAAACCAGATTGCATCGCTCTGAGAAAAGCTCTTTTAGAGATACTTCCCAGAATATGTCCAGCCTACATCTCACAAGAATTTCTGGCTACCACCAAGGGCAGTCTTTCTGAGCAACAGTTTCAAGAAGCTGAAGTCTAATAAAGTTCTATCTGAAGTTTGATTTGACACCACATGTTCAGATACCTATCTAAATCTTCCTGGAAATAACTAAAACATCTCATCATTACAGTGTTGATTGCTCTTGCGGCTTTTTGAGTCTCAATTATTTACATTTAGTGACTGAAGGCTAGAAATTTATATGTAAGCTTTAACCATCATTATCATTATTTTAAAGTGCTATTTTTAATTATTCCTACTTTTAAAATCATAGCTTATTACTCTATTTGCTCTAGAAAAATCCTTGTCTGGCCTGCTTAAGTAATTTGCAGCTGGACATGACATATTTGCAAGATTGGCTTTCTTTTCCCAATTTCACAACTCTTCGTAGGTTATTGTCCTCATTAAAAATCAGGCAAACAAATTCACCATTTTATGCTTTTCACTTCAAACATTTAAATAGGTGAATGTGTTCGTTTCCTTTTGGGATGGTTGTCTCCTCACATGTGACTTCCTGAAAAAGAAATGGCTTTTTTAGAAAATAAACTTGACTTTTAAATTCCTTTTTGTTTTATAAGATCCTCATTCCTCTTTACTGAAAACATTTTCTTTGGTGGGATCTGTGAGGTCTTCTGCAGCTCTGAGCTTTCTCATAGTGCTTAGTGTAAAAGTTCCCCATAAACTTTAAAGTTTCAACATCATGATTCTGTTTTTACTTAGATGTAGCTCATCTGAAATAACAGACAGTTTCATAAAACAGACATCCACCTACTTGATGAGATTTTTTTCCAGTTTTTATTGAGTTTGATTACATTTTCCTCACACAACTGTCTACAGATAAAAAGAAGCTCAACCCATCCAGACTGCATGACTTTGATCGGTCTTGGTCTTCTCAACTGTTCATTTAAATTTGTCTCCAGAATCTTTATTCTCCTGTCCCATGTCATGCTACAAATGTAAGCCATACAAGCCATATATGACAAATATTTTCACTGTCTAGACCATGATGTTCTTTGCTGTATTAAGTCAGCATACTCTCACTGCTGTCGCCACAGACACATCTGTTTATCTACATGATCTATGACCTGTTATTGTTCACTTCATCCATTCTCCAGATTGTTCTGGAAGTTCAGGATATTTCTTTCTATCTAGTCATATTTTGTTTGCTAACTATTTTCAGCTTTTTATAGAATCACAGTATCCTAGAATATTTGAGGTGGAAAGGGGCCTCTAGAGATCAGGAATCCACTCCATGGCTCTCAATAGAATCCACCAGGAGTGGACTAGAACCTAGTTTCCTGATATTGTGTCCAGTAGGTTTTTAATATTTCTAAGGATCAAGACTCCAATGTCTCTGATCACCAAATGGAACTAGAGATGCTTGAGTCCTGCCTTGATGTGGGAGCACATCACTGGCTCCTGTTCAACTGGCTGTCCAACCCGATTCCCCCTTTTCTGCAAAGTTGTTTTTCAGCTGCTCAGCTCCTCAGCATTTACTGGTGCATGGGCTTATTTCACTCCAGGGTCATAGCTTGGCATTTCCCCTTATGGAATTCAATATCCTCCTTCTAGGAAATGGTTTTCTTCCATGGCAGTATCTGCTAAAGGCCTGGAAGTGGGCCTGCTTAGGATGTCTGTGTACTTTCTCTGTGGAAAATAACACTGCATTTAATTTATGTCACTTATAAAAAGGAAAAATAAAAGGAATAAAAAGGCAGTAGTGTGCTTTTGATCATGGTCAGGGGTCTGTGGCAGGTAAATTCTGCATCGCTATTCCAGTTTCTTTGTTTCTAAATTTTATTTCTGCACCAATGTCTCTTAGATATGTTCTACTTTGTTATTATAGAAGTAATAATTTCAGTGGGATAAATTTTTCTCATTCAGGCTTTTTTAACATGGCAAATCATTATAATTTAACCCTTACTGTAGGTCAGTATATATGGTCAGCTGATATTGTTCAGTGTCTTCTAGTGACTTCTACTCACTTCTTAAAGAAGTGAGTAACGCTGAATTCTTCCATAAAAAACTCCAACATTTTTTTCCCTGATAAGCAAAGTCTATATATTTCCTCAATTTTTTTTCCACATCCTGCTAGGGCTGTTCCTAAACACTGAGCAATAGTCTTGCCACCACAGTACTGCTCAACAGAGCTTGAAATTAGCAAGAGGAGCTCAGGCTGTCTGACAGCTAGTCCTACCACGGCCGCCAAGTCTGAACAAACAGCAGCAGCTATTTTGCCCACAGGGGAAATAAGGTTAGTGAAAATATTAAAGAAAAGTGAATGCCACTGCTGGCATGGCAACACTTTGCAGTAATTGGTTCCTTGTGATTCATGCTGGCCTGGTTCTGAAAGCTACAGATGGGAGGCTTGGAAGGTTTAGTTTGGAACCTTTAGTATGGAGCTTATAAGCTCTTCTTAAGAAGTGGCAAACAGATCAAAAGTTTACTCAAGTAAGTGTAATTCTGTAAATTCCAAGAACATTTCTTGCTAATTTGGTTTCTTTGACAGAATTCTTTGATTTGAACATGTAGAACAGTAACTCTTGTAACCGTTCAGCTTCAGGTGCTGCTTTTAATGAAAAACGGCAGTCTTTGATTTTTTCCTCCACTAAACTCTAACTCATTCATCAACAGCTGATCCTGACCATTCCTTCTTATTATAGAAATCTGATTTTTATAACTGGATAATATGATTAATTTTTAAAAACCTTGCTGACAATTTTTTCTAAATATTATTAAAATTACTAATAAAGAAGAAAACTTGCATTCAAAGGTTAAATATAAAACAAAAAATCATTAACTAACACAAGCAAATGGTGAAAACAGCTTGCAAAAATTAAATCTTCTGGCTCAGATATGTAAATATGAACCATATCTTAACAGCCCAGCTTAGCAAACCATACTAGAATTCTCAAATTAATTGACTAGACTCTCAATAATGTTGAGGAGATTATTTGCTTTCGGTACTCTGTTGCTTGGCTGGGAGCATTGCAGTTGATAGAGCTTATAATTCTCTTCTTGGTTCTGCCTTAAACTGTATGGATGAGAAAGATTGTAAAAAAAAATAGAAGAAAGAGTGAATTTTTCAAACCTTTTCCAAGTCTTAAGTTTAGATATGACTTAAGTTTAAATTGCAGACATGTTTGAGCGAATTTACTTCTATTGTTTACAGGGTTGTAATTCTGGTTTCTTGACCTCATCAAACTTAAACTGATTGACAACCACGCTAATACTACAGATTGAGGATGATAATTAATAGGCATTCCTGAGAAGTAGTAGAGTCTCCATCCTTGGAAGCGCTCAAAACCCAGTTGGACACATTGCTGAGCAACCTGCTCTAGATGACCCTGGTCTGTGCAGGGGAGATAGACTAGATGGGTTCTAGAGGTCCCTTACAAACTCAGACTTTCTGTGACAATCTAAGTAAAATCCCCCCCCAGAAGATCTTGATGAATTTAACAGCTGTGATATTTTTCCTCGTATGCTTGTTTCCTGCCTCCTTATATCAGAGCCCTGATCTCTGAGTCAGCGTGGGGTCTTATGAGGCAGATAGTTATTTATACTGAGCTTTTTCATTTGCTCCCAGCTCACTTATATGCAAAAATATGTAATTAGTCTGAAGCTGAAAAATAAGTACTTCAAAGAAAAGAAAAAGAGTACTTTAAAGAATATTACTGTCTTCTCAAATCCACAAATGTTAATCTGGGAATGTAAATGTAATGTTGCGTTTTAAGAAAAGCACACAGTGTGAATTAACGCAGCATGGAACAGCTGCCTTTATATCCCTGACAATTCAAAAGGAATAGGGAGGAAGAACAGAGTGAAGCAGTGTGTTTCCAGTCACTGTATCAGGTAGATGTAACACCACCCATGTGGCTGGCAGCTACTGAGCCAGAAAATCAAGCTTTACCAAGAGTGAAAACCTAGATCCCATGAGTCTGTTTTCCATTCTAAATGGTTAGCCACTTTAATGGTATTTCATTAGGACTACTCACATCATCCCATCCCAGTGATCCTGCTTCATATCTGCTCTACCATCAGTTTCCAACAAAATTCTGCTGTATTCTGTTTTGATTACCTGCAATAGGAAAACACATTCAAAGATGACTTTTTTTGTGAATTATTGTATACTTGCTGAGCCCAGTCCTATTTTGACAGCTGAATTACAATATAGAGAATATAGCCAGTCAAGGCTTCAAGCATTTTGTTTTCAGCTTAGTATTAGGAAACAAAACTTATTTAATCCTCCACAAGTAAGTTAAGCTTGGAATTAAATACACATGTAAGTATAATGGTCCCACACATCAGTTTGTGTAGACTTTTAACAATCCACTGCATTCTAGATGCCTTAGAAATTCAGGTTGCCAACTCAGTTCCTTAAAGATTTGTCATGCCTACCCAGAAAAGTGGCACTATAGTTGTTTGATTAATGTTCTGATATTCTGCTCAAATTAGCAGTACCATTTCAAAGTATTTCATCTCCTGAAGGGAAATTGCAGCCTGATATTCAAGGGATTAAGCTGCAGATAAAACAATTATCTTTTAATGACATCTCTCCTCCTCATTTTCATGTTATTTTCATTATAAGGCAGTAACATAATTTATAAACAGGAAAAGGTTTTGTAGCCTTACATATTTAGAGATGTTGCATATAAAAGTCTTCATTGTTTGTCTTAGCAATCAAACAAAAGAAAATGTGACAACTCAATCATTCTGCACTTCAGCAAAACCATCTTTTATTAGGACGGTAGAAATTCAGCACAAGTCTGTCTTCCTATAGACCCTTTGTCATCTGGCTATTTTGAAATGAAATGGTTTAAAACCAGAGATATTCATGACATATATTGGCTAATAAAAATTAAATATCTTTACTAGATTAAACAGTCTCACTGAGATCTCTGAAGTAGACAAGTGCTGCAAATAAACCAGCTTTTATTATGCTCTAAAGGGACAATAACAGATACATAGATAAATATAATAGGAGGAAAGAAAAGTCCTGAAGAATGTGCTTAAAAGAAGAACATTACTGGTAACTCAATACTGTGTTATAGTAAACAAAAAGCATCGGTACAAAACAACAACTAAATTTATTCATGGTTTTATTGATCAGAATAAATAAATACATTTTATTTTTATCTCCATTCAGTTAATGTGAGACAACTGTCTATTAATCCACTGTTCATACTCTTATTTGAACCTGTTCTGTGCATCAATCCAGAGGGATGGGTGTAGTTTTAATCTGAACAAGCAACTTGTCTGTCTCAGTGGCAATGATGATCCTGTAGGACAAAACTGTTCCAGATACTGCAGTGAGGCTACTGAGCTGTCAGGACACACAGTGCTCTGGACATGGTAACAGCACTTTGGATGTTGGTCTCCTGGTCCTTTCAGAAGAGAAGCATGGGATGCTAGCATGGGATGCATCACCAGCAGTTATTTTCCTATCCTTTCCTTAGCCAGATCTTGAAAGGGTGAGGGGGGCGGGGGGGAGCGGAAGTTATCTGTACATTTTTCTCACCTGCTAATCTCTTCTCATTATGTTTAATGAAAATGATAGGCACAGCTTCTGTAAAACACAGGCCAGCCTTAATACTGAATATGAGGCCTTTTCTGATCTTCTCTGTTATTTGATCTCTGTTGCAATGAATAGAAGAGTGTCTTTGGAGGATATTCTACATTTAGGTAATTCTTTTGTTCCTTTCCTTCTCTTTGCTCAAACCTGAATCTGGTTTAGGATTGGCTTGTGAGTTGTGCTAGTTTCTGGCCAAGGAAGAATAAAGTGCCACATCAAGAGTTGTATTTATTCTGAAATATCACAATTCCTTAGTAAGAAACAGAAAGCTCTGAAATGCTTTCACAGACCATTTGATTTGAAATAGATGTGCATGCAATATGCTGGGTTTTCTTCTGTGCAGTTTTTGCATTTTTCAAACACTACTTTTCAAATTCACAAGACAGAATGTTAATTGCTTCAAACAGTGTACCAAGAACTTTGGCAGGGTTTTCACTTCCTGTTAATATATGTGTGCATGAGGGAAAAATTCACTCCTGTCAATATTTGCAGTAAAAAGCCAAACTTAGGAGTACACTCTGAATAAAGAAATTGGTTCATGATAACTTCAATAAGGCATAAGATATACCTTTTAGGAAAATACAACTGCTCCTGAATATATTTTAGTTTTACATCAGCAACAATTCAAGTGCCTGTTTCTGAACACATAACAAAAGAAAGCTTGATTGTTTTTGAAAAGAACTAAAGAAATACCATGTCAGACATGCACCACAATCTCATACAAACACACACACACACACACACACACACACACAGTGCTCACAGTCACACACAGAAAGACAAGATATTGGAGAATGGACGAAAAAATCAAATATTGTAGAGTGGAAATGTTGAGAAGTTTCCCTTCTTTTATTCTTTGTAGCACAGAATACCTATGAAATTTTTGTTAGAGTTCTTTTTCTTTCCCCATTCCCAGAGCAGTCTGACTTCACATGGACGGACTCTCAGCAGCAGTTTAGACGTATCTCAGACACAAAGATCATCTCCATCAGTCAGCAATGCATGTCTTGTCACCCTCAAATAAGAAATGTTAAACATTCCCAAGAAAAATCCTCCAGAGTATTTTTACTTCTCATGTTCTTAAAAATATCTGAATAATTTTGGCTAAAGTTTTTTAGTTGTTTCTTCAGTGACAGATGGATTAAAGATCTGACAGATAAACTAAACTTTCTACTTGAGAAGAAAATTTTTGTGTCTGTGTCTTTTGTGTATTCAATCTGTCTGCATGAAAAGTTAAAATACAAATTTCCATGTCTTTACATATGTATTTCTCACTCAACCAAGCCACTTTTGGATGTGGCTTTTTGTTGTTTAATTATTCATTTATTTCTTTTCTCCCTTATTTTTATCCATAAGTCATTAGACAGTTCATTTCCTCAGATCCTTAGACTGTACTTTTCACTCTTTTTAAAAAGAAATGCCTCCTTTTAGGAAAAGGAGATTCTAAGAAAGGAATTTTAAGGCAGGCAACAACACAAAGAATCTTTTTTTACATATGAAGAAAGGTATTTTGTCAAAATAGGGTAACTGTGAAAAAGAAAGGCAGAAAAATGAATAGAGGAATGAATTTTGATCTAGTGGATCATTCCTAGTGGATAAGGAGCATTTTAGTGGCACTCAAATACCATATTGAATCCTGCTCAGATCCCTATTTTATGTGTGGCCTTGGTTTCCCTGCTGATTGACTCCTGGATGTAAGTTTGGGACACGGTTTCTCCAGTATAATAACTAGGTCAACAGAGAGAGAAGCACCTCTGGAAGCCATTTCACCCTGTTCTAAAACAAGTGTTTAAAACAGAGGAAATAAATCAGCAGAGGAAATTGCTGCCTCTCTCCATTGTCTTAGAAGGAACTGGGAGAAATAACTTACATTGACTACCAAATTTATGAATAGATAAAAGAAAATGATACAATACACAATATTTAGAAACAGACTACTTCTTCTGATTAAAGAATTATTTGAATTTTGATGAAATACTTGGAAGTAAAAAAATTTAAGGAGCTTCTGTGTTTTCAGATAGTAAAGTAGGTTGCTCTTCTTTCTGAGCTTCCCTTGGATACTCACCATATCACTCAGTGATATGGTGAGTATCACTTAAATTGTGTTTTAGTATATTTTATACATTCTATGTCTTGTGTTATAGTCAGTAGCCTTGAATCTTTGCAGCTCTTTAATCTGAGTATCTGGTAGCACCAGTGTGAAAAGCAAATGATTTATAGACATGGTCTCTAAGTTGAATGTACACTGTCTTCTGTATATAATTAAAACAAGATCTTCATCAGACTAGTCTTTTTCTGAGTGTTATTGTTTTGATTTTTTTCTTTCTTGTTCTTTGTTTTAAAACTTTTTTTTTTTTCTAAAATCTGTCTGGAAATGTAAGGAATGTCTCTTAAATGAAATAAAAAATTAACATCTAACAATAAATAAGTTTTTTTTTAATAGATATTTTTCATATGCACCCTTACATAAGAAAACAATTCCCAAATAGACATCATAAGAGGCCTCAAAGATTCAGTTATTTCCACTAGAAATTATAATTTGAGACTATATGACCTCTCCAAAAGAACATTGTTCATTTTTGAGACTATCATGCTTACTTAGTCCCAAGAATAAATTTATAACATTTGTGTCTTTACAATACACCATTAAAAGGAGAAAAGAGGGAAGAACTGCCTGGCTGAATGCAATTTTTCAAGGAAGACATCCCTTTTTCACTTTAATACATTTAGAAATCTCATAAAAGTATCTGTCCAAACACCTATTAAAAGCTGGCTACAAAGATCTTGCTGCCTGAATGCAAAATACAGAACATTTATGGTAAACATAGGCAGAGTCTTGCATCATATTTAAATAGTTCTCCTCCATAAACATGACAGATTTTTAAAAATAGATTTTTAAAGCCAGAAGAGGTCTTAAACTCATTGATTTCCAGTTTTTTATATGGTGGGCTACAGAATATCACCAGAACTAGGCCAAATTACTTACAGTTGCCTAAAACAGATCCTATAAATTTCTTTATCTTCCCCTGAACATTTTGGGAAATGGAAAGTCTGAACAAAAAGAGAACTGCCTATCCATCTTCACAGGATGAACTGACTTTTGACCAAATGAAAGTCTTTGTAAAAGTAGCACAAGCTATCTAGTGGACTTGATCAGAAATTGTGGCCCATCTGCATTATATCACTGATCCAGGGCAAGATTGCAACAGATTAGTTTCTTGATCTGCCACCTTTGTAAGCACTTGTGAGTTTCTACATGCACTTCTGAAAGGTTACAGAAATAAAGTTCAGAGAACAGCTGAAGGTTAGCTCTGCTAACAACAAACCTTAACAGATCTGTATCATAGATCTTTTTCCATAACAGATTTGGGATGTGCAGCTATTAGAATTACCTTACTGAGTCTTCTGTCTTCCAACTGATGCATGATCTCAGCGTGCTCGCTCTTATTTTGTTTCTCCAATTAGAAATCTAACAGATTAGCTGAAACCACTAGTGAAATTAGTTTTAGCAAATAAATAACTTCATTGGAAAGGGCAAGTAAAGGTCATGTAATCAATCTGAAAAGAGGTATCTTCCTCTGGATCAGTCTATGGCAGTGGAAAAGGGTACTTTGTTTAACTGCCTATGCATTCCTGAGTTTTTCTGGCCTTCTTTGATCTGTCAGTTGCATAACTTGTATGAATACTCCCTAATTTGCTGAAAATATTTAATACCACTTTTTTTGGCAAAAAATAATGGAGCTGGTACTCATAGTGCTGCAATGGTGGTAGGTTAGCAAGAGACTCATGCTTTCTGAAAGCATTGAGGAGAAATATCAGACACTGAGCCAGCTGGATCAAAGAAAGACATTTGTCCAACAGCATCATTTGCATCTTAGAGGCAGTTTAAGATGCAGCTGACTACTTTCTCAAAGAAAATGAGGTACTGATGGTAACTTCTTGTTACTAATCATGTGAAGATGTTAAACTTAGGCACACAGATGAGATGAGGATAGTGAAATATTTTAACAATTTTTCCAAGCATCAGTTTAAGTATTTGTCCTTATTTATCGTTTTGAGGAAGAAAAGTAATTTTTGCACTAATAGTTTTCTACTTTGTTCTGTTTCCCTACACACCCCTGCTCCCCCTCCAGCAAAAAGGTAAATTTGCCTGAACAAATGTTGATGCTCAATTCCTCTCATGGTATTGTGTTCCATGATGTGATCTGATGACTCCAACTGAGTGTTAAGCACGTTCTGTTATACACATTTTCGAACAGTGAATTCAATTGAAGTTGGGTGATACAGATATTTTTAGGTTTGGGTCCACTATTTTCTGCTGCTGACTAGTTGTCAGACTCTTCCTCATTAAAAAAAAAAAAGGATGATAAGTCTGGCATATATTTAAAACACTGTCCAGCTCTAATTTTTCACAGCAATTGTGTAAAGGATTGTGATCTTTATGTTAAAAGAAAAATGCTCTTACTAGACCATAAACACAGTGTTCCATCCAGCACAGCTGAAATTGTATGTATTTTCCATTTTTCATGGAGTCACTAAGTGTTATAACCATTCATTTTGTTGGTCACCTCTTCTGCTTCAAAGATCAAAAGAGAAATGAACATTACTTTTAGCACATTTCATTATCACTCTGGTGATGTGTAAAAGGTTTGCTAGATTTTTTTTTCTGGAAAACTTCAAGGTTTTAAAAAATGATATCACCTCCCTTTTCCATCTGAATTTAACATGGTGTGGGATTAGAATGAAGTTAGTGCCTCAGTTGGCCACACTTGGTTTGATGGTAGTGATTATTAGACTTGTTTCAAGTTCATTGCTCATTGCTAAGTAGGGATCCTATGTCATACTGCAATTAAAAAGAAAAATTGCAGATGCAGTCAATAGACTACTTCATTATCACAAAGGGACAACAAAGGAAGATTTATTACCACCTTTAAATTCAACTAGATTATAATTTTTCCACGCAATCTATACATTTCTCAGAAAATTCTGTCATTCCAATTGAGCATCCTGATATCTGTTATTTATGTACTTATTTGTTGATTGACTTAAGAGTATCAGAATAGATATAATAAATGGACATTAGAAAAAGAAGTTTTTGCCATTTCACTGATTCTGAATACATATATATGAGATTTATAAGGTGGGACTGTAACACCTGATCTTGCTAAATCTGAAAAAGTGACAGCTAAATAGGGACCCTAGAGCTCATCTTTAACACTTTAATGGCAGAGTATAGTGAAGATAGAGTCAGACCTTTCTTGGAGCTGTGCAGCAAAATACACTTTTTTCTGAAGTCAGTAAATCTGCTGAACAAACACTCAGAGTACTAGTTAATAGGAAAAAAAGGGAAAATAGAAGGAAAAAAATGCATCTCAAAGAGAGTCAACTATGAAAGGTGCATATGTGAAATGATCTTTCCCAAATTTGTGGCCTTAATAAAATAATGAAATAATGATTACTTGTCATCATAAAACACTTTGCTGGACTGAAACGTAGAAGGTGAATTCTTAAAGCCTTTCATGTTCATAGTCTCATTTAATATGCAAAGAAAGAAAGCATGCTGGAATGGCTGTAGAATATTATAAAATTACTGGGTTTTTTTCATGACTTTTTTAAAGAGACTCTTAAGATGAATAAAGCTTTTTAAGTCCACTCTTAAACAAAAAACGTTCAGTTCTTGCTGTTATATAAATATGCATACCTGTTCTGCGACAATTTCAGAGAAAAAGGAATAGGATAACTTTAGAATTTCATGGTACTGGCTCTGTTAGAAACCCTGCTAGCAAAATGGGAAAAAAAAATCATAAAAAACTTTGGCAGATACTGTTTTCAAACCAACTAGCAAGCATTTATGAAGTCCAACGAATTCTAATGATTTCTGTTCTATTTCCCACTTTATCCTGGCAACATAAATGTATATAGGTTCAACATCTTCTACCAAAATTGTATCCAGTTACTTATATAATTTATGCTGCTCTCTCACAACTCTGAAAGTTACCATAAAGTTCATGAAGTCCAAATATGTTAATAAATTTTTGCATGGTATAGTCTGTGGAATGAAAGGCTGGATGTGAATCTGGCTCTCCAAAATAATTGCTTCATTCATGACTTGCAGATTAACCTGGTAATTTTCTTTAATAAACTTATTTTCTAAATTAAAGAAACAGAGGAGATGCCATGCTTCTCGACCTTTAATAAAATATCATTTACATAGTAGAGACAAATAAAATCTTTAAATAACCAGAAAATGCATAAAAAAGAACTAGCTAAAATGAAAAATTTAAATAGACAGTGATATTAGGAACATTATGCTACCATCAGAACTCCTTAAGGATCAAAATAGGATAAATATTAACATATGTGAAGCAATTTGTTGTTCAAATTTGTCAATATTCTAAAATTCAGGTACCACTGCAATGAAAGCTTAACAGAGTATCAAAAGAAATTGAAAAATTAGTTAATGCTTATGAATAAAATTTAATTGTAAGAATTCCAGTGTACTGTTAGGAACTAATAATAATAATCAAACTGTTACTCTGAAAATATCAGCAGTTGCAGCTTTCCATGGAAGAGAAAGAAATTGCAGGTTGACTATGAGAATCATGTATCATATAGATGAGGAAATGGGAATGCCATCCTAGATAATGTCAGTGTAAATATTTCCAGTTAGTTTTGGAAAATTTTTAATAAAATATAGAGTGTACAATTTAAGTGATACTGTGAGCAGTTCTGTCATGCAAGTCACACATGTGGAAGAGTAAATTTGACCTCAATGAAGGCAAACAACTGCTATGATGATCTAGAGTCCCTAAAAGTCAAGTGAATAAGCATGGAGTATAAAATGTAAATCTGGTCAGCAAAATCTAGAAAAGTATAGAAAAAGGAGGGAAGGAAGGAAGGAAGAAGGAAGGAAGGAAGGAAGGAAGGAAGGAAGGAAGGAAGGAAGGAAGGAAGGAAGGAAGGAAGGAAGGAAGGAAGGAAGGAAGGAAGGAAGGAAGGAAGGAAGGAAGGGAAGGAAGGATTCAGGAAGGACGGAAGGAAGGAAGGAAGGAAGGAAGGAAGGAAGGAAGGAAGGACATGGTATCTCAGTGCGTGTGTATAGGCATATTGAAAATGAGGGTTATTCAAGGAACCAGAAGCACAGATGATTTCATTAGTGGACAGTGGTGGTACTAGATTAATTAAGCAAGGAAAAAATGTAATTCTTAAATGGTATTTGATTCATGAACAAGTATCCTGTGGTGTAATAGCCTTTGCAGGACTGGATTCAACAGCCCAGAACTATCCCTTCCTATAAAAAGTGCCCACTTCTATGAGAAGCACTCATGAAGTCAATTGCTGCAAAATGATCTGCCTTAGGACATTCCTTAACATTAACAGGGCAGAGAAGGGGAGCTATAGAGTTGCAACTTTCCCTGCACGTAAATGGGAAAGATGTTTTTGCTGGGAGACAGAGTAGCTTTAGAGAAGCACTTCAGTTTGGATGGAGAACATGTATTTGCTTTCATTTGTGACACAAGAAGATCTTGGGCACATAATTTATACTTCTTTCTACTGAAACTAAGATATATAATTCACTTTGGGAGCCACCTAATGCACTTCATGCCCAATTGACTGCTCAGTGCACAAATCAGCTCGTCAGAAATGAAATTTCCTGTAATGTGTCGTGCACACTGGATCCTTAGCACCAGCTGCTTCTCTGTGTGGATCTGCTCCCTTTGGGTAGCTGCTTATGCAGATGTAACCTGTGCATCACCCAGGGTTATACATGACAAAGAAGCAGCAAGGCCCATGCACACTGACTCTGGAAATCTGCCAGTGGATGGCAAAGGACATGGCTACCATTCATGGGTACCAGTGACAACTGGTTATGTCCCAAAGCTGTCTCTTTATGAGTTTATGTGCCCATGGGAGGGAATCATGCTAATGTTTCATTTGGTCTTTGGTAGTGGGTTCCCAGTGCAGTAAACATTTGCTAAAAACTGTAATGAATTAAATGAACTAAATTCCATCCTGCTGTAAGCTGTCCCAACAAGACATTTGACTTTGGCTTGGATGTGTATATTAGAGATGCAGTGGTCATTTTAGAATGGGTAATTTCAGTGTGCACCTTTTTTGTTGATGTGTGAATGGTTCTTTCTGGAATCTTTAAAAATATTAATATTAAAATCATAATGTAAATCAGATTTCAATTTTATTTACTGTCCTTTTCTTTAATGGTACTCTGTAGGGTTTTTTTCTTTATTTTTCTGGTGTTTTTTAAGATGAAAACAGCTGCTAGCTCTGCTTAATTTCTTTCTGCAGAGTGAAAGATTGTATGAAGAGTACACATGTGAGTTTATTATGCAGTAAGGAAAAACTTATTGTGGTAGCAGCATGCTTTCCAGCTAAAGATGAGCTGTTAAACACTGTCTCACACATGGATTGCCTGTGATGAGTGATGCCAGATGTAGAGAAAAGTGAAGTAGCTGATGTAGATAATTTACTTTTGTAACTGTAAATTATATAATGTGTTTGCATTCACTTTAGAGTCTATCAGAAGTAACAGAATATAATGATGACAGGTGGCAGAAAACATGTTGACTTTTTCCTTCATCTTCATACACTTGTGTCTAACTCAACAGTGTTTGCTGTGTGAGAATTCCTATTGAAACACTGATTGAGTAATCTCCATTACTCTGCAGAGGGAGACAAACATCCAAACCAGGTGAGATCTTAGGCCATGGACAGTCCCAGAAAAGGATTTATGCTGGAACCTTATTTTCACAGTTTCATTTTAGTAAGCATCTCATGTTTGGTTTGATACTGTTTCCAAATGAGGAAAGCTTTAACTCATTCCAGGGCCAGAGTAATGTAGCTGTGTATGACTGTATGTACTTCAGTCTCTTCTGTGGAATCACTGTGTGTTGAAAAGTTTATGAAATATTTACTGGTATCAAGAAGGATTGAAAGGATACCTGATACCTCTTAATTCTCTCTTTTTTTTCTCGCGGTAAATGTTTCTTTAATTCACACAAATATGGTGGAGCTTCTATAGCAGTAAAAGAAAAAGACTTTTTAGCCCCAGGCTTATTTCTTGGTGAAATATCTATTATATGTAGAAAATGTTGAGGTGTGACTTCCCCAGACAACAAAAGATATTGGAACCTCCTATTCTTAAAATTTTAATTGTCCAGCCAAAATCTACTGGATAAAATAGGACTGGTAGAAACATGCTGTCTTGGTGTTTGCTTTCTGATATGGTGTGTATCATTCCCAAACTAGTGAGGACAGAATGATTTGCCTAAACATAGGCTATTTTACATACTCTGGGTTATTCAAGACATCTGCTTGGAATTTACACATCCCACATCCTTCTGGGGTGGCAGCTGAAGGTATTTATTTAGACAACTCTTTACTAGTGCTCCAACATTTTCTAATTCTCTGTCGGGTTATGTTCAGACACTGTGATTATGGAATCTACAAGAGTTGGGGTAATATCAGTACATGCTCACTGACAGAAGTAAAGGATTGTGTGAAACCTATGAGTATCCTTTGTGGAAATATGGGCAACCATTATACTTCAAGGTAATTCTAGGATTTGAATTCTGAAACTAGTGTGTGAAGCTGCTGTTTCAACGGATTCTGCATCTGAATATGACCTCAAGGGGCAGAGGAGCAAACTTCTTGGGCATCATACAGAGGACAGTGACTAAACCTAGCCAGGTTATCCCAACAATTTCTTAAGCTAGTGTTTCCTGATCTAGATAGGTCAGCTTAACAAAGAGTTAGACTAAAATACCTTTAAAATCATCAGTTATTTTTCCTGTGAAAAAGCAATTCAAAAAAATCCCCCAAATCAGAAAAAATTAAGAAAAATAGGTTTATTCTTGTAATTTTTCTAGCAAAACCAACCTCACCAAACCCCTAAGTTTATTTTTAAGATTCCAACATCCCTGCCAGCAGCCAAGCTCCATGCAACAATTGGCTCACTCCCCCACCAGCAGGGGCAGGGAGAAAATCAGAAGGGTAAAAAGTAGCCAACTCATGGGTTGAGATGAAGACAGGTTGATAGGGAAAGCAAAAGCCAAGCACACAAGCAAAGCAAAACAAAGAATTCAATTCACTGCTATCCATGGCCAGGCAGGGGCTCAGCCATCCCCAGGAGAGCAGGGCCCTGTCATATGGAACAGTGACTGGGGAAGACAAACACATCACTCCAAATGTGCCCCTCTTCATCCTCACACACCACTCCAAATGTGCCCTTCTTCACCCTCCCCCCCACTTTATGTACTGAGCATGATGTCCCATGGTCTGGAATGTCCCTTTGGTCAGTTTGGGCCAGCTCCTCCTATTCTCCCAAACACCCCCAGCCTCCTCCCTAGGGTGGCAGTAGGAGAAGCAGAAAAGGCCTTGGCTCTAAGTCCTGCTCAGCAATAACAAAAACATCTCTGTATTATCATCCCTGTGTTCAGCAATAACTGAAAACACAGCCCCCTATTAACCACTGTGAAAAAAGTGACTCTACCCCAGGTGAAACCAGCACATCTCAATTGTAATTTGTTTTCTCCACTTCCTTTTATTGAAATAACCTTCTTGACTCTCCAACACAAATAGTTATGGTGTTTGAATTACTTCTGGTTGAGCAGGAATTATATAATAAAGTAAAATTTCAAAGAAAATGGATTTCAAGAAATTTTGACAAAAATAATTTTCTTTAAGGTATACATTCATGGGAAAATTTCCTCTGCTGTATTTAAACCCTGTGATGTGATTGCCATAATTTCTATTATTTTTGTATTATTTAACGCTATGTTGTCTACATATATGTATTTAATAAACTAATTCTATACCAACTATTTGAAAATTGAGGGAACAACTAAGAAATAACTATTATCTTTTCTGTAAAACTTTCATAGAATTGTTAGGTAACACTCTATATTTTCTAGAATATATGCAAAAAAACCCCAACCCAGGCTTCAAAATTAAGGAAAGTTTAACTTAGACAGTAGTGTTACTGAAATACATGAAAAGACAAACTTTATTCTAACAGTTCTATAACATTATAATTCTGATACAAAATATAACTTTTTTGACACTGATGTGAATATCTTCTGGTTTATTTTCTAATAAGATATTTAGGAACAATATACTTGTGGCATAATCCTTTGAAAGCAGATTTAAGTGGACATGCCATGAATATCTTGTCTTTTGATTATTGTAAAAGAGAGTACTCTTTTTCTTTAATGAAAACCAGACTTATTTTTATTTTAGTAATTTTGTTCAGTGCTAAAGGCTTATAATTGACTTCTAACAATTTTTAAATTCAGAACACCACTTCAAAGCAAACAGCTATGCTCCGTCACAATTCTGACTTATATAAAATCTGTAAATTCTCTTGAGACCTACAATGTAAAAACAATTGCTGATTTTATAAGAATGAAAAATAAGAATCATTATTGTGAGTTCAAAATTAAGCAAATAAATTTGAGTGAAACAGCTCTGTGTACAGCTGAACATGAAGACAGAGCAAGAACTTCAGGGTTCACTATTTCATTTGTGGCTTCATAGTAATTATTTTCTCACCTGGCTAGGAACAATGGAAAGGAGACATGGGAGACTGTTGGAAAAAGTGCTGCATAACCCTTCAAGAAGGAAGGGTACCATCACCCAACACTAAGAGGGCAGGAACTCATTCATACAGCTGTGTTCCAAACTCAGCCTGTGATGCCCACAAAGGAGTGACTCAAATGGGTCATTGTGGGCTTTCAATATTTTCTTCATCACCTATCTTCCTCCCTTTAATATCCAAGAAGTTTTATGCACAAAAGTAAAGGAACAATTTGGACTTACAGATATCTTACTGAAGTCCTGATGCTTAGCTCAGTTTTTTATGCTTGTATGGGATTGGAGTTAATGCAAATAGGACTTACTCATTATCTTCACAACTCACAGCCAGATCACTATGCCATTTATGCTATTCACACAGTATTGTGAAACATGGAAAGCAGCTGCCTCACAGTTGCAGCAGTATAGCACATATTTATCAAATGAGCAACAGAAAAATTCATGTTTAAGTAGTTTCGGTAGTAAGCTAAATTAGTTTATTAAAAGATTATATAAGACTTTAATTTTTCACATCCTTAGAGTCTTTAAATTTCCCTCCCTTTTGTAAATTAATTTGTAAGAGCCTAGTGAAAACCGGTATTTACATTTAAACTAGGGTTGAGTTTTGCACACCAGTAGTTGAAATGTCCTTAATTGGTGTAAACTTTGAGTAACAGGCCTTTGCATTTTAGATTATGGGGGAATTAATCAAAACTTTTGTGTTTAACCCCATACCTTTACACAATTTGACCTCTCTTTGGTTGGGAAAAATATCTACAACCCTTAAAGATTCCTGATTTTTTCCCATACAAATGTCTTGTTCTATTTTGGATGTTTACCAAAGCCCACAGTTACCACTTTATTAAAAAGAAGAATTTATGATGCAAAAAGTACCAGATTAACTCCTGATTTTTGTGAGGAAAGAATTTATTTTTACTGCTGATCATCTCCTGGTTCATTATTTCCTACCTGGTAAATCTAGATCAGAAAAATTTACTAGCCCTTAAGTCTTATGACTAATGATTTGAATGCAGACAGTTTGCACTGTAATACTGAGGGGACCTGGCACTGAATAGGTATCCTGACATCCAAATTCTATTTCTATTGATCCATAAAAGCCCTGTAATTTTTGTCATATCTCCTTCTGCCTTTTTAGTTTCCTAACTACTGTATCCTTTTTGTGTCTGTTGAGATCATTTAATTCACTGAGGCACAAGCAAATTATAAAGTGGCTGGGATGTTGCATCCCTTATTTCATTGAGACACTGAAAATACTGGTGCATTAGTAAAAACAGCTGAGAGGTGGGTGGACAGAAAACATCACCCACAAAACTGGTAAGTGCAGACCCATTGGAAACACAGAAGTTTTATGGATCAGCATGTTGCTTCTTCACTAAAGAAGCAGTTGGAGAATCAAGACCAGGTGGACTAAGGGAAGGCAAAAAGAACTGTCTAAAAGTTGATTGTGAGTACAACAGCATGTCACCAGTGGTGTACTGTTCATGAAGAAGCTTTGGTTTGTGAATGAGGCATCACTCTTTGGATTAGACAAGGTAAAGACATACAAAACTGTGTCATGGGTTTATTTGATTTTTTTTTTCCCTTCTGTTTTTAGAAGAAAAGAGAAGAGGACTTCACTCAGTATGGGTCCCTTTTGCTGATTGAAATAATAGGTATCTGCTGGCTTGCTATAATTAAATTTTCATTAAGACATTTGAAATGTCAGTGTATGTTTTGAATCAGTTAGGAGAAAGGAAACTACTATTGTACAACTATTTAGCATTGAAAGGATAGCTATTTTGAAGGCTGTAATATAATGAGGAAAAAGGTTCTGAAAATGTGTGAAGGCAATTGTAAAAGTTTTAGTATTGTTCAGCAATGTGCATGCTAAGAGAGGATCCAAACTGCACAGAGGCTACAAAAATTTGCTTTATATGCTATTTATAGAGTCCATCACCTCTCAGTGTAGCTGATTAGAATCACTTGTAGCTATGAGAATGATTGTGTAATCAAAGACACATAAACATGGTGGATTTTTAATTATTCACACCTGCACACATTCTAAACAGCACATCCTGCTGTATCTTTCAGATGCTCTAAAAACAAACATTCTGTTCTGATTCAGCGTGCTATTTTTAAACATCCACAATTTGTTAGCTAAAGCACAATTGTCACTTTTTTTTTCCTTAAATATAGCAAAAAGCTCTGTTTATTATGCAGAGAGATGTAAAATTTTGTTTCATTTCATTTGAATGCATTTTTCAATCAGAACTGAAAATAAAATCTTTGGTATGGGACACTTGTAAGAAATCTAAAGGTAAAAGAAAAATGGATTAATTGAATATATCCAGCAATCTGGAAATTACAGAACTCTCTCAAGACATTAATTCAATTATTTGAAGAGAATTCTTTAAAGAGACCTGAAGACATACCAATACTGTAATGCTACCTGTAATTCTGTGTTAAGACAAAGAACTGTGGGATGCTGAAGGAAAACAATTCTCTTCATAAAAATAGTTAGTTCTAGCACCTAACTGAAATAATTTTTTCTATTGAATGTATCCAATAAAAGCCAAAGGAACATTCCAGTGCATGAGTTCCTGACTCACAGAATATATAAACAGTCCTTACCGAGGCTGTGGAGAAGCCACTCTTACAGGAGAAATAGCCATTATGGTGCTTAATAAGCAAGTGCTTAGCTTCATGCTGCTATCTAGACCAGCTCTGCTTCTGTAATTTGTCTTTGTCTGATTCAGAAAAGGCATCTGACTTGTGTCTTCCACTCTCTGCTTGTATATGTTAACTACACTGGGACACCAGCCCACTGTTGCCTCATAAGAGTAATATACCTAGAGAAGAGATGCTGATATTTTGTTTTGACTCTGATTTTATATGAACTGTCCTTTGCTTCTGTTTTTTCTCTATGTCTTATATATTCAAGGAACCCCTGGGAGTCTGCTTGGACTGTCCAGGCACAGCAAGGTTTACTATTTGAACTTACTGAGCCCCAAGGAGGCTGTTGGACACACTCCAAGACAGTTGTCATAGCCACAGAATCTTGATGCTCTTTATTTGTATATGTTCCCCTATGTCATTCCCCCCATGGTGATAATTCACATTAGACCTCCAGGATGTTGCTGTTTCTGTGCCTTAAACTCTGTCTACATCACCTATCATTATTTTCAGGTCAAGCTAGAGCCAGACCTTTTTCTTTTATGGTTAGTTGGTGCTGCTGCTTTTCACATTACCTCATCTGGCTCCCTTTCTGTGAGAAAAAGCAGAGAAGAAACTCATAGCCTAATGCTTTATTAGCTCCTTGCTTTCTCTTTTCCATCTTCCCTCTGGGTGGGCATCTTTTCTCAATGTTTTTTTCTTTTCCATTCCTATCCAAATAGTGATAAAAAAGAAAGACCTGCCCAACAACACTATAACTCTGCCCCTAGATTTCTCCCCACTCCTTTAATATTTATAACCAATTTTTTAACATTCCCTCCACTCCAAAAATGCATACATTGCTTTAAAATCCAGCTATGCAGTACACTCTGTAGAGAGGGTGGTGGCAGTTCAGCTCTGAGCAGGCAGCATCTCTAAACACAGCAGGACTGAGCTACCAGAGAGAAAAAATTCCCTTCTGTTGTGCAAAAGGAGGAGGAGGTGGGTGGGTAGTCCGAGTCACACAGAGGGGCTGTGGCTCCAGGATGTGTGGTCACCCATTTTTTTCCATACCAGGTTACTTATCTCAGTTCAGCCAAAGTCCAAGGGCTGCAAGTGCCCCCAGTTTGTGGCCTTGCCACAGAGGCAGGTGGCACGAGAGCTCTCCAAAAGTGCTTGTGAAAGACTTTGCTGATGTATCTTTCTTAGCCCAAGAACAAGCAACCTTTCACAAGTCTTCCACAAGCAGCAAGATAAAATTTTATTCCCTTGTATCTAATGCTGAGAGAACAAAACATAGAAAGAGTATTGATGAGTTCTGTACAGCATTTTAACAATTTCATAATTAATTCTAGCCAAAAAAAAAAGGTTACATCAATGCATTTCTTCACAAAGTCTGGACTGGTGCAAAGCTGGTTTCAGCTCACATGTGAGAAGACCCATGGAAGGTTTCAGTTCTGACCTGCTCACGCTCCTCTTCTTCTCCCTCTTCTGCAATGCACAGGCTGCAATTTCACCCACTGAACATTTTCTTCAGATAAAGCAGTTGATTGTGAGGGTGTCCAAGCTCGCTGCTTTCTCTTGCTGTCCCTGCCCCTCTTCCCATGCCACAGCAGGACCTGTCCCCAGCTCCCCACAGCTCTGTCCTGCCTGACCACAGCCCCCCTGAGCGAGGCACACTCTCAGCCCCTGTCCCAACCTGACCTGTACCTACTGCCATCCCCAGAGCCCCCAGGCTGCCCTGCCCCTGGCTGGTGGCCCTCCAGGAGCCCCTGGCTCTGACTGTGAACAAAAAACTGAAGGAAACTTCATGAGAAGGCATTTTATAAAAGCAGTACATTTGAAATTGTGAAATACTCCCTTTAAAGTTTCTTATCTTCAGTTTCATATAGCTTTACATAAAAGCCTGCAACACCCTGATTGAACTATCAGAATCCTGCTCTGGAGCAGGCATACAAGTGTGCACCCAACTCTTTCCCAGTTAATTTTAATCCAGATTCTATGTTTCTGTGGCTTTCCTTACACTGAAAAATTCTTAATTTTTAAAATTTTTTTCAGGAGGCGAGGGCTGGAAGGCAAGAAAGACTGAGAGAAAATGCAGGATGTGGGTGGTCTATCTTTAGCTGCAGCAGCATGTTTTTAAAATTACTTAATCTTCTGAAGACATCCTAAGAAACTCTAGGTTCACCCTTGCTTCTACTAATACTTAGTGATCGTGACTGTACAAATATAAACCTTCATGAGAAGATTCATAGGTGACTTAAATAGGGAGTTATATCACCTCATGGATGGAAATCACCACATGAAAACAGCTGAGAAGGGTTGTGTGAGTGAGCTGATGCATCATACTTATTTAACCTTGGAAATAAGTAGTGGGCTGTACTCAGATGTGCAGAGCATTCAGCACAGAATATGCTTTCCCTTCTTTATGAATAATGAATTAGTTGTACAACAGCTTATTAGCTTACATTTTACTTTTTATTTTATTTTATTTTTTTGTTATCCACATAAGTCCTATTTACAGACTTAGAACTTGTCAAGTACTTGTGGATAGAGATAATTTGTGGTGCATGCAGACATAAATCCCAGGTCCCAAGCAGCAATGTGGAAGTGAGATACCTTACATTGATGGATTCTATCTTAGACTTAATGCAGTCTAAAACTGACATATCCCCTTCACCTGAGCTCCATGGTATCCCTTATACATATATACATATATATATATATATATATATATATGAAAAAAATATGGAAAAGCTGAATAGTAAAATTAACAGAAACCTCAACTGAGACCACTCCTAAGAACCTCAATTAGAGTTTCCAGAACATATCAGAGGATAGTGCAAATAAAAAAATATTAGTGAGTTACTTCACTGGTAGCCATTAAAAAGAGCTAAAATCACTCAGTTATATAAAGAGCAAGATTAAAAAATAGGACAGGGATGATGGGGGCAAGTGCAACAGTACTTGACACATTCAGGACAAAATACTCCTGATGGAATGTTGTTGTAGTGCCATTGCCAGGTCAGAAGTATCTGCTCCAGATACCAGTCAGGACAAATGTTGAATTTCTTTCTGTCTGTTTAAATGGATATCCCATACTTATTCAGGTGTCTTGCAGAGTAACAGCTGAAACTTACTGACTTTTGAAGTGGTCTCATATATGTTCAAAGAGAATACCCAGGCTTCTCTGGTGCAATGTTACTGCCCCCATTGGATATAAATCTGGAATGTATTAGTGTTCCAGTTATCCCCAGCATCACAGGTGCAGCAGATCCTCTGCTGAGGAGATTCTCTGGTTTTGCTTGCAGAAGTCAAAGATTTGCTACAGAGGGTAAGAGAACAGGTTTTTTATTGATGAGAGAAAAAGTTTCAGTTCTGAAAATATGTTATTTACACACAAGATGATATACATTGTTTTGATTTAACTTGAAAATGCCTACATTTCTTTGTTATTTAGTTTTCAGCTAGGAAGACTTAGGTCATCAGAACTGAAGTAACACATCTGTCCTCTCTGTTCCCTCCAGTCTTCTACTTTTAGAATCCTTGGAGTCACTGCAGCTCCTTCCTGGACATTTTATACCCTAAGGAGTGTTTTAGGGCCTCCTGTCCCTGTTCTCCTAAAGGGAGCCATCTGAGTCAAAGCCCGTCCTCTCTCCCCTGGCATCTCTTTCGAGGTACAAGGGAGATGGGCCTTTCCTTCCCTCAGGTTACTGCCACTCTGCTAGTCAGTGAGTGCTGCACAGGGAACCTAACTGGTCATATTTGCAAGAGATGTTACTAATGTTATCCCTGATAACTCAGCTCCTTGCCTTTCCTCTTTATAGTGAATGTGGTTTTACCGCAATACGCTGTTTAGGTATGCAGAACGGCCATAAAAGCAAGTTAACACACTTGCAGAAGAAAAAATCCTTTCTAATTGGCTGTGGTGATGCACTTGGCTTTTGTTTTAGCCCCTTTTGTTATGGCAAGATTTTAGGTAGGAAATCAAACTAGTCTTTTTCCTGTCAGAAAGAAGAGGGCCTGCAGCTGACTGTGACATTGGTTTAGTGATGAGCAATCTGGAGGAACAGGGAAAGACTTGTGCACACAAAACTGCTGTACCACTGATTGTTCAAACAACTATGGAGAATTACATGCATTTTTTAAAACAGGTGTTTCTCTCTGTTTTGGGTTTGTTTTTTTTTTTTTTTTCATATGACAGGCACAAAATTTTCAATCTTGAGTGCTTTTTAGTGATTTTAAGAATTATACTACTTCTTACTTAGCAACCGATAATAAGATAAAACATTCAGTAAGTGAAATTTATTAATCTCTAAGTGACATATCTCTGCACCAAATCCCCAAGTCCTTATTAAATGTAATTCAGCATTAGCCCTCACACAGGCAAAGTCTCCTGATGTCTGTTCTCATGATCCTATATGTTATATTTTATTCTACTTTTCAAGTATTTGCCATTGTCTCAAACAATGGCTGTTAGGTCAATAAGTGATTAGCATGGTCAAAGGTTTTATATTATGTATTGTTCTTTAAGCCAAATCTCCCTTTCCTTAAAGACTGAATGGCAAGAGAATTCAATTTCTTGAAATGCACACTGATGTATGGCTAAAAGAACAAAATGGAATGGAGAACTTCTAATCCATTACTTACTGCAGGATCTTTGAATCAATCTAGAGATACCTTATTGTTACTAAAATTAGATTTTTTTTTTCTTGGAAAAGTTTCTTCCACCCTTGATAAGAAAGGGTACTCAGCATTTCTTGACAGAATAATTTCATGGCCCCTAACAAATGGTCTGCAGTCTGTCAAGGTAGGAAACATGAAAAAGCCTCAATTTTTTTATTGTAGCCTGAATTTAATGTTTATGGACCCCATATTAAAAAGGACTCTTGATGGGTTTTTTTTCTGTGTAAGAATATATCAACATGTTAAATATGAGATTTAGTAATTTTTAAATAAATTCCCAAGTAATTTTTTGAGGATGCTTTTCTTTAATATATTAAAATTATTTCGATTGACTTTACAATCAAAGTCTCAACAAATTTCAAATAACACACATTATCTGTGTTAGAACTGTGTGTGACATCTACTAGTGATCAGTAGGTTAAACCTCAAGTGTTACATGATTTGCAATTATAAAGGTCAGAGATTGCATCTCGAGTATAATTAGGCATTTGGGAATGCCTGTTCCTTAAACCAAACAGGAAAAAAGTATTTAGTGAAAATTTTACTTAGGTCTTTTATGATGGCCTTCCACTGATGAACAGTTCCCATTATCTCCTGAGGATATGCATCCTGTAAGCTGAACAGAGATATAGAATTTTTATAGCTGAAAAATCCTCAGGAACTATTTTTAGACTTGGTCTTTTTGTTTGTTGTTGTTCTTCTTTTTTTTTTTTTTTTTTTAATAGGGACATAAAAATAGGAAAGCCTATTCATATTTGTATCAAAGGCATGTTTCAGATGCAAGCTGAAACTTTGTCAGAATTCCTGAGCAGAATCCTGGCATACTTGGCAAGGGTGAACTTTTAAAAGCTATGAAAATATAAAGCAAATCTGTATCTTGTTGTATGATGGCTGCCAGCTGCTATTGCAGCAAAATGTACATATTAAAATCAGAATATTATATAGTATTATAATATTACAATAATAATGATAATATAATAATATTAAAAATGTATATAAACCAGTTTTCTAGTAAATTTGAAGGAAATGGTGAAATGATGAAAAAATATAAATAAAAAAATGACAAAATTTTAAAATCTTGAAATCCTTGTTGATCTTTTAAATTTATTTCCTAGATAAGAAATTAAGACTGATACATTAGAACTGGTAATTTGCACCTGCTATTTCAAGCTTTTAAGCACTTAAGCAGATATTAGCATCTAAATATTTATTTTTAAGTGCTTTGAAAACCTTCCTATTGTCACCATTAAATCTTCAAGCTTATATCTTGGCATTATTCTCAAAATATCTATAGTCAGCTGCGCAAGCAGGTTTAGATCTCATGACACTTTGAGTTATAAAGTCTGTAAGTCAGGCAACTAACTGAGACTATAATTCAGTTTTCCAACTGAGGTGTAACACATATCCCTGTACCTGCCCCTCCAGGAAGAAATGCAATTTGGCAGAGGCTGATGCAGAGAAAGCTGCACAAAATGCTGAATTCTGGGACTCTTTTTTTAGCATCTAAGAGTAAAAAACATCAAAGACAGAGGTGCATCTGAAGTACTTTCTGTAGGATCTTGTGTAGCAGCTTCTGTGCAGCTGGGATTTAGGGTCTTCAGCTTCCATTTCAGTTCATGTGAACAGGTCATGGCTTTCCCTTAAAATATAAGCAGGTAAAAATTCTGCCTTTCAGGAAAATAGTTCAGTGGCAGGAGCACACTGCAGGCATCACAATTCTTGGTACGGTTCTCCTTAACCTGGGAAGATCTGATCTTCCATCCCCTCTCTGTGTTCTAAACTAATAAATAGGATGCACTAGGACTCCCAGGGTAAGTGGTGGGACATAATTCGTGTCCTTGTGGTGATACTCTCTTAGGGGTGCCATTCATGCTGTTTAATTGTAACAAACCTGGCTATGTCTGGGGTGGTGCCAGTATGATAGGGCTGGTCTGGGCCAAAAACCATGCTGAAAGCAGGCTGATGATGGAATAATATAAGAAATTTCCAGTACTGGACCCCATGTCCTGGCTATGCCTAATTTAGTGGACTAGACATAGTCATTAATACCAATATCATGAGTTTCCAGGGTGTTCCATGTCCTTGTCACTCTTCTGTTCAAGCTATGCTGCTCTGCAGCCAGGAATACTTGACTCAGAAATCCAGAAAGAGAACAAGTGACCTTGTCAATTGAGTTTAAAACACTCAGTGAACAAAGAGAAAACTAAATCTGAGTCTTACTTGCTCGACAAGTGTTCTCAAGGCAATGCAGAACCAGCAAACATCACCTCCATTTCTCTCCTTATTATTATTTCAAAGAGAATAAGAACTGCTCACTTCCTTGAAAGCGTGTTTTACCCTGTGTTTTCAAAGTGGTTGAACTCACCTTCAGCTTGAGGAGATAAAATATAGGAATTCAAAGATTTCCACATCTCCACAGTTTCTTGATTGTGATTCTACAATGCAGATTGCACTCACTTTAATGTGCAAGGCTCTTTTTAAAGCCTGGCTAATTTGTACTGCATATTTTTCATTTCATTCACCACACCAAATGAAAGGTAATCACAGAGATGAGGTAGATTCTGCTATTCTGGTCTGAATTTTGATGAAAGAAAGACACAAGGAATTCTTGAAGAGTATTATTTATAGATTTTTTCCCCCATTTCATTCTCCTTTAATCACACAGCTTTTTAAAAATACGTGTAGGTATAAGTGAGATACTTTCAGGAGAAAGCCTGCATGAGGCTTCGAGTTTCCCAAAGCTAAAACACATCTACAGTGTGCAGAAATGCCCTCGCTACCACCAAAGCCCAGTTCAGATCGCAGCTACCAGCGGAACTCGCGGGTCTCGGTTCTTCAATCCCGGCAGATGCTGTCAGCCGTGCCGGTTATTCCCGCACAGCGCCGACAATTCCCGCGGCAGCTCCGCCGCTGGATTCCGGCCGCGCCTCCCGCCGGGTCATTGGGCGCGCTGCCCACTAGGTGGGGCTAGAGAACCTCCGACGGTCCCGGCAGGGGAAACGCTGCAGAAACAAAGTGCGGGCACTTCGAGAGCTCTTTTGCTTCTGTTTTTGTTCCGCTGGGGGAGGAGATGTGTTTTTCCTTTTTCCCTCCTCCTCCTCCTCCCGCGGTTGCGTTTGTTTGTTTTTACCTTGTTTGTTTTGCTGCGATAAAACGAGAATTACTGTTTGTGAACTACTGGACTTTAAAGGTGATAATGAACTGAGAGCACAGGCAATTAAGTTCGGTTCGGGTTGATGCAGAGCTACGGTTTTGAACTTCCATTATTATAAGTCAGGTCATTCCTGCAGCAGTACAAACCCGGTATTTTACTGGAAAATAAAGTAAATAGGTCCATTACTGAAATATCCCACATGGGTATAATATGCATGCAGACTAATGTGGATTAATTATTTTTAACTGCTTATTGAACATCAGACTGTTACAACTGGTAGTCCATAATAGGTAGATCCAGTAATTTTAAGTTAGGCATAGGAACAACACAAAATGATCTACCTTGTCAGAACACAGTGAGGCACCATAAGTCAACGAAAGCATGATTTAATTAGCAAGTTCATAAGACACAAATTGTGTGTGCACCAGACACACTCCACATGTCTTCTGTTTCTGAGTGAAAATTTAAAGGAAAGGCTAAGTGTAGTCAGATTGGCTTAAATTTCTAAGGGGCAACACAGCTGAATCATACAAATAAGTCCACATACCTTTATTGCAACGAATGAATGAATGACTGCTTTTTCTGTAGGTCAGCAATAAAAAATATATTTAAAGAGTATACTTAAAATATTATGAAAGCCTAGTTGGCAGGAAAGGTCAGTTGTTGCAAATTCTAGAAGGCTTTTATACAGCAGGTTAGTGGGCAATAGGAGGATAGTGTCAGATTAATGTGGGTTTTTTATGACATCATCTAGCATTTAAAAGGTGTGGAACATGAAACCAAAGGTTAGCAGTTTAATCTACTGTTGTTTTTCTTTTAAGTAGCATGTTTACTGCTGCACGTGTTTCTTAATTGTTGTAACACACAGTAGGAGTTGAGACAAGAAATTTGTGATTTTATGAGCACATTCAGTTTTGCTTAATTAGACAGAGCCAATATGTTATTTGAGAACAGAAAATTAAAGTTCACTTTCCAGCACTTTCAGATTATCACTACCAAGAAAAAAAATCAAAATAAAAATGAAATCGTGTTACAAATTTCTAATAACTCAAATTATTTGTGTGCTTAAATGGTCCCATTTTTAGTTTAGAATTTTTTAAAATTAATTTTATCACTTTCCTCCCTCAAAGTACGAAGGCATTCCATCTTTTGTTTCAGTCTTTGTCACCCTTCTTTTGCTTAAACTATAACAGTCCACTTCCAGAGGGTGTGTTTTGTTTTGATTTTTGTTTCCCTTATTTGTGCTGATAAATGATAGTATATAACAGTTAAATTTGCTTGTCCATGCTAGGATTTTCCCATAATTGAATGTTACATACAGAGGCATTTTTTCTATCTGTGAAGAGACACATCAACTCAAATTTGGAACTAGCTTGCTTACAGTTGTAAAAACCCCATTTGCAGCAGCTCTAAGTCTTACCAGTAAAAAAATGCTTCTTTCACCAGAGCACTCAATAATACAAGAAATGATGGACAAAACCAGTAGATATGCTTTGAAATAAGAATAAATACTTCAGAATTGTCATAGAACATATATCTGTCTGATTTCTGTAATATTCTGTATAATTATATTGAACTACCACACATTACAAGTACTTTAAGAAATTCATATTATAAACTTCAAATGTAACATAATCAGATATTTTCAGTGATGCAAATGATATATGAAAGTGTACTGAAGTATTTAAACTGTGAGCTCAATCATATTAAATAACACCTCCTATTCAGATTGGTTTAACACAGGTTTAAAGGGCTTTTAAAGAGTTTTAAAATTAAATTTGTTATGAGAACTAATTTCAAATGTGCCAAAGTATCAAGTGCTGAATATGTTTGCATTGCTATCAAAACCACCCTTAATGTTCTATCTTTTCTAAGACACATTTCATGATAAGTTACTTAATAAGGCTTAAGCAGCATTTTCATATACTGCAGTAATTCCATGCAGTGTTGTGATTCATACTCATATTATATTCATGATGAATATTAACCATTCTTTAGAACATCAGCTTGGTTGTCATACAATGTGCAATGTTCTTAACTGATTAAATGCAGGTTGGAAGACTGTCTTCTAATTCTTGCTGTGTTTTGGTCAGTCTATTCAAGAATCCCTTAAGTAAAGATAGATGCCAATAAACATAATTGTTTCTCACCCTCTTTTGCCACAGTGAGCTACACTGCAGCTACTCTGAATGATGGAAAGCTCCCTTCTTCCTCTCCACATACTTTTTTTCTACATTACAACTGTCTCAACCACTTGTCCAGTGGCATAGCCTGAACACCTCTCTAATCCAAGTGTTCCACAATCTCTTTCACTTTTCTGCAGTCAGCATAATCCCACACCTACTGCAGTTAAGGCACCTTGCACACTTCAGCATGATTGCACAGGAATAAAAAAAAAGCTGCAGTAACAGAAAGAGAGATATCTCAGTGAAGTCAATGACACTTTTTGCACCATGAACTGGATGTCATTACCAAACTTTTAAATTATGATCTAAATATTCAGGTCAATTTGCAAATACCAAGTCTCTTTTTTTTTTTTTCTCCCTGTCCCCAAAATGCCAAGGAGAAATAGAAATGAACATACTGTGAACTGTGCAATGCTAGATTGCTGCACTTACCATTTTCTGCATGCACCCTGTGAACACTAAATACATACATGTGCAGCCAGTTCAGCACTCTGCAAGTTTGGCAGGTGTGTTAAACACTTACTGATACACCCTGTGAACAATCAGTGCATTCCTGATGATTTCAGCTCTCTGTAATTGCAGAGAGGTTTAATTGCTTTTTGTTTTAATTTATTTTAATTGCTCTTGCTCTGATGGAGCAACTGTACGCCTGGGAATCCAATACAAATGATGAAATTTCTCCTTTTTCACCAAGATAAATTCCTTTTCCTCTTGGCAGGGAAAAAAAAAAAAGAAAAAAAGAAAAGGCATGTTCTGAGAACCCAGGACACAGCTACATCAGAAACAGTAAATTAAACACTGTCAAGACTCTCAGAGACTCTGTCTTTGAGGCCAACTAACACAAATAATCCATAGGCATTACTAAACTTTCTTACCCTTTAGAATGTAACATCTGCATTCAAGCTAGGAGCTGGAAATTCTCTTTGCTTTAATACAAACTTCAAGCCACATCTGGGAGAATACTGGCCAAAATCATGCCAAAGCACTACTCTGACTACTTAACAGGATAAGGAAGGATTTGTCAAGGTTTGATATGTTAGAATAGAGTGGTCACAATGCCTTCAAGAGCGATGTTGGTTGTGTGAAAAGATTGACCTGAAGAGGCTTCTGCAGTATTAAGCCTTTGCATTTGCTAGTATTTTAGCAATTAAAATATATTTTAGTTTGTGTTAGGAAATTTTGGCTTTCTTGACTATACAGAAAATTGTGATAAAAAAGGGTTTTTTTTTCCTTTTGGTTTGGAAAAAACTTTTTCTACTACTTGAAACTATGCACAAATTCAGCTGAAAAACAGCAAATGAAATGCTTACGAAATCAGAGGAGGTGATTACAGCCTTTTTTAGGTGACATTCTGATTTTGCTCTGGAAGCAGATGTGTGGATGTTGGGATTCAGGGATAATTCCACAAATTCAGGCCAGAATTAGACAGGTGTAGGGGGGTTTATTAGAAGGAACAGGCTACTGTAGAGTTCTGTTTCTTCCTAGATCAGAACACAAACTTCAACAGAAATTTTCCCTCTCACAGCAAAATGCCTTAGTCAGCAAGTTATAGGGCAGCCTGGAGTGTGAAGCTGTTTCAATTTGTATTAATTGAATGCTTATTAATTCAGAACATGGTAGCCACCTACCTCCTCTTCTCAGATGAGTGCCTGAATCATGAGGTTTTTGATAACAGGCATGAAAAAATAAATGGTGAATGGCATAGTAATACTTTAAAAATTTTCTTTTTAAAAAGTGTGGACTTGAGACAATACCCCTCTCTTGATTTTGACCATTTTTTCCATTTTTAAGAAAGGTGAAAAAAAGCCCGAATCCCTAAACTGAATCCAGTATATTGGATTGAATTTATTTCTTTTAGATCTGTCAGAACAGCAGGTGCTCAATTACCCATTAGATTTGAAATAGAAAAAAATTATCACCCAAAACAGACTACTGCATTTTATTTTGACTTGAGTCTTTGGGAAGAAAAAAAGCTGTTGCTTCATGGTACTCACTATTCCTTTTCTCCCAGTTCTCAACTGAAGTTTTGAAATAATTTGGTCTTACTTTATTTCCCATGTTTTAGTCAGAGAGTCAGCAAGGACACGAGCATCCTGCATATCCTGGTGTGTATGCAAAATAACAGGCTCAAAGCACACTAATGACTGCCAGTTCACGCTGTCTGCAGAGGATTACTAAGGATTACATGTAATTATCTGAAATTGCACACTGGTTTTTGGCAATTTTTTTAAAAAAGTGGAATTGATAGGGCTTCTAGTTTCCTGCTAAGATTTTGCTTTTATATTTTGCATTTAATATTTTCTCTTTTATGAAAAGAAAACACTGTAATAAATGAAAGGGTCCCTGAAAGTCACTTAGGGATTAAATATATATAAATCTCAAAGCTGAATGCAGAACTCAGAGACAATACCACTAATTTATTCGATATTTTAAAGAATCTTGCACAAAATACACTTTTAAAATATCACTGATGAGACCATGGACCAGATTTTGATTTTCATTTCTGGTTTCTGGAAGTCTGTGTAGGAAGCAGTGTAACAAAATTAATTGAAGAATTTATGGAAGAAGAAGGTGACATTAATTTTGAAAAGTTTCAAAGTGATTTCACGTAATCATATTGTCATACTCCCATCTTTTCAATTGGGCATTCAATCTAGCAGTTGAGCCACTTCCATTTGTATATCCAGCTACTGAGCCCACATCACATCTCTTGTGATATTTTTGATCAGTAAACAGAAACTAGTTTTTCTTTTAGATTCTATGTTTTAGATGCCAGCAGTTACTTAAGTGATTCTTTTGCATTAGAACTTAGCTTATCTAAGCCTCCATAAATATTAGTCAAGTTTGCCAGTCACTGTCTCTTTATCTCTGTTTGGAACATGAAAATCTTTATGGTTCCAGCCTGTCTTCCTTTTGGTCAAACAGAAGAAATAATTGTGTGTGTGATGTGCTGTAGCTTTGTTTTCAACCTCCTGTTGTCACAGTACAAACAGATCCTTCTGCCAACAAGTTCCCTGTGCTCTGGCCTTATAGACTTGCAGGCTTTCCAGCTTTGGAAGAAACAGCACATTTTTCAAATTTATTGCTAGAACAGTGGTTTTTGTTAACACTACATGCCACTGTCTTAACCCTTGTTTTGCTTTTTCTTCCAATATTTACATATATACATTTGCCTTTACAACTCATATCAGTCTTTGTTTATCAATGTTTAAAAAATAAGGGGAATGATTACAGACATTTCTAGGTGTCAGATTCTGATTTTGCTCTGCTAGCAGACATGTTGGGATACAGTTGTAATTCCACAAATTCAGGCCAGAATTAGACAGGTGTAGGGAAATTTATTTGAAGGGACAGGCCCTTAATATTCCTGTTAAAGTTCTCCTCCTCTGCAGGCCCTAAGGATATTGGTGTTTATGTGTAGAGCTTAAAGAGAGATTCCCAGTAAAAATGTTCAGTTTTAAACGTTTTAAAAGTGGTGACCAGATCCTGTCCTGGCCACTATTAGCAGACATACTTCACCACAAATTAAAAATTCTGTAGTTAAAACAGGAAAACAGAATAAATTAAAAAAAAAAAAAAAAACAGAAAAAAAAAAAAGCCAAGAAGAAAATGCTATACATGAGACAGGGCAAACCCAAGATGCTTTTAGTGTGTTGCACACCAGTTCATCTCTTACTAAAGCACTGGCAAAATGGAATGGAGATTCATCAGGTCTAGGAGTAGGTTCAAAGAGCAGAGGCTGTTCAGCCAACAGGTGACTCTTGCTTAGCCTAAAAAGGCTGTGCTGGGATAAGAGACAGGTTCTGTTATTTAAAAATCCTTGGACCATATTTATTCTCAGTGTTATAGTTGCTGTGTGGAATGGCCACTCAGCTGCACTGCAGCAAGTGGTGCATGTGGCATTTCAAGTTTCCATATTAATAAAAGCTATTTGCTTTTATTCAGTTTTCTCATGGTCTATCAAGAAATGGACCTTGTATTTTTGCCAGAGGAGGCCTCTCTTAGTAGTTGGGTTTATTTCTTTACATTTTACAAAATCTGCTGTGTCTGAATTAAAAGGCTTCCGTAATTATAATGTCCAATTTTTCAGTGCATATGGAAAGCTTTATTTAAATTCTTTGTCACTACTAATGAGTGATTTGAGATGATGACTGGTACATTCTAATTATATTTCCCAGTCTAGGGAATCACCATAATTAGACTTTGCGATATAATTCTTGTCACTTTACCATGAATCCAAAATCCTTAGTAGAATGTTATTACCACAGGTTCCAAAAATTCATCAGAAATCCCATCTCTGCACCCATATTGCACCTTCATTAGCAAATCTAATTAGCAGGACAGTTACAGGAAAGGAAGAGGAAAGAAACCTTTAGTTCAGTATCAGCCAACTAAGTATTTGACAGACTTAATGGAAGTCTATATTAAAAGATTCACAAAGCAAGAACACTGAGTGAAAATTGACACAATATTCAGGGTAGGATCTGAAACCAGTGAGCATACTGTATAGGCAAGTAAGAAATGTTTCAGTTACATCTGACGTGCTAAGCAATGCTTCTGATACTGTAATGATTAGAGACCTGCTTGGAGCTCACCTGGTGAAACCAAAGTTTTCAAAAGTATCAAAAATATACCTTGATTTCTTATCTAAAAGAATCATGACTTCTTATCTTCACTATTTGATATAGTCATGAAGCCTGCTTGGTCTTCTCCTTGATGTAACTTTCATCTGAAGACTATGCAAATATTATTGGTCAAGGCAAAAGCTTAGATATATAGTTTCTTTCTAAAACTTTGTTCTAAAAAAAGACTTTCAAATACTAAAGAGGAAGTTAAATAGCAAAGTCCCTTTGATTTCCTTTGGGAACTGACTGTGCCCTTGAAAAAATTCCACTGAGAATCAGTCAAAATTGGAGAACATCCCAGAGTATCATCTCACTAAAATCCTTTGGCTGCCCCTATATCAGAGGATAAGGCCATTAGGGTATAAATATGTTATGTGTAAAGAAAAAGACAGAATTAGTTTTTGGGTTCATCCAAAACTGTAGAGGCTGGTGCTGACTGAAGGGGAAAAAATGTAACAATATTATTATTTATTAGGACTGTATTGAACTAAAAATGATGTATGGGTTTGGTAAGAGTGCATGTTGAATGGGTTCATCCAAAAAAGCAGCATATGAAGCAGGCAAAATCTAACATTTCAAAATGTCCATATTCCAGCTTTGTCAGCTGGTCTAAATTCATATCATTCCACTGAAATCTAAGGGGTTACTCCTGTTCATCCCTGCAGAGCATTTGGGCAATTAAGAATCTGTAATCTGGGCAGTCCTGTCAGATGTCAAGGAAGATGCCAGTTTGAATGGAAACACAGAGTTAGTGAAATCCTCCACATGCAGTTGAAGAGTGGGCTGCCAAAAGGTTAAATCAATGCACTTCATTAAAAAAAAAAAAAAAAAAGAAAAAAAATGAAGCACTTCATAGTTCAACCTGAAGGAGTTAAAAGTGAATCAAGAGCTCATGAAAGGTCTAAATGCTAAGGTTGGGGAAGTGCCAGAGAGAGGTACTTGGAAGTTGCTCCTGTTGCAGGATTATCAAGGGACTGATTAAGCTTCCCACAGTCTCCACACTTCCTCAGATGGTTTGTAACCTCTATTAAATCGAAAACCTTAAAATGTATCAAAGGTCAAAACAGTTCAGGACAGATGCCTCGAGGATTTAAAAGTGACAGTTTATAAAGGGAATCTAGTGCTAAAGACAGGTCTGAACAACAGTACACTGAGCACATCAATCTGCCTGGATGACAAAGATTTGATTGGATAGGAAATTTATACCAATGGAAGATGGTGACTGTCCTATCAGTAATGTTGAGAACATTCATCACACTTTTTAGAGGGCACTTCAGATAGCAGTGTCTCATGAACCTTTTCAGGCCAGGTAAAAATCCACCACAAGGAAAAAAAAAAGCCCAAAAAGCCTGTGGGAGAGCTGCCCTCAAATGGAGAAGTTAAGAATGAGAATGACTTAAAATCCAGATTAGAGGGGATCAGCAGCTGCTGTCAGGATGCTGCCTTGGATGGACACAGTCCTGTGAACAAGAAGAGAATTGTTAACCCGTCTGAGAGCAGCAAGTGGCAGAAGTAATTCCACTCCAACATGTGCTTGTGACGATTCTGCTGCACCCTGTTGCTTTACAGGAGGTAGATGTGTGAGAACCAAGGGCTAATTAGGGAAAACAGATTAGCCTTTTAAGTTGGCCACCTGGTATCCACCCAGCTCCCCCACAGCTATGAACCCATGGTGCTCATTGAAAGAAATGTGTGGAATTTTTTCTTTTGTTTTATTTTATTTCCTATTATTTTTTTTTTCAAAAATACCACCTCAAGACTTAGCTTCACTAGGACTGTCAGATTAAAATCACATCAAAATCTAATTAATCAAGGCAGACTCAATATAAAATTAAAATTAAAATATTAGATTAATTATAAAGTATGATTAATCTTTATAAATTTTAAGAAGTTTGCTATCTTCTTGGGTATAAGTTCTAATTAGATAATTTGGTCAAGTCAATCAATACAATAATTTGAATGTTTAATGCTGAATTCAAATTAATACCTATTTTTTAAGCCAAAATTTCTAGAGAAATACTAAAGTTTCTTACTTAAAATTCTACTCTTGTATGAAAGATAACTGTTTCCTGCCCAAGAGAAGATACTGACTAAAAGTTCAATAATTACCACTGGTAAGAAATTGTGGAGGGAAACTTTAATCTTGGTAGGACTTTAAATGAAGAAAATAGGGCATAGTTATATGGTTCATTTTGAGAGAAAAATTCTGAGTGAGATTAAATCTAAAACTCTTGGGTTTTGTGCTTTCTCCAATATAAAAATTAAAGAGGTCTCTGAATGTGACTTCAGAAACAATGATTGGAATTTCAAGCCATCTACTTAGCATTTATTAACATTCTGCAAAAATGGAAAACAAGCTCAAATTTATGATTAGTAGACTGACATAAAACTGTTCTGAAACAGCATTTTATGTTGATCTTTCCCTTTTGGAGCTGTCAAATACCTTATCTCTGGGAACAGGACTATCCAACATAGTAACAACTGCAATTTTTCACTGTGTGTTGCTCAATATCTGGTAGAAAATATGCCTAATAATGTAATGAAATAATTTCAAAAATTTGGCTTCTGGAAATTAATTTACTAATAAAAGTGTCATTTAAAAATGAAAAAGAAATATTTCTTATTATTAGGCTATTTCAATGTTCCAATATTTATATTTTCCATTTTTATGTCATGTTAGATCTCAGTTTGACCAAAATTTATAAATTTACTTTTCTCCTACCCTGCAAAATATTTCATTTTGTATTTTTGGGAGTGAGGCTAAAAATTTCTTGTTTATCAAAAACTCTGCCTCAGCTTTAATTTGACATTTGGAACTGCTTGAATTATTTCAGGAGTATTTTGGTGTTTGTTGTTGTTGGTTTTGGTATATTTTATTTTGTTGTTTTGGTTATTTCAGGGTTAAAATTATGAAGAGGAATTCCTTTGTATTTGAAACCTAGAAACCAATTTTCTGTGCATTGACCCTGTCCCAGAACTAATGTTTTGGAGACAAATAGCACAAGACACTTAAGACACATTTTCAGAATCTGAAAATACAAGGCAGGTTCTGTAGTCATTTGTATATTCTAGACTCTGTGTGAATGTGTGTGTTCTCATAGACACACACACACATATATTTATTTATTTATTTATTTATTTTCTTATGACACAAAAGACTTTGAAAGTATTGGAACTCTTCATACTTTCACATCCTAATTTGAAAATTTAGTATTTTCTAATAGATCTCTTAGGCACTACTCTAAAAGTCTCATAAGCTCTTTTTAATGTATCTAAATTTCTTTCATTGCATTCTTCCAGTTGCTTTGTTATTCTACTGAAGTATTGAAAGAAAAAGGAATAAAATTCCTTCAGTCAAGATAAAGGGAATATTAGCAATGATAAATAAGATGTCTTGTATGTAACCAACAGACATTCCTTCCTACCCCTTTCATCATAAGCCAGAGAAATAAAAGCCAGCTCCCTAATAAACTCTGAGAAAGGTTAACGAGTCTGCCTCCAGTGAATCATGGGAGGGAGTAGAGAGTGGCTTTCTCTCTGAAGGATCACTCAGGAAAACGCCTTGCTGCTCCTACTAACTTCTTTTAAAATGAGCAGGCAGAAGTTCAAACCCCTGCACTCAATACAGTAGTGGTGCTACCACATGCAGCAAGAGAAAATCTGTCAGCCAGCCATAACATTAAGCCTAAAATATTCTACCTCTAATCTAACTTCGGAATTTAACACCATCACTCAAGGAATAATCACTTACAATTAGTAACAAAATTGGATGGTGTTTTCTACAACTTTTGATTCATATTGTGATGTGTAGGTAATTTTATTTGGATCAGTCTTTCTAACTTGATTTAAGACTTTAATTATGGAAATATTATTTGCCCTCCATTTCCCCTTTAAAAATGTACTGTGTTCCCTAGAAGCTTTATTTTCTTGGTAATAGAATTTAATCTGAGGTTAATGACACATAAATTCTACCTGAGTACTTAATTCCACATTTAATTTGCCTTTTTTTTTTTTTTATTTGGTTTAATTTAGTTAAAATGGGCTATGGTAGAACTGAAATTAGCCCCTATGTTTTTTTAATGCTATTTTACCTTTTGGTAAAATACTTCAAAAATATTTATTATCCAATGTTCTTCTGGAAGCAAGTGGCTTTAATCATTGTAATTCCAAGTGCATAGGTAAAGTTCATTGCTTCTTGAGGAGCTCACTACAGATGTTTAGCAGAATTATGTTTGTCTTTATCCTTTGCTCATGTGAGGAGGTCGCCACAGAAAGGTTATTGTAGGGAAAATGGAACTCTTAAGATTGTTTGGGAATGCACAGTTCTAGCTCATTTTTCTGTTCCTATGAAACTGCTGATATGAAGCAGATCCAAGTGTGTTTTGTTTAGGATGGAGAGTTACAGTGAAGACAAGCTCTTTTTCCCAAGGGAACACCAACTCGTATTTGTCAGAGACAAATGCAGCCATGCCATGCCTCCTTACACCAGGGCAGGACACACAGCTAGGATGGACAGAGCCATATTCTGGTGGGAACATCAACACACTTTCTACATAATAACTAAGTGGAAAAAGAAAACATGGATTAAATAAATAGACAAAGCCATGCTTCGGTTTCTGGTAGGCAGAGAGTCTCATTGCTCTCTAAGGCTCTGCTGTATGTCTGTACCTACCTCTTGTCCCAAACTTCCTATATAGTTATAAACCCCCTGGTGGATTTTTTCCTGCCTAAAGGTGTTCAATGTCTATAGCAAAAGTGTTCCTCTGTGCTCCTGATTGTTCACATATGACAGAAAAATAACATTAATATAATAGTAGGAAGAAGAAGAGAAGAAGATGATGAAAAGAGGAAGAAGAAGAAGAAGAAGAAGAAGATGAAAAGAGGAAGAAGAAGAAGAGAAGAAGATGAAAAGAGTAAGAAGAAGATGAAAGAGGAAGAAGAAGAAGAAGAAGAAGATGAAAAGAGGAAGAAGAAGAAGAAGATGAAAAGAAGAAGAAGAAGAAGAAGAAGAAGAAGAAGAAGAAGAAGAAGAAGAAGAAAAGAAGAAGAGGAAGAAGAAGCAGACAAAGCTGTAATACAGGTGGATGAACTGCTGCCTCGGGCAGCGGGATGATTGGATCACAGCAAAATCAAAACTTTGAGAGGAATAGAAGGAGTGAGCCATTTCAAGCAGGAATCTGAAGAATTTCAAGGGATGGAGTTGGTGCTCCAGAACTGATGCTTCCTGGAATGGTGCAGACTCCCATAATTCCAGCACCAGGAGTTACTCTATGCCTGGCTCTTCTCTAAACCCTATTCTGACTGCTGCTGCTGGATGTGGAGGGGATACACAGTGCTTTACTTAAAGAGAAGGATAGACTGTCAATTGGCCATACTCTGTCTCATTTTTTTCTTGGGTGAGCTGGCTAGAGCATGTCTTTTTAAGAGAAGACAGGCAAGTTTTTTGAATGGGACTAAAGAGCCCAAATAGCCTTCATTCAGTTGGACAATATAGCTGCTTGCTGAGGACAGTGCCTAGGACAGGCACTGTCTGTTCTGCCCTGCTGAGAAGCCTGAAACCAACCCTGCACAAAGAAAGGAAAAACCCAGGAATCCCTAAATTTAGTCATTGCCTGACAAGAGGAGTCAGGTATTGCTAAAGATGCTCAGGAAGTCTCTGAAATGATGGTGAATTCATCAGCCTTACTCTGTCCTTGAGAAACACCAACTTCCTACACAGAGAAAGGAAAATATGTCTCCACCTGAAAGTCTTGATGGGTATGGTGAAGAGATGTGTGTACATGTTAAATCAAACCCAAACTATTTGCAATGGTGATACCATCAGAAACAAGGAGAGAATGCCCAAAATGAAATGGCAGTCAGATCAGAAAAAAAATCATGGAATTGCTGAAACAAGTCACTGTGTCAGGGGAAAAAAAAAAAACAAGTCAGGCTAAAAGAATTAAAATAGCACTCTTTGCAGTGCTAGCCAAAATAGGTTATTTCAAGAAATTTCTATATCAGTCATGAAAAACCCCAGTCACAGATCCAGAATATATTATCAAGATTTGGAGAAACATGTAGGAGAATCCAGCTGAACTGCACAGCTTCAAATGAATTCAGGTGGAGATTCTATAAAAGGAAAATGCAAACACAAATAACCAAAAATTACTAAGGCAACCTTTAAAACACAGAACTGGAAAGCACAAGGACCAGATGTCATCCATGGTTTGGGATTAATTGTTTTTCTCTGTTACAGACCCTGTTTCTACATGTTTCATAAGAAGAAAAATCATTCAAAGGATGACGCACACACCAGAAGAGCACCAGTACTGAAAAACAAAAGCAATCAAGTGTTTTGTAACTACAAATTAATTGTATGTCTGTCCCTTTGCCTTCCTCAGAAACTGCTATGGCTGGTTTTATAATGTCAGATTTTGAACTGCGATTGACATTTAACATAGGATCAAAATGTAGACAAATGAAAAGCACTAGACGTGAAAGTTCTACATCTGACTGACTTCTGATTTCAAAGATTGTTCAGTCCAAGTCAAGAAATTATAGGCAGAGAATTTTCCTGCAAAATATTAGATTTTTCAGCCTCCAGGACTGGTGTGGCTGTTCCAGCTTTCACCAGGGATTGATAATTTACCAGGAAGTAACAAGAGCTACAAGATGTCTTTTCTTACAAGATTAAGCAATGTCTTTTTTTGGGAAATGTTGCCTTGTAAGATGTCATTTTGTCCTTAAACTGGCCCCTGGAGCAAAACAGGAAACATAAATCTTGATATTCCTAGATTCATCTCAGTTTGTGGGCTTCTGAGACTTTGTCAGGGTGTCTCATTGCATGTACATCCCTTTTTTCTGCAGAAAGAAAGTGTCTCATATTTCTCAGCCTCCTCAACTTCAGTCCTAAAAAAAAAGAAGAAATTTAAAGTCAAAAGCAAGAAAGTTTGATCTAGAGATGCAAATGTTGAAACTCTTGAGTAGAAAGCCAAAAAATAATGTTAGTAAAATGAGAAATTAAAAAAGTAAAATGTGGTCCTTATTACCTTGTTCACACCAAAAATACCTGCTATTTAAGTTACTTGACATATATATGGGATTAAAAAAAAAAAAAGGCACAATTCAGGTGGGCATTCATACATCTTCTAGATGCATTCAAAATTCTTTTAGATGCATCCAAAATAAGAACTAAAATTAATTCAGCAACCAGTGCATTTATGTCCTTTCTCAGTTTCTGCTTTTTTTCTGAACTCACAGTGTTCAAGATTTTTCTTTCTCACTTTAGTTTTTATATGGATCAAACTGTAGCTGCACTGAGCTACACTTCAGTACCTTATCAACCTTCATGGGCACTGCCATAGTTTTATTTTTTAACTTGTGAATACTTTCCAATTTACATGTCTACCGGCAATACTTTCATGATGCAATAAGACATATATCATAAAATGTATTTCCTGAATGGATGTCTCATAAAATTTCAAGTCTCTAAGTTTGCCCTAAAATTTTTATAGAATCATGACATTATATTAATTGAACAACAACCTGATCCTCAGAAATGGATTTTTTAAATCATCTTTTCCAAAAGTTTTGGAATGCATGAGTATAGTATACAACACCAGACAAAAATTTTAGGGTATTTGTCTATCAGCACCACTGATATGAAAACAATATCAGAACTTAAGAAAAGGCTACATCAGCCAGCTCATGACATTGAAGTGGATACTAAATTATTTGGCAGAATCAGGCCTTTTCAGCTGCATCATAAAAATGGGCTTAGAAAAACTGACAGCACTAAAGAGAATGACAGGCAATCAGCACATGTAGTCTTTTCCTTCATATAATATACCAGCTGAAGATCAGCTTTAGAGATGACAGGCAAAACCCTCTTAGATGGGCAAAAGTGTTGGGAAGCTGATGAGTGTTCTGCTAAATGATCCAGAAAAGACTGCTTAAAACTGTTCATTTGTTTTAGACTCACAAAGCCCAGCTCTTCACACAGATTTGCTAGCACATCATGTTTTGAACCAGCACACAAATGATAAAGATCCAATATATAGCAAGATTATGTTTCTGAGTGGGACTGGCAGATTTAGGACAAAATATTAGGGTGGTAAAAACAAGCTTTCCCTGGGACCTATACGGCTAATGCTACTTCCCCACAAAAAGTGAGGCAATGGGAATGCTGAAATGAAAGCAGGAAACTCTGCAAGAATATTTCACCAAGTGACCAACTAGATTATTAAACTACACACTCCATGAATAAGAAGCCAAAAGATGGCACGTGTAAGACACTGAGAAAGAGATTTGCCTGCCTGAACATAGTGATCCTGTGTGCTTTTAGACAACCCAAGACATTTTACCTCACTGATAGAGGAAACTCCCACGCTGCATTAGATGTTAGTGTTTAGACACCTTAATATCCCTCACAATCCAACATGCATGCTTACCTCTGGTATGAACACCTGTCAGATAAAAAAAAAAATAATTATTGAAATAAATTATTTAAATCAATAATATTTTTAAAAGTCTTCTTATGAGTATTTATCTTTAAAAATGGGGAAATAGTCAGCCTTTAAAGACAGCAAAGACTTAGGATCATCTGCAGCTCATCTCAAAAGTAACCATGCCGTGACTATTTCCATCAGAAATGAGCTTAAAAGTGGTGTTATTATGAAGAGATTTTCCATACTGGTAGATCTCACTGGCCTCCAAAAGATCCAGCTGTTTTGACATCTAGATGAAAACTTGCACACGACAATGCTGGTGCATGAAGTTGTGATTTGGCATAATAGGGATCGTGGTGTAATAAAACTGCTCTGATTACACTTGAAACATTTATTTGAAAGCTTAGGATATATATCAGTTCATAACAAAGTGTCATAACTCCAATATTTAGAATGTGCTGACTACATTTAAATCTTAAATGTCTTTTCTTAGTGCTACTCATTCAAGCAAAACTGATTGATTTCAAAAGGTATTTTGGCTGAGTTAGAAGCTATGGACTCTGTAAATATGTAGCCCAACCAAGGTGAGGAGAAAGATTGCTACAGCAAACATAATTAAAATTTCAAAACAAAGATTAATTCAGCTATTGAATTTTACCTTGGCCATAGCAGGAAAAATGAAACAAACCCTCTTTCTTGTATATGAGTACACTCTCAACCCAGTTAAATAACAGAGGTCATTCAACCAAGTGTCCCTGCTGCCAGTTACTGGAAAAGAAGAGGAGAAATCCTGTGAAATGAATTCTCAGAGGATAAAGTTTTTCATGAAAACAAAAATAAATTGAATTCAACCGTTTTCTAACTGCAACCTGCTAACCTTATAAAAATATTTCAATGATGTTAAAAATAAAAAATGCAGCCAAGGGAAACAGCCAGATTCCTGAGGGAACAGATTGAATTCTCACTGGTAGTGGTTAGCCACTCACCTTTGTTATCCTGATAAGCAATTAAGATGCTATTCTGTTAAAGCCCAACACCAGTTACTCTTAGTTTGTCACAGCTTAGATGGATAAATGAGCATGGACTATTCCTTCAGTTGCCTGCCTCTTTTTATTAACTGCCTATGCACAGCAGGCTGGCAGATCTTGTGTAAGAGGTGTTAATTAAGGCCGTTTATTTATCCTTTCCTTTTTGTTTCCCTGCAGTAGAATTAGAATTCTCTATGCTCTTCAGCAGCAAGCCCTGCACAGAAGTACATATGCAGTGCAGTACACACACTAAAGGAATTGGAAGTTTTGAGTATCAGTTTGCTGCAGAAACATATGTTCTTAACTGTGGCTCACTGGGATAACTTGCAAGCCTCTGGGATTTTTTTCCCTCCATGATTTCATTCTGAGATAAAACACATTTTGTTTGTAAAACTTTTAATACCTGTAGTTAGGGCCTAGATAGTGACTACCATCTGACAGTGAAAGTATCAATATGAAGATAATTGTCCATTTCTCCCTATTATTGAATCTTTATTTACACAAAATGGATAGGCAGGCCCAACATGAGCAATCCCCACACCACAGTAACTTGGGGGTTAAACAGTCACCTGTCACTGAGAGGAAAAACAAAGCCAAACCTGAACTTCTTTCACTTACTTTTCAATAGAATATCATCATAACACCCTAGTATTTCTCTCTGTGTGCTGTCCATGACTCACACCCACTAACCAACTGCTTTAGGAAAAAGCTTTCTCTTCAAAAATTTTGACAGAAGTGGTATGTTTTGGTTTGTGTGCAAAAACAATTTAGTTATGATGAATATTCATCTCTAAGAAGAAAAGACCCCAAACAAACAACCCAGCTGAGAAAGAGACAGTTAGATGACATTTCTTAGGGGTTATCCTAACTCTAGCCTATCTGGTTTAGAATTGAGCACAGATACATTTTATACCTCACTCATACCTTGACAGTAAAATAATTTCTGACTTTTATGAGCCCACCACTAGCTCTAAGCAGGCTGCAGTTTTTTGTCATTCATAGAAAGAAATAAATGGTTTGGAACTTTCATTAGAGCTGAGAGCCAGACTCACCTAGCCAAGGACAGTGTGAGGGCTGTGTCAACACAGGCTTCTCAGAAATTGTCACCACCATAACAAAAGCTTTGATGGCACTGTTGCCAGCTGACAGCAGAGAACAGAATGAATTTTCAAGCCTCTGTTGCTCTCAGAAAAAAAGCTCTATTGAATCTTGCAGAGACAGCTGACAGGATTATTTTCCTGCAAATGTTTGCCCTGCCCACCTTCTGTTTCACATTTCTTTCTAAGGTAATAGAGCAAACAGCTGAGGAGGGCACGTTGGTGGTGGGAGAATGTCATGTGAATGGAATGGGTGAGAATCAGGGGGATTTGCCATTCTTTGCAGGCTGCTAAGAGGCTGTTTATACTGCATTTGCACCAGATGCAGTAAAGGTATGAAGAGAGGAAGGGTGGTCTAAAGCATTCTAGAAAGAAAACTGTAAGAGCCAGTTACATATCTGGCACTCTGTGCCTGTCAGCAGTTCCTAACCCAATAATGAATTTGGTTGTGAGGAGCTAAATGGTGTCAGGATTTGGGTACAAGCCTGACAGAAACTGAGCTGCTAGCTGCAAAGAGGAGAGTGACAGAGTCTGTAAAGTATTTTTTTGATAAATCAGGTTGCATGATCAGAGTATCTTGAACACAGTTTCTGCAAGAGTATAATGTAATGATGCTTCAGAGGGTCCCCTCCTATGTTTCTGTATTCATACTTCTCTGTCAGCACCATAAAAACTTTTTTTCTATTCTGATATATGTTTAATTAATTTATATTAGACTCAAGGAGGAAACATACTATTGACATACACGCTGCAACTGTATCTGACATAAAATGATAATTCTGACATAAATTATTAATGCTGCTTCTGATTTTAGGATTAATAAAACCTAATTTTTACTAAGCTGACAACATTTTCTCTTTGGATGTTATGATTAGACTGCATTCAAAACAAATAAAGCTTTGAGCATTGGAATTAGAAAAATTGCCTCTTTCAATTTTCCAGCCTATTTGAGAGTTTTAAAGACTGTTTTTTAATCTACATATTATAGAAGCAAAAGTGATCATCACCTATATGTTGAGCTTCCTCAGAGGCTTGCATCATTTTGTTTAATTCACTTTTGCAAGGAAGCAGGTGTTCTATGCATACTCTAAGAGAACTTTGGTTTTCTCCCCTAAGAGGAACATTGTGGAAGACTCGGCCAACATTTTGCCACCATTAAATTTGATTTCAGAATGATCCTTGCTCTGAAACTGCAGTAAGACTGGATCAGGAACCATGAAATGGTGTTGAAAATGTATTTTCATTGTCTGTGTTCATCATATGGCAGCAGAATAAAGAACAAACCTGACAATTAAGCCTTATGGCTCTTGCTGAGTTATTCTTTTGACTTTAGGCCCCCAGGTGTTTATGTAAATGCAGAGATCTAGAACAGCACAATGACCAGGTAAAGTGTTTCAGTTTCTAATGCCTGTCTTCCATCTTGGAGACTGAGAAGTTTTGGATAAATGCCTAATAGAGCTGCTGTCTTGTTGCCAGACACATTTCTTCCTACCTTTTGGCTCTGCATTTATGGCATACACTTGAAGATAAGCTCTCCATTGTAGTTCAGCTGAAATCAGTCATCCACTAATGCACAGCAGACTTATACAAAGCTATTTTCAACCTATGCCACTGTGTTTTCATGTATTCCCATAAAATCCACACATTAAACTGCAAAATTTCTAATGACTATATTAGTCCTCTGAATAGCTGTTGTGTATTGAGTGGTGAATATTGAGGACTTGTGCTCTGAGAAATGAAAGAAAATAGAAAAAAACAGATTATTTTTTTAAAGGATCAAAGACAAAAAAATTCTCTTTAGTTACTTCTATAGTTAAAAATAGAAGCATTCTGAAAATTGTAATAAACTCACAAATAAATAACCTTTATTATAAATATTCTGCTCACAATGATATGATTCATGACTTTCCTCCAGTTAGAGAACAATTTTTTTATTCTTTATTGATAGGACATACATATCTACAAATTTCTTTCAGTGATTTTATATAAGAATATTACGTTACTTAATATTTAAATCCTTTTTTGTTTAATTCAATGTAAATTCTTGTAATTTGTAATTAAATACTGTGATAATAGCTATATGGACACTTGATAGGTTTTATATGAATATAAAATTAAAGCAAGCCTTGTAGCATTGTTCCTTTTTATTTTTTTTTAATAATATTGAGATATGTAAAGTGATAATGATCTAAACATGCTTGTATTTGTTATTAGCCATATCCACTTTTTTCTTAAGAGCATTAGTTAGGTATCAAATGTTCTATATTTTTCCAAGTCTTCCTATGTACTTTTTAGATAGAGGCTATGACCATTTTTTGACTGTAAATGCAAACATTGGTGGCTCTGCAGACTGTAAGCTGTTAGAATTTTAAGTTTCAGAACTGCCTTACTATTTATTGTTAATATTTTAAACAACAGAGAACATGCACATCACTTATACACTTGTCATAAAGGCAACTTGATTTGCATACTTTCTGCAAGAAGTACAAATTCTGCTTCTTTGTGGGGAAAAGAAGTTAAAAATCTGACTTCATCTCCATAAATATAGCCTCCTTTAGGTTCCATAGGCATGTAAAGGTATTTTGTTGATGCCAGCCAGATTGCAGTCTTGTAGTATTAGCAGAAATTAAACAATAGTTTATTTTAGCATAACAATTTAATAGTTAATAATTTAGTATAATTTTCACATTTTCCATTAATTCCATTAAGTGTTTGCACGACAATGTTACTATAGAAAGCATGTACAAGTGAACACTTTCAGAAATGAAAAAATAATGAGACAAATAAGGAAAAAATAGTAAAAAAAAAAAAATAGAATCAGTTACATTATTTGTGACTTATTGACATCAAAACACTTGCAGTTATTTTGCTAATTAGATGGTGTTTCTGCCAGGCATGAACTCATGTTCCATTTCAGATAAAATATTTGTTTTCCAAAATTAATCACTTTTTTTTTTTTTTTTTTTTTTTTTCAGAAAAGGCTTGCACAGTCAAGAGGTGCACTTGAGCTAGACAAGCAGAGCTTTTCCTAGGCTGTGCTGTGAAGCAGTGAGCTGGGAAGCTGGGAATAATTGAGGAGATCAGAAGTGACCTGTCTGAACTTTGTTGAGGGAATAGTGGATGTTGTTAAATAAAGCTAATTTCCTTTGGCTAATGTATTGTTAGAGGCTGCATGGATGAGACAGTGACACAAGGGTCTTGAAACTGTAAAATCTAAATAATGGAAAATATTCCTTTAATGGAGTAATGAATACTGGTTTATTTTCATAATTTTATACAAAATTGTGCATTTAATGGAGTAATGAATACTGGTTTATTTTCATAATTTTGTACAAAAGATGTGTGTGAGTGGGATCAAATTAAATACTTGCATCATTCCTCTATCTTATTACAAGAAAAATAAGAGTAGTTAGTAATTTTAGGTATCTGTATAATTTATTGGGCAGACTTGTTTCTTTGAAACTAAAAGAACCCTTACCTATTGAAATCTCTTAGACTGGGACATTGTATTTTGAGAACTGTTTTAGATATATGGCTCTCATAACTTTCCATTTCGTTATCCTGACCTTATAATGATTTCTAGGTCTATAAAAACATTCAGGGTCTGTTAAGATTTTTTAGTATGGGATTTGAAAGGAAGCTATTAGGATTTATGTTCTTGGCATGCAAACAAAAGGTTCTGAATGCAGTATATGGAGATCTACACATGAAGTTTCTTCTCACCTGACTTTGACTCCATAAAACTTTACTGTCTTCTTTACACTTAAAACTGGACTGGCCCTATGGTCAGTGGGTGAAGTCTTCCCACCTTAATGTGGTAATTGTTTTCTTTTTATTGATTATGGGAGTAACTTCAATGGCTAGCTGAGATGCTAGAAATTAGGCAACATGAAGCCATGTAATTATTACTTCATTTGTTCATAACAATTAAATAATTACTTTCATGAGTATTTCATCAGAATACAATCTTTATATGAACTAATTTAAAAAGTATATCCAAAAATATGCAAAGAAGGGAGTGGATTTCAAATTGTCTGCAGCAAATATAATCCTAGGATTTCTGGTTCATGAATCTTGGCATGCAATAGAACTTGTTGCACGTCATCCTTCCGACATTTTTCTGTGAAAGAAAAAAGGAAGAAATCATTACGCTGCTGCCTCCACAGCCATCCAATGTCCATCAGATCCAAAGCCCTCCAACACTGTAGCTGTTAGTTTCTCATCTGGTTTAATCAGCTTGCCCCACAGGAAGCTTCTACTCACAAAGATAAGCTGCCAGTTCCTACCTTTGGGTGACAAAAAGTGTCTATCTTGTCTTAATCCTCTACCTCAGAGCATTATCTGGAGTTTAAGGAGATCTCATGATATCTGACACAGTAAGAGGAGAAAAGCAGTGAAGTCAGGGGCTGAAAGGCATTGCAAGAGCCTGTAAGGGTAAATGGGAGTTTAGAGAATGAGGGAACGAGGGAGAGCAGGGGCATCAGCCATGTGCTCTTTTTGCTGCAGCTGCCTCGTTGGGATCAACTCCTCCCTGCCAAGGGCACAATGCTCTGCTCTTTGCTGTTGGATCAGACCTGTAGGATCCCAGAAAAGATGCTTGAAATACACACACAAAATTTATTCTAAAAAAAGAGAGAGATGAAGCCCACATGGTTTACATGGGTCTAAAAAGTTCCTTTTGCTTCTTCGGTGAATTCTAAACTCAGTTTCAGAGGTGCTTTCCTAGCTCTACAGATAAGACTTTGGGAAAAATAAAACAACCAACTAGCAGGGAAGACTTAAAAGGTGCTCAAAAATCATCCTCAAAGACTTGTTTTAATGGAGGGTGCAATGCACTCTGCAAGCACAATTCTCCCCACAGATTATGCACTGTATTTTATGCTCTTACCATGTGCTTCTCCCCTGTTGCTCAAACTGGTACAGACAACACAGTCATTTTTGTGATGCTTTCTGTGGGTGTTTTTCCAGGCTTTCTCTTCTGTTCATTATTTTGTGAACATTGATCATGCAGTCTTCTAATCTGGAATTAAACCCCCTTCTCATCCTGTATCTGAAACAAACAAATTAAAAACAAAACCCCAAAATAAAAAAACAAAACCAAAGCAAAATTCCCCACAAAGCACAGAAAACTAGGGTATGCTTCAGAAGATGCAAAAAAACCCCAAACCAAAACAACAAAACCAAAACAAAGGTCTTAGGAATTCAAAAAGTGTAACGAAACCTCACAAGAATTCAAAGTCAACTTAGCAACAATCTCATCTGGTTAGATGTAACTCATCAAAACCATAGCATACTGAAGTTAGCTGCTTCTCAATCTCCCTCCTTTGGGAGAAAAGAAAGGAATGTAGTCATCTAATACTCCTTCACAGAGAGCAGGATGATGTGGAAGGAGAAAGGATTAATAAGCACCATTCAACACAGATATCCTCAAGGAAGCCCCATGACAATAAATTATTAAACATAAAAGCACAGCACCTGCTGCAGCCAAGCTAATGGTGAAAATATTTTAAAAACAAGCACTATCCTCAGGTATAATCCATTAATATTGTCTGCATCTAGAATTTTTATTGTAATTCTTCAGAAGTCACAGATTGGGCAGCAAATGCATTCATTACATTAAAATGCTTTTACCTGTATAAGGGATAGGCCTTGCTGTGATTCTGCAGTGCTGCCAGTCCTCTGTTTATCTTTGTTCTGGCTGTGTGGCTCTAAATCAAGATAAAAACCAACTCAACATGAAGGAAAATAAAAGGAAGGTCATTTAATCACCACGTTAGCTTAAAATGATTATTGATTCCTGGAGGTGATGTCTAACTCTGCCAGAAAATCCATTTCAGTAATGATTACTGCCCTCTGCCTTATCTATTATACTGGAGGTTATTAAAAGTGGGAATCTCTGGGGAAGTATATAGCTTTAGACCACTAATATCATATTTAATATGTTTTTAACAGAACAGAGTTTCAGACTGTGCCCTTTAACCTACAAGTGAATCAAGGAGAGTGTAGGTCTAATTATTATATATACTCCACTGGGATCTAGTCACACACTAGACAGATAGATAAATATCAGCTGGGACAAAGATGTATTGAACTCTTCATCACTCTAAATTACCAGGTGCACACAGCTCTAGAAATAACACACTCAGAAAACTTACAGCACCCTTTTGAAATAGTCACTAAACTTGCTGTTGCACTTTACCAAATGATGTTCTCATCCTATGACACTTGTATCAGGTTTTCCTCCTGGCTGGTCTCTCAAAATCACAATGGTATAAACTACTGTGGGAATAAGGAATTGTCTACATACTGGGACATCTGTCCTGCCATTGTGCACACACAGGGACTCTGGTGTGTCCCAGTTCAACTAGATTGCATAACTAAGGGCACAATGAGGGTAACCTGATAAAAATCAAAGTTTAAACATTCAGAAAATTAGACTAGACCAACTAATCTAGTGGCCTTTTGTAATCCTAATTTCTTTCTTTCTGTGAATCTCTAATTTAAGGGAAAAACCAGGCAAGACGATATATGAAATAGCATAATAGAATTATGTTGTTTTGATATTCCATGGAGCAATTTGGGTTAATCCTTGAACCTTTTAACCACCTGCTGCTAATACCTGAAATTTTTTGAACCAAAGGATCTTTATTAACACTTCAAAATTTTCATAGATCATAATTTTTTTCTTATTATTTTAAAATTGGAAAAATATATTATTTCATGGATCAGTTGCAGATCTTTTTCCATAGAATTTTGGACCACCGTTAATGAGAATGTGAGACTGTCTATCACATGGCCAATTGAAAATAATGGGTTTTTTTAGTCCCAGAGAAGCTTTTCAAAAAGTTATTCTAAAGAAAGCATTCAAAAGAATAAATTACAGAACCCAATTTCTGAAATTAATTCATCTGACAGTATTTACAATATGAAAAATAGTTTAATAACAATAAATAAAAACCATATAGCAAAACTCATGACTACCTCTTTATTTATAACATTATTTTATTTTCTGCCATGAACAAGAGATACTGTAGATCATATCAGTGGTATTACATTTGATAAGGAGAGGTGTCCAGAATCAATGAATGAAAAAAAAGTAGCTGCAAATGGCAGTTCCAACTGCACATATTTTAGGTATTACAGAGCATGAGGCACTATTTTTAATTCTGTTTTATACACTCCCTATAGCCTTGTGTGAATTATATTTTAAATATTTATATGTACATATATATATGTATAAATAAATTATATATACATAATAATATAATATATACACAAGTATATTTTCCAGCAAAATGTGAAGCCTATTAATATTATTTTACCCACAAAGAACACATGGAAGATTACATGATTCCGTCCTTGCTTTGATCTCATTCCACGTCTATTTCCTTATCAAGGCATCCCAACTGCAGTAAATGAGTGCAAATAAATTGCAGTCTAAGACCCAGATCAGATGAAGTGCCATACACACAAGGAACAAGCCCTCCAAAACTATGCAAACACACACACTTGTCTTTTTTAATGGTTTGTATACAGAGTTGTGCTATGCTACTACGTCTGGGAGCTCAGCACAAAGTAATTTTGAAAATTATTTGTCAGAAGATGCTTTTTCATCTTACTGTTCTTTTCAGGGTACTTTTCTTTTCTCTTGATACTCCTGATGTCATGGCATTTGTACTTTTCTTTACTGACGCAGACTCAGAGAAGTTGCTGGAAAGATTTTCAGTGGATTTAAAGAAATTTTGTATCCATCCAACAATTTATTAGGCCCTAACAGAGTCACAGAAAGCCTGATGATTACATTTTGAGATGCAGTGTCCAGATTATTGGCCAGACAGAGGACATTCTACTAATTATTCAAAATGTCATAGAAATTTAGTTTAAAATTTCTATATCAGTAGTTTTTCACATTACACAGAGTTGATAGATGTGATCCAAACTTTATAAATACACTGCATGAAATAATGTCAAGTGTTTATGTTAATGGGTGTTCTGTGATTAACTTTAATGGGGACTATACACACTGTACTGTAAAATTAAGAAAGGCATATATGCTCTTTAACAGCCCACAACTTACAGTTTAATGTTTAATTATTTCATTCTTGAATTGCTGTTCACTTTGAAGGACATGTGGCCCAATAAATAGTTTATTTCAACTGTGCCTGTAGATGGCTTGATATTTTGATACTTTTATATTAATATATATAATTCAATTATTTTTATGTGGTGTCTGTAATTCATTATAAAGCAGAGAGATATGTCAGCTATGTCATTTGCAGTAGAGCACTGCATTTCTTGGCCGTATTGAGTGATAAGTTATTCATTTATTTTGTGCCTTTATAAATGGACTTGTATTGCTCACGACCAGGACATTTAGCAGGGAACCTGCTGTTGCTTATCATGGGGACCTCTGGAAGAAAAAAACCCACAAAACCAATTCTAGATTAATGTCCTCAATGTGTCACTGTCAGAGAAGTCAGCCAAACCACAAAGTACTTTTTAATGGAAGAAATATCAGTTATTTTCTTTTTAAAATACAGACATAAATATAATCATAAAAATGAGGAGAAAAAATTCTGATTCATTGACCAAAGCTGGGGTCAGATTCTCAGCTGGCATGAATTTGCATGCTCCATTACTGTTAATTGCATTTATGCTCCCTGAAGGCCAGATGTTCTGTTTCTTGGTGTTGAGTGGTTTCAGAATCATAGCAAGTTTTTCCTTTAGTATTCTAGTGTTTTTTTTAATGGACAGGGTACCATTGTATTTGTTGTGGTCAGTCTTTTGTTATATTTAAACTCTGACATGGTGTAGACAGTTAATTATCAGCTTGCAGACTAAGGTTTTATTAAATATTGAGGATCCACATCATTTTTAGTTAAGTAATTCTTATGTTTGACAAATCAGATTACGTGTTTATGTAATATTCAGCTGTGAATGCAAATAAGATTTTAACTCTCCCTGATAATTTAAACACTCCTTCCTCACACCTTTGCTAGCACCTTCATTCTCCTTGTTCCTTATCAGAAACAAATATATTCCAGCCATATACTTACAGTAACTTTTTCATAAAGTCCTAAAATCCTGTATACTATTTGATGAGACCAAGAGCTTGGTGGTGCTTGTGATTTTTTAATTTTTTTTTTCCTGATGATAAAATGAAGATTGGAATGAAACAAACAATCAAATCCCCTACTACATATTACTTAACATAGTCCACCAATGAGATTTCTTTTTTGACCATGTCATACTGAACATTTTGTTCAAGATTTTATTAATGAGAAGTTCTGTGGTTTAGTTAAAAAACTTGCAACTAAACATCTTCATTCCTGTAATTCTCATGAATCAGGCACTATTAAAATTTGTGTCCATCCTTGCCCTTTTCTATGGAAGGAAAACAACAAATTATTCCACAGTACATGCTGTGTTTGTAACTTACGATGTTTAGTAAATTATAATATTTTTTAAATAGCAAATTAGTTGCATATTTCTGTCTGAGATACTGAGATTTCTGCTGATTAAAGAGAAAAAGGACTTCATTTGAGCATTTCCAGTAGGTCGAGAGAGGTGATGCTGCCCCTCTACTCAGGCCTGGTGAGGCCACATCTGGAGAGCTGTGTCCAGTTCTGGGTTCCTCAGTATAAGAGAGACCTGGAGCTCCTACAGCAGCTCCAGCAGAGATTTGCAATTTGATTAAGGACCTGGAGCATCTCTCTTATGAGGAAAGGCTGAGGAAGTTGGGTTTGTTCATGCCCAAGAAGAGATGACTGAGAGGGACCTCATCAATGTCTGTAAGTCTCCAAAGGAGGGTGCTAAGAGAATGGAGCCAGGCTCTTCCTGAGCCTTCCTTCTTTTTTTCACTTGAAGAATTAACCACAAATGTACATATCTGAGGGAAGAACTTGCATCAATGATTTCATTAATTGACAAGAAATTGTATTAATTATTATTACTTTTATTCTATGTGAGCATATACTTTCTTGTCTTACACAAAATCACTATGAGTGTAGCAGTGGATCAATTATTGATAGCTTTCTTTATCATTGTTCCTAAACTTCTCTAGTCTTTTACAACTCATTTTCCTTCTGTCCCCAATATTGAAATAACATAAAAGAGAAGGTTTGAGTTATTGATAGCTCCCTTCTTATATTCATTTTATCTCTAAGTCCACCCCTTGCCAGTGGCAAATATAGAATAAATTTATTTCTCCATAGCTCCTCACTATCAGCAAATTACCCATTTGTGATCAAACGTTCATTGACTGCTTTTTTGGGGGGAAAAGATGTGTCAAAACAAGCTTCTTTTTCTTCTTGTCACTTCCAGACAGCACAATGAAGGCTAGAAAAACTCATATATGATGGGAAACCTGGTGCCTGTTGAGCTGTGAAAAGAGCTGCCATTAGGAGCCCAACATATTTCTGCCGGGTCAGCAAAGTATGAGAAAAGTCCCCATTAAGCAGTTTATAACTATAAAACTCTTTTTTCTTCCTTTCCCTCTCTCCTCCCCCTCCAAGCCTTTGATAACCAGCAATTCACTTTGCTGGCACACACTGTGGCCTTTCTCAGAGTATAATTCACAATGTTTATAACTGTCATTTCAGTCTCTGTACTTTGAATTTTTTCATCTCATAGCCCTTCTCTTTTTCAGGTTCCTGTCACCCTGGAAAAACACTGGTGTTTATAACCTCCCTGGCTGAACTGACTGGCTGTGTCACCAGAGGTTTTTGTAGCATCCTTAATGGCCTGTTAGGAAGAATCTTGTAAACATTCTGTCATAGTATGTGTTAGGCTAAAAATCTGCTACCTTAACTTGTGTCCTCAAAATATTGGCATATTAAGTGCTGGCAATTGGCCGATGTGATGGGCTCAATACAGTAAATTCTTCAGACAGTCTTTTTTCTTCGTGGTATTACTTTTTGCCAGAAAATGGCCATTCTAATCAAAGACTGGGTGTGTTATTAAGCTGTCAATTCTTGGGACCTTCTGTGCTAAATATTTATAACTAAAAACATTCTCCAAAAATGGCAGTATACATCTAGAATAAAAAGCAAAACACTTTTTGTGACGTTTTGAACAATATCCTAAATGAGCAATATAGGAAATTCCAAGTATTATGGTTTTATATATTTTGCCATGGGAGAATGTAGAAAACTCCCAACTCTGCTATGTATTGTTGAAATATCAACAATAAGAAGTGTCTGAGGCATCCAGAAAACTTAGCAGCAAATTGTATTTTCTAGCACTAGTAAATTCTGTGTAATCTGTGGTGCTCCTCTTGCAATAGCTAAACTTCCCAAATCCTTTGGAATAGTCATGACACCTTTCTCAGTAATACTTTCTAGGTGAGAACTAGGTATTGTTTAACTCAAAAAAGGCACCAAAAATTTAAGATGGTATATTTACAGGTTTCTTGATTTCTGTTTCTGTCTCAGTTTTTAACTGCTGTCTTAGAAATATGTGAGAACATTCGAATTGAAGTGTGATACTGGAAAAACATGAAGCTTTACCTTATCTCCAAGGTGCCACAATCTAGATATTAAAATCTATCTTAGATAATACTCATATATATATAAATAGATATATTCATATAAATAAAGACACCATAAATATATGGTGAGGCTTTATGAAACAATGCTGATTTTGACTTATGTTATAAAAATTTAGACTTTTATAGAGAATGTAGATTAAAGTTAACCTCTTGTCCCAATGAGGTACTGTAATGTCTGTAATGGCTTCAATGCACATAAAGTTGTGAAGAGTAAGAAAACCTTAGCTATTATTTTGGCAGAAAATTGTGAGGCAAATCAAAGAAGTTAAATAATTCTCTTCACTATACAGATTTACATCTCCCATGGATTTGGAAGTCAGGAAGACAAGTATGTGTTCTGGCAAATGTTTCTTTTTTCCTTGGAATGAGGCAAAGGACTTGCTGCAAACCGATCACCAATTCACTGCTGCCAGGAGTGCATACTGGGTGAAATGGAGAAGTCCTTCGAGAAAAGGCTGGGATTTGTTTGAGTGAAACTGTAAGTGCATGAGTATTAGTGACACTGGAAAACCTAGTCATCTGGAAATCAGGAAATGAGTATCACCACTTTATTCAATCCTTTTCTCCATGCTTAGGGATATAAAGGCATACTGCTTCATTTTGCAGGGATCAAACAATGCTTATGAATGATAGCATCGCAGTCATGGTGTTCATGTCAAACAAGCACATACTGAAATACTTGAATGCCAGGAAAAGCAGAAAAACACACTGAATATTGGAATTCATCCTAGATATTGTTAAATAATACCAGCCAAAAACTCTTAGATTTATTTCAGGAACCACTTCATGCTTATCAGCAAAAATGCAGAAAGCCTATCACAGTGGTCAGATGAATGAAGTACTAATGGGACAAAGCAATCTGAAATAATTAAATTTTTCAGCTAATGCACAAAACGTAGTTGAATGGATAATACTGTAACAGTATCCCTTGGTCCCTTTCTGTTCTGTATTCATACACATAAAGAAAACAACATCACCTTCCCCATACTTTCAAAGATGATCAGAGTCCAGAAATTGCCATGACCATGTTTATTCCTCTGTTCCATCTCACTGGAGCTGATTGAGGCTTTCATTTCCTTCATGAAGGATATGCGCAAAAAAAAAAACAACCCAAACCTATAAAGCAAGAGCTTAGGTTCTAATTGCTAAAACCAAAATACTTATCCATAATTTTTGAATATATTTAATGTGTAGGAAAAAAGTTGCCATGCCTGTGTTTACAGAAAAATAAAAAGATTGGTTTTGGATGGAAAAAACAACCAAAACAAGCCAATACAAAAACAACCCTACACTACAAGAGAAGGATGTATTTTAGTCCCATTGCTTTGATTTTCAGATATCTTTATTCAGTTATAGTATGGGCATAAATATGATCTGGATAGACAAAATACCTAACCTGATCATTTGTATGTGGTTACTTTTTGTGCTGTCAGTGATAGAATCAATCCTCCAGCTGGAAGAGAAGGTCATGTATACCTCAGCACCAGTAGGAGGATCAGCTGATAGTAGAACTGGTAATGATATTTTTGAATTTGAGATATGAAACCAGATAGATATTTTGTAATAAAAATGGTATGAACATGAATCAGTCAAAAAAGAGAGTAGTTTTGTGCTGATCCTCTTTGGGAAAGGTCTGGCATTTAGAGTCCGTTAGTAGTAAAATTTCAGTAATAAACCCAAGCTGGTGAAAGGACTGCCAAAAATGATTTTAAGGGAAGTAGGATTCAGCTGCTTTTACTTTAGCTGTAAATTACAATTTTGTTTTCCAGATTAATCATCTAAACTATTCCAAAATTGGTGAAAGTTCTTGCATTGGTTAGCTGTAGATGAGTAGTTCAGATTACTAGGATAAGATTTCTAATATCTTAATATCAGAGATATGAGACTGACCTAAAGCCTACTTATCCTCTGTCTCTCTCTCTCCTTTACTTTTTTTTTAAATCCCCAAATTATTGAATAATTTAGGTTGAAAGAATTCTCTGGAGGCAACATGGTCTTTCTGTCAAAGCCGGGCTGCATTACCTACTGCTCATCACCATCCTCACTTCTTCCCTTGAAGCAGTGAGATTGATATCCATGGTGGGTGTCTCTAGAGAGGTAATTTGGTGTCTTTCCTTTAAATTCATTTCCAGATTAAGTTTCAAAATTCCACACCTCCCTCATTCAGTAAAAGCTGCTTCCAGGTACAGAAAAACCAACACAAACAAAACTTCACCTCTACCGGCTTAATGCAATACCTTTTTCACCAGTACTCTTCCTAACTTGTCTTAAAGTTATCACTGGCATGAGAACTGCAAGTAAGACATAAGGCATTCAGTTTTCATCCTAAACTGAATTTTTTGACTGGCTACCAGAGAATGAGTATAGGCATACAAAATTTCAAAACACATATGCACACATATTTCTAATGCATTTATTTGAATATAAAAATTTATGGATTACTTAAGAGCTAAAAAAATTTCCAAAGTATGACTGAAACAACAGTCTGACTTTTTTAACATGCAGTATCATTGTCAGGCAAGTTAAAGTGAAAGGAAGGAAAATGTATGTAATATGTGATTATGTTTCTCATTTATATTTATTCTACATGAGAGGGATAGAGGAACACACAGCAGGTATTTTGAACCCATCAGATAGCTCAGTCATTCTGATGCTCTGGAATGCTTTTTAGGACATTCCTTCAAATCATCAGGCAGATAAAGGAGGAGATATTCTTTCATTGCTTAATAAAGGTTTTAAAGATGGAGAAAGATTGGTTTGGTTTTGAGGAGATAAAGAAAGACTGGTGAAATAAAATTAAAAGAAAAATAATCCAGTTCATTAGTGTCAGTATAAACCTCTTCCACCAAGTTCAAAGAAGGGCTTTAACACCTTCTGTTGAATGAGGATTTAAGCTCGATTTTCCCTTAGTGATTGAAAATAAGTAACTTGAGAGAACAATGAAAGTTGCTTGCTTCTTTTGTTGTTATTCTATCTTTGTTAAATTATTCCTAATAGCGTTTTAAAACAACTAAAATCTGCAACAGTGTATACAGAGCTTTAGTCTGGAAAAATGTGATGATACAACACCCAGGAAGAAGTGTAATATGAAATATTTATATTCCATTTTTGTCCCTGATTATTCATTACCACTGACACCCTTTAAACACATTCAGTGAGCATGGCAAAAGGTAATTAACATGGGTCTGTAAGTGAGTTCTCCTAATTTCAGCAATAGAGTACATATTGTTGGGAAGACTGACATTAAAGATCTTATTTATCAAACTTCAGCTTCTTAAGGATGTCCCTTTGCACTGCACTCACCCATGTTCATTCCAACATCTTTTCCCACCCAACATTCTTTAACTTTTTTCTAATCATCTCCCAATTAATCTTTCTCCTCTTTTTGCACATTGAAACCTTAGCTCCTAAAATCCATGATCTCCTTTAACTCTGGCTCTGGTAAGCTATTGAATCATCCTGCTTTCTGAAGGGCTTCCTTCTCATCTGAATTCCTACTAAATGTCCCTTCCTCTTCTCTTAGCATTTTCTTTTTCTAATTATCTGTGTACTGTGGTCCCTCTACAAATCAAAATTCAATTCTCTGTGTCCCTCTCCTTCTTCCATGAACAGGAGCCATTTGCTTCTGTTTTACTAAAAATTTTGATATTTGTCTCTTTCTGGGGGTGATGCCCTGCCTCAGTTTTCTTGTCTCAATCTCTTCTGATTAATCCTGTTATAAAGCCTATTAATATGGATGTAGATCTAATTCTATATTTATATATAAATTTATACATATATATGAAATTATATGTATACCTATAAAATAAAAACACATTGGAAACATGTATTTTCTTGTCTTTATTCTATTTACAAGCTAGACAATAAAGAGAATAAAGGATTAGGGTCATTTACTATGAAATTCAATATTAATAAACTAATTACAAGAAGAAATATGTCTGATTTTCAATCATAAAGTACATGAATTACCACCTAAAACAAAATTTAGCTTATAGCTGCTAACTGACTCATAAAATGGGCAGAACACTTAAGGTCTTAGGACTGTCACCTCTGGAATGTGGTGTGGGGCAGTCCCACTCATTTCATTATTCCAAAGTTAGGACAAGAGGATAAAAGACAGAGGGAAGGGCCGGCAGATTACATAAAGCTAGAGAAATATGAAAAGCTTAACATGAACCAAGTCTCTCATGAGACTAAAATGGAAGTTATAAAAAATCAGATTTTCTAAAATCTAGAAATCTGAAGAAATTAACAGGATAATTATGGTGAGATAGTTTAACTTAAACTTTGATTACATGAACAAGTAGCACAAATATAACATTTTAAAAAACCCCAAAACTCTAAAGGATTTCTTTATCCAAGGAAATACTAAGACACATATAGAATAAGTATGGTTGTACAGAGATTTTCATATCACAAAATACACCTTTTTAAATTACTCAATAGCTCATTTCCATTTGGGAGTGTCTACCATTATTCCTTCTTCTCTTAAAAGCAAACACATTTTTGTGATTTATTGGCAAATTAATATTTTTTTTAACATAAACTGACACAATCTGAATTATTCTGGGAGAAATGAATAATTATTCCAAATGGTGTGAGAAATACTTTGTATTTTTCCAAATATATTACTCAAACTCATATGAACAATTATTTTATGGAATGAAAAATAAAAACAAAGATACCAGTGTGATGTATCTTTAAATTCGTAGGCTGTAAGTCAAAATTATGGCTGTTCATCATGATATGGACAAATGCATAAAACATAATTCTTACATAATGGTGATACTGTCATTTGTTCTGAATTTCAGCATCCTTTTCATCCTTGTCAGACCTCTAGTGAGAGGAAATCAAGGCACAGAAGATGTATAATACAGAACAAGTTTACGAATGTGTTGTGGGATAAAGTACTATACATAATGCCTGTCTGGTGCTTCTATTAGGAGTGTCCAGCACTATCTCAGTTTTTTTTTCCCCCCAATGAACATAAGATTTTTGGTTAGTCTACAGATGAACTTGTTCTCAAATGTGCCTGTGCAGTGTGCAAAAATAGAATAACTTTGAACTAGTTAAAAAAAGGAGATCCAAATGTAGCAGGTAAACCGAGAAAACTAAATCCCATCTATCAATTTTTATGACATTTTTTAGATGCATATTCACCTATTAATCTCTTTTTCCATTTAAATTTGTATCTATATTATTTCTGCTCCAAATACTTTCTTCCTGAAAACACTGGTATATAAACCCAACTTTGCATACCAAGTGTGTCTTACCCAATGCACCAAAACAAAGAAACATAGCTTTGCATGGCTTGTAAAACATATGAAAATTAATCCCTCCACCTGCCAAGAGATTACACAGAGCAGTCAGATTCTGACTTGTGGAGATAAGTGTAGTTAATCAACACACACACAAGAGACACGGAGCTTGTTGTTGCATGAATGCATCAGTCAGGTGTATAGGAAATTTCTGTGCTTGTAGAGAAATTTGCACTGATAATTTGTGTAACTTGAAGCTGAAAATGAAACACTTGTTTGAATTTATATACACTGACTTTGAAAATTACATGTTCACCTTAAAATAGGTTTCTGAGTAATAGTGCAGTAGTACCACTAAGTCTCCTAAACTCTGGAAGGCATTGTTCTGATTCCAGAGGCCACACACTGCTAAATGACTGACTTCCCCAGCAATGGAGAGTACTCTAATTTCAGGATTTATATTAAAGTAAGAAGAAATTACTTTTTGTAATCCTACTGAGAAAAGTATATACTTTTTGGTCTGTGTATATGCAGAAAGACAGAAACCTTTCTATTTTCTTATTCCTTTATGTAAAAACCTCCTTTTTTAGTTCCACTTATACAATGTCTTTCAAAAGAGGGTTTTTTTTATGACTGGTCCATTAGCATATTTTTTTTAAATACATGTAAACAACTGCATTAATTTCCAGTTCTTCTTACAGGAAGAATGAATTGAGAAGTCAGATTTAAAGAATTTGTACTTCCATTAATGGGAAGAGCTTATTAGCTTTACAAATTAATTTCCAAGACTAATGTTATTAGCTGATACCCCAAAAACACGCTGAACTCCATTGACTTAACACTACAAAACAGAAGAGTCCCTCACATCACTGTTAAGACTGGATTTCTCTGCTTCCATCTTGCCCAGAGCCTGATAACTTTGAGCATAGGGCTTTTAGGGGTATACACTTTCCTCCAGAATACTCCTTTATATGGTATTGGTTATCTATACCCAAGATCAACCTACTTGAAAGCACCCCAAACTCTCAATACATATCTTACAAGACTGCTTATGCTGTCTTACACTGCACTCTTGCAGAAGTTTCCTTTAAAAATTTTTCTGGCAAAAAGTGCATGTATAATAATTTGACTTTATTTCTTGCATTAATTGAAATGATTTATTTAATGGGAATGGATTTTGCTTGCAAGATGGACCTATAGTCAGAGTGTTTAAAATACCTAAGTTTAATATAACCACAGCAGCACATATAGATCTGCCTACAAAAGTCAACTTTTGCCCAATTCATTCAAGATTACCAGTTGTTTAAATAAAATGTCAAATAGGTTTGTGCATTTGTCAGAGGTATAAATTAAAGACTGAGGGGGAGAATTTGAGTCCACATTTGCACAGCACTGATGATGCTGATATTGAGGTGCTGCATGTAGCTGTTGCCTAAACTGGGAAAGTCGGACAAGAAAGAAAGAACTACAGATTTAGCACAATTGATAGAAAACAATACTTTATAAGAGCTCAATAGGAGAAACACTAAATGAGTAATGTTGGAAGGGACCACAGTGAGTCTTCTGGTCCAAGCTCCCTGTTCCAGCAGGAAATGGATTGTGCACAGGGCACGGGATTGTGTCCAGATGGTTCTTAAATATTTCCAGTGAGGGAAACTCCAGAATCCCTCTGGGAAACCTGTTCCAGTGCTCAGTCACCTGCAGAGTGTAAAAGTTCTTCCTCCTATTCAGGTGGAACTTCCTGTGCCTTAGTTTCTGCCCATTGTCTCCTGTCCTCTTGCTTGGCACCACTGAGAAGAGCCTGGATCCATTCTCTTGGCACGGTCCTTCACATACCTACAGACATTGATGAGGTCCCCTCTCAGTTATCTCGAGTCTGAGCAGGCTCAGGTCCCTCACCCTTTCTTTATGAGAGAGATGCTTCATTTCCTCATCACCTTTGTAGCTCTCCACTGGACCTGCTCAGTGAGCTCCAGTTCTCTCTTGTACTGAGGAGACCGGAACTGGACACAGCATTCCAGATGTGGCCTCACCAGGCCTGAGGAGAGGGGCAGGATCACCTGGAAATTCTCTTCCTAATGCAGCCCAGGACACCATTGGCCTTCTTGGCCACAAGACACTCTACTGGCTCATGGATGGCTCGTTGTCCACCAGGATTGCCAGGTCCTTCTCCATAGAGCTGCTTTCCAGCAGATTGGCCCCCAGCCTCTGCTGGGAGCCAGGCTTATTCCTCCCAAGGTGCAGAACCCTGCATTTGCCTTTGTTGAACTTCAGGCTGTTCTTCTCTGTCCATCTCTTCAATCTGCTTTTGGCTTTTCTGAAGAGAGCTGAATTAAGAATGTTCATTGGCTTTTATGGTGGTTGGGCATACTGAAGGCAAGATCATTCTTTAAATTAATTCAGAAAGGCATCACAGAAACAATTGCTAGGAGCTGAAAAAAAGCAGCCATATTTTGTTTCTGCGTTTTGAAGTAGTTATTTATTATTTTTGTTTTAGTAGTGTCTAGGAATCCTAGCCATAAAACAGAACAAAAAGAGTTTGATTTTGTTTTTCTTTTTTGTTAAAAGATGTTTGAGTAATAGCATTAGGTAAATGATGACAACTAAATGCAGGCAAATTTGTAAAGCAGAATAGCTGGCAAATTGTAAAAAGCTGTTTTAGATTATATGTGGTAAAAGTCACATGGATGTCAGGTTTAAAATTATCTGAACTCAATTTTAGGATTGTGCAAGGCCCACAAAAAAAGAAAAAAAAAAAAAAAAGGAAGTGTAACTGTGATGGTACTTTGAGAAAGGAAACCAGAGTTCCTTGGGTTTGCCTCAGAAAATCAAAGAATTTCTCCCAGCATGTGATTTACTGAACAGCAGTTACTTACTTTTGCTTTGTAGAACTTGATATAAAACATCTAAATCCAGTGATCACCCATCTTCTTCCCTTGCTCTCTTATTTTTCTCCCAAATCCCAGTTTAAAGATTCAGCTCTCCCTGAATGGTTGAGGTGAGCAGTCTATAGGCTTCTCCTAGCAGTTGTGAGGTGGTAAGAGAATGCAAATATCACTAAATTCAGTCATCTCCATGTCTGAGCTCTTACCATGAGTGTATGCTAAATGTTTAAATGAACAGGGGAAATGAGTGTTCTAGCCTTGCATGCCTGCTTTTTTTCTTTAGGAGCCAGCATGGCACAGATACTTTCCATAAGTGATATTTTTACTGAAGAAAATTGCAAAGTCTGCAGAGTTCAAAATAGAAATGATTTTTGCAAACTCACACATAAGCACATATGTATTTATAAATGTATATTTAAAAAGCATCAGGAGCAATTTAGTCATGGAAGATGAGAGGAAAATTCTGAGCAGTCAGAAATACAACATTATCAGGAAGTTTTATGAGAACAATTTGCAGAACTGTGGCTAGCATTGGGTCAGGAACTAAAACATGAAAATACATGTTCTAAAGGTGTGGGGATCACACCATTGTAATAGCAGTCTGAATAACTACAGAAGTGAAGTAGATTTAAACTGACTGCTAAATAAAATTATCTCCATAACCAGCAAAAGGAACCTGTGAACCCCAAACTGAGATGAAAATTGCATTTTAGAAAGTAGATTAAAGGTACTGTATAAAAAGACTGGTCCCTTCAGAAAATCTACAACCTAAGGTTTCAGCAATATCTATAAACTGAAAATGGATGTGTCATGTGATAATATATGATCAGCAAGCCTGGGTCAGGGTCAGGTTTGGTTGATTGTTATTAATGGTTTGAATAGACTTCATGGTCACACCTGGTTTCTGGAATAACCATGGATAATGGTAACAAATGAATGAAACTAAATTTTATTATAAAATATTTCACTGTTGGTCACTGCTCTTGGTGACTCTGTGGTACTATTTTTATAGTGACAATTGTGCTGATATCTCAGACTTTTTCTCTGAGGTATCACAGATGTAATTGAATTAGTTTTCCTTTAATGCATATAGTTGAAATGGATCCAAGTTAAAAGAAATAACTTATAATAATTTAAAATTCAATACCATAAGATGAGCTTCTATTTTCAATTATTTGACCAAATATCTACTCATTTTCTATATCTTATTGTAATAGTAAGTCAGTCTGAATTAGAGTTATTTTATGTTTGAATTTTTTCTTTTGTCATGTCATGCTTTACAATAGACATTTTTATATTTTATTATCTCCATCACTTAGGTATTTTTTTAAATAAAGCAATTCAACTTTATGTGACAGAAATGAAAAACACTTTTCAAATAGAGTATAACGAAACATCAGACCTAATATGAAGCATGACCTCAGCTGAGGATTCTGATTGGTGTTTTAAAGTATCTGACATATTTTAGAGATGTCACTGTTTTCAACCTCTGTATTCCCACGCAGTAAGAACTATTAACTACTGTGATACTCTCTGTTTAAAGTTAGCTTAATCATAAATGTTTGGACTACCAAAACATCCCTGTAGAAAAAAGCAGACCAAATCTTCAGTTTAGGACAGTGAGAGATGGTCTCTGAATGATAAATTAAGTGGTCCTTCTTATTTCTATCTGATTTCTAACCCACCTGTGCATAAAGTCAAAATGACCCAATTGTAAGAGGTGCTAATATATGTTCAGGTTTAACTAGGGCAAAGCAGGAGTACCACCCTATTGAAAGATACAGCTCTCAGCCAAGAGAATGATTGCTCATCATGATTAAGCAGCACAATCAGACTGAATATCTTGTTCATCAGAGATTTCTGCAAAAGAAATATTACACCCTTGGACCTGAGACTCAATTTACTATCAAAAATTTCCTGGGGCTACAACAAAAGCTCAGGCTAAATTTTTCCTCCATATTAAACTCTGAAATAAGCTTGAGGCCTGCCAAGATTGCCTGTTATTTAGCATGAAGGTTGATGAAAATGGGACATATTGGGTAAGAAGGAAGCTGTTATAAATGACTGACGCCCCAGCAACCTTTCACTGGTGCTGCTGCCAGTGCCTGGTGGTTTTACTGTGAGGACAAATACCAGGCCTACTGAAAGCAATCCAGTTTTTGCTGAAGCCAGCTGAGATTTAACTGTCCCTCAGTCTCAAAAGGAACCTGTTCCCTGCCCAGGGTGATGTTGCTAACAGCCTTAATGGCATTCTAGCTACATGAGCTGCAAATGTAATCTGTACCTGCTGACATTTGGCTAGGGCATCCATTCCCTTCCCATTTGTGGATACTGCAGTATGCCAACATGGGGTGAAGGATTATTTCCAATTTCCATGCGCTCATCAATCAGATAAAAAAGAAAATATATAATTTTCTTTTTCCTAAAGATTTTCATCCAGTGGCTTCTACATCTTCATGAACGGATAGGTATGAACTACTCAAGGAAATAGTATCAGTGTCAGAACAAAGAAAGAAAAGTGAAAAGTAAATTCACTAGTTGAAATGCAAAAAATTAGCATGCATTAATTTAGAAGTGCTAACATCACCCCATGTGTGGTTCAGAGATGACTCCTGAAAAAACTTCATACTGGAACAAGTAAATTTGTGTGGTCTTCTCAAGTGAGGACTGAGTGCTTCAAGGATCATCTTGTTACTAAGTAAAACTTTTTCTTCCACATAATGGGAATGTAAAATTACCACTAGTCAGAGCATGTGAAGATCAACAGGTTCTATTGTTCCTTTAAACAATCTGGAATATTCCTGATGCAACAAAGTGCAAGAGAGATTGGAAGATAAGCAGTTGTGTAGATACCATACAACCCATGCAAAAACAGATCTTCATATTAAAAATCAGTCTATAGACAGCTTAAATTCCCAGCTAATGAATGCAGGATCAGAGGTGACAGAATGAAAAACTGGAAATAAACTGCAAGGCCTAAAGGCTGAAGAAGAGCCTGGAAAATTCATAGATATCATGGAACTGAGGAAAGGCATCAGGAAACCATGCATGGGATTTGGAGGGAGAGTGGGTTTTCAGAGTGGATTTCAGAAAAAAAAAACAAAGAAACAAACAAAAAAAAACCCCACAAATAAGAAAGGCAGGAATAACAATTTGTTTTGTTTTGTTTTTAATAGCTGACAGTTTTAATGAGCTACAAGCATGAGAACCAGTGGTTTACCAATTGGAACTGCTCTGTGACATTATGCTGTGCACGCACAGTGCTAGAGGCAATGCAGCTCCAGTGTGAGCAAATTCTATATGCTGCTGGAACGTGCAGACAGTGCCTATGGAAAATCACAAAGCATCTAAAACCTCTCTCTTGCACTCACTAATTCCCCATTTAATGGCATGTAGAACTAGGGGCAGTGGAGGTTTTTAGGGTGTTTTTCCAGTAGAAAAAAAGTATGAAAATATAACAGATATAATTTTTTTGTTGTTGTTTTTCACAACACTTTGTAGCTTGCATACTTTCACATATATTTGTATTTTCAATAGCAAAATAGGGCTGTGGCTTAATCGATGCGTTCTTTCATGAAAGAAAATATTTACTTTAAAAACATCACAAAATTTTCTTTTAAAACATTTTTGTAGTCAAATTAAGGGGGAGGAATTACAAAAATATTTAAATCAAGAGAAAACTATGTGTCTCATCAATTAATTTACATTTCCTCATGTGTATTTAACTTTATTGATTATTTCTTTCTTCCGATGTCTTAATCATTGCCATGAAAGGTTTTGGGTTTCGTGTCTTTTTGTTTTTTGAGAAATACCATGAATTATCTCTCTTCTTTTTTAAAGATAATAAAAGCTTAAATATTGTTTTCATTGTTGTTTACCCTGTGGATATGAAGTGGTGACAACCAATCATTGTAAAATACTTAATAAAATGCAAGAAAGAATTTTCTTAGGCAAAATAGGCACTCACTGATAACAATAGCCAATAACATATGCAATTAAACATGCAAAATAAACTTCTTGAACCTGCAAGCCTGAAAAAATTAAGTTCTGAAAATGCCAATTTAGCTAATAATTCAAATAGCAAGGTTGGATAAGGGAGGAATTAGTAATGGTTGCCCACCCCCGCTCCCTCTGCTATTATCACAGCTGGGTGTTCCAGTCAGTGAATGATGTGACATCTACATAAAAGCTGCCTTGTAGTCTTTTACCACTGGTTACTAAAGCAAAGAGCACAGTGAAGGTATATCTCATCTGGCCCCTGACTCCCTGCAGGTAATTTGCTTTTGCCCTCTGACAGGGTTCAATCCTTTAATAATACAGGCAAACATTGGGTGAACACCTCAAGTAGTGCAGAGACAGGAAGAATTACTCTAAATTTAAAAGCCACTCTGACACTAATGGCTGATTCAACAGTGCAGAAGGAGACGCCCTTCCTCTTTCTAATCATTCCTGAACTACTTGGCTTCACTGCTTTATTCATTCACTTACCAAGACATTTCCAGCCTCTCTTATTTGGTTGTGTTTGTGTGCAATTTCTGGCCCAGGAAATATAGTCAGCAAATAAATCCTTTAAAGATCCTTGGGTGGGATTTTGTCTCAGCTGAAATCAGTAAGAAAATGCTGTGGGCTTCAGTGTAGCTAGAAGCCCACCTTAGTCTCATGTGCATATATGATTTTGTGTCTGTGTTCAAACCACAGAGATAAAAGAACCACTTTTTAGTCAAGGTATTGTAGGGTTTTCTATAGAAATAATGATTTGGTAATTCAGCCTAGAGAAGAGAGGTGATGGGGAACTCAAACTGTTTAAATGACAGGAATCTGCTAACAGCTGACACCCATTAGAGCATCATTTCTGACACACACAAGCTCGTGATTCACTCTCCTCTTTTTACGATGCTCTTTCAGACTGTGCTCTGCAGCACAAAGCTACTGTACTTCAGCTTCTAAGTGCTGTCTGCTACTCTTATGCCACACCATGGTATTTTCCCACAATAGCCCTTCAGCTGCTTTGTTCCTGAGGTGACTGTTCAGGAGGGTGCAGTACAATTTTCAGTCTGGAGTCAGGGAATGTGTGTGTAACTCTATGTGCATCTACATAATTACAGTGCCCACATGTCATGCAATTCCAACAGTGCTGGAAACTTCCTATGCTGCTGGGTTAAACTGAGATGTCTGTGCCTGTTTAGTGACATGGTCCTGTTGTTATAGTTATGTACTCAGTCTGGGTCTTGGAGGTAGAGGAAGCTGACTGGATGTGAAATACATTAAAAAAAAAAAAAAAAGAAATAGCAGAAGATATCCTAAAAGAAAGCAAGAAATCCAGGCTCAGAAGTTGCACTTGGCACTTATTTTCAAGATTAGTGCCACCTTGCCTGTTTTGTTTCTTAAGAAGAAGAATTTAATTTTTCTTTCTCTCAAAACCCCCCCAAAATCCCCAAACAAACAAACACCCACCCCCTTAGAAAAAAAAGAAAAAGTCGACAGTATGGTAGAAAATTATAGGTATTTTAATTGTTTCTTGGCAGCATCTTTTCAAATCTTCTTAGGGTTCTGTACTGCTTTGCTTGTCATTCCATCTTGAATTTACATGTTTTGGGCTGGTGAAACATGAAAAAAAATCTCTCTTGTCCCTTTGAAACACTTTAGTCCTTCAGACTCCAGGGAAAGCAGCAGGAGCTGGGGTGGTGTTCTCCTCTTCTCCAGTAGCCAGTTGCTGTCTGCAGAAATAACTCGGACACTTCAGAAAACCACCTTGTAAACCTGCTGTCCTCTGCAGGACAGAGGCTGAACCCTTCCCTAGATGAGCAAAGTTAGGCAGAGTTTCCTATGGGGGATGGGGAGGTGTTTCCACTAGGTGGCACTGATGAAATGTGTGAAGATTCACAATTTGGCACTTTTGGTGTTCAGTTTTATTTTAACTTCCTTTTTGAGAATTCTTTGAAAAAAAGAATATATTTTTCATTGCTTGAAAATAAAACTTTATTTTAAAGAACAAAGTTGTGGTTTTTTTCAGATGTCACAGACAAAGAAGATGCACACTTCTATGCAGAGGTTACTTTGAGATTTGTATCCACATACAGGGCAAAATATTCTAAAGGAGGAAAAAAACCATACTGGAACCTATATTAAATTCCCAAATTGAGTTTTGTTTAGTTTCAGCCTTTTAAATAATGATTTAATTCTTGTTGACTTCCACTTGATATCACAAATCAGTCTTGTCAGTTACTGTCACTGAGTAAATCCTTTCTTTAAAAATTCTCCTCAGAGAATTTACAACTTCAGTGGACAGAGAAGGACAAAACTAAGGGGTGAAATTTCTGTGTTGTAGATGGGAAATTGAGTATGTGTTTCCACAAGCAAATCAAGGTCTTCTGAGTCCTGCTCCACTGACAAATCTCAATTTGCTATCTCCATGGTATCACTGGGGTATTTTACTCACTAAGAATCAATCAGTGAAATATCTGTGATCTGCTCTGCTCTCTGGGTGCCAGCTACATGTGGCAGCAGAAAAATCTTGCTATATTTTAGGGTCAGAGATGGTTTACTTTGCTTCATGAAAACAGTAACAATATGTTGTGTATCAGAGCAGTTGGCTTCAGTAATATGTCCCTGACCCTAATGAAATACTTGTTATCAATGCCAAGTACCCTGGTATTGCTCAGGAAAATTTTATTTCTGGATGTAAATGATAAACAACTGATTCAACACTGATTAAGATGACAAGAACTATAGATGTCCAAAACAACACAAACTGAGAAATGTGTCCCCATTTTCTTTTCAGTGAAAACAATTCTTGTGCTTGTGATTACTGATCACTTGCTAGACCTGCCCTAATAGATGCTTATCAGGGTATCCAAGCAGTACTTAATCACTTACTAAAACAAAAGTTGAGAAAAGTTGTTGTCGTTTATTTGGAGATGTCTTACACTTTGCTGACATTCCTGACTCTTTGTGAATGAGGCTTTTTTTTTTTTTATTTTATTTTCCCTTCATTTGTTTAGCTCTTTACCTAATTGATTTTCTGTGCTAATACACTAAAGGTCTGAAGAAGGCAGAGCCTCAGGTGTGACAGATGAAATAAGGTGCTTTTAGTCATTGCTTTTATCTTCCATGTCTAATGTGTTGGTTACATCTGTGCAGTTTAACAGCAAAATCAATACATCATTTACTGCCAGTATCTGAAAGAATTTGGAAGCCTGTTGGTGCTTTAACTATTAGGTTTCCCCTGAAAGGCTTTCCTTACCCTGCTTCCCTCTCTGCTTTGTACCTCCTGAAGTCAAATGTTGCAGGAAAACAAGATCTCTTTCTATCTCCTGGTGTTTGTGTATGCATCTGAGTTTATAAAAGATTTACACTTACTGCCAGTTACCTGAACTACCTTCTAGGTGATTTCACCTAATAGTTGATTTATGAACCTTCCATTTGTCTCTATTACAAATGTTATTCAGGACGTATTTATTGCTCATGTTTTGAGGATGTAGCCCCTAAACATGTGAAAATTAAAGGAAAAGTAGGAAATTATTTGCATGACAATGAGTAAATAAAATTTCTGGTTCTGTGTGCAGTCCTGGTTTACTGATGTAGCCACAGATGTAGTGCTATTTGTCCCCATTATCTCAGTAAGTACATTTTGACCTCGGAAAATGACAGAAAATGACAAGAAAGCAAAACTCTGCCAAAGAAAAGACAAAACAGTGTTTTTTTAAACAATTTGTGAACTCACAAATCAGTTCAATTCCTTTTCATGTTGTGTATGTTGCAATATTTTCTCCTCATCTCTGGTTGTGCTTTAATTTGGGTGAACTTCGTCCCTTCCACATCAGTACAGTGTCATTTACGTCTTGTTTTCCTCTGACTGCCATTGTTATTTCTGTGATCTTTCACACTGTGACACTTATTGCCATTTGCTAAGGAAAACCTCAAACACAAAAATTGCCCTCTAAATAACATGATTACTTTATCATTGATTTATTTCATAGTTTGCTGTAAGTGTTTGCAGTGCTACACTCTGGGAGATCTGTGACAAGCAGATAACAGTTTCCTGCCTGGAGAGGATGTTTGGAACAGCACAATCCTGCAAAGAGCTCAGTCATTCCTGTGAAGTACTGGGCAACTTTACCTGGCCTGAATTTTGGCCCTGCCTGTTTTGGTTACACCCTGCCCCCTGACTGATCCCCCTCTGACGAACTAGTTCTGTGACCCTACTTTGAAAAATTTCCAAAAACTTAACTGAATAAAATAATCATCTGAGAAGGACTTAACAACTAAATAATAAAATATAACAAACTGCCATTACAATTATAATTATAATTATTTTTATGACTAAATTATTACATGTTGCAAAAACAGCAGCCTAAATATTCATTCCAGTAATGAAACAGATGAAACAGGTTTCAGGTTCAGGATAATCTGAATTTTCTCTGCTTTTTCTCTTTACATGTGCTTTCTAGACTTGCTCTAAACTGGCATAACCATGTATTAAAAGTAACAGTTTGAATGGTGCTTCCAGCATATCTGAATCTAATGGAATTATATTTATTCCTGCTGTTTAGATCTCATCAACAATATCCTTAGCAATCTCCAACTGTACCTGAAGATAGCACAATTGCACTGAAGAGATCTGTTCAAATGTTGTAGAATTATTTTAGGACAATTTTACTACTAGGCATACACTCAATTTAGAAAACTGATATTTTGTAGTAAATCAAATTGTTACAACCTTGTTAGAGCTAAACCATTCCTTGAATAACATCACCACTTCCCCTCTTCCTGATTTCTGACTGTTACTTATCATTTCTGACTTTTACTTATTTTTTCTTTTACTTATTATTTTTGACTTTTACTGAGTGCAGCTTATAATTACACCAATTTTCACCAAAACATGTATTTATCTTTAATGCAGTGAAGAGATTTCTTGATGCATTTCTTAGGCCAAAAGACATTGCTGTGTTCAGGTTGACTGTCCATACAATACAATTCATGTAATTTTACTGAGTGGTTTTGGGACCAAGTTCCTGACTTCTTGCCTCCTTAGAATATAACTCTTGGAAAAACTCTCTGTCCCATAAAATGATTAACACTTTGGACAGTCATAACCTCCAGAAATTGTGCCAACCGTTAATTGCCCTCAGAGTTTAGACTGTTAATTTTCATGTTATTGGCTTCCAGTCCTTAGAGTTTATTATGATATTTCTTTCCTTCTTTAAATACCACTCTTATCTAATTTCTGTGCTGCCTGGAAGTGCTCAAGGATAGTGATAAACCCTTTTCCTCTTTTGGATAAAAAATAAACTCCAGGCTACAGTATAATTTTGTATTATTTAGATTTCTTTTTCAAGCTATTAATATGCTTTTCAACCTGTAAGCAACAGAGCTGGGCATGGTGTCCAATTAATAGTCTTGCCAGTTAATAATCTCATCAGGACTGAAAATACAACTTTTTGTTTTGATTTGGCTTGCTCCTATACCTATTGCACCAAAGTGGAAAAACATGTGCATTTTGATGTTCACTGTGATGCCCAAGCTGTCTCCAAAATCACTGTTTTGAGAAATAACCCATAAAAAATTCTCTGAAAAATCTATGTTAGTCTTAAGGCAGTGAACATACTTTGATTTTTGGTGCTTGAGCTTGGGGCTATGTGTGTTAAGCTCAGCACTGAGAACATCAGTGCCAGACACTTTTGCAAAAGTATTTTTAAATTCAATACCTTTGTATGATTTAGAGTTTTTATTTTGTTGGGTTTTTTTAAATCTACTATGAAACTTCTTCAATCTAAGATGCCCATAAGAAGGTCCATCACATCCTTTTCAATAATCTGGCAAAAACTGGAGAGATCCAAGCTCATTAAAACCACCATAAAGTCAGGGCATTTTATGTCAAACTAATGAATGCTCTACTTTGGAGAATTATGTTCTATTTTTCAGTCTTTTCTGCCCAGCTAGAGACCTTCACCATATGGATGTATTGGATACTTTTGTACCAGGGTACTTTTTCCCTCTTAGATTACCTTTTCCCTCTCAAAATCAACCTTTGCTTCCTGAGAGGATAAAAGGTGATGACAAGGATGTAGAGAGCATGTGCTTGGTACCTTGCAGCCACACACAGGCAAAAAGCACTCTTTCACTTCAGAGAGTAGGTTTAGATGGTACAGGTACTAATCTTACTGTGCCAGGATACATAGTAAATAAGATGCAGCTTTTGAGATTATTGTACTATAAAGTAATACATTCATGTGATTCTTCAAAAAATGAGAACTTGTTATTCACAGATATAGCAGGCTCTAGTACAAAGTAAAGCCTCAGGTACTTACATTGCAATTGTCTTTTCATCTGATACATACCAAAATAATCCTTCTCAGTTACTGGGATGAAGCACTTTGTAGCTTATTTAAAGCAGGATAACATCCCTGTTCAGCTTCCACTGTCAGGGTGCAGCCAAAGCCTTCTGTGGGGCCACCAGGCACAGCCCATCCCAGGCTGCAGCCAGCCCTGGGTGCTCCCTGTGGAGCAGAGCATCTGCCCTGCAAGCATTCTGCACACAAACCCTTTGCAGTCCTGCCACACATATCACAGGGGCTCACCCTTTCCGTGCTTGAATGCCAAAACACAGACTCTGCTGGTGCTTGTAAGCACAAAATAAATGAAAGTGCCATGTTTATTCAAAGGTGTCTTTGCTGGCTTACAGTAGGTGTTGGGAGGGAAGGATTAAATCAGATGGTTTCTGGCTGTAGCCACGTAGAAAAAAAAATCATCTTATGTGAAGAAAAAATACATTAAAAAGAGAGGGAAAATTGGCCCTGTGTATAAATGTGTCTCATTTTCAATCACCATCAATGAAAATAAGTGAAGAAGAACTTTAGGTTTGGTTGACACAGGCACAGATGAAATAGAAGGTGTTGCCTTTGAAGTTTGATTTAGACAAAGTGGTGTTTTCCTCCTTTTTGTTTGTCTATGAGACATTCTAGGATATCATTCTGTGCATTCCATGGCTTGAAGTTAGGCTTGAGGTAATTTACTGTTGGTCTTGTTTTGAAATTGTTTTTAAAAAGGATAAAATAGAAAAACATGTTAATTTAAGCTTTATACCCACTCCTCCCCTTGTACTTCACCTCAAATTGTGCACTCAATCAGCTTCAGAGAATAAAGACCAATTTTTCTCTTAAAAAGCTGGGAGTATCCTCTGGGATGGAGAAGGTGCATATTATTAAATTTCTGTGATGTCATGCTGGATGAAGAAGGCTTCAAAAGCTGCCACCCTCTATTTTGGGATTTTTGGTTTTTTTAAACATGGATGAAAACAAGAAATATTTTGCTGAAAACTTGCTTCATGATCGTACATTTTTGTAACATTTTTTTTAAGTTTATCTGGGGTTTGCAATCAGACTTTTTAATCATAACTATCAAATATCTCTTGGACAAGGAAAGCCATTGCAACCAGCTGGAGTTACGTGACTCCTTCTGCCAAGGCTGGCAGAACTCCCTGACATACCACACAGTTTAGCTACTCTGGGCCACATGCTTCTTTCTGCTGCATAAATATGGAGGAGGTGTGAAGGGGTTGGGGGAAAGACAAGTGCAAAGCTTAGTCTCCCAAATGAGAAAGAAGGGTGGATCTTTCAGAAAACACTTGTCCCTGACACAGAAATCCCCATCATGCAAACATAGAGTAAGGAGAGATTAATTCTCAAAACCCATAAGGGAAATGGTTGGTAAATGTGGGGTTCATGCAGGCAGTAGCTCCTCTGTAAAAGAAGTTTTATGTTCCACAGCTCACTGGAACACTACAGTGCCCTTTGCAAGTTCTGTTCTTCCCATTTTCAAAGTTGGATTTTTTTTTATTATAGGACTTCCATCCAAGATATGTTAAGTGTGTTAAAAACCAAGACTAATGTCCTCCCTTTCTTCTGAGCTAGCTTAGAAGCACACATTGAATGCCTGAGTGCTTTCCTTCTGTGACATGGACATGGAATTCTAGCTTTGCTATGGCCCAAATAGAGATGAAAAGGGGAAGAGAGAGGCAGAGAGAGGAAGGGAGACAATGTCTTAGTCCTACCATGTTTTTTTGGGTCCTCCTCTGAGAGATGGAAATCTAAATGCTTATTTTTGGTTTTAAGCCAATGGAGGAAAAAGTGATAAATGGAGTATCTACGCCATGGTTATTGCAACATGTGGCTTGTAATCATTTACACCATTTTATCACATCTGGCCCATACTGATAGTAAAGCGACCATGGACTTAATTTTAAGCACTTTTTTCTTTTGGCTGCAATAGCATTACAAGACTCAGGGAAAAAAAAAAAAGTAAAGAAAAAAAACCGACTTTAATTTACAAATTTCCCAGAAGAAACAAAGTGCTCCTTCTCTTGGATCAGACATATCCTCCAGCTAGGCTTCCTAGGAATATTCCTTCCTAGTATTTGACCAGTATTTACCACAGATGAGCCATAAATAGCTCTTCGTCTTTCTTCCCACAAAAATGAAAACAGGTGATTTAAGCTGACGAGTCACATGTGAGTCTGCCTGTTTAAAAATAATATTTCATATGTTTAAGAATTTCAAATTAACCTTCCAATCTGTACTTCTTCCTTTCTATTTTCTGAAAGTACAGGCATTGGTCCTTTATCACTTTGAAAATTTTTCATTCTAAACATGTATTCTCCAAATAAATAAGCAAGAATTTTGGCCAAAAGACTTTTACTCTTGAGACATCTTCAGTGATCTAATTTGTCTTTCTTTGAAAACACATGCCAGATTCCAAACCCCATGGAGACAACTGCTTCCATACCATCCTCTGCAGCTCACAGGAGTCAGAGGACACAAAAAAGGAGAAATAAACAAAAAGATGAGCATCTACCCCTTTTTTCTGTTAATCAGAAAATGTGCAAAACTTGGTAACTTATTGAAAACATGAGTGTTTGTCATTGTTCAGCTAAGTTCAAGAAAAAGTTGTGTGGAAACTGTTTAAAATGAGATTTTTCTTCTATTAAGAATTCGCTCTGCCATGTGTGCCCTGTGTAAAGCAAGAATTCACATCCTTGTGCTCCATTTTTGACATCAATCTTAAGCAGAGTTGCCTGCTCATCCCCAATCAAAGCTAAGATTTGCTGCACATCCTTCACCCTGTGTACATGTTTTTGACAGTGATTTTGTTTCTACAGCTGAGCAAATGACAGAATCATCCTTTTACCTGCTTTCTGTGTCAACTCTCCAGACTGTGATTTCATAAGAATGTTTTGTTCAGTCATGTTGTTGATGGCTCTGTGTCTCACTTGTTTTCACTCTGTGTGAACATTCAGGTGCTCAATCTTCATTAGTGCAAATAATCAGGGAAAGGACATGTTAATCTCCGGTTTGTCAAAAGCAATTTTCAAATTGTCTGTTTAACTATGATACTGAGCTCACTCCCCTTTGGTTAATTAGATGTGTTAAAAGAGGCAAAGAAAAATGTACAGCAGAAACCTAGCCATGTAACTGAGAACTGTGAACATTAATTCAGCACATTTTTACATACCTTAGTACTTCTAAAATTAAAAAAATATATAAGAAGTTATTCCAATTTTGGGGGGGGGGTGTTAAAATACTTATTTTTCCATTAAGACAAAAGTGCTACATGACGGAAACTGTCCTCAAAAGAGAAGTATCTATTTGCATCGTTAAGTTTTCTTTTCTGGATGAGAGTACTCTTTTATCCCCAATCTTATTGTGTCTGTAATGAATGCTATAGTCACTGAGTTCCAGAACTGCAATGTTTATTTTTCTTTAGTTTGAAGATTTTAAGCCAAACTGAATTTAAAAATTTGAACAGCTGGGTGTGTTATTTCAGCTTGCAGCCAGCTCCTTGCAGTTCAGTGCTCCAGTTTACTGTCCAAAGGGGGAACAAGAATATGATGAAAAGCAAAAAGAAGAAAAAGAGGACAATTGAAAAAAAAAAAAAAAAAAAAAAGGAAAGAAACAAACTAATATTCCTCAGCATCTGTCTTTAATAATCCTTCCTCAAGGCAAAATTCACTTTCTAAGTCTCTCATAGGTAATTGATTGGTGTCTTGCATCTGTACTCCAGTAAAAGAAAAAAAACAGCCACTTAACTATTTCAAAAGAATGCTTGCCTGAAGTGTGCCAGAAACTTAAACCTAATTCCGCTTTTTGAAATAGAATAATAATCACCTATTTCGGTGTGGCAAAGTTCCTCCTCTTATTTTTAATAACTTCTTCATGCTTATTTATTTATGTGAAAGTTTCCATCAACAGAGAACTGAATTTCAGTTCCATGTTATCTGCTGGAGTTGAAACAGGGTGCAGAGTAAGGTTTGCCATAATACATCAGGGGTACTTCGACTTTTATAATAATACAATATAAAATAAATAGTGGATGTGAGAGCAGAGAGTAATTGTGTTTGTGTAGCAACATTTCATAGGGATTTTTCATTTATTAATTTGTTTTATTGATTTGATACATCAATATTAAGTTTATGTATGAGACAAAAAAAAGAAAAGGAAATAGACTAAATTGATATTTACAAGTATGAAATTAACATGAAGTTCAAGGTTTATCAAGAAATCATGGTCTGGTTGAACAAACTGAAAATGGAATCGTTACCAGAATCAATTGTCTTATTATTGACAAGATATGATTGTCTTATATATTACAGTAAAGGTTTTGAATTATTAAAGCTTTTAACTTGTTTTACAAATGTCAGAAATCTATAGAATATTAATTTATTATTATTATTTTAGCCAATAATTTCTGTGATATTTTAGGAAGAATATAAAATTTTGGCTATAATTGGCAATCAAATATAAAAAAGAAATTTGTACCAGCCAGTTATGACAACCTCACAAATTATATGACCATATTTGTACACACAATATACTAGAACATGATATAATTGAAATTAATTTAAAATATCACAGCTATCACTCCACTTTAATTTTTCTTTCTAATTTATTCCACTCTATCTCAACATATTACTTACTTCTATAGTGAGTATAATATTTATGGTCACCGTAAATATCTTAATTAATGTTTCTATTATTTTAAATGTATTTAAGAAAAATTAAAAAGTGTAGTATATTTAACAAAATAGAAGGGGGGAAATACACATTTTGGTCTACTTTTAAATGAAAAATCTTTAAGCATTTTGAAGCCTTTTTTTTCTTTTCTCCCCTTTGTCTTTCTTCATCTGTTTGGTTTTTTTTCATGTTTAAAGTGGAGACAAGTTAGGGAAAGAAAAAGAGATGGTAGAACCTAATTCTACTAATTCTACTAATTTTTAAAAATATATATTTTTGATTTATTTTTCAACTTTTGAAATTTAAAGGATATTTTTTAACTCTTCAGAGGATTTATATTTTAATCTTTTTTTGCACACTTTTCTAAATATTGCTGTATACATATTCAAAACTTAATTGAAATTGATAATTAAGACTTCAAACATGTTCCTTTCCAGACACAATAAGTTGATTTTGATACTTAGCTTTTTTCCCTATTTCCGTCCTAAAAAACATAATTTTTTTTTATTGTTCAGTGTTGGAACTCATACTTACAGAGTCAAATTATATTCCTCGTTGTATATTTTCACTTTTTTTAATAACATATGATTTAATATACTTCATCTCTTTTTATTTGTTCTTCTTCTTCTATTTCCTCCTATGGCAGTTTTCCCTGGTACTATTTCTTTTATTTCATTTTTCCTCTCATCCTTCTTTTCACCTTGGCTTTATTTTGTCTTTCTTCTTGAATCATGAATCTTGTTTTCCCTTTGTCTCTCTTTAAAAAAAAGTCTTCCTTTTTTTCCTTTCTAATTCTTTTTTTTTGTCCTGCTCTACCCACTTTAGCATTTACTTTTTCTCCTGTCTTATATCCTCTGAATCAGTCCATGATGTACTCTCATTCATTTTAACCAAAGAGGGGCTTGTCGACATCCAAGCATATCCTAATTACTCACCAGGCTGGGATATTGGGAAATTTAAGGATATTTTTTTCTTTCTTAGCTGGAACATGCCTCTAAATCACAGTTCACTTGAAATATGATGGGAATTCTGCTGATAACCTAGTTCAGCCCTCTGGTCTCATCAAGCTTTCCAGGATTTTGTGCAGCATGATTTTGAATGCCTTCAAGATAGTACACAGCCTCTTTTTGGAACTTTGTTCCACCATCTAATCACCCTTATAAGGAAAAAATAAAGTGATTTTTTTCTTTCTGTATGAATGGAAATTCCCATGTTCATCCTGTCTTTCTTGTCCTATCACTGGACACCAATGAGAGGAGTCTGGATTCATGTTCTCTACTGCTACCCTATCAAGTATTTATGCATTGATCACTTCCAGGGACAAGGGAGGTCATTCCTCCCCTGTACTCAGCACTGTTGAGGGCACACCTTGAGTGCTGTGTCCAGTGCTGGGCCCTCAGTTTGGGAAGGGCGTTGAGACACTTGAGCACATCCAGAGGAGGCAACGAGGTTGGTGAAGGCTTGGAACCTGTTTGGGTTTGCCCTGTGAGGAATGACTGAGGGAGCTGGGGGTGTTTAGCCCTGGAGAAAAGGAGACTCAGAGGTGTCCTTATCACTCTGTACAGCTCCCTGAAAAGTGGCTGTAGTCAGGTGGGGGTTGGTCTCTTTCTCTAGGCAACCACTGACAGAACGAGAGGACACAGTCTCAAGCTGAACCAAGGGAAATACAGGTTGGATATTAGGAAAAAGTTTTTTACAGAAAGAGTAATAAAGTTCTGGAATTTTCTGCCCAGGGAGGTGGTGGAGTCTCCATCCCTGAATGTTTTAAAAAAAGACTGGATGTGGCACTTGGTGACATGGTTATTTGAGGTGTTGGGGCATGGGTTGGACTTGATGATCTTAAAGGTCCCTTTCAGCCTTGTGATTCTGTGATTCTGTGATTCCCCCTCAGCCTTCTCTTCTCCAGGCTGAACAGCCCCATCTCTCTCAGCCTCTATTTGCATGTCAGATAGAGTAGTTTCTTAACCACCTTTCGGTTCTTTGCTAAACTAACTCTGTTTTGTCCAGTGTCCTTCTGGCATCAGGGTCCCAGCACTCCAGCTGTGTCTCATTAGTAGTGAGCAGAGAGGAAGGAGCACTTCCCTTGACCTGATGGCAACGGTCTTCCTAGTGCAGCCAGGGATCTTCCTGGGCTTTTTTTTACTGTGCAAGTGCATTGCTGGCTCAAGGTCAGCTTGGTGTCTACCCTGAGCCCCAGGTCTTTCCTTGCCAAGCTGTCTTCTGGCCAGTCAGCCCCCAGCATTTACTGGTCCATGGGCCTGCTCATCCCCGGGTTCACAGCCCTGTTTTTCTCCTTGTTGGAGCTCAATGGGTCATTCTTTACGGCATTCTCCAGTCAACTGAGTTACCTGAGGGAAACCATCTAAGTTATCAATACTCCTCTCTATTTTGTATTGCTTGAAAACTTACTGAGGGTGGACTATTTCCATGACCTGTGTCATCCATGAATATGTTAAACAGTGCTGATCCCAGCATTAACCCCTGGGGCAGACATACTGTTGGTCAATGGCCTGCAGCTGGACTTGGTGCCACTGGCCACAAATGTTTGGGCCCATCAGTACAGATGGCTTTAATTTTACCTTGCTGTCCTTTTATCTATCCTCTACTTCATCAGTCTGGTCTCAGAGATCAGGTGAAGCTGATCAGTGTAGAGTTTTCTGAATCTTCCTTCTGGCCATGCTTGAAGATAGGAGTGACATCTGTTTTCCATGGTCAGGAATCTCCTCCAGTCACCATAGCATTTCAAAGATAATGAATAATGTCCTCAAAATAACATTTTTCAGCTACCTCACCACTTGTGGGTGTATTCCATCCAGACCCATGACTTTAGTTCCCCCACTTTGTTTAAATATATCCTAACCTGAAACTCTTCATAAATAAGTTTTATTTTTTGCTCCAGACTTTCCCACTGGTCTCAGTGGCCTGAGATTCCCGAGGGTAAACCTTAGCAGTAAAGACTGAAGTGAAAAATCCTTGAGAAATTCAGGCTTTTTCATGTTCTTTTCACAGTTCCTCTGCCCCACTCAGCAGTACACCCAGATTTTCTCTAATCTTCCTTTTTTATTCTAATGTAATTATAGCAGTCCATCTTGTCTTTCATATACACATTGTGAAATTCCTCTTTAGTCTGGACCTGGCTTTCTAATCCTATCTTTACATGATCAGTTTTAAAAGTATGTCTGAACTGATCAGACAACATCTTTTTATTCCTTCTGCATTACCTTTCCTTCCTTCCTTCCTTCCTTCCTTCCTTCCTTCCTTCCTTCCGCCACTTCCGCCACTTCCGCCACTTCCGCCACTTCCGCCACTTCCGCCACTTCCGCCACTTCTGCCACTTCTGCCACTTCCTTCCTTACTTCCTTCCACCACTTCCGCCACTTCCTTCCGCCACTTCCTTCCGCCACTTCCTTCCACCACTTCCTTCCTCCCTTCTGCCACTTCCTTCCTTCCTCCTTCCCTCCCTCCCTCCCTCCCTCCCACCCTTGTATAATTCCTTTTCAGTCAAGATCAATATGATTGTCCATGGAGGTCTCCTGACATTGTTTTTGCTTGACTTTTGTATTGGGATGGATTTTTATTGAGCTGGGAGGACATGAACCATCTAGAGGACAATGGATGTCTTTTCTCTCCTGTACTATCTCTAGTGGAGTTCTTCCAAGCAGATCCCTGAAAAGGCCAGAGTACTTTTCCAAAGCCCAGGGTTGTGGTTCTTCCTCTCAGTGTCTTGAGCTCCACCATCTCATGGTCACTGCACTTAAGGCTTTTACTCACCTGACCAGTCCTTCCCTGTTTGTAAGTGTGACCTACAGCAGAACATGACCTTTCAGGCGACCTTGGTTCACCTATGTCAGGAAATCACCAGTGAGCTCCAGAAACCTTCTGGATTGCTGCTCTGCTGTACTTCCAGCAGACTCTGTGGTACCTGAATTTCCCATGAGGACCAAAGCCTGCAATCCCGCAGACTCAGTTGCAAAGGCACAGCAAAATTCTTCTGCCAGAAAATATTACAAAAATCCCTAAACTAAGCTTTCTTCAGAATGTGTTTATCTCCCAGACAATCTTAATAATTTTTTTCTGAATGCCAATATCTCATCTTGCAATAATTATACCTGTATTTAAAATATTGTTATCAGAAATATCTGGTTTGGTTGTTGGTTTTTTTTTTTTTTTAATTTTTATTTGCTTGAGATTTGTGTTTGGTTTTTTCCTCTGTGGAGCTTGCACTGGGAGACTCCTGGAGGCTTCTTTCCCCTTAGGGTCTCTTACAGAACCTGGCATTTTTTAGGTCTGCTTTCAACAATTTCCAGAATCAATCTGTGACATTTTTAAAAATGTAATCTGGAAATAAATTGTAGAGAAAGGTTCCCATGCCTTCAGAAAGTGTTAGTAAGTGAGTGGGTGGTGTAATGTGGGAGATACATTAGTTGCTATACATAGGAATGAAGTATGCACAACAAGAATAAAAGGAAGGAATGTGATCAATGCTGCTACCCACACTGTTATGGATTTTGGATGGGTTGCAATCAGCTTGACCTCCATACTCTACAGAGAGAATTCTGGAAGGTGTAACTTACTATTATTAGCATAATAAAAACTGAAAAAAAATTTGAAAACCTCATTATATAAAGATGAAAAATTACACTCTATTCAATAATGTCAGCTATACCTTAACACCCCCCTGATCACATCAATACATGATGTTATAGCATCATGACATTTTTGATCATGTATATATTTCCTCACATTTAAAATCCTAGGAGAGAGCAGGTATTCTGTTGTTTTAATAGAGCATCTGTGTTTTATCCTTTAGAAGTCTGTGAAAAATAAGTACAAAATATGTGTTGAACTGAGATTGTACTTTCAAAAACAACAACAAAAAAAATCAATAAAAAAGCAACAAAAAATCCTACCCAAATAGGCATCACCTAGTGACTAATAACTTCATTCCTGTATAGCTCAAGGGGGTTGCAAGGGGAGTGTGAAAAGTTCATTATTATCAACTAGGAAAAAAAGCGAGTGCTAAGAAGAAAGAATCGTATTTCCTATTGGGATTTCTCTCAGACTACATGATTTGCATGAAGGGCGCCACATCAAACACATTGGGTGCCCTTTTTCAAATATTAATGTGAAGCTTGTTTCAAGTTCTTTCTTGACTTTGTGCCACCTTGTATCAAAGGAACTTAAAAGCAGGACTTGGGAGAAAAAAATACTTTTCCAACTGTTTCAGCACTTAGCAAAAATCTTTCTTTATTTGATCAGTTCTGCTTCAAACTTTTATTATTTTGACAAATAGGCACATTTTTTTAGCTGTGCATTCGATTGCAATATGATTTGGACTTTTTTCTCTTCTTTTTTTGAGGTTTTTCTATTTTTTAGCAATGGGTGTCATAACTGACCCACTCAAAACATTTGTGCACTAAATACTTTAATTATCTGCCTCAGTCTTTTCTCCCACATGTCATAATTTCCATTAAAGATTTATGTATCTGAGGAAGATTATACCAAAGTATGCCATAGAAAATGGAGCCCTTAAGATTAAATGTGTGTAGTCTGATCGGTCCTAATCTTACCTCACTGAACTTTGTTTCTCTTTTGGTCAATGGGGTGAAATAGGTGCCTCTCCAGGATGGTTTGGCTAAATTGGTTGTCTGAGAGAGATGACATGAATTTTGCTCCAACAGAAGCAGTTTGTTTTAACTCACTATTAAAAGGGAATACAATGTTTAGCTTGTATTTAAATTACTAATATTTAGACTTAAAGTATTAAGTAATTTCCACTGAATGTAAATCAGTAGCACCAAAAAGAGAATACAAAATTAACATAATTTTTATCTTTTTCCCTCTCCCCTCAGAAAAAAAGAAAGCAGGAGAAAAATGGCAGGAATTTTTGCTGAATAATCTAATCACAAATAAATTTCTCATAAAAATACCAGAGATGAAATGTATTATATAACATGAGAACAGTTATAAGAGGTAAGAAATTAAATTGTGGAAATTTACCTAACAGCAGATCTGTGAGGAGTTGGTCTTTTCACAATGCACAACTCACAGTTTGAAGGATAAAAATATGAAATTGCAATGAAATAGAAATAAAATGCAAGTTCTAATGGGTAACTTAGGAAATAGCAGTATCCTAGAACTAAATTTTCTCCACAAAGCCTGGGAAGAAATCTTCACCGAGATCTCACAGGTTATGGTAGGCAAAATTTTAAATTTGCAATTAACATTCAGATTTTTAGGTGAAAAAATCACCACAGGGGTGGAATATGCAAAGCCACTGCAGCATTTTATCAAAAAAATCCTAAGTGTTCTGGAGAATAAAGGTAAGCAGGTTGTTTGGTCTTTAAGACAAAGGATTTCTAAACCCTTTTCCTTACTATTTTTCATTTTAAATTAAGTTAGAAAGAGATTAAAGTGAACTAGTGAAAACAAATGCAAAAAGCCTAGAAGTGTTGCTAAAATCTAGTAAAGTTTAGACCTAATATGTTATTTATATTCCTAATACACAAAAATATCTTCACATTGAAGTCAATGAGATTTTTTTTTTTCTTTTAAGTCACAGAAGAAGCAGACTTGTATAGGAATTTCCTGTTGATGTTTTTATGAAAAAAAGAGTAAAGTTATTAATATTTGTTGACCAGTCTTATCTATGGTCAGAAGCAAAATAAATGCAATGATCATGTCTTTAAACAACATAGCATGCACAGTAGTGAAAGAACAACATGATCATTAAGAATGGAAGATATGGATGCTTTTTCCCTCTTGTATAGAGATGAAAACATCTGATTTTAATTGGTTTTTTTTCCCCTTTCCCTCCGGGTGAGTTTTGCTGTCACCTGTAGGTTGTATGTATTGTCATGAGTACTTATTACCATTTTCCTAGGGTTTTTTGATCCCCTTGACTCAGCTGAATTCATGGGCATTTTGCACAATTTAAAGCATTTGGGATGAAATAATTCATTAAAAGAGAAAATCTAAACTATTGCATCATATTGTAATCCTATATAATGTATCTTGGTGATAGCCTCTAATTTTAGGTATTAATAACTGTGGGGAGACTAGAATCTGCTCTACAACTTTGACAGCTCCATATATATTGAATAAGTCTTTATTTCTATTGGAGTATTTAAAAGCAGAATGTGTATCTATGAAATTAGTGATATAAAGTTTTATTGATACTTTTGCTTATCATACAACATACCACTAGATTATTCTAAGTTGGCAGTTACGGGCAGAAGACCTTTTCCCACTTAGCTGTGCACTCTCTGTGTATTTTTTGCAGTCAAAAGTGACAAACCTGCACCATCAGAAAAGGCCCATACCAGCAATTTTTGTTTGATATTTCCAAGAAATAGGGATGAGGTATTTGGCTCTTGGTTTCCACCATGACCAGTAAAATGAAGTTTAGGAAAGAAAATCCACATTGTATATGCAACTACCCTTACATTCTTTCTACTCCACCACTATTCCCTATCTATTGTAGATCATTTACACAAAAAAGATTCACCAGAGTGACTGTGTTCCACAGCTGAAACAAAAGCTCTTTGATTTTCCAAGCTTCCTCCTAACTCACTAGGAAAGACACCAGACAATGCTCACCTGAATCTAGTAGAGTAATTATATATTTCTATTAAAAAAAAAAAAAAAAAGAGAGAAATATTTTCTGCTGCTTATCTTGATTTACTGGTAACCTGGAACAAAGGTAAGCAGGACAACATCACTGTAGTTAGATATTGCAATCCATTCATCTTTAAGCTACATTTTCTACCTGGCTTTATCATGCTTTAATTTCTTATCAGCTTGTCCTTATGGACTGTATTTATTGATCATCAACATCCAGAGCTATTACAGAGTATGTTGAAAGGATAAATCTCTTTGTAGGAGAGGTCTTCCTGGAAAAGACACAGTGTAAGTAGTGGTAAGCAGCAATTACTTCCCATCAGCCAAAGACTGTGAGATTATTGAATTATATTTAAGATTGTGTTGTGGATGTTATCCCACTTTAAGAAATTCTGATATATCTATACATCTATATATTTATATTTAGATATATATCTCACATGGTCTTAAATGACTGTAAAACATGGTGCATTACCAAAAGCTTTTAGCAAAGGCATACACTTAAGATTCCTGTACCTGTTCCATGTCCTCTGCAACATGCCTACATCACTAAAAATCTTATGACTCCTCCCCTACCCACTTCAGCTAGACCCAATCTTTCAAAGCCACCAATGTATGAGTCAGTGTATCCTTGCCCACTATCAAGGAGTAGGCTTCAATATTTTTCCCTGACTACAAAGATAGAGATCTGTGTGCAGAGACATTTTGATTTTGTGTCTTTTACTGCTGTTCCTCTTCTACAAAAAGCCCTGGGAATGTTCACTTTGGGTAGTTTGGTAAAGCAGCTCTTAGTTCTCTGCTTGAAAACAAAACCAAAATGGTGTCATTTTGCACAATTGCTAAAAACTCTGTCTGCTTCTGCTTTTTCTTTAGAAAAAGTTTTGCCATATCAGTCCTTACAAAAACAGGGAAGGGAAAGAACAACCAATTTACTCTCTGCAGTAAGAGCATGACAATTTATATAGACTTTATAAAGCTGACAGCTTATTTTTCCTAGGTATTCAAAAATTAATACACATCTTTTCAAAAAGCATAAGTCCCACGGAGGCCAAAATTCAAATTATCATTAAAAACAATTTCCAGTTCAAGATCTGTAAAGCTACACAATACAGTGCATTGAGACTGCCAACATCTGAATTATCATTTTAAGAAAGAAAAAAAACCCAATTTACCTTCCTAAAACATAGCTTCCTACCTGTCTTTCCAACCCCAATCTCAGAACAATTCTGATTTCCTGGACTGAATAAGAGCTATTCAAGTTTCTACCAGAAAGTGGCTCTGGGTAATATAAGAAAATGTCAGCTTTTTATTGTTGGGCACTGGTTCCATGTGGCTGCATAATCTCTCATTTCTGACTAGTGGCACAACCATGATGTGTATGTTGTACTGCACAACTTGGTATTCACATTATGCTAAATCTTGTAATATGACAAAATTACACTTGTAAAATAATGCAATTCACTCTCAACAAAGTTATTTAAACCTTATGTGAAATAATTTTCTGTCTTAACTGTTATATTGGATCAAGCCCCTGATGTGTTTGAGAGCTGCACTTTCCCTCCTTTTTGTCTCAAATCACATTTTTAGAAATAAAATTGTTTGAAGTCTGGGTAGAAATATTATGAAAGCTCAGTTTTCTGTGAAAAAGCAATAGAATAGACATCTTAGTACACATATCCAGGTCTCTAGGTACTGTTTTCAGTAATTTAGGTTGGAGTTTATCCCTTGGTATATAGAGTTATGATTTCTTCACACTGAGGGCTAATACAAAATGTATTAACTGCAAATGAGGAGCTACAAAAATCTTGAAAGGCAGTATTTTAACACATTAATTTCCAACTCAGCTGATCCTGTATAAAGTGCTAACAGTAAACACTGGGCCACAAGGGGATTACAGGTCTGATTGTACACTCTGTGTAAGATCTAAGCCAAATTTCTCTTTGATGGTTTCGAAGGTATAATTTCCCTCCTCATCCTGGAAGGGAGTAGAACAACCCATAAGCTATCTTTCACTATTGTCTCTTTTTTTGAGCAGTATTTTATAAAATAACAGTGCATGTGGACAAAAGAAAATTTTAGAGATTTACTTAATGAAAAGAAAAATATGCTTTGCAATTACTCTAAGACTTGTTGGGACAGTTGGTGTATTCCACATATCAAAAGAAATGAACATAAATATGAAAGTTCTCTGAATACTTAGCAATTAAACTGACAGAAGTTTATACATGTAAACTTTACATATGTAAAGGAAAATATGCTATAGGTATCCTAAACTCACATGAAGTATGATAAAAGACACACAATGATGGAAAAATAAATTATAATATAGTTCTTTACATTTTAAGGAGTGTAGCTCCAGGATGTAAGGTCAAGGTCCTTTAATTACATGTTGTTTATTCAAGTACTTTGAAACAGACACTTTAGTCCTGAAAGTGGATGGTTTTTGTAGGTGTGTTAATCAGTTGAGGGTTTTTTTTTCCTAGGGTAGAATTTTAAAAATTCAATATTATTGGATCATAAAAACCTATTCCTAGAATGGCAAGAAGTAATAAATCCATAATTGCATTAACTGCAGAAAAGTTAATAGACATTTTAATTAAAGAACCACCCTAACAGGATTAGAATTCACTGCCCTATAAACGCTGAATCGTCTCATCATAATTTCTGAGAATGTACAGGTGCTAAATTAACTACAGAGACCTCATCTTTTGTTCTCTGTGTAAAATAAAAACACATTGTAAATTAAATAGAAAAATTAATTTACAAGGTTATCACTCCAAAATTCAGACAAAACCTATTGGCTAGTGAAGCTGGTCAGGAATTTCCTGAGGTGCCTCTTTATTTGAAAATGTTCATCATGGGAATGAAGGATTTCTTGGAAACAAACCTATTTGATAAAAATTTAATCAGAAAAAGTATCTCAGGATTTGTCAGATTTTCTGATCATATCTGGATCACAAGAGGCTTGAACATTTCAGAGGTCAGACCTCTTACGTTGCAGAATAGACAGCTGCTTTTTACACAGGAGGGGGCCTGAACCTCGTGCCTCTACGGAGCTTGCTGATGGTGAGAAAAGTGTGCACAGCACTGGCAGCAATGAGGCAGCTGGCAGCCTTTCCCACTTAGGAGAGAAGGAAAACCATGCTGTGTGCCAGCTAGAAAGCCATGTATTCACAGCAGTGCTTGACTCCTGTCTAACATGCTTTTGGGAGTCCAGGCAGTGTATCTGACTTGAATAGAAGCATGAGAATACAGTATCTCTGTTTCACAATATCTTGGAAACTTCTATGGGGTACCTTTTCTCAGACTGCAGGCGAGGAGTAAGAACAATTTCAGTTATTCTTTAATTTATATTAAACTTCTCTGGCTTCTCTGTAAGCTGCTTTGCTTTCAGTCCCACCTAAAAAAAAATTCTTAAAAATAATAAACCAGGACCCTAAAGGAGGAAGAAATAATCTTGCATTCATTCAAGTCATTTTGTATGAAGGATGTATACAAGAAAAGCCTCATAAAATTTAGACTAAATGTCATGTGACATTTTGATACTTAACCACCATTTTTTAAATTCAGTGCAGTGTATTTTTCATGCTAACGATTACTGGAAGAGTTTGCTGGACACTGACTGAATTTATAAGTTGTGAGAAGTGATCTGTTGGCAGAATACAAATGCAGGTGATTATATCCAGTGGTTGGAGGAACACATAAATGGCCTCTGCCTTAACTTTTCTAACAGCAATGTTTTCAATTCAGTTTGATGCTAGATGAAAACCAAATAAAAAATCACCCAGCATCCCTCAACACAGCAATATGATGCCAAAACCAATTTGTTCCATTTCTGTGATAAATGCATTAGTCCCTGCATAAACTTTTTCCTTGACTTTATAGATCAGTTTCTATAGGTTAAATGTTTCCACAAATAAGACTTCTATGGGATAAATAAAAAGTCTTTTATGTAGCATTGAAGCTGACCCTCTTCAGGAAAGGCTTACAATGTCATCCATTTTCTTATCAAAAATTTTTTCTACTCATGCAGAAGATCAGTTCATCTGCTCTAACAAAGACATCTGCTTTGTAAACATTTCTGTTTGAGCTTGCCATCAAGGCTTTCTTCAGAGTCAATAGGCTTAAATTGACACTATACATACAACTCACATTATCCTCTATTTTTACATATATGAAATAGATAAGAAAAATCCCAATATCTGTAAGGCCAGTTCTTTCTATTGACTAGAAACAGAGGCTAAAGTAGTAATATCTAAGGTATAGACAGTAAGTCATATCTATCTGAAAAAAAAGGTGAGATTAAAGACTTGCTAATAAATACTTTTGTTAGGGTTTTTTTCCCAAAAGCTGAGTTAATATAAATATGAGACAATATAATACATGTACACAGGTTCACTGAAATGGGAACAAGATTAATGATATACATGATCACATTTTTAGTAAAATATTTCACTGGTTCCTGGAAACTGTTGTGGTTCCAATCCTCCAAAATGACACACGGACAGGTTCCTTTGTCAAATTCAGTCCTGTTCCCTTGTATAAGACAGCAGCTTTATATTTGCAGCAGTAACACTAATAATACTACACAGATATTGTTTCTTTACTTTCTTTGTTACACAATCATTATGTTAATACTGTATCAGGGGCATCACTATAAAAATAGTGTAGAGTTATCATTTATAATTTCTCAGAGCCCCATTTGGGTATGAATTTTAAATAATGTATTTTGATTCCAATACATTCTGAGAAACAAACTCTCCATCTGTTCCTTCCCACTCTTACCTTATGGTTGATATTTAGTTTAAAACCAGCAAAGTCAATACAATCCATTATAAAAGAGACTTTAGTAGGCAAACATTTCTGTGTTATATTGAATATGCTCTGTATAATAAAAGTGATTTGAACAACCTGCACTGTACTTTGAAGTTATTAGCTTGCATAAAATATGGACTTATATCAGGAAAGAGGTATAATGCACTTGCTTCTGTATTACAGTAACATGAACAAAGAGAGTAATTATCAAAATAGGACATCCTGAATAATCTTCACATTTTATACTCTAAGTGCATGAAAAAATAATTTGAAAATAAAGTCTTCATTTTACATTGAACTTCTTTGCAGTCATCACCCTTGTCTCCCCCTACCACTCCCATTTCAATAAAGGAGGCTTGCAGCCAAGAGCAGTTATGCCTTTCATAATTTTGTAGAAAATAATTTCAATACAGAGAATGGGAGGGAAAGAAAAGAGAATTTGCCATATGTTATGCTATATAAAGGGTAAGCAAATGCTGACACATCACAGAACCAGCTCTTCATGTCCCAGGCTCTTCCCTTCACCCCATTTTAAACACTAGTGCAATATATGTCCTTCAGAACACATGAAGAACTTGATGATGATGATGATGGAGAACTTGAACAGGCCTTGAGTTCCTACCAAGGTATCAGGTTCCTGGGGTATTTTGTGGTCCAGGATTGTCTACTCCCTAGTTTGATGTCTGTATTTTATGTACCAACAGAAAAACTATGTGCATGTACAGGGAAGGCCATGGGTCTGGTGCTGGCCTTGGACATTGTTTTTATAAAATACAAATTAAACTATAGAAGGTAAATAATGAATCAACCCTTCATCCAAGTTATCCCACAAGAGAGATTTTATGTTAAATTATTATAGTTAGCCATTTACTTGGTGCCTATTTACATAAATTGTAAATTCTCTAAACACTAAAGGCAATATTTTTACCTTTTGATGAATTTTTTTTCTTTTATACCCAAAACAGCTAAAATAGAGATGTCTAGAGATGTCTGCAATACATCTGCAAGACAGCATTGGGCAAAGGAACCTGAAATGAAAGTCCCATGTAAGATTCCTGATTTCACTTTGCTTCTGCCTTTTTTCAAACCAAGAAGAAATGGAATAAAAATTGCCACAATTTCTACCTAGAAGCTGTCCTCAGATGAACAGCTTGGTAAAGGCTGAGTGCAGAAGGGCTGGATTTATCCATGTCCTACGTACACCTTGCCTTGTCTGCCTCGTGGCAGACCGCTGCTTGATGCAGCATCCACATCTACCCCTTTTACCCAGGGAAACCAAAAATTTAATCCACACACGTTTCTTACTGTTTCATTGTGGGTCTAACCTTTCTCCACACAGGTCTATCAGAAGACATCTTGCTTGCTGTCAAAAATAATTCCATGTAACCTGGACTAAGATGCATTCACAAGATGTAATTGGGTATTTGTGGGATGCTACAAATGCTGCTCTTTGTGTCTTATGACAGACAAGACACACATTGCTCCACGGAAATCCATTTACCATGCTTGAAGTATGCAAGTTTATATAAAATTAATTCTAGTTGCAAACAAAATATTTAAGGAAGTTAAATAGTTATTACAGGATTTCTTTTTTTTTTGCTTTTATATTGCCTCCAAGAATAAAGTCCACAGGCCTAATAAGGTACAAAGAGCTAAAAACACTCATTATTCCTTCTGACTATTTCTTTAAGCAGTAATCTTGTTACCCTTCTTAACCACCACTATTATATTTACTGTTATTATAATTTTAAAACATTAATGACCATATTAAAATATGAAATATTAATATTACCTTCAAAAGTCAGGAGATAATTTTCAAAATAAAAGAAAATAAATAAAATTAAAATAAACCCAGCAAAACTTGGCACAAAGACTAAGAATTCTGTGGAAAGTATTTCTGAACATTAATTCTTTGGCTTTTGTAATTAGCCTATGTTAATCTCTTTGGTCAACTACTAATTCCTTGTTCTTCTCTATTTGAACCACATGCAAAGTAACTTTCATACACTGAGTTATGTTTGCAGCATGTAAAAATCAGAAAAATAAAGTTTAAGCTATCAACATTCTGAAAATAGCAATATGATTAAGAATTAGGAAAATAAAAACTAGCCAGAACAAGTTTTGCCATGTGTATTATTTTATAGGGTCTGTTTCTTTAAAGGAGGCAGGCAGCATATACAAGTTTTTCATTCTGCAAGTACTTTCTTCTTTGAACTAAGTGTAAATTGAGACTAACAAAGAGGTTACAGTATTGCTTCAAAGTGCTTTATTCAGTGTTTTACAATCCATTGGGAAGTCATTTGATTGACCTCACAAACACTAAACGTAATTTTACTTTACCTTCATTGATAGGCTATCTGCTATCCTTTGCAACCTTAAAGATTCACCTCTTCAGGTTCCTGTCAATTAACACTTTTCAGGGGCTCACAGACAGTCTGACTTGGCTCTGATGATGCCAATGTACTGGAGAGATACTGAGTGGAGTGTTATTAAATATCCTAGAAGCTATCTAGGCAGGGTTGAGATGAATAAGACTATTTGGGATTTTATTCCTTCTGGTTTAACCAGTTTGACTGCATACCTCCTACCTATTTAAGTTCTCAAGCAAGTTTAAGAGTTTCATCTCCAATCTCAGACTTATGGTTTTCCAGAAGTTGCCCCAGGTTTTGCAAGTTTTTTAAATAAGTTAAATAGAATATTTTATGTGAATGTGAGTAGGACTGCAGGATATTTCTTATATATGTTTTTTTACTTTCTGTTTTCCCCTTCAAATAGAATCTGGAGGAATACGTACAAAGGGATCTGTGTTTGGACACTGCATGCAATTCATAAAGGGTGGCTATGATTTGAACAAGCCTTGCCATTGCTTGTAAGTCATAACAGCAGGCATGAGGCAGTACAGAGACTTCCCATTGGACCACTCAAAATATCATCCAGAAAGATGTGAGATCTAACATCTTGAAAGTCACCATAGCTCTTGACCAATATTTGAGCATACTAAGAATAGATACTAAAGGGCTTAATTGCCCTGATTTTGGCTGGGGTAGAGTGAAATATTTTCACAGTGGCTGTGTTTTGCATTTGTGCTGAACACAGGGTTTAAAAAATAGAGATGTTTTTGTTATTGCTGAGAAGAGCTTACACAGAGCCAAGGCCTTTTCTGATTTTCGTACTGCCAAGCTGGGCAGGGGGCTGGGGGTGACTGGGAGGTTGGGAGGAGACACAGCTGGGACAGGTTACCCAAACTGACCAAAGGGACATTCCAGACCATGGAACATCATGCTCAGTACATAAAGCAGAAGAAGAAGGAGGAATGGGAGGACGTTTGCAGTGATGGCATTTGTGTTCCCAAGTCACCATGAGGTGTGATTGGGCCCTGCTCTCCTGGGGATGGCTGAGCACTCGCCTGCCCATGGGAAGCAGGGAATTCGTTTCTTGCTTTGCTTGTGTGCGTGGCTCTTGCTTTTCCTAATAAATTGATTTTATCTCAGTTCAGGGGTTATCTACCTTTTACCTCTCCAATTGTGTCCCTAATCTCATTGGTATGGGAGTGAGAGAGTGACCATGTGGTACTTGGTTGCTTGCTGGGGTTAAACCATGACATTAATCTAGGATCATTATGTTCTTATCTTGTACATGAGGACTTTTCTTCTGTTGAAATCTAATACATTTTAAACCCCTCCAATACCCTTTTTAAAATGAGAACTTATTTTTATTGTACAAGATGAAAACCGCTGTAGACCGATATGTTCACTTTTTCACGTGCCCTTAATTTATCTAAATTCTTCTTTCTAATTCTCAGGACATGTCTATTCTTGAACAGAGAAGATAATCAACTTTCTCTAAGGTTGGGCTGTTAGTTTTAAATTTAATGCCTCTGAAATCTTGGGTAAATTTAGAACAGGAAAATTATGTTTAGGGCAATATTAATTATTAGAATTGGTCATAGAAAAAAGAGTTCTCAGGTTAATTGAAAAGAAATGTGTACTGATGTGAAGAAAGTTTAAAAATTCTGGGTTTGCATAGAACATTAAAACAAAATACTTCAATGTTCAATAGCTCTAAAAGTTCGAATTCAGAAGATCTGGATGTTTTTAAGTGAATGATTCTGCATTCTAAATTTGTGTCTATGTATAAGATTTTGGTCAAGAGGAATTTAGGATCCCAGCTCTCACTGGAAAGGAAAATAAGGTTCCTAGATATACCTTAAAATCCATCCCTTAGGTTTTTTTACTACTACCACACACCATGGCAGATTTACTGATCACATTTTAAGCCTTTTCCTTCACTTTAAAAAAAACACATTTTTTTTCAAGTGAAAGAGAAAATAAGTAGAGGAAAAATCTAGAAAACTACACTTGACTACTTTTGCCCAGAGCTCTGCATAAATAGCCAATGAAAATATGCACTGATACATTGATATGTGCTAACAAATTTAAATGATGCAAAAAAAAGAAGAAATAGGAAGATAACAAGAGCTTGTTTAGCTTTATGGCTTAAAATTCTCATAATATTGTCAGAGAAGTTCCTGAAATATCTAATTAGAATTAGTATTCAAATAAATAACCTTTGGATGCCAGGAAGTTTAAGCATATTTGAATTCAACTTTCCAGTTTATAGTCAATTCTAATTAGAGAGGATTTTTGTGATTGGAATAATTGGACTAAAATATCTGTTTCTAATTGTTCCTTGGACTAAGGCTTTCCATGTAATCTGAAAATTTATTTCAAAGAAACCAAAACACCTTTGCCCTTTGCTACTGGTAACAATTATAATTGTGCAGTGACTTACCTGCTTTTTTATTTTGACAACATTGCTTTAAGGACACATTATTCATAAAGCAGGAGGCAACCTTTGAAGATGATAAGAATCATGGAATGTGCTCAGTTCAAGTAGCAAAAATAGCACTTGAATTCAGTCTTCTTTCAAGTTTGATCTGCCTCTGAGAATCAGGAATGGTACAATAGAAATTAGTATGTGCATGAACTGCCTACAAAAAGACTTTCTGCAAAGGTTTTTGTCTCATCCTTCACTTGCTCTCTTTTGTTCTCAGTGAACTTCTTTGCAGGTTGTTGAATGTGATATATTAAGAATTTAAACCTTGCTCACTGGAATAACTGTGTGAAATGAGTAATCAGAGGAAGAAAAACTTGGTGCATGACTTTTGCCATTTTATGCTTTTAGCCTACACACAATGTCCTATGGCAAACAGAACTGACCTACATGGGAATTCAATCCAATATAGGAATGAGGAGGAGGAAGGGAGAGAGCAGCCCTCATTTCTGATCCTAATAGCAAAAATGAAGAAAAAATAAAAGTACTCTGATAGCCATGTAGATAGCTTGATTAAATCACCCCACGAAAGTGTAAACAGAATAGAATGCCTTATGTGTCTGCTTGATTCAGTGATACAATGGTCTTGTAGTTTGCTTATTTTTTATTTCTTCTATTTGCTGTCTTGTGTTTATTTTACATTACAGCCCATTTATTTTGCAGGAGGAACTTTTCTTCTTATATCATTTTTCTCTTGTGGTATCATACTGTGCATGCTATGTTTATTCATGAACAGTGAAACACATTTCCCAGGCTCTAAGGAAAGTATTGTTTTAGCCTAAGTTTCATGGGACTCTGTGGACTTAAGTGAATTTCTGTTCATAATAATTTACTTAAAGATATTTAAGCATTCAGGTAAGTTAATTATGTGCTGAAGTGTTTGGTTTCACAGACATGAGAGTTCTATTATAATATTTTTCAGTTATTAAAATTGTATTTTGTTTTATGAAATATGTACTGAATATACCAGCAGAGGTTGGTATATTAGCCTGTTTTATTATTATATTTGAGATCTCCTTGCAACATGATTATATACAGTTTCAGCATGGACATATTGGGAAATTTTGAATGCAAAAGAAAGTTCCACCATTATTAAGTCAAGAAAAGACCAAAGTATAAATCCTTCATACTATTTGAATGCTAGTCGTTACTCAGCTAAGTACATCCCCACACAAATCTCATGAAGATGCCATTCTGAACTATGGTTTTCTCTTCTGTTTAGGATATACCACAAGAAAGTTTAGTTATTTCACAAACCTAATGAAAATTTAATTTCCTTGTTTTCCTGAGAATGGCAAAATCAAATAGTTTTCAGATTTTAAACTGTGCTCTACCTGCATATCTGATACACAATCAACCAGGAACTCTAAAACTGTCCAAGACAATCATTAGGAAAGCTGGCAGCTTAGAGGTAGCAAACAGTCACTGCTTCTGCATACTTCCTTCATATGGTCATATATTTAGGCATCCTGTGTGGCTGATTAGGGTTATAGAACAGCTAAAATTTCAAAACTTTGGATAGTTCAATGAGGAGCAGAAGAGTGGGTTTTGATCCAGAGCTTTTATCTCTGGATTTGCCTAAACAAAAGCAGGGCAGATTTGCATCTTCTTCAGTGTAATTGGCTTTTAATCAAAAATTATTTTAACATAAATATTGAAATTTTTGTTCCTGAAGCAGCATGATTGTTTGCATTTTCCCTTGAAACAGGATGTAAGTGCAGATGCCATTCAGCTGGAATGCTGACAGCCAGCTGAACTCTGAGGGCTGTGACCCCACTGAAACAATTCTTTAAGCAGAGGAAGTGTGTGCAAATAGCTTCCAATGCAGAAAGTAGAAAAGAAATGCTTTGTAACAAAAATATATCCCCTACAAGCTAAGATAAAAACCAACCAGAGAAACAAATCAATTTTTCATTCAAATGATCATCCAAAAGATTCAGTCAGCATCTAGGACAAACACAGACTTATGAATATAAATAATATAGCTAATATAAAACTTAATTGTGAATGTGAAGCCCTGCACTGAATCATATAGTATCAAATATTTGAGGGAAATTTAAAAGCTTGTTTGTCACATGTACTGTCTAAGCATCAAAATAAGCAAGGTAGGATGGAGCTACTCTTCTCACTCCTATCAGTGTCAGCAACATAAGCACAAGCAAGGTTGTGCTGCTAAATTTCTCTCCAGTGTTGATGGTTTGAGAGAGAGGAAAGATAAGAAAAGAGTAAATTGAACACAGGATATTTGATGTTGCTTGCTATGGCAACACAGCTGAAATAGGGTGTGTGCTACTATAAACCAAGAAAAGTGCACCAAGTGTGGTGTTGGAGTAGAGTGGCCCAGCTGTATTTTGTTGACTGCAACTTCACCTTACACTCTGAAGAGATCAGAAGCAAGGTATTTGAAGAATAAAAGTGTACCTCAAAAATCATAAACCTGCCATGATCTAACAGCCTTCTGACACTTAGTGCATCAAATCAGCTCATTTCATGTGCAGAGATGATCAAGACCTAATGCAGTCATGGTCTGAGCCAAAATGTCTCTGAGGATTTTCTCTGGAAGAAGTAAACCTAAAATTTGCATTAAAAGAAGAAGAATTAAAATGAATTAAAAAAACCCAAACCAATCTAAACTACTTCAAAATCATAAATTTTAAGGGAAACCTGCAGGAACAACAGATATACCACAAAGACCCTGACATCAGGTCACTGAGGCACAGACTATCCTCACTGTGGATATTTCCTTTTTTAAGACCCCTAGCTAGTGATCTGATGTGCTCAGGGGCAAATACAGTACAAGGGAATAGCAGAAAGAAATCAAAAACAACTGAAAAGCCATGGAAAAATATTTTGACAATTATTATTTATATGTATATTTTGTCAATTTATTATTTCATTATGCAACACAGGAACTCAGGTTACAGTATTAAAAAAATTATAAAGCAGAACTTGAGAAAGAAACAAAATACTATCAGAGTTGAAGAACAGCTTCATTACAAGGAGCAATGCATTAATGCAATACTTCCAGGAGTGGAAGGAAGACAACAGGGGAAGGAGGTAGTAGCACACAGAGAAGGAAATGGGTAATGATGATGAATTACAACTATTATCTAAAAATTTTAATAGCAGAAAACCCAAGGGACACACAAATGAAATCGTCAGGTGTAAACTTTAAAACAAAGAAGAAGAAGCTTTTTTCACACAGCATGTAGTTAAAATGTGATACACACTGGATGCCAAACTGAAATGGGTTTGAAAAGCAAGTAGGCAAACTTACAGAGAAAAGTTAATTAAAGTCTGCTAATCAGAATATTGAGCAATAAGCATGCAGGTCAGGAAGTCTATAAACTCATGATTTTTCACAAGATAGGAGGAATATAGTGGGATAAAAAAGATGGTATAATGATGGCAATATCATTGTACTAGATTTTTGTGCACTGCATTCAAGAATCAACTACCCATCTTCTCTGAAACATTGCACAAAAAAGATTTTACTTGACAGTCACTGCATGTGTCTGAAACAGCTCTACCATGGACTGTTTAACAGCTCTAACATGGACTGTTACCTAACCTCACTAATAAACCAGTTAAATCTCTGAATTATGGAGAAATTATATCTGTTATCTTTCTAACTGAAAATGAATGCACATATTTTAAGAGCTGCAGGATAAAACCAGTATAACAGTCTCCTCGATTAGAGATAAAGAGATCATCAAATATACATTTTAGTTGACTGCTAAGCTTTGGCCAAAAGTTTATGCTTGTATGCAAGACTATTTTAAAAATAAGAATCTTCCTGTAGGTATAACTAGAATTTTCTTGCAAAATAAGATTGATATTTATTCCAAAATATGTCAGTTGATTCACTTTTTCAGTGATTATGTTAGTCTCTGCAGTACTCTTGTTTAGCAAATGTCTTGCTGTAAAGTAAAAATTTGTGGAAAATAGATACATGGATGCAGGATCTCCAGTTAGCTGCTAAAAAACTTTTTTCTCCTGGATGAGAGTAATGCAGAGGTTTATTGTATGAAATGTATGATGTGTGAGATATATGATGTCTTTAATATTAATATTCTAAATTTCAAATTTCAAATGGTTGAGTATCAGGTAACTTTGGCCAATTCAATTTGGACTTGACCAATTCACTGCTTGGTAAACATTTTTCTAAATCTGTTTTAGTGTTGAGATTTGTAGAGGGGATTATACCCACAAACAACAAAGGCCTGAAAGTATAGGAGTATCTACATGTGTGAACGGGTGTGTCTGTGTGCACAGATACTCATATGCATGCACCTTTTAAGATATTCTTCTTTTAAGTTCTTGAGATTAAATATAAGTGCTTTGCTAAATGAGGATCATCATTGCTTACAATCTTAATCAAAATCCCTACAGAAATACATAAAAAGTTTTGTCACGATAATGTTTATAAGAGGATATTTTTTTGGAACATTGTCAGATATCCCAATGAATTAAGTCTCAAATATTGGATTTTATTCAATCTTGCTTTCTTAAATGCCTCGAGCCAAATCTCAATATGTGTAACAGTAGTATAACCAATGGACCTGGGAGAAAATCTTGAGAGGAGGGTTTGCTCCAGACTGTAGGAAGACAAAGTATAAATTTTGCAAAAAATCCTAATGCACATACTTCCAATATCACAAAGCTTATATGTACAAGAACAGTGTACATATAAGAACAGTATGTGTATATATAAGTACAAATATGTATCAGTGTGAAAGCCATAGTATTTGTAAGATGAAGTTGTTACTGTAACTTCTTCCACATGGGTCTTCAATTGTATGGAACAATTTACATCTAAATCCCTGATTTCCGTATTGAACCTTGGTTGGTTGGCCACTAGGAACAACACAGCTAGCAAAAATCAATCTCAATGCTCTAGCTTGCAAAAACTTTCAAATAAATACTGTAAACTGAAACATGGTTGCAATAAGACACAAATCATATAGTTAATTAGTATTTTAGTGCACTTGTTTATCATCTGGACATAACTTCTGAAGAGTTTAGGGGACAGATTTATTCCTGGCTAGGTCTCAAATGGTAGCTTGACAATGTGTAAGTAAAATTCCATTTACTTTAAAGTCGTTTGCCTCTGTCATGAAAGGATATTTGGGATGAATCCATAAGAGAATTCCACTAATGTTCTTGCTCCTATGACCAGAAGAGGTAGTGCATGGTCTCCAATTGCTAAAAGTCATCCTAGAATGACTGCCTAGATTCTGCACAAATGTGCTGGGCAGCACAACTGTCTCTCCACTGAGTGTTCCCTTGGTAACACAGGACGCACAGAGATATTTACAAGCTGGGAACCTTATTCCATTTCAAAATGGTTCCTACATGGACCACAACAATTTTGAAAGAGCTTTAACTAGTTTGTCTTCTGGAAAAGATATTTTAAGTACTTGGCTTAAGTGCTAACCAAGCTATTGGCTTGCTTTGTGCTTTTTCATGTAAGACAATGTCTATACAAAGCATTTGCACTTAATACTGGCTAATGTTTATTCTTCAGTTTAAAAATATGCAAATTTTCCCTTCCATGCCTTAAACACTTGCATCCTTCATGGAAAACAGGTCTTTGGAGTGGCTGTTCATACTACGCTCTTCACTCTCCTGAGAACTGGATCCAAAAAAGTACATATGGGAGGTTTTCAGCATGCAGATACTAAGAATTTAGTGAGTTTTTTCTAAACTATGTGATTTCTAAGTCTTCAACAAAAGTTCAACCAAAAAACACAGAAGGTTACTAAATCTGTAATAATTTTCCTTTCTTGTAGGAGCATTTGTACAAAATAGAAGAGGAGTACTAACTTATGATGCTTTAACTACTGTAGTAACTAATGGACTTTGAAGCAAGCATAATGAGCTGAATACTGCTCTGCTAACCTGCATCCCTGTCCCCACTGCCCCTGTCAGCTCCAGAGGTGTGAGCAGCTGTTCTGGGACTGAGCAGTGCATTGCTGCTTTCCTTGCCCTCTGCCTGGCTCTTCAGCTCTCCTGTGTGGGATTTGCATACAGCCTTTTGTGAATTCTATTCAAATACATTTTCGTACAGTAGAATTCTTCACAGCTTGTCAAGAATACACAACAAAGATGCACTAATACCTAAAAGCTTCAATGGAATACAAAGGACTTGCCTTTGGGATGCCTGATTTACTTTTCCTTTTAAGGAAAGTGTAACACTATACATCATTCTGGCTGGCATCACACTGGATGTCTGTCAGAAGTTACCTTTTTCAACTGTCAACCCATCAAATTAATTGCTTTTCTCTGAACGTGGGTTGGGTGTTGACAGATTTTTTTTATTAATTTTTTTTTTTTTAATTTAACCTGCTGATATAGGACCTAGATGTTTGGAAGGCAGAGTATAGACATTTTGGAGAAGGACAAGATGGACATTAAAATAACTGAAAAGGTAATCATATTTATTTCCTTATGAGGTGAGTAAAACTATACTGAAATAGTAGAACAAGTGCAGGCTTCTTGCCAACATACCACTCAGACTACAGTATAGCTCTTTTAAAACTTTGCCAAGTATTTTGGCACTGAGAAACTGCTGACAAATTAATATGTTTATGTGCTGCATACAGCATCTATTTTAGACTGTAGTGCTGCACTAAACATATTTTCCCAAATACACTCACTTTATCAGATTTTTTTTTCCTCAGAGCTCTTTCCTTATCTACCTTAAACTATGCAAGGAGGTTTTTCTTTAGACTGTTTTTTATAAATATTTCAAATTAACAATCCATTATTCAATCCTTAGGGGCTTTGGACACTGTAGTAATTGCATGTAATTTTGTTATACAACATATAATTTTATAAACTCTTTAGGCAACTGGAAACATTAGGATGGTGTGCATTAGGAGCGTTGCTATATAAGTGATGTTTTGCTTTCCTTGCTAGTTTAAAAAGTTACCAGAACAAAGGAGCTGTTACCACTGTACAAAAAAAAAAAAAAAAAAAAAAAGGTGCAAAAACCACAAATAAATACAAACATTTTACTTGTGTCCATATGTATATGCACATATATATTTGTGTGCATGCCTTTAATTCAAAGTGAAAACACAAGCAAAACTGTCTTATTTATGTTATGCTAAATGATATATTTAACAAGAAAAAGGGATATGAATGGGAAAACTTAGATGCAATACAGTGAGAACAATGCCCTTCTTTGAATAACCTAGTAGTCAGAGCCTCTATCCAGACAGCAGGACGCTGAATTAATTTTCTTCTTCTCTCTGTTGAAATTTGAATCCAATTCAGCCTGGTCAAAAGATGACATGTTAAGAGGTACAAATCTGGAAAGAGAAGCATTCATTTAGTCTACTCTCTTCATACTGTTGCCAATTCTCTATACTCTTCACACTTTCAATGTTCCAAAGTGTGGGATGTGTATATTGAACATACATCCTTCAATGCTTTGGTGTGTTCACCCAGTGCCTTGAATAACTGCTAAAATGAAAATAAGGCTCCCCCATCATTGACATCCTGAGCAGCCCTTAACATGAGATGGTATGCATGGATCCACATTATCTGGGCAGACAGGAGGGACTGGAGAGAGTTAAATTGTCTCCCAGGATAAATGGGAAAAATCATAAGCTGAGGGCTTGTAAAAGATTTGTGAATTTCTAGAGCTCCCTAAATTTAATATGACTTAACATAAATATTTTTTATTTAATGAAAACTACAATTTAATGAATAAATTATTTATCAAAACTTAAAAATCACTCAAGACTGAAGATAACATTCTTCAAGAGGATAAGCTCTTTTTCTTATGCCTAAAATGGCAAAGCATTATTACTATGCTAGAGATGAGGCTGATTTACATTATTTAACATTTCTAAATTGTAAAGTTCATAGTCTGCTTTGGATGATGTGGACAGCAGCATGTTTTAGGTGCTCTCATGTGCAGTCCATGTAGCCTGTGATTCAATGCAGTAAATGCCATACTGTGCCATCCCTTATTAAAATGTCAGTAATTTTTCCAGTGCTAACCTTCTTCTAGACACTTAAAAACCAGCACATGGGCATGTCAGCAGAAAGAGGCAACAGACACTCTGCCCTCCAACTTTACTATTTAGGATGAGCAAAATACCTCAATATTAAATTGGTTGGTTGCACCAACATCCTGACAACATCTTGGTATGCCTCCCAATATCTGAACCACTTTAGCAAGCAGTTATAGTACCTGTGTTTGGAAAAGTTCAATGGGAAAAGATGTCTCTTTCCCCTGTTCCTCCCTGTCCTTGGCATTCTAAGTTTCAGAAAGTTTCTAAATATATATTCCTGATTTTTCTTCCCATATCTGTCAAATTCCACCTAACCAAACGTGTATCGGTGTCACATTAATAATTGCAATGAATTTTGGTGACATGAAGTTGTGCTTATAGAAGTGATAATATAAAGTAAGATACAGTAAATGGAGCACTGAGGAAAACAACACTTTTTAGGTTCCTTTGTAAATACCTGTTTACTTACAAGAACAACTTGTACTGTTGTAGCCTTAAAAGGAAGCACCCTCCATTCACATAAATACACATCTACAACCAGTGAAAGAAAAGAGCAATAAAAAGCTTGGAAATACTCTGTTCACTGATGAATTTATAGGTAGAGAAGTCCAAATAAAGATATCAAGGAAGATCTAAAGTGCAAGCCAAAATACAGTCTTAAACAAGGAAAAAAAATATTGCTGGAAAACCATGCAGTAACTAATGATACAAACAAACAAACAAGCAAAAAACCAGCAAACCTAAAAGCTGGAAATTGATAAGAAAATAGAACTAGCTTAATTAGATCAATTCTATTAAAAGCTCTGAAAGACAATAAATGATTCAATAGAGGTAATCTGCAGTTCAGGTTTGCTCAGGAATCCACTGGAGGCCTTTGTCAAAGTCTTTTGACAAGCTAATTAAAAGAAGACAGTTATGCAGCACTGAGTATTTACCTCTGTGAAATGAATCCACCCATCTTCAGGTTTCCATATCCATCTTTCCTTCTCAGCAGTGCCACACTGACCTTTCTGGATGCCATTTATAAACTCTTCTTTCACCATTACAGCATCAGTTACATGTCATTTGACTGTACTCAGGGGGATTTATGTTTATGTAAAAATATGGAGAAAATATTATGTAGCTAGTACTGTAAACCTCAACAAATTATATAGTCTACATATATCTTTCTATCTTTCAGATAATGAAAATACTCTCAAAATGTTATAAAATCCTATATAAAACTCCATTAGTCAGAATATATAATTAGAATACTTAATCATCTTAAAACACTATGATGACAATATATTTCTTTTAATATCAATTTACTTTATACCTTAAATGATTCCTAATTTGACTGGGATAACATTATTTCTTAAAATAATCTTTAAGAAGTTATTTAGAAAAAAACACAAATTAAAGTGTCCCAGATCAAATCTTAACCTGATGCTTCACATTTGCTTTTGATTATAAAGATCTTAGATATTTTTGTTTCCCCTCCAAAACTTTATGATTTTTGATGGCATCCATTTCAAAAAGAATCTGTAAAACCCTTATCTGTTTTATTCTGCTGCTGATGCTGTGTGTATTTGTGACACTTTTTATCTGCATCACAAAAATGAATTGTTAGTCTGCATGATTTCCCCCACATTTCCAGATATCTCTGTGTGAGTTGCATTCTCTCCTTGATAATTGTAGGTTTGTTTCAACTGTCCTTGATCAATACCATTTCTACAATGGAGGTAAGTTGATAAGCAAGGCTCTAGTTACTACTCTGTGATTGACTCACTATTAAACTGTCCCTTTTCTGCATTTCACTTTGTGCATTAACAGACAGAGGCTAATTATGTTTGCATTAGAAATGTAGTTTTTTAAATATGTGAATGATAAGAGTCTTTGATGATTTAAGCTAAAGCTGCATTTCAAACCTGGGACAGATTAAAAAAAAAAAAATAAAAAGAAATCCCTGTTCCAAGGGATACGTGCAGAATCCATAAAACTGTGTCTGGGTGCTGCTGCACTGGAGTTAGGGCCAATAAAATCCACAAAGAAAATTCTGTTCCTAAAAAGGAAGAAACAAAGGCAATAGCCTCCAAAGGGGACCACATGTGGCGACTGTTAGTTTTTCCAAAAGAGACCTACGACCTTGGCAGTCCTTCAATGAGAAAGCTTTTATATAGCATACTTCACACTAGTATTTTGGAGGGAACAAATTAAGGTCAGTCTAATTTTTTTCAGTTACCTGTTAGCTAGTGTTAAGTGACATGCAAATGGTGGTGTTTTTGTGGAGTTTGGGGGAGTATTGGTTTGTGCCACATGTCCCTTAAGGTGGAGAGTTATCAGTCCTATACTTGAACCAATGCAGGACTCTGAAAAGAGTAAACTGATACAGCTGGTGCTTTTATTCTAATGGATGCTTCCATCAAAGCATATGGATGTTCCCACACTGGCATCTTATTTTGGTCCAGGACTGAGCTTTTCAAGCTGATCTACCGCTGTTGAGATTCAAACAACAGCTGATCACTCAGCCCCACACAGCCACTCACTCAGTTTCACTGCACTGGGATGGGGGAGAGAATCTGGAGAGTAAAAATGAGAAAAACTTATGGCTTGAGAAAAAGACAGTTTATTACCCAAAGAAAAGCTGCACACCCAGGCAAAGCAAAACAAAGAATTCTTTCATCCCTTCCCCTCAGCAGGCTGGCATTCAGCTATCCCCAGGAAAGCAGAGTCCCTGGAAACCCGAGTCCCATCACTCTTAACACTGACTTAAGAAGGCAAACCCAATCACTCCAAGAGTGCCTTGTCTTCCTCCTTCTTCCCTCTACTTTATATACTGAGCATGAGGTCATATCCTATGGAGCATTCCTTTGATCAGTTGGCATCAGCAGGGCAGGCTGTGCCCCTCCCAACCCCCTGTGTAACCCAGACTCCTCGCTGGGGTGGTAGGTGAAAGCAGAAAAGGCTTTTGCTCTGTGCAAGAGCTGCCCAGCAATAATGAAAACATCCCTGTGTTTTCAGCACTCTTTCCAGCACAAATCCAAAACACAGCTCCATACCAGTTACTCTGAGCACTATTAACTCTGCCTACCCCAAACCAGCACTGCCACCATTTGTACACTCTCCCAGTGCTAGATTAAAGCACACAAGCTGGATTCCTTCTGGATAACACCTAAACAGCTTGAGTGTACTCAGAGCATACCTCAGATGCTTTTAGACCTAGGAGGCTGTTGTGGTTCAACCCCAGCCAGAAACTAAGCCCCACACAGCTGCTCACTCACCCCTCCACCAGCAGGATCAAGGAGTGAATCAGAATGGCAAAAGGTAGAGAACTTGTGGGTTGAGATATACACAGTTTATTAGGAAAAGCAAAGGCTGCACACACAAAGCAAATCAGGGAATGAATTCACTGCTTCCCATGAGCAGGCAGCTCATCAGTCATCTCCATGAGAACAGGCCCTGACATGTGTAACAGTGCCTTAGGAAGACAAACAACAACACTACAAATGTCCTCCCCTTGCTCCCTCTTCCCCCCACTTTATGTATTGAGCTTGATCACTCATGGTCTGGAATGTCCCTTTGGTCACTGTGGGTAACCTGTCCTGGCTGTGTCTCCTCCCAACCTCCCAAGTACCCCCAGCCTCCTCCTCAGTGCGGCAGTAAAAAAAAACAGGAGGAAAAGCCCTGGCTCTGTGCAATCCCTGCTCAGCTATAGCAAAAACATCTCTGTATTATCATCCCTGTGCTATTGACTCTTTAGTTTTGTGACCCTGATGATGTGTTTGTGTGTATGTACTAGAAATTAGACCAGTGGAACCTATTTTTACTTTTATTTATTCTTTTTGGAACGGTTTTCTCTTTTTCTATTATGCAAATTAACATAATTAAAGGAAATGTTTATTTGTATAAGCTCATTATGTAATTTTAAGTAATTTACTAGAGTACTCATCCTGGTTACTTTCAGCCATCTTTATCTGGCATAGTGTAACATTGTAACTATGTGTGTTGTATCAGCTCTCAAAATCACCAAAACAATATTATTGCCATTTTAATTCCATGTGTCTGTTGTAGACATTGTCAGTGTTGCATAGATTCAAATTTTCATTTTGCAATCTTCAGGGCCTATTACCTAATAATTGACTTAGATTTTTACTTTCAGTGTTGGTTGACTGTAATTTTATCAGTCTTTTAAGGGTTATTTAACACATTCTTTTCAAATATGTGAAAAAACTGGAACATTCTTATCAGGGTGAGACATCATGATTTGATACACAGCTCTGTGCACCACAGAGCATTCCCTGAATTTCTTAATTGGGCAGGGAGAAACAAATAAAAAATGAATATAGTTCTTATGGAGACTGGAGGCTGTCCTTTAGCTATATGCTTGCACTCCTTATTAATGCCAAGCCAATTGAGTTCATCATTGTCTTATTCCCCTTTTTCTTCTGATGGTGTCCAAAGGTGCTTCCAAAGAGGTTTCAACCCACAGCATAGAGACAAAGTAGGCAGCATGCTGCAGTTTAGGGACTGTAATTCCTTAACCTAACAGGCACCACATCTCACATCCCAAACTATGATCAGGTCTCATGTCTCATTGTCAAAAAATCATTAACTGATTTACCCCATACAAGTTCATTTGTCTGCTAAGCTGGCAAATATACCTAATTTGAACAAATCATCTAAGAGTGGGGATCTTCTCCAGCAAATTTTATGTTCTGAGTTTAATTCAAATGGCAGCTGGGTATTTTGGCTGTTCCTGTGCTTAATGGAGAGAACTAAGAAATCTGTGAGAGCAAATCCTAGCATCTCTTGACATATCTATTTTAAAAAGGGATAAATTCTCCTGGAAATCTTTCTCTTTTTCTGCAGACAGGACATTGATGCTGAGGACAGTATGAGTCTAATGCCTATCAGTCACTAAAAAGTTTGTTGACTAGAATCAAGGTAACTACACCAGATTCTCCACATAAACAGTTAAAGAAATAAAGAGATCCACGGAAGGAATCAGCCTCCTTGACATTGCATCTGTGAGGTGAAGTGTTTTTTGGAAATGCTTTCTCTGGTTAGTGTAAAGGAAGACTAGCTTTGACTACCTAATACAAACTACTTTTGATGCTTAGACACTTGTGAAATGAGTACTCTGGTATGTGAATTCCTTACCTAACAGCACTTATGCCTATGGGTAAGTGATTTATGAAACACAAGTGCCTACCTTTGGAATTTATTCCGGGGTCTAGCCAATGTGCAATATCCATGTACATTAGATAAATGTACACATAGTGCTATAATGTCCAGTGCAGCTTTTCTCTCTACAGTAGATGCCCAAAAATATTATAATTGATCAAAAATTATCATAGTCTCCAGGTTTTGGCATAGATGACGTCTCAATGATTTTCTGTGACAGTGAATTTCCTCGGCTAATCACACATTGCCTTAAAAAAAATTAAATTCTTATAACTGTGTTCCATTCTACTGACTTTTAATTACATTGAAAGACTCTCTGTGTTATGGGATCATTATGCATCATGCCACTGCTCCTCTGCCACAAGATAATGATGAGGGACTTTTCAGTTCTAAATTTTTAGTGCCTTGACTAAGTCAGTTCAGTTCAGCATTAAGTAATGCTAGGCTTTATAATTTCTAATCAAATATTAGTTCTGCCATGATGGTTGCTGGACACCTTCATGGCTCATCTTCAGATTTTTCATTTGGTACAGGACACACTCAGATTTCAGGCACCTAAAAGTGAAGCTCCAAATTCAGCACATTACTTGAGACATCTATATAGATCCTAATATGAACAAGTATTTTTTTTTAAACTGGTCACTTCATGCAAAGATGTTTTGTCTGTGTTTTCTCTAAGCTAATACCAAACACAGATACAGTGGTACTATCCTGAGATTAGTACTGTTTTTTTTCTTTTCCCTTTAAAATTAGAAACTTATATAGATCGTAAAATTATAATAAATTGTTTTTGTTATTTTTCTTCTCGATAATTGTTTCTGTGATATTTAGTCCAAAATTATAATTGCATTTCTCCACAATTTCTCTTGAAAATTGAAAGGATTTGGTTTCTTCCAGGGTGCTTTCATAGAGGTTAATGGAAATTATTCCACATTTAATAGACTAATTTGAAGGTAAAAATCTTATTATAAACTTTTTTTAAAATATCTAGTTTTAAATATCTTACCTTTAGACAAGTGTAAGGAAGGCTGAGCTCTCCTTTTTTGATCATATTTCATTTTTTCCCCTCTTTGTCACAGCTTTGCCTTCTTAGTTCCCTTTCTCTACAGTAATTCTGATTGCAAAGCAAAACTATACATGATCAGCACTAAAATGGTCACTGATCCTTATCTTGACATATTTTCCCATGTTTTCCATGTTACTAAAAATCATTCAGGTAACTATATAAGTGCTTTTGCCCTTATTTTCAAAGCACTGCTGCTTAGCTTTTATTTTAACGTGGGTTGTTTTTCTTTTGCTTTTTATTCTTCTGTCTTCTTTATCTCCAACTTTCACAATCAAAGCAGTACACAATCTACTTACCATGGTTGTTTGGTCAAGTTAGTGTTATTTCAAAAATGTGAGATAAACCCCTGAGTCTCCAGAGCTCTTTCAAGTGGCAAAATATAATTTCTGGCTTTTGGTCTTTTAATGTAGGTCTCAAGCCAATAAGAGTGTTCTGGGGTTTCTGGCCTATAGTTTACAGGACAGGAGAAAAAGACTTTATGTTCCTCTTCTGGACTACAAATCCAAGAATCTCTTTCCTGAAATCTCTGATTGCTCTGCTGAACTGTGTTCAATTAACCAGCTATGACCCCCTAGTCTTCTGTTTCTTTATATTCAAGCCCTCTCATTTTCTCAGTCAAGTCAACTTGAGTTTTTTAATTTCAGAAGATTAAGAACCATAGTATTGAGACAAATGTTAATATAAAGGATGTAGTGCTAAATCCTGTGAGACTGTGACCACAAAATCACCCACAGGAGGTGTTTGGCACTCAGGGATAGTGTTCAGCATCTTAATGAAGTACATAAGACCTCATCACACAAAAGCCAATATTTGCACCTAGTTTTCACAAGAGAAATTGATTTTGTAGAGTTGAATCTGCAAGTAAAACTCTTTCTGTTAGAACTCAAGCTGGAAAAAGATTCCAGCATTTGTTTGTTTTGCAGTTTTTTCTCTGTTTAGTTTTGTTGTTTGTTTGGAGGTTGATTGTTTGTAAGTTTGTTGGTTAGGTTTGGTTTGTTGATTGAAGCTGTTGAAAGTGACAAGTGGTAGATGTGTGTGCATGGGTTTGTGCCAATGTATAAAATTTGGCTTCTGAATTCTTAGGTACAAACCTGTTTGCTACCTGTACCCTGTGTAGACTGACTGCAAACTTCTCTATCACTTGGACTGAAAAAAATGGTACATAATGAGCCCTCCAATTAGCAAAGAGACATGAGACAGAATCACTGATGAGAAGGATGATCACACATTATTCCTCTGTATGCATTCTAATATAGTAAGGAAACCAAAGTCCTTGAGTGCTGTAAAGAGAATCCTTAAAAGGAGCTGGTCTCAGAAAGACTAAGGGGCCTGGGAAGAAGGTGGCAAAGATTGTGGGTGGAGGAAGGATCCTGCAAATGAAGGAAGGTTCTGGAGAGGAGAGGTGCATGGAGACAAATGACAGTGGATGTCCAAAGACCTGAGACAGGAAACTGAACAGTAGCAGGGCAGGAACCCACCTGGCTTTCTGCCCAGCCATCCAAAACCAGCAGTAACTTTCCTGCAGGAAAGTCAAAATATAACACAGAAGGGGAAGAGAGTGCCTCAAATTCTTATCTAGCTGGCTCCTAAGTAAACACCAATATTCAGATATCCTGCAGATGAATTGTACTCTGGAATTTTACACGTGAACAAAAGCACAAAATAATTGACCTGTACATTTGTTAAATGGTGCGAGTAAAAAGCTTTTGATCAAATCAAATGAAGTCTGACATGAAGAGAAAATGCCCTTCTTTTTTTTTTTAATAAAGAGAGCCTCTCTCTTCTTTTCTCTAACATTGGATACTATGTCAACATGTTGTTCCTTTGCTTAGCTACTTCCAAATTCAAGATCAAAGCAGTATATTTTAACTGAATCTTTCCAGTGAAGACCTGAGGCTTGATTCAGTTGCTTATCTCTGGGAAAATTAGGTAGTATTTTACTAGCTCTTAAAAAGATTTTTACTATATTACTGCTTTATGTCATCTGGATCAATCTTACTGGGACAATTTTTACCTATGTATATTGCTTTCTGGAAAGATTAGATAGCTACATTTATGTGTGGGATTTCTGTGTGGTCTCTGAATTCAGTGGAACATCTCATTCTGCAGAGTAGAAGCAGATCTGGAGACAACTGCTTTACCATGGTAGGAACAGTCTTGAAATAGAATTAGGTAATGCTCATCTTATAAATAGACAATAAATCAATACTTTAGTTTATGTATGAAAACATTTTGCTCTCTAGCACCAAAAGAAGAATTTTTGACCCTTACGTAAACTGTCTAATTTGATTTATGCCAATGAAGTAATGCCAAATTAGTGAAAGATCCATTAGCTGCAGCCTCCTCAGATTTCTCTATATGAGGGCAGTCTGTCAGGCCACCCTGCTATCTTAGACCAATGGAAGTTCTTTTCCTAATAATGAATCCTTTGGAATTCCACACTAAAATACAGTTGAATTTACAGCCACTCCTGTAAATTCAACTGTTCAATATATGGGGTAAAATAAGAGCGCACTTAGTAATATGGCATTTTTAGCCACTGAAAATGCCATATGACATGGAAAGATGTTTTTCATAACCACACAGAAAGAGTAACATCCATGGAAGCACTAGGTGATGCTTAGAAGACATTTGAGTTAGTGTTCCTGTGTAAACTTTCAATGGAAATCTGTGGATTTTAGTCTGTACCTCTGCCAGGTACTTGTAGGACACATAAAATGGTTTTATGAATTATCTACATTAAATCATTTTATGTGTTTGTAGACCCTAATGCCAAAGCCTTGTAGACCTAATTAATGAGGCTTTTAGATTTTCTGCAGCCAGGTATAGTGTCAAATTGTTTCATAACATAAGGAAGAAGGCAATAAAAGAACTTTTGTTTTTGGTCTTACTCTTGTTGAACATGCATGCATATATTTTTGAACCAAAAAATACATTGTCCATGCCACAATCTAATACCACATTTACTTTGATTTTTATAACTCATGAGAATACTTGGAATTTTTACTCTTGTCTAGGACTCAGAGGAATTCTTGAAACCACACTGACGTAGACTTCTTCCATAGTCACTGGCTTGACCAGCCAACTATAGTGCCTACATCTGATAGTAACTCTTCAAACTAGAACAATAACTGCATGCTAAAAAAAAGGAAAAAAAAAAAAGACAATTAATTAAAAATAAAATAAGGGATTATAGTTATAGCTATAGAAGTATTTTTCATGCACAAAGCACATGTCTATATACATAAATTTATTGTTTTGCCTATTCTTGTAGTCCTTAAATTATTAGTCTTGAAGGTGTAGCTTGGAGGCTACTTTGGTTTGTACAAATACAGAGCTTAAATATGTAGGCTAATTCTTCATGGAGATTTTATATACCAGAGGATGCTGACAATGCACAGGCATCAATCCTTCAGCAAAATTTTAGAATGGAGACATTGAAAAAACTAGCCAGCCTATAACAATTGCTGCACATGCAGTAACTCTTCCAGGAAAGTGACAGGAGAACTTTAAAATTTAAACTCAGCAAATGGCTAATAAATCTTCCCGATTAATAATTTTTCAGAGAAAAGAGCCTGAAGCAAGTGCTGGGTGGCCAGTGAAAGGATAATTAAGCAGTCTTACTTGTCTACTATCCTAATCTAATCTCTTACCTGCTCCAAATACTTACCTCTTTCTGAGAGATTTGGATTCTGATTCAGCAAAGCACTTAACTATCTGCTTGATTTTAACTTGAGTATGTGCTTCATAAGAGCATGTAATCTGAGTATTTCTTCCTCTATCCTTCTCCCTGATTATCCATCTATTTGAAAAACAGGGAGAAAAATTATAATATTGTTTTCATCTTTTTCATATCACATTTAATTTCAATTTTCAGCAGTCAAGTACCTTAACTACACAGTTTGCCTTCATCTCAGAGAGATAAATACATAAAAAGAAATGAACAGCTGGAAGATTTTAAGCTATTGAGATTTGTTTGTACAAATTTAAATTCACTTTCATTTAAAACAAGGAAAAGGAATTATAGCATTTTGTACATTAGTTTAGTAGCAGACAAATTTCCCTTTGAAATGAGAAATGTGGTTTAATTGTCAGATTAGGGATTTTCATAGTTGGGTCCTCCATCTCAAAAGATAAAGCTTCACCAAAGCTGTTCTGTAAATTATTATTGAAAGAACATTTCCACCCCTGTTGGTACAGGAATATCTGTTTTTCATTTAAATGACAATTATTCTACCATAAACCAATTACAGTTAGAGCATTGCTTCATGTTAAAAGAGATTATCACCCATACAAGGATGATCAGCTAACAGGGAAGAGAAAGGACAGAACTTAAAAGTCACTTCTGCCAAAGTTGTCTCTGAAGTGAGATATTTATTTTCTTCTTTTGCCAGGAAAAAAAGGGAATTTCTAAATGGATAAGCAGAGAAAAAGGTGAAGTGAGAAACTGAAATCCGCTAAATAGAACAGTGGGCAAATTCTCTAGCTGTGAAAAGGATATCTGGAGAGAAATATGAATTTTGATATTTTCAGTATTGTTTTTGGTCTCTGTTTGAACAATGAGTTCTGGATTGTCTGCCCTGCCTACAGTTCCTTTCCCTAAAGGTATGAAGCTGAAAGAAGGGAAAGGTGTCCAAGATGTAGAGACTACATAAAAATAACCATGTTTCTGACCTTGGGCAATATAATAGTAAATTGTGTCAGATCCTGTCACAAGGGAAAACCATTCAGCTTGCATGGTTGAAACCCCCTCAGGATTGAAGCAGTTCATTGATTTATGAACAGCACGTTAACAGAGATCAATACCAACACAAGTGATAAATCACGACACGGGACAGTTGCAAAGTGTTAAGCAGCTATGCATTTCCAGCCCTGTACCTAATAATCCCCAGGAGGACACACCACTAGCTCACCCCCAGCTCCCAGGCAGCTCCTTCTGCTCCCAACCCCTGGCTTACAAACTCTGCCTCTGCAGGAGCAGCACATGTCAGAGACTGGCAGAGGCTGGATGCTGCTGCCACGCCTCTGCCTCCGAGGTCTGCTCTGCCTCACAACTGTTCCTGGTGCCTTCGAGCCTCTTTTCAGGCTGGCTCCCTCTGTACTTCTGTTTCTGGTCCCAGGCCCACGGTGCACAGGTGCTTTGTGCACATCCACACTCTTGCTGTAACAGCTGGGGACAGGGGGGCCACTGGGCTACCCCAAGTGTGGGTCATGCAAGCACCTCACAAATCTCCAATGTTATCCAGCAATCACTCTGTCAACAGTTTTCTACAAGAGATTTTGAGGCTCTGGTCTTTGCTCCCTGAAATTCTATGAGAGACAATTGAGCAAACTATTGGATGCAACTAATTTGCACTAGTTATTTCTGAAAATACATGCACAGACAAATTAAAATTACTTGATGTCCATCAGGGAAAATATTCCTGGGACCTTAGACTCTAAGCTATGAACATACATACATTTTATTTTGTCAGAATTTGGCTCAGCATTTTATACAGTAGAGATTAATGAACCTGAACACTATATAAAATTTTATTCTCTGTAGAATAATTTCCAAAACAATCCCATATAACAGATATGTAATAGAACTGATGCCACTGCCCACTGTTGGAAAAAATGTAGTAGAGTTGTATGCTTTTTAAAAAATATATTGCTTTCTGGACTTGGACTTAATCAGGAATGTGGTCAATTTGAAGCATTTGTTACTCAAGTATTTAAAATGGCCAAATAAAAAGCAAAGGAAAGGAAGTAGTATTATGTTAGACATTATGACAGCTACAAATAATATTGATCTATATCAAAGTATTAATGTATCATTATCAATGATGGAATATAGTTTTAAAGTTCAGTGCAAGTGGATTACTATACCAACTGTTCAAACAAATCTTGCACAAATTTACACCTCATTAATAGATTTATTAGGAGGGCATCCCAATTTAATTGAAGTTATCTAATTGAAAATATACTTGATTTTATTTTCTGGTGTGTGGATATTTTATTTTTAATATGGCCCCTGAATGATTGAAACCAGAGCTGTGGTTTGGATGATTGGCTTTACTGCAGAAATGAGACTTTTACTTCTATGAAGGTATTATTACATATATGTATATGTAAAAATTGCAACATTGAGTCTAAGTTGATCAGCTTGTATTCTCTCTATACTTTATGGGAAAATTAATACACTCTGCTCTAAATGGCTGTTACAAATAAGAAGGATGAATTCCATCTTTCTCTCTACTGTCTGTAAAAAGAGAAGGATGGCTAAATGGCTAATTTAATTAGTCTCCTCATCTTTAGGCAGCTGAAGTTATGGTAATGCTTCTTGCAGGACATGAATTTCTGCTTTGAATTATTTGTACTTTTTATTTCTACTGTCCAAATCCAGATCCAAGTCTTTTCTGTCTCAAAAGCTTCTCTCTTCTATATTACTGACATCCTAGTTGTGCCAGTAGTAAAAGCTTACCCATGAAAACTTTTGAAAGTAGCCTATAAATATGTAAAGCTCTTTAACTTTAGACTGAGTAACATTACACTGCCTACTACATAACTTTATCTTTCTCCTGCTGAATGCTAATTTTCTTCATGAAAATGCTAAACTGAAATCTGAGTCTACATATGTATTTTAGAGGTCTTTATTGTCTCTGTGCTTTTCAACATCAGCCAGTCTAGCACAAACAGCCCCCGTATGCTGAATAAATGATGTGCAAAACAGTAGTTTTCCAAAAGCTGCTACTTGTACTACTTAAAGAACATGGATAGATTCAGTTTGTCACTTTGAGCCTAACAGCTTTGATGAAGACCTCATTTTGCTTTACACATGTATTTTCTGACTTTATCCCAAATGAAGTTCCCAATTCTGTCTTAAATAAGTCTAATTCTATTGTTTTCCCTGAAGGTGTGTTCAAGCCTTTTCCAAAACAGCAATGGGTGAATAATTACAGCTACTGCACAGTCAAAATGTGTGCATCTACTGGGCAATAAGCAGTAACAAAACTCATATAAAAAACACAGATGAATCTGTGACTACCAGGCATCTTGTGCACTGTGATAGGTTCATTCTGAGAAATACGTATTTTCCAAACTACATCAACAATTTGCTGTCTAGCTTCCATGACCATCCACTGAATCTCCAAAACCACCATTTTCAAAAGAGTTAATTGATTGTAAGATTGTTTTTGTGTGTTTTAGAGCAAGGCTTGCCAGCTAATCCAAGAATGAGTCTAGGATGTCTATGACAGGTTTGTTGGGGCTGTTTCCCAAAGACGAGGGATTCACATGCAAAATGCTCCCTGCGGAGCCTGACCGCAGCCACCTTACTCCAGCTTGGAACAGAGCCCTTCTCCATTGGTGGAAAATTATGTGAAATGGTATAGAACTACCTCTGAGTCCTCTCCATCCCCGTCCTGGCTACTGCAAGAAAATTACCCCTATCCTGGCCAGAACTAGGACACAAGGTTTAGGAAGAAAATATATGAACCGCAGAAATATTTTACCTTTAATTCAATTTTGGGGAACATAGCTATAAGCTAAGTTCACAGATTTTTTGAGGAGACCTAATCCTTTGTTTTCTGTCTCTTATGAGACATTTTTGCTTTCTAATTGTTTCTATAAGTAAAAATGTAAAAAACTGTTATTCAAATATCAGAAGCACAGAAATGCCTTTTCAGCATTATATTTTGAAATTTGATAAAATGATAAGAGATTAAGGAGACTTTGATGAACAGATTATCATCTTTAAATAGAGCTGGCTTCAACTATTGCAAACAATCAATTTAATGAATCTTTTAATTTTATTTATTTTCCTTTTCCCAATTGATTATGAAAGGAGTTTGATTCTTATATTTTTTTTTCTTTTTTCATTCTTGGACTACCTGAATAGTTTATGAAAATAGTGAGTTACAGCAGAAAGCTTTATCACAATAGTTTTGCTCAATAGAAGAAATGTTCAAATGTGTTGCATACTTAAATAATCAGTTTAGTTTTATGCTAAAAATAGCAATTTTTTTTTTGTATCATAGATAACATATTTTAAGATGAGAAGTGTGAATGCCAAAGTAATTTTTTCCTTCCTAGACTCAGCCAAATGTCTTTCTTTTCTAAAGTGATGAGTTTGATAAAACGCTAGGTAGAAGTGGGTTGAACTAAGGCAGCAGGGAGGTCTCCATGGCACCCAGATGTTTACATACACATGAGTGTTTGCATAAATGGACAAGGTGGGAGAAAAAGGTGAAGTCCAAGGATACTATCATAATTATTGTTTCTCATCATAAACTAAATGAAATTGAGTCTATCATTAACTTTGTGGGTTCTTCCTGCTGTTCATGTGACTACAAGAGCAGATTTTGTTTCATGGGCTTATCTGGGAACAAAAATTTGCAATATGCTGCAAGCTTTCACAACTATTTGCGTTATATTTTAATATATGCTGCTTTTCTTGTAGTCGTATTCTGTCTCCCACAGCCTTGTTGCTCTTGTGATACATTGCCAATATTCAGAGTTAAGAATAGCTGTCACCCTAACTTTTAGCTTACCTTCACAGGGGAAACTCCTCCTGTTACAGAGCTAACTCCATTAGGTTCTGGTTTTTTCAGGTCCTCTGGTCTGTTTTTTCTAAGTTAAGTCCTTATAGCAGAGTAAAAAGATCAGAAGTTTCCTTTCCTTGTTATCATCTCTCTGGTCAGTTTTGGTTTCTGACCTTCTTCCATTTTAGTCTCCTTCAACCAGATTTTCCTGTACCAGTAGTTGATTCTGGTCCAGTGATTTTCTGCACTGAAACCTGTGGTCAGAATTAGTCCAGAGTTTTATCTATGAACTACTGCTAGCTTTTCTTCTGGGTATTCTTCTTTGACCTCTATCTCTCATTAATTTTTGTCTTTTGACTTAATTTCTCCTTTCACCTATGTTCTTTGCTGTCCATCCTTTTCTTCTACCACTCCATTCCAGTGGAGGATGGAAGTTTTTGGTCCCCTAAATCCTCTACCCACAAGAGGAAGTGATGTATCTACTGATCTTTGACTCTTCAGACAAAGTTACCCCAAAATCTCCAACCTGCTATTGTTCTATTCACAACCCTGTTGTCTAAAGGCAACCTTCTCAGTGTCACATATGTAGAACTCTAATAAAAGTATTTTGACACACAGCCACCAGTTGCTTCTCCATTATGCTTATTGTGTTGTGCTCTTGCATAGTTTGACATTTGATACAAAATTTCTTTTTTGGCTTTCCAGGAAATAGTTTAGATATCAGTTCTGGATTTCACTGCTCCTGGGAACTGCCAAAAGGAAAAAGAGTCAAGGAAAAAAAAAGGAATAAATGAGAAAAAAAATGTTGTAGATATATTTATTGGATCAGTAATTCAAGCTAAGGGATCTGTTGGATGTAATTGGGTTTCCATCTGTGTTCATCTTGCTTGGATTTTCCCATGTGCTGGTGTTTGTTCCAGTGGGACAAGTGTTATGAAAAAACGAACGAGGCCAAATTTCAGGAAATGATTGAAAAAGGCTCTCGTTTATTTAAACACAAGCCAGAGAGAACAGAGGATCTGGGATAAGCCCAGATCCCCACACAACAGCTCTAAAGAGGAACAAAAGAACTCTCCAGAACACAAAACCCCCCTTTTTATAAGCATCCCTGGTCCAGGATTGGTGGGTTTTGGATCCGTGCACCGATTGGTGGAATTCAGGCACTTTGATTGGTCCTTACCGATGTTCATTCTGGACCAATCATTTCTCCAGGGCATCGAGTAATTGGTTGGTGCTCCGGCCCAATCACTCTCAGAGTTGTCCATCCTCTACCCCCACCAAGTCCTGGACACCTTCCCTACCTCTACAACAAACAACTCCCCATCCTTTCCCCAAACATTTTAACAACAAACTCATAACACAAGGGCACAGAGGAACTGAGGGGACAGTGTCTGACTGCACCTTTGCCTGACAGGTGTGCATATGCTCTTTGTCAAAAGCTGAGGTGCAGTTTTTTCCCCCTGAGTGATAAATTTGGTGAGATAAGCAACTTTTACAGCACAGCTTTTCCTCAGTGCTCTCTAACAGGATTTTTTCCCAGTAAGATATTTCTTAAATCTCTGAGAAAAGCTTAAACATCCAGGCTGAAAATTTAGTGTAGATTAACAGCATCAGTGTTTTATGAATGATATAGATAGTTCTAATGTAAATGATGATTCCTTTGTGCGGAGATCTGAAGTCTTCTACCCTGGAAACTATTTTGTTTTCTCTTCTTTTCCATTGTCTGTCTGGGAAGAAAAATATAATTGCCATTACAAGACCACACAAGCATAGCATATTCAAACAGATAAGCCTTCATTAAAACTTCGGATTTAATCTGAATATTTGGAAAGTACCCTTGCTAGGCATTAATTTTGTCAATGACACTTCTGAATATTAGGCACCAAGCCAAAAAGATACACTCTAACAAAATTAATTTTCTTTCTCTTTTCTTTTCTTTTTTTTTTTTTATTTTTAAGAATAAATTACCATTTGTAGAAAAGTGATGTAAAAACAGTCCACCAACTCCTTTTAGCTTGCTTTTACTTCCATATTCAATCTGTTCTGTTGAAGAAGTGTACATGGGCTTGACTTACTGTGATGCAGTGAATTCTCATTTTGCTCCACTGAGATATGTGAGCAATATTTCCTTCTCAGGTGTTATTTCTTTCTCAGATCCTTCTCAAGTGAGAAGCTGCTGTATGAAGAGACTCTTTTATATATAAATTTCTGAGCTAATAATAGCCTAACTTTGGGGTTTGATACTCCATAGCAGAAAGAAATCTAGAAACCCAAACTTAATTGCATAAAATATTACTAGATCAAGAGCAGGTTCTTACTTGGGGCGGGGGGGGAGAAAAAAGAAAAAAGGAAAAAGAAAAAAATATGAAGTAATATGACCTGTTTATTTAATTTAAAAATTTATTTCATTTTTTAAATTCAATATTCATATTTCATTCAAAAACCCAATTTTGAATTATTTGAAAATGAAGAAGAATGTATTTTTTACCTGGGGTTAATTTTGAACACTTTGAAGTTGTCAACATAAAAATATTCCTTTACTGTCAACTGCTCTGAGCCTCAGCTTTGTCTAAGTCACTTCAGTGGGACTGTTAGAGCCTCTGCCATTCCCAGAGACACTGCTGGGTCAAAGAAATATTACACAAATAATACTTTTGAAAATTTACTAAGAACAGGTTTTTACCCAGTGTCTTGTTTAGGTTTTGAGATTGAATGGACAATTTTTTTAAGTCTTTTTAAAATAACAGCAGTGATGCCTCCCTTCAGCTTTGAAAAAAAGTTTGACATTTATTTCATCAAGTACTTTGCAATTTTTTCCCTGTTTATAGCACATCAGGTTTATGGGAAAAGATATTTTTACTTACTTTCTGATACATTTAAAAAAATCTGAATCCACTTAATTTGTATAATTCTAGCTATCTTCAAGTTTGCTGGACAATTTCAAGACCAATAAATTTCATTTTTTAAGCAGGCATTTTCTGTACAACTTACTATACAGTGTGATTTATCAAAATTGGTTCTTGAAAAACAAAATCTATCCGAATAGGAATCTTGATGTGCAATCAGGATTTACATGGTAGAAATGCTGTTGTAGGTTATGAGAGGGTGTAAGGCAAGATTTGTACTAAGCCAACTAGTATTTAGAGAAAAGAACTTTAGAGGTCCTTGAAAAAGATCTCTTTGTAGAGACATGGCTACGATTTTCTTCAACCAGGATAAACACTTCTCAATGGATAACATTCCTAAAGAGAGGAGAAAGAAAAACAAAAAAGGAAATTCCAGATCTAACCAGACTTGTTGAAGCTGGTTCTTAAAACATCTTGTTTTTCAATTAGTTTTTTGTCTTGCTCCATTGTTCCTTTTTCAGTCCCTTATTCTCTCTACTCTGTGTAAAAGCTATTGTTTTTTGTAGGTTTTCGCCCTTAAAGAATTTATGATTCTTGTGCAGAATGGATTATACTTGAGTATTTGCTGTATACACAACAGATTTATGCATTTTTCCATTAATGCTGTTGTGCTGAAATTAGGAATTTCCATATGAGCAAGCTGAATCTATATTGTGTTCCTGTCCCTGATCACTGACACAGTTCATTTCGAAACAGGCAGTGGAATATAAAAGAAAAACAACAAAAACAAAGCACTCAGAAAATAAAGAAATAAGGAACAAAAGGAAAGAAAAACTCAAAATAGTGAAGACATTGTTTAAAAAACTCTTTTCAAGCAGTTTAATATTTTTATCAGCAACAAAAAAGGTTGAAAATGGTGAATTTCTCTGTGAAAACTACTGGTGTTTTTAGCAGAGTTCACCCAAATTTGCCTTTAATGCTGCACTGTCCAGAGTACAAAGCAGAGAATGGGACACTCCATTCTGCCCATTCTGTTTCACAGATTTCAGGAAAGTTAAGGTGGTGTTGGGACATTTTTTTTCTTTTACCCTCATTCTTTCACAGACCTTATGCTTGGGACATATAAAGCTTCCCTGCTACTTCAAGTGCTCTCTCTTTCCAAAGTAATCCCCTCTGTTCTGCCTTTGCTCAGTTTGCATCATCAGGAAAGCAAGACCGAGCTCAAGCTCTGTCATGCCCTGCAACTGAATTACCTTCCCTAGAAGGCTGATATGAGCTTTCAAACTCAGCTTCAAACAGAGCTTTCACCAATTATACAGCTGTGAAATGTTACCACCAGAGTAGTTTCAAAAAATTACCTGACCTGGAATACTTGGGGAGATTTTGCATAGCAGGGCTGGTTATCTGGCCAAGAGAGATGTTGTGCAGCATACCAATAATTAACACAATCAATGAATTATTGCTTTGAGCCAAGATAGCACAGAAGTCTGTTTATCTTACATACCACATCTGGACTGATAAGCTTAATTGATACAAAACACAGGGTTTGGTTTTTTTTTTTTCTCCAGCAAATTATCATGCATATGAGTTGTGCTTTTCAGATTACCTTATGCCAGCAGATCTTCCTGGAATTTTTTAGAGACCGACTAGCATTTCTGACTCAGTATTAATATAAAATAATTAAGTTTTAAAAAACCTCAAGTTTCTCAATTAAATAAACAAAACACAAAAAGAAAAACTTACATGTCATATAAGTGAGAAAGAAAAATCTGAAATGCTCACTCAAAAAGCTAGAAAAAAATGGCATTTAAGTTCATCTTTGGTATAATAAAAATCATTCAACTCTAAACAGAGAGTTGTCATTTTATTCTTTAAAAATGATCTTACAGTAGTGGCCAAGAACCTTTTAAAGAGCAATTGAATTCTCCAAACTCCAGGATGTACTCTCCAAACCTCTGTTAGAAACTTTGTATCTGTGGTCTCATGATCTGCTTTCTGATTTTAGTATTACTATCTTTTCACAATATTTAATTTCCCCAAGAAAAAATTTTCACAGGTAAAATAATTCAAGGCATGCATGTAGGTATAGTTTTTCAAGAAAGAAAATAATCTCATTTTTAGGAATGCAGAAATCATTCTTTAGTAAAAGACATATTCTTTTAAAATATTTTCATTAAAAAGATCTAAGAAGAGAAGTTCCACTATAACCCTGGGCTGCTTGTTGGAGTGCTTAACTATCTCTACAATTTAAGAAATATTTTTCTTAAACTAATTTATGCCTTCCTTTCTGCAAATTAAGTCAGTTGTGATTTGTTCTGTCCTCAGGTAAAGTGGAAATCATTAATTGTCTTTCTAATAATCACCCACATGTTTGAAGATTATTTTAGTGTCTTCTCTTGGTCTCTCCTGGACTAGATGAAGTGGTGCTTTCAGCCTTTCTTCACAGGTTATTCTTCCTAATCTACTCATCATTATTTTTCCTCCTCAGTTTTGCTCCAGTGTTCATACAGCTTCAACTTTGGTGTGTAGATCTTGGCATAATCATCCTACTGAAGCCTTATCAGTGCTGAACTGATCAGAACAATTTAAATAATTGCCTTTTTTTAAAAATGCCTATTTTTCTTCATAATTATAAAGGAAGCTTGTCACTGTTTGTTCACATGTAGTTCTGACTTGCATCTTAGGAACCTGACAAAAAACATACACAATATGTGGGCCACAGCTCTTTTTTATGTAACCACAGATAATACATTGTCCAGAGTTGTAGATTATGAAACAGTGTCCTTCACTCCCCTTCAGTGATATACAGTGATATAAAGAACTAGTATCTAATATCATAACCTATTTTACAGTAAGTTAATTTCGTCTGCATCAGCTTCTGAGAATGTTACATATAGAAGAGTCTCCTAAATTAAACAAATATCACATCTCTGGCCTCCTTCTTTTCCATCACGCCTGTTACCTTCTCTATTCTTCACATTTCACAGTTTATTCTCTTGCCTTCCTTGGGCTCTTGAGAATCAACATAATTAACTCGTACCATGAGCTTGAGCTGTTTATCAATTTAGAAATAATATGCTTGCTTATATACACACACATGCACAAATATATGTTTTAACTGGCCATGAAGAAGTATTTTCTACTAATCTTGAAGATAGCCATATGATTTAAAGTCATTTATATGGCAGCTTATGGTAGTAAAATTCTTCATTCACTATAGTTCTTTAAGAATAAATTGCATGGTTGTTGGACTGAATTTATTTTTTCACAATGCTTTTATCTTATTTATGTACTTATTCCGCAGCCTGAGAGGAGAATTGTCTTGACAGCTCTTTCTTCTAAATGGAGACTGATTTTCATTTAAAGGCACAACTGTGAGACTCGACATTGCTGTTACTATTGATAATTTTCTCATTTGTAACAGATTCTTGAACATTATTACACTGAAAAAAACAAAAAAGACAAACATTTTCACTTGCTTAAGAAAAAAAAAAGCATGTGCATTTCTCTTACATCTAGCAATGGAGAGACAAAGCAATACTTAATTCTCTGCATGTCTGGCTGCAGGCTCTTAAAAGAAAACTATACAGACTTCTTAGAACACTAAAACCTCTCTAAGTTTCTCAGCTTTTTTTCATTCTTTTTCAATTTTATTGGCAGATAGTTTGTGCCCTTAACTTTTCATCTGAGAAACATCTTAGCTGAATCATTAGCCTTTGGCCACATGAAGCTTATGTTCCTGAAACTAAGTATAGATGACTTCTGGGGAGCTGAGAATTAACTCTCTTTTTATGCAGCTGCTTTGCAACACAAAGTAACCTCCAACAGGTTTGACATTCTCCACTGGAGTCAGCTCCTTTGCCAATCCTTATCCAAGTGAAAGAGAGGCCTTAATCCCCAGAGCTCCCCATTCAAGGGACCATTCAAGAAGGATTCCTCTGGCCAGTCCACCTGGGGGCTTTAGAATGGCTTCTGCCTGTGTAACCTTTTCGCTCCAGAGTCTCAGATGGAATTAAATAATGCATTTGCTTTGCACCTTTCTCCTGTGACATTTTTAACTCTCTTCATGGCCATAGCAGTAGCACCTGAAGACACACCAGCAAACCTGGCAATCCATTTTAACTTTCATTTTAGTGAAAGCAAAATCAGCTGTTTCCTATGGAAACACTCACCCTGCACTTCGGAGATGATTGAAGGTGTGCCCTGTCATTAAGTGACTGACCAAAACTAAACAAAGAAAAGCACATGGGTCCAAGATGTGCCATAAAGGCTCAGCTTGCAGTATGTCTGGGGACATTATTTGATGAAAATTACCAAGAAAATAAATATACATCGGAATTAAATGTAAAAGGAATAGACAGAAAATTTAGGGAACCAACAAATAATTGTTTTTCCTTTTCTTTGAGAGAAAGGGTTGTAAATAAAACACTGCTGCTGACGAAGGGAAGGGAAGGGAAGGGAAGGGAAGGGAAGGGAAGGGAAGGGAAGGGAAGGGAAGGGAAGGGAAGGGAAGGGAAGGGAAGGGAAGGGAGGGAAGGGAAGGGAAGGGAGGGAAGGGAAGGGAAGGGAAGGGACGGGAATGGAAGGGAAGGGAACGGAAGGGAAGGGAAGGGACGGGAATAAAGAAACTTGGGCATAGTAATAAAAAAAGCATTGGAGCTATACACTTGCAGCTATTATACATAAAATTTATAATTATAAATCTCTATAACTATGTTTATAAAAGTGTACAATATTTATAATGCAAACTATCTGATAAAATTGGCATTCTTATATCAACAAGCAGTAATTAACCCTTAACCCCACTAAGGGTTAATGATTAATTTAATAAATGTATGATGATTAATGATTATTTTAATAAATGTAACTAAAACCTAAGGCTCTATTAACGCTACATGGACATGCACAATTGCTGGAATACATCTCCACATTTCATCATATCTTAGTAAAGGAGAACTTAATAAAATTTTTTTTATTGTATTTCTTTGTTAAGTCAGTACTACAACTCCATAGGTACTCTAAATATATATATATATAAAGCCCACAAGAACTGTGTTTGAAAAGAAATAAAGTTTCAGAATTCCAAGATCTGCTTTCTGTTTTCAATCAAATTGAGCACTAAAATATAGTTTGATTATAGGTCTGAGCTCCATTCCTGCAACAGCTTTTACTTGAGCAGAATAAAAAAAATAACTTCTGCTCCAGTAAATCAGGGCCTTTCCCTTTTATGTGAGGGGGAAAAGGGAAAAAAGTTGTATGAGGACATTTCTAAATTTATTGCTCATTTATTGTTTGGACAACACAGACTTTAAATATTTGAAGAATCAGAGATATATAAAAGCCACAGCCCAGTAAGCAAATATTCTTGAAAAATTACCCTAATTAAATCTTTGTCACACTTGACAATGAGATATTTGCTTCCGTGGCCTTTTCTGTTTTCTTTTCATGATGATGATGAGGTAGATGTCGGTTTTAATTTAATAGAATCATATAGATTTTTCTTTGGTAATATCTTCACAGATCAGTGCACTCTGGGCCTGTAGGTAACAACTGGTGTCAACCTTGCAGCTTCCTCCTTAAGGTTAACCAAGCAAGGTGTCTTTTTGAAAAATCATGATTGCGTTGCAATAATCAGCAAAGCAAAGCCATTTTTCACAGTACACAAATATGAAACTGATAATCAGTGAATTTCAGTGGGCTTTCCTTCTGTCAAAAGGATTTCATAAAAAATACCCAAGATTGAATGCCTTCTTTAATAATTAAATGAAATCTAAACCAGAAACTGTTTAAATGTCTCTCATAAAACAGGGAATAGAAAACTGTTCCTAAGTGCCATGTTTGATGTGAATTCTGCAGACAAGACAGTGTTCATGTCTTGGCCTTTTTGCCCTTGAAAGCTTTTGAGACTGAGAAAAAGAGACTTCTGTACAGACTTTGTAAAAAGGTAGTCTTTGAAATTCTCCTTGATGTGGTATTTTAGGCTTATTAGAAGAGTGGATTTAAGTGCCATGTCAAGTCATAATCCAGTTCATGGGTTTGCTGTTTTATCCTTAGGTCCCTCTAACTTGCCCCCAAGAAAACACCGCTTGCTGTTATTAAAGTACTACTGAGGACTGGGGTTTTGTATTATTTTTGCAGGAGAAAGCTTCTTGTGAGCAGAAATGAATGAAAACATTAGTCTGAATGCACACAACTCTTTCCAGAGAAATGGTCAAATTCCAGGTAATTTTAAATGTTACTTCTGTATTATCAGAACCAGGAGGAGTACAGGAAACATCACTGTCACATAAAACACACTTTTATGTTTTTTATTACTTAAACAAAATACATCTTGATGCATTACAACAATAGAGTATCATGTTGTAAAGAATAAACAATGTTTCAGCTTCCCCCCCCACTCCTTCCCAAATTGTCTGCATGAAAATAGCTGCAAGCAGATTGGATTGCAGTTAGACAAAAGAAGGCCTAAAACATTATTGGCTAACACAATATATATGGTTTACAAGTTAACAGACATGGATAATTTGTAATCTTAAGAGAGGAAGGGATTTTTTTTTCCTTTTGTGAAATAATGGCTTTCGCTAGTGGGGTTCAATTACAGATCACAAAAGTTTGCTGTAGAGTGTATGTGCATTAAATAAAAGCACTATCATTTTTAAAATACTATATTATTATCTATCATGAGACTTTAAAAAGGTGTTTATCTTGTACCTTCAAATCAAAAACGATGTTACCCTTGAAGAGTTTAGATGGGACTTTATTGTGTGACAGTATCTGAATGGAGATAATGTCCCAAATAATTTTTTTTAAAAAAACTGAATATCCTAGTGAACAATGCTAGGATACCAGTACAATGCTTCTTAAAAGATAGTCAGATTTGGCTAACCTGTGGTTGCTTTATTATGAATTATTATAAATTTTTTTTTTACAGATATGTTTCAAATAATTTTGGTATGAATCAGAGTCAAACTCTGTCTCTAGCTTGTGTAGCTACTTTTGCAGTTACTTTTACTGAGGTAGGATTTAATTCACTGAGGATGCTGTTCTTAGTAAAAGCATCACAACCTTACTTTTCATTATGCAGAAGGGAACAAAAGCATCTCATAGAGCTCAGCAACAAAAAAATAAGCTACAGACTGCACGCTATGCAGAAGGAACCACTGATTCAATCACTACAAAGAGAATTCCCCATTAAATTTTGGGAGTGGTAGGGTAAGAATTTGTATTTGCACATGCACACGATATGAAGAAATTAGGAGTTATAGAATTGTTAGCATAGAAATAGCCTCAAGATCATCAAATCCAACCTCTAACCCAGCACTGCCAAGTCCACCACTAAATCATATTCCTAAGTGCCACATTTACATAAATACTTCCAGGCTTGGGTACTCAAACACTTCCCTGGGCAGTCTGTTCAATGCTTGACATTTCTTTTGGTGAAGAAGACATTCTTCTTGATATCCAACCTGAACCTTCCCTAGTGCAACCTGAAGCCACTTCCTCTTGAGGCTCTCCAAGGAGAAGTACATATATTACCTATCCTAATCCAGGTTAATGAGGTGGAATGTGGCCAAAATCTTGACTTTACACTAATGCACAAACAGCAAAAACCTCTTGAACTGAAGCTCTATCTTCACTGCATAAAATAAGAATCAAATAGTGTTTCTTAAAGAATAAGGTCCCTAAATTTATAAGTTATTTACATGGCAGGTGAAATATTGAGAAAAATGTCAAAAGTAGATCAACTATATCCCAATTTTTCTGCAATCACAATTACTCAATAGGTCACTAGATGATTTCACAGTGAAAATCTTCCAAGTCTCATAGATTTGCCTATGGGCTCTCTAAACATCAGTGTTTGTTGGATGACTGTATTTGAAAACACACAGGCAAAATGTGACACAGCTGTTTATTATATTTTGAATAAATAATTTTAGGTTGACATCTACATGTAGTCTCACATTCATCCCTTTAAGTTATGAATACACAAAGATGTCTTGTAATATTGGAAGTAATAATAGAAGTAAGCAATTCTCCAGATTAGAGAATGGAAAATTAGAAATGGAAAAATTAGAATGGAAAATCAGCTACAAGACTACCTGCAAAATTTCACTTAATGCTACTTTCACCTCTTTTAAGTTCTCAAAAGCAGAAACTGATGTTGTACATAAGATGTCAGGAGTTTTAGATACAAAAGTGAAATCCTGTGGTTAATTAAAAGATAAAGAAAGGAAAGAATAGCTGTAAAACAAACTTCATTGCCAAAATCTGGATCTTAGAGGAATTAATACAGAAGTGGGAGATAAGAAATCACACCTGGATTGAGGGTTTCAATGGGAAAATGTGGGGATCATTACAGACTCTTCAGTAAAAAACATAAGTACTCTTGAAAGTTGCTGTATTGGAAAAAAAAATTAAAAAGTGTTATTTCAGCCTTTTTAACAGCTGAAGCCTGGTGTTCTACTGACAAAATGGCTGTTGGTTGTACTAAATTGTGTCAAATTACATGCAGTGGTTATATAATGTGTGTTACTGTCCATGAGGGACAAAGATGAGGCCACTCATTTTATTTAGGACTGAAAGATGGATTTAAATTATACTGCCAGGGATGAAAGGCTAGTGCTTCATTAAGCAAGCTGCTCAACCTTCATGCTTACTCCAGTTTTCAAACTATTATCCTACAATCACAGTGAATATCTTTGAAATAATATTGCAGTCCTCCTTTGATAAGAAAGCCTGTTTTTTCCCTTTGCTCTGCCGTGCAACTAAGTAGCAGATACATAATTTATATTAACCTTGACTTGTGCTTCACCTACAGATTCTCCTGATTTTATATCATAAGGGAGAACCCTTTATTCTTTACAAGTGCAAACATGAATTATTTCCCTTATACAGATCCTTTCTTTTTATTCTGTTTTTCAGAGGAACCAGGGTTTATAAAGCATTGTTCCTAGCTTGCAAAAAGTAGCAGCTTGTTTCCAGCCTTCCGACTTGTCCAAAATCAATCTTGACACTTTGGCTGGATTTTGCATAATATCCTTCCCTGAGTGGAGTTTCTGTGGCTTGTCTGCAGCAGTGCTATGGTGATCAATGGGAGGTTCTATTTAAAAACTGATGACACTGCTGAGTACTGAAAAATGTCACTGTTGTTTTCAGGTGTTCATTTTTACACACCAATTGTAGAGTGCTAAAAAAAGCTCTTTCAGAAGTTGCACACAGTTAAATTGAGAGCTGCATTTATACTCAAAGCATCATCATTATAATGTCTTATTTGTTCAGTTCAAAGGCTCTGTGGCTCACTGCCCTTCTGATATTTCAATTATTTGGTTGTAATCATGTAACAAAGAAGATATTGATTTCCTGGGTATTCAAATTACATCTCTAAAAGCAAGAGCTAGTAAAATGGCTTTATCATTTAAGATTATACACAATTTGGTGAAGCCAGTTGATTCCAGTGCAAAGGAACCTATTCTGTTATTTTAAAAATGACATTACAAAGGGCATCTGTAGGGGTGTTTCTTTGAGGCTATAGTCAAATTCAATAGGTCTTCCTTATTTTGAGAAATATACTGCTCTCACCTGGTACTTAGTAAATGTGAATAATGAAAATCAAAGCAGTCCTTGGGACCTGATGGATACATCAAGACATTTTTAATTCTATATTTATGAATTATTTATTATATAAATTGAAAAGTACTAAAATCCACAAGTTTCATTTTTGATGCATGTCAGATGGAATTGTTTGCAATTGCTTCCATCATTCCTTTTATAAACTTGAGATAGTAGGTGCTCCCTTAGCAGAATGGGACAAACAGAAACCTGTGATAAGTCAATTCCTTCAACAAAGGGAACTTGAAATATACTTTTAAGATTTCAGACAACTTCTGGCATATGCCCAAATGTTTCTCAAATGCCAGGTGCCTCTCCTTTGTGCATTCCAAAGGCTGATGCCCTAATTGCAGAGATATTTATCAAATCACAAGGCAAGAGCTTCAATGAAGACTGTGTTTCATCTTTGCTGTCCTGCTTGTCCATGAACAGCACTGGAAACTGAGCAACTGCTCCCTGGGAAGTTAAAGATAAATTTGAAAAAGCCAAGAAACTAAACCAGAAGTCATATGCAGTTTCCAACAGGAAAGTGAGAAATATCACATTGCTGTTTTGTGAAATAAATGCCTCCTAAAAAATCAAAATGTAGTATTTTAGATTCTCAGTGACCTCACCATTTTTGCAATTTTTCCCTATTTTGTGAAGTAGACTTCCAATGAACCTCCAGATTTCTTAATTTTGCTTTCTTCATAAATTTTCTCACTCCTGCAAAGAAGGAAAGCTCTTAAATTGCAATTGCTTAATGATTTATTTCCATTTTTCTTTGCTTTCACACCTTTGTTTTTTTTTCTTCCTTTTTCCAGGAGAACCCTTAGTCAAGAAGTTTCTAAATAATTTTTTTTCCAAGTGTATTTGCTTAATTAAGCATAAAGATGCATACATTTATATGGAAATGTCTTGTTGTGAAAGCTAAAAGATTTTGGACTCCCTTGGTTACAGCTAGGCTACCTGAAGATTTTGTCTTTCCATGCACACACAAAAAAACCCACAAGCTGCATAGCTGGCATCAGGAATATTCAATAGAATATGCTGAGAAAGAATTGGGTACCACTTAAAATACATTTAATTGCTAATAAGTTTCTGCTGTCACTGTCCTTGAAATCAAAGAAGTTAAAATATTTTAAAATGTAAAAAAATATAATTTTCCCCTAAGATGTGGCAGTATATCAGAACATCTACAAGCTAGTGGGAGGATTTTGATTATTTTCTCCTTTGTTTTTTTTTTTTTTTCAATTTTGTGACAGATTACAAAAGTTTTTCATACAGAAAAAAAAACCAGTTTCAGGATGGTGGACTTTTTTTTTAAGAAATGTTGTGTTTTCTATCAGGTGCTATTTAGTGCTTCAACATCTATTTTTGGTTTGAAATATTTTGCAGAATGGTGCTATCATTCAAAGAAAACCAGATACTCACAATGGTTGATACTTGTTTTAAAAATAGGTTTCACAGCATCTTCAGCTTCTTGTGTATTAGAAAGGTTAATAATCCAGTATAATTTCATTTCTACCTGCTTCCTTGGGTAAACGCCCCAAGAGTTTCAAAAACAGGAAAATAGATCAATTTCTTTTTTTACAAACGCTTCCACTCACTTACAGTCATGACTGATCCTGAAGTCAGTGTAATTGTCATCTCTTAAATCCATTACTTTGATCATCAGGACATTCTTGTTTCATATGTACAAGTTTTGAGTCTTGGAAATACTAGTAATTCAAAATAGGAGAAATGACAAAGCTGGTGTCACATCACCCCTGTGGAGGAAAGGTTTAATACCACAAAAGATGAATATATCATCTAATTTTATATCCTGTTTTCTACAGATCATTTCTGTTTCATTCAGCTATCCATCACTGAATCAAAATTCCTGAATTCAGTCTGGTTATCCTTCATGTCTTTCAGAAATATACTAGATTCTTCTAAGATTTCCTCTTATGAATCACCAACTTGATAATCCACATGAGAATGCCTGTTTTCAGTTAATATATATGAGGGTTTTTTTTTTCTCTTAGTGAATAGAAAACAAAACAAATATAAAACTTGGTGGATCTTTGACATCTGAAATTCTAAAACCTGTATGGTTCTACTATCATGTGCAAATATTATAAACATGTCATTGTGTCTTTGGATATAAAACATCTCAAAAAATCTGAGATTCAAAACGATCCACGTTTCAAAACGTCTGGTTTACTAATCCTTGATTTTCCTGGTCTGGAAACAAGATTTTTACCAAAAGATCAGACTACATTTTGCATCAAATTCTGTTAGCTTTTTTAATTAGTACCTTACAAGTAAGAATAGCTTAAAGAACAGCAGGCTGCCCTAAAGAAGTCTATGCAATTCCAGGTAGCTTTTTACCCATGAACATTGTAAAGTGCTTACAGAGAGCACAGCATTTGTTGAAAGTCAGATCATTGGCCCCTTACTGTGATAAATGCACTGAGTAACATCTGCTTTAAGCTGTTCTTTGGGACTCACTTGGTGGACTCCTAAGAAAATACAGACAAATATGAAATAAAAATCAAATAACAAATTATAGCTTGAAGCTAAGAGTGTGAGTAGCAGTCATTATAAGCAATTTTCACATTTGTTTATAAATTTTCTGTTTCAAGAGTTTTGACTTTGAGCTGGCCAAAATCAAAAGAAGGTTTATTCATCTCACCGTAAAGAAGGGATGTGTTTGCTTCCACCCAAGCACTGCTGTTTACATAATGCCCATGTATTCATCTACCTCTGCATTTGACTCCTCCTTTTCCTCCCTGGTTTTGTATGTTATGACAAACTTTGGATTCATTTTTATACTCTAGTCAAATGATTAGTAAATTAAACTGTGGAAACAATTCCTTCAACATGAGAGGCTTAGTGAAGCAACTTAACCCAGTTGCATGATGGTCACAATACTTGCCTTTGTTATGAGTTCCTCATTCCTTTAAAGCCCACAGCATTTTGGTCAGGATATTTCCTGCAAGATAGGAAATTTTAGGCTGATGGAGAAGTTTACACAGGCACCTTACATTGTTTTAGTCATTAATTGAATAAAACATGAGTCAGCCGCAGTTACACTCGGCTTAAAACTGTCAGTACCATTTAGGCATGCTCTGAGAAGGAATGTCCAATCAGAGCCCTTTGGGAATTTAGGCAAAGAAACACTTAGAATGGGATTAATCTCGTGCACTTTTAGGCACATAAAAGTAAGACATCAGAATCTGAACTAATCGCTCCAGACTGTGAGAGAGAGAGAGAGAGAAGTAGGCACCATCTAAAGCATTTTGTTGCACATATTTCAGATGCCTCTTGGATGAGATGGCACCAATTAGATGACACCAATATCTGTCATATGACTTCTAAATGGATGTAAGGTGAGTAGCTCATTCTGACTTTAGTTATTCATGATTAGCTTCTGTGTCTGACTGAGCAGATGGCTGAATTGTCCTGCTTTGTCAGGTTTGTTCACACGTGGCCACTGGTTTGGGTGTTATTTCCCAACTGGTCCTTCTGTAAGAACTCCAGTTTTTTATTGGGTATTGGCTTGACTAAATCATAACTCGTAGGGAATCCAGTACAAGATTCCTAAAATAAAAACCTGGATTGTTATTGCCTAGAATAATAAAAATTTTGTTTTGTTCAATATATTTTTTTAATTCTTTTTCAAGCAAGGAACTGTGACTGATTTGCAGTTTGTACTGCTGGTCTTTACTCCCACATACTCTTGATACAGGAATGAGTTCAAGTGGTACATCAATACCAGTGTCTGTTTATAATGAGAGAGTCACTAGTAATTATAAACCTAATCAAGCAGCATTTGATTGTCCAGGTACAGAGGAACTAAACCTTTATTTGATGGTCATGAATGAGACTCTACAGTCATATCTATGTAAAAAAATGGCTTTATTTGTCACATGAAACATGGAGATTTTAGGGATTTATAGACTGGCTTGGTGGACCTATCAGAAATAAATTAAAAAAAACCAAAACAGAGAAGTTAATCTAATTTTTGATACAGAAATTTATCAACTAGTCTCACTAAATGTTAGAAGACAGAACCTGGAATACAATCATGAGACTTGTCCATGTTAGTTTTATGGGGCTGCTGCAGAATAATACAAACACTGCTGTGCAGCTATTAAATTAACAATGAGCTCTTAATCGAGGAGAACTTACTGTATGTACAGGGATATTGAGACTTTAGTGTGTTAATGAATGGATTTAGCTTATCAGGGTGCTGTGCGCTAGTATTGAGTCAGACAACACAGCAATGATCTGAGCTCCCAGAAAACACATGGATATTTACAGCTGAAGTTTATAACAAAACCATTCAGACACTTTTTTCATTTCTGACCAAATATAACTTAGTATTCTCTTCTGTTTTCTTCTTCTTTTTCAGCTAAGAACAGTAGCCCTGACACATTGTGATGAGCCTCTGCTGTTCCTCCACTCAGGTTAGGGTCTTTAATGAAATCAAAGCAAAGCAGATGAGAGATCCAGAGTATAAAAAAATTAACTCAGTAGCTACTACAAAAGGACATTAAATGGAAAAGAGGTTTGTAAGCTGAGAAAATTCAATTCAGATCTGGATAGACAATTGTCTTTTTTAAGACAATTCTTTTTACTGAAGATTAGGAGAAATTTGTGCAAATAGGACAGCAGGAAGACGACAAAGAAATTGAAGATGTTTTGCTTTATAAATATACAGGGAAAAGTTGAAGTAAACTTAAGGACAGAAATGAAGTTAGAAACTTATTTGAAATTTTAGAGTAAAAAAAGACACTGAAATTTATAAGCCCTTTGTAATTTGAATGCCTTAACTGATAAAAAGCACCAAAATGCACCTTTGTGTGCATTGTGGCCACAAGCAGTTCTGAACAGGCTGAACAAGATAAGCATCTCAGATAAATGATCTGCATCAATGCTTTAATTGTTCATCAGATATCTTTAATGCATAATGACAAATAAAAGTTTCATTTATTTAATTACTACATCTATTCAGCTAGCAGTTTTTGTACCTGTAGTGTCATCTGCTCCTAATGAAAGATTTCAACCATGATAACAAAGAACTCTCAGCACTATTATTTTTCCATGAGTGTCATCTAAGTTCTTGCAGATAGTCAGCCTTTCATCAGTCAGGTAAAATATTCACATATTAATTATTTTCACATGTATATCTTCAAACTCTGAAAATCAGACACAATTTGAGGTGCTGAGGGGTGGTGAGTTTCCTGTTATCTAAATATCTCTGTACCTCTCCACATGTTTGACGTACTTGCATCTCTAGAACCTGGGTTTGCTTTCAACCACAAAAAAATTGAAAGTAAAATATAGTCCCTAGCCACATTATATTTCAATTCATATCAAAATTTCACAAATAAGTAGAGGCTATCAAGACACATGACTCTTGTTCTGACAGTATTGGCAAGCTTTTATGGATATGAGCTTTAATACTAATCACTGTGGAATCAAATGCCATAAATTTGTCCTCTGACTCCAGTTCTCATCTCCTATTATCAATAGCTCACCTTCATCCCTTATCTAAGTCCACATTAAAACACATATGAATGCTTTAAATAACAAAATATTAGGAAGTAAAAAAAAAAAGAAAAATAGAGCTTGATAAGAATATGGCACTAGCCAGTGAAGTGCCATGGTATTCAGGAGCTCTCAGTGACTGTCATGGATAATCAGGCCTATGTGGTTATCCACTGTGAAGGAGAGGAGAATACCACTTGTGTCTGCTTTCCCCAGTCACTTCTGGCATCCACAATGCTGAATCATGAGGGAAACTTAACAAAACAAGCAAATTATTGTTTGCAAGTGTTTTAACTTACCACCAGTAGGAACCTTCATAGAAAAATTCATCCTTTCTATTTTAGACAGTGGTCTGAGGGTGGGATGAATCATCCTCTGGGGGAGCTTAAATGACTAAATGGTGTGACTGCATGGTGGGATGACCCTTTTAGGTCAAATACCTAAATTTTAGTTGGTGTATAGCAGTTGGGATAAATCCAAAAAATTAATACACAGCTGAAAATCCAAACTGGGTAGTCATTCACATAGCCTATAAATGATGAAGCTGGCATAAAAGCTGGAATGCCAAAGAATTAGAAAAGAATATTAAATTTATATTCCATTGAAGTCTATTAAAAAGTATTTATTTTACATTTAGGGAAACGTTTCCTAAGATAGATGATAATTTCTCTACAAAAGGCAGCACATATGGCAGCATTTGAAAGCAACAGCATGAAATGCCAGTTTCCTATAAATATATGCTTTGGAAAATTATCCTTAACACCAATAGCTTATGAGGTAAATAATTAATAGGAATGTTAATGTTTCATTAAATTTAAGAAAATGCTAGGAAAACACATAATATGCTGTGTCTTTGATTTAGCTGTTCTCTTCTCCCACACTTTGCATGGGTCTTTTATTAAATTCCATGGGTTTTTTAATTGCAGAATCCAAAAAGCAGAGTTAGTGGTGTAATTTGGTAATGGTGATAATACCTCCTGAAATTAATTTTTTTTAATACTAAATCAGAAATAATTAAAGATTTGTTTGCCTAAATAAATGAGTGTTAAGATGGTACCTTTTAAAATAATAGATGATGTATTAACATTTTTTTGAAAAGATGGGACTTTGACATTATCAGCTTACTACTATATTAGTTTCAGGAAAGTTATCAGGAAAATAAAAATTATTGGAATGCATTAAAACTAGGCAAAGTTTATATAAATTTTCAGGAATATCTTTAAATCACTTGCCAATGTGGTATCTGCTGCCACATCATTTAAAGAATCAGTTGATGCCTTTCTAGGTGACAAAAAACCGAAAAAGCCTGTAGGGAAAAGTGCAGAGCAGGGACTAAAAACTGCATTTGCAAAAAGACCTAAGTACTGCAAGACTGACAAAAGCATAAAGCAGAAAAAATTATGCCCTTTCTGCAAAACAACAAAATCCACAATGCTGTTCATTGATGCAATGATGTTACTCAGTAGAAAACATAGTGCTAGATCTTAAAAATGTCCTGTTCCTTTCTTGCCTAGATCTTCTTTGCCATTGTGATAGGAGACTGGTTGTTAGTTCTGCTGGAGGTGCAGATCTATTTGCTAAGCTGCACTAAAGAGTAAAGGAGAAGCAATGCTTTTTTGTACAAATTGCAGTTCCTAGAAGAAGCTGTGCAAGCATTAGCCTTGCAGGAACACTGGGAAAGGTCTGGGAAATAGCCAGCACACTGTCTGCATGAGAGTGAGCTTTCACCAACTTGGCCAGGTTAGGGGGCAGTAAACCTCTTGTGACAACACATTTAAGTAACAAAAGTATTGGATGACAGAGTTGCTTTAGAATTTGACTTTTAATTTTAATTGGCAGACTACAACAAAGTAATTATCCTTTGTGCCTAGGAATCTTCACTGATGATCTTTGCTGCAGTTCTTTCTTCTAGATCATGTAAATCTGTAACATGGGGCTAGCAGCATCTGTACTGGCAGAAAAGAATTGAAGTTAATCTTTTTGAAAGTATTATTATTGAAGTCAGTAGGGATGTTCCTATTAAAGCTGTTTGACTTTGCTTTTGGTCACTTTTAAACTTGTTATTCTAAACCCTATTAAACAGAATTTGTGTCAGCCCTCTGTGGCAGTTCAGATGTATTTTCAGTTTCTATTCTAATAACAAAATCTGACAAAATGTTCCTCTGTAAATATGGAGAACACATTAAATTTCACAACATAAATTCTGAAAATATTTGTCTAGTATTTTGATTCAGTAAGGAAGTTGGAATTTGTACCAGAATTGTGTTTTCTGCCTCTGATAAAGTTCATCTTAATTTTGTGATGTAAAGAAGCTTTAGAAAAAAACCATACAGGTTTCATGTGAGAACTAAGACTTGTAAGATTTCAGTGACTAAGATACCATGACAGTGCCACACCGAGAGAAAGTATCTCCTCTGCCACTCCATGCTTGTGGATTCCAACTTCTCTCTCCTGCTCTGATCCCACCCTCACAGCAAGGAAGAGGAAGATGTTTTAGCCTAAAACAAAGGGACATAGCATACAAAATGGAAGCACTGAGAAAATCATAAAATTGCCACACTGTGATATTAGCATGGACTGACCTACTCTGAAATCAAGAGTCTGAGGAGAAGAACAAAACCAGAATTTTCTGTGCAAGGAAAATGAGACTGAGATGAGAAGCCAAAAGTTCAAGACAGAATGGAAGTTCAGAATAGTCTTTATTCAAATATATGTGCTATGACAACTGTGTCAAACTCAATGCAACAAGATGATGGCAAACTTTCAGTGTGAATCAGCACTACAGAATTAAAGAATGGCATTTGTGTCATCTTTTTTTTCCTGAAAAACTAGAAATGGTTTACTAAATAAGTAGTCAGAGGATGGTTAAGAGTAATAAATCGTGTTTTAATGAGCAAACACGGTTCCTACCTCTACTGCAAAACATCTGTGGCAATATTTTAAGCCATAGAAAGCTGAAAATTTAAAAGACTGCATAATTATTACGTCTCCATCATTTTCTGCAAGCTTAACTTGGGGAGGGTTACTTCAGAACTGCTGAGAGCTCACAGCTGCAGTTGCTGTCTGTAAGAACTGCTCTGGAAATAGAAAATGCATTAAAGTTAACTCTGTTAATAAGTTTGATTTCAAATTGTGCCTCTTTGTAATTTCCCTCAGTTTTATATAACAAAATCGCCACCCCTTCCTCTTATTAAAATGCTATGAAGAATCCCATTAATATTTATGGAACTTGCAGATACTGTAGTGATCACTGCCATGGAAAAACTAAAGAGATATTTAATATTTTTTTTAATTGTGTGAGTTGTATTAGACAAAGGGCAACATTATGAGTTGGGGGGTGAAAAAATACTTGGGTTTGTTTATTCCACATTTTGCTGCAAGAGTCAGTGGATCATGAAAAAATGGTATTAGATAGTAGGACAAAGAAAAACACTAGGGAATGTATATCTGGCATCTCCTAATTTTTCTGGTATTTGAATTTATAGCTTTACGAATACGCTAAGAATTCTTTTGCACATAACATTATTGTGCATAATATTATTGTTACCAAGTGTGACTGGATGTAGTCCATATTTAGGTTAAAGGAGGGAACAATTGAATGTTAGTTTAGTGTCTTTGGGACATTTCCAGATCCCTGATCAGATTGGCAGGGCCTCAGCATTTGACCTGCTAAGGGAGTGTCTAGGACATAGCGTTTAAAGCAATTAAAACTGGAACCATCTTTAAGTCCATTAATGTCATGAGGGAAACAAGGGAAAACAAAAGCAAACTCTTTCCTCACGAAAAAAAAAAGTATAAAAAACCACAAAGGGTCAGGATTCCTATGAGGTCACAATGGGTCATGAAATTCATAGCAAGGCAAAATGTGAGTGTGGGGGTTTTCAACAAAGTTCAGGAAAATCAGCCCTTTCTCTTCCACTCCTTTAAGAAAAGTGTATAAACCAAAAAATGAAATACTTGAAAACTAGCAGCAGTTTGTTTATCTTTCCCTTCAGGAAAACAGCCTTTTTAGTATCTCAAAGACTAGTTGATCACTTCTCAACTCAGATATTTTAGTAATAAGGGGCTGTCAAGTATATAGAAAAAAAGACTTCGTGTTCAGTCCATGGGATTACAAGCACTAAAAAAACAATGTTTTGGTGGGTTTTTTTTTTGGTTTTTTTTTTTTTTTTGGTAGTGGAGCACATAAGCTTATATAAACAACTGTAGGATGTGTAAGGTATCAGGATAATGTCAGAGACTAAAGCATGTGAGTCTGTGGGTGTCCCCCACCCAAGAGAGGTTAACAGAGCCATCTCTCTCTCCTGGTTTTGTTAGATGTGATATGTGTGACAATGTCATAATCTAAAGCTTCTGGCTTTGGTTAGACAGCTACTAGGTCCAAGAATATTTTATCCTGCTTTTATTGCCTTTGCAGCATGGGATGATAAAATAGAACAAGTATCAGAGATTGGTCACAACTGGAGAAAAGGTCTTAGACATTTTTCTACAGACAGCAAAACCTCTTTTCAGCCAGGACATGATCCTTATGTCATGTGTGCTGAAGTTGTGATCAAGAAGGCATTTCCCATACGTCAAATTCTTGGAATTTCTTTGCTGGGAATAACTATAATTTTTCACCTGTGGCTGTATGTTCTGTCATCACACAGAGGAATTCATGAGCCAGTATCCTGCTGTTCATGTTCAATTTACAAACAGTAAGAGAAAGTTTGTCCAATTCAAATGGTTAGTTTATCACCATCTTGCAGGTTAAAAAGCCACCACAAGTACTGCTGCATTTTTCCCAGTAGAAAACAGGTGTATTTTGATTGCTTCATCAGCAGGGAGACAGTGACTGACTCCCACTTACTGTGTCATTACTGTGTAAACTAGGTATTGAAAAATGGTGACAAACTGCTGGGAGAACTAAAAATAAAGTTTCCAGGTGTCTACCCATTTCTCAGTATGAACTAGCAAAACTTTTCTATTCCACCATAGAATTTGACAGTATATCACAATTAAGAATATTTTGGTTTTCTAAGTAACAAGGGAAGGACCAAAGCCAAAAGAGACAGAACAGACTGGCATCTCCTACTAATTTAAGTTTTGATGCAGACAGAGGAAGTGAAACGTGTTTAATTTTCTTTTGTGCATGGCTTTAAGAACATTGTTTCTGTGCTTATATTTAACCACATATTTATGAGATGGCCTGGATGTGAGCCCAAGTCTTTGGTTTACTTTCTAAAAAGAAACCTCCTGCCTAAAGCTGATAAATCACATAAACATTCAGCAAGATTTGTTAAACCATCAACATTTCATACACTAATAAAAGAAAAGGAGTTATGATAACATCAAAGGGAAACATATTATTGATTAAATAGTTTTATACATTTCTTCCTAACATGGAAGGGTTCTTGAAAAATAATTAAATATTATTAAAAAACCCATGTACTGACATAAAATAGCTCAGTGAGAGCAGGATTTATTGATTTTGCTATACTGTTGTGCTTATAAACAGTAATGCAATATGTTATTTGGGCTGCCGTAGGCAATTAATTTTGATTTTGTTGGTTTTTTTCTTGTTTATTATTTTATTTTAGATCCACTAAAACCATGTGGTAGAGTATAAACTATAGCTGTAAAGAACTATTTGAAAATTGTTTAAGTACCTTTTGCATTTTTTTAAAGAAAGAAATACTTTGAGAGCATATATGATGAGAAAGGATAGAAAAGAAAAAATATGAATATTTGCTAAGATGAATAAACTTTCTTGTAATTACAGGGAAAATACACTTAATTTTTTTATCAAACCAATTAAATTTGAAATTGAAATTAAACCTACCAGAAACAAATACAAGATTGTTACATCCGTACTGTATACAATTGACATCAGGAATTTTTAGGTTCTATCACTGCTTTGTTTTTGTGTTGACAAGATAACAAAATTAGAAGGTGAGGCAGGAACAGAAAGTAGGTGCAACACATTGCAAGACACCTCTCAGTTTGTACAGTAATATACCAATGACATGGAAAAATACCAGTGCCATCATCTGTTCCTTTTCTTGGTGGCTGCCTGTGTCACCCAAACATGATCATGTTGTTAATGACAGCAGGTGCATGAAAGCAACAGGAAATGTAACTCCTGTTGGTTCTTGGTAGAAGTGTAAATCCTGTTAGTTTCTTGCAGTTATGCAAGAAAGAGAGAAACAAACTAATTTCCAGTTACTCTTACCACTCCTTATGCTTGCCATTAATTACAAGTGCCACTTAAAGAAGTCTTATTTGGTTTTTACCAAAAGTTAATATAATATTTGTATTCTTTGAGAAAAACCCTTCAAGACTGAATGCATGTGTTATTGTTGCTGTAATACATTTCTCATGGCTATGACTCTTTAGAGATGACATAGATTTCAAGGAAATGCATTAGGTTTTATGCCATTTGTCACTGCATGATGATGCAAACTAAAAATGTAATGGAAGGTTTAGCAACAGAGACATTTCAAATAGAATAACAGTGTTTTGTTCACAAGATTTTTCCAATACTTTCATATCAACTTCATTTAAAATAAAACTTCTGTAAGCCTAAAAGAGGAATGAAAAACACCCACCAGAGATGGAATTCTAACTCTGCAAGCATATTTTAATATAATTTAGAACCTTGTTTTATTAATTTGTAACCAGATGACGTAAAGACCATGGAGATAAATTTATACTGATGGAGATAAGTTTATACTGATGGGCTGGATCTGAAACTTTACCATCTTCCCCCCATGATTTTACTGCACTAGTTTAGCTAGAAGTGTTCTGTAGCCTGTTAGATATTTAACTAAGTAGACTTGAGCTACTTGAATGTTTCAGCAGAAGGTTTCTCTCTTGCCACTTAGCTGTACACAGACTTCCATTGTCTAGCAGCAATTAACCTAAAAGTGATTGATGTATCCCTTCTAGGGAAAAAATGATAATTGTATGTTCATCCATTAAAAAGTACAAGGCTCTAAAGTGGCCTAAACAGATTAAGGAAAGAGACATATGGGCTGCTTTATACTGGAAAATTGGACAGTGCCAGGACTCCTATGCTGTATTACTTCACTTGCCAAACTTAAATTTTTTAGCATGATACCTGACATTGTATTTATTTATACTATATTATATTTATTTATATTTATATTTATATTTATATTATATTTATATTTATATTTATATTTATATTTATATTTATATTTATATTTATATTTATATTTATATTTATATTTATATTTATATTTATATTTATATTTATTTATCAAGCAGGACTACTTGAACAATTCCTGAGCACAGCACACACAATTAACATTGGCCATGGACCACTTCCTACAAACAATTTGAATGCTACTATCTCATTCTGGACAGCAAAAAAATTTGAAGTATATACTCAAGAATCATAACTTACAAGAAGAACTCAGTGTGACAGAACACCCAAGTCACATTCAACTGATTCATATGGGCAGTTACCAAGATGGATTGAATCTGACCTATATTTAGCTGTGTGAAAGACTAAACTATCTGCCTAGGATTCCTCTACTGCCATAAGAAAGAGCTGGTCACCCCTAGCAGCTGAATCCTACCAGCTATTGTAGACAGCTATGAAATACCTTTCTTGGGAAAAGTGAGTGTGGCTGACAAAGCTTTTATCAATCACTTCACTTTAGATGGTTAGGGTAAAGTGAGGCACAGTCTGGGAACTGGGAAGTTGCTTGTGTCCACCCTTCCCTGTTAGTCACTGCTCTTGCCGTCTCCCCCCAATTTTCTTTAACAGAAAGCCCAAAACTTGATGTGAGCCTCTAAAAAATGAGAAACTGTCTTATTTTTTTCTGCTTAGGCATTTATACTGTCCTAAAGGAAGCAAATGCTATGGATGCACGGTCTCAGTGGCAGAGCTAACCACCCTGAAGCATGATTCTCTCTCCAGGAGTTTCACACTGAAATTCTAGCTCTGTAAGCAAAATTTGTATTTCTGGCCACCTTAATAGCATAATTTTTATTCAGCTCTATTGCTGAAGGGCCCTGAGATTGGTCTTGGTGTCCCACTGTGATAATGCTTTTGAGATTTTTATATTTTCTTCTTATTTTAACTTATATAACTTATATTTATGTTTTATAGCCAGAGAGAATATATCAATGTGACCAACCACTCACCAAGCAGTTCTACTTCAACTTTATGTATTTTTGTTATTGTCTATGCAACTCTTCTACTAAAAAACACTTCTTCAAGAGGTTTTAGCTGCATTTCTGATATAATATGCTTTGCAAATATACTAATAATAGTAAATATATTGTTCTGAAATCTCTGATGCAGGTCAGAGGGAAAGAAGGAAAAAACCCGATTATTCTCCCTCCTTGTTTAAAAATACTTTTGATATGTTTAAAAATACTTTTCATCTCTTTATATCCCCCATGAATGTCACTGCTTAAGACTGAGCTTTCAAACTCTGATTACAGTTCAAACTGCAAGTGAAATCCAAATAGCATGTGTACAGAAATATTTGGAATTTATTTTCTCCCTACTTTCTGCTCTGGGTTCTCTTCCTGTATCCTAGCATACCGGAATATTTCTGGTAACATCAGCAATTTTAAATGCCAGAAAAGCTGTAGGGTTAATAATAAAGATGAGATAAATGATGGAGAAATTCTCGTAGTAGTTCCTTGCAAATGTCAGCTGAACAAGCCCCTTTCAGGAAAATAAGTGAATATTTTTCTTCAGCATTTCAGAAAATCTGTGGGAATTTAATATATATTTTTTCCTGACTCTTTTTCTATAATGCTGTGTTAAGATTATATTAAGTTACAAGCTAGAAAGTCAAAGTATGCTAAGCCCCAAACATAAAGACATGAGCTGGTTGGAGTGAGTTCAGAGCAGAGCCGCAAAGATGATCAGAGGGCTGGAACATCTCTTCTATGAAGAAAAGACAAGCTGAGAGAGTTGGGATTTTTCAGCCTGGAAAAGAGAAGACTCTGGGGAGACCTTGTAGCTGCCTTCCTTTACCTAAAGGGAGCCTACAAGAAAGCTGGAGAGGCACATTGTATTTCTTACACATAGAGACAGGACAAGGGGGAGTGGCATTAAACTGAAAGAAGATATGTTTAGTTTAGATATTAGATAGAAATTCTACACTATGAGGGTGGTGAGACCAGGAGGAGCTTTCCCAGCAAAGTTGTGGATACTCCATCCCTGGAAGAGTTCAAGGCCAGGTTGAATGGGGCCTTCAGTAACCTGCTTTAGTGGAAGGTGTCCCTGACCAAGACAGACAGGTTAGAAACAAGTGGTCTTCAAGGTCCTTGCCAACTCCAACCATTCTATGATAAGCTGATAAAACCCTTTGCTGCTGAACAACTTTCTGAGGGATTCTAGCAGTTTTCAGCTAACTGAAATCAAAATTCTTCTCTTGCTATTTTTCCTTCAAGAAGAAGCAAACTTTTAAAGGTAAAATGTTGTAGCCCTGCGTACCCACAATTTCTATTATGTTGAAGAGACATTTCCAGATGAATGGGGTTTCAGAATTGGCAGATACAGTTAGTCACAGTGGATAAGTGCCACAGCTTATTGGTTCTGCTACAACAATCAGCAGCTTTTTGGTAACTGGCATAGTTAATTACACTGTTGTAGTTAACAATGCAGTGAGATGAACAGGAATCTTTCTTCTAGAAAAAATAATTTTTTTCTAAACGTTTCTGAACAGGATTTACACAGTGAAGGCTTTCCCTAATATTTGATGCTCTGTGACTTTTCTGTTTTTTTTATCAAAACTTAAATTCTAGAAGACACAGCAAAGGCTGCAGGAAGTCCATTGAGAGGCTGTAAATCCATTTGCAGAAGCATATTTTCCTTACCTATAGCTTCCTATTATCCAATGGCATGAGTGTTGGATAGGATAAATAGGATGAATTTGAATCAAGAATACTGGAGGAAAAGTGTGGAAACAGGGGACTTATTGAAACATGTAGAGATGAATCACACAGAGAGAATGTCAGAATGTGTGGATATGTACTGTATTAACAGGCAAAATTTAGGAGTGGACACAGCAAATGCTTTTTGTAGCCTGTTTTCATGCAAAGAATATTTTAAATGGAAAGCTGAAAATAAATAAACATTTGCTACTATTTTCTTAGAATGATAGTAGCTAGAAGCAACTCAAATATTGATTAATGAAAGGTCAAATGTGTATGTGAATTTTATTTTAATAATCTGATTCTAGAACAACCGTGATTCTGAGCTCTTATCTCTTCAACTGTAGCCCTGGACAAACTCTCAAAAAGATGATTCAGACTCACGAATGGACATAGACACTTATTTTCCACACCTCTAATATCAAAGTTACCTCTGTTGGAGGATTTCTAGTAGCAGACATAGCTTTTTAAAATTTCTCAGATGCTAATTACCTGCTTTCTTATTTCAAAATAATGACCCTCTGATTTTGTCTGATACAAAGTACATCTTTCTCAGACTCACTGTAACTGAAATGGTATTATGAGATATACTCAAACTTCAGCAGTATTCCTTCTAAGCATATTATGTTATTAATAATTATAATTTATAACATGGAAACTACAGAGTGGCAAAGAAAGGCAGATTTTAAGAGAAAACAATATGAGAGGTATGTTAGTGTGGAAGAATAAATATGAATTGTGGAAAATATTGAAATGTTAATAGAAAATGCCTTCTGTGTCTTTCTGGAAATGTCTAAGTAGTAATAAACAATATTCTTCCAGGCTACATCTTTGAAAAGTTTTCATTCAAAATGTGAAATTACACTGGAGTAGTACAAAATTTTGGCTGTCCTGAAAAGCATTGGAGCAGAAAATGGGGGGCAAAACAAATCTACAATTTGTGACACTACAATTGTGTCCAATTGTGTCATCCCTTCTTGCAGGAGCTGAGTTATTGGAGACCTCAGTGAGGGTGAGTGATCCCCAGGGGTGTTGAGAGAGGGGATCCCTGGGCATGTTTGCTCCTGGCACTGCAATCTGTCAGTACATGAGGTGTTTTTGAGAAGTTTATGACAAAAGGGAGGCTCTCTACTGCTACTGCTATTCTCTGTCACAGATATGTTTTTATCTGCAAGAGGTAAGGAATCCTTATGTGAACAACATCTCTCTGCACTGTTAAAAGAATCACTGGGAAAAATAGACATTTTTTTATTTCCAATTCAGGGAATGGCATTGTATTGACAGGAATACTGCAAATAGAAGACTTCTGTACTAAACACCACATGGGCAGTCAGGTTGTTTTCCTGACACATGGAACTGAGCACAATATCATGTGGCATCTTCACAACAAAGAGTTTTAATCCAAAGGCAAATGGCTAAAACATCAGCTTCCTCATATTCAGATTTCTAATACAGGAAAAAAAAAACGAACAAACCTTCTCTGAAGTTTCAAAACAAAATTGGAGAAAAATAAAACCTTTTTATGGGATAAAATATATTTAAATGACACATCCAGTAAAATTAAAAAAAAAAACCAAACTAGTCTTGGTTATCTTTTTCCAGTTTTTTTTTTTTTTAACTGAGAAAAGAGAGAGATTTACTCATTTAAGTGTCAATGGAAATCTTTATTGCCTTTATATATATCAGGAAAAAAAAATTAGTTGTACAGGTCATTGTTCAGAGTCATTCAAAACCTTGAATTTAAAGACTCATATTTATATCTTCCATAGTCACCAAATCCAATAAATATTTTGTCTTTATTATCCTGAATAAGGAATTTAAATACATTTTATTTTGTGTTGTTTTTTTCAAGGTAACATCTAAAAAAAAAGAAACTCCATGCAAATAAAAAATATGTGACTTTTTAAAAAAAATTACTGTTGGTTGTTTTCCTCTTGTTGCATTACATTCTGTTTGTTTGCTGCCTGTAGCAGGAATTTTGTGTATAAACCAAAAGTCCTGCAAAACATGATCACTTTATATTTCATATGTATAAAAGCCCATTTTTCTCTTTGTATGTCAGCACTGTCTTTCTACTTCTTGCCAAAATCTCCAGCTGTGGACTAAGAAATATTAGGGTATTTTTATGCTATTGCATTTTGGTTCTCCTCTTTTTAAAATACAGGTCTTGCTGGATAAATTAGAATACTAGAGCTGGTTGTTTCAAATAACCTTTTTTCAGATGTTTCCTCTGAAGTATTTTTATTTTTGTACATTATGTTACTGAGAGTTAATCTAATTAGAAATAGGTATGTCAGTGACTAGTGTGTAATCAAAGACACTTAGCTACAGTCTCTAGTCTTGTTTATATTCTCAAATTATTTAAAAGAACAGTAAAATGCTTTCTTTTCCTCACCCTTGAGAATGAAAACAGTTGGGAACTTTCTGGCATGTTTCTTAAAATACCATGATTGCTATCATTTTTGTGCATAAGAATATGTCAGACTCCATTATTGGAATTACAAAATGTCTTGAAAAGGCAGCAGTGTAGGGGGATACAGAAGATATTGAATTAGGTTTAATGTACTCACCCTATGAACACCTGCAGGCCAGAACATCACCTTTTAAATGGCATAAATTGTGTTTGTTTTAAGTAATTATTTCACATAGATTAAATTAGAGATATTACAGGTTTGTGCAAGCTCATCTAACTTGAAGGTGGCAATTAGTACCTATTTAAAATACACTACAAGTTACTGTCTTGAGGCAGTTATCTCTGTCAGAACTGCCAGTCCTCTTGAAAACAGATGCACGTGCAGGTTTTGAGATGTCAAATGAAGCATAAAAATAGTATTTAAATTTGATATCTTAATCATTCTGATCAGCTGCAGTGAATTTCGCCTGGGGCAGATTTCAGTAGGAATCATAAAGTGCTAATGGCCATGGTTTTTTGCCTAACTCTGAAATATCAAGCTGAAGATTGTATTTGCATGTAAAAACTTACTGTGATGGAAATCGATAAAAACAGTGAAAAAGTTAGACTTATCAGCTCCTGTGAATTTTAATTGGCTTTTTAAAGCTAAAAATATGAAGAAAGTCTGTGGTAAGAGATACTATTTGAAAATAATAAATATTGAAAAGATATAGCTGACACGAGGAAGCAAGAATAGTTACTGTAATTGGAAACCAGGTTATGAATGAGGAAAAAGATGGAAGAGATTAAATGCTTCACGCAGTAAAAATGAGACCTGCAAGACAGTAGGAGAGTCTAAATGTAGAAAAGAGATTGCATTACTGCAACCTGTCTTAGAAGGTCTAAATAGCAGAGCAGGAGAGCTCTGCTCCTCTCAGGCTGACATCTTTTAATGAACTCACCACTCCCTCTATTCTTTCCAGCTCTTCTATTTTCTCTAGTAAACCAGCAAGAAACAAGTGAAACCTGCCCAAAGTTTAAAAAAATAAATAAAAATAATACAATTGAAATCATAGGGAGGAGCAGTGTTAGTGAAAGCTAATGATATGCTGGAGGAATACAATTATACTAAAGGTGGTACTGCTAAAACTTGCATAGGTTCATTAAAAATCAGCAGTTTTAATTGTCTTCATCACTGCTGGCTTCATCAATATCAGCCACAAATAAAACTAACATGCATATATTAACCATCCTGGTATAAAGCCAAAGCACCTGGGTAACGTCACTTACCTCCATTAAGTATAATATTAATTTTGATTCTGGCATGGTTTTGGTTCAAGCTGATTGGTATCTTGGCACTCTCCTGAACAGGGCAGGGGCATCTCTCTTTGGGCAACAGGTGTGAGGTGACTGCTCTTGGGACCAGATGAGAATTCAGCCGTGTGACACTGATTTGTGCTGTGCTATTTTCTCTCGGCTCCATAGGAGTTTTGGCTCATTTTTTACTTCAAGCCTCAGAGACAGCAGGTAACTCACCCCAAGCTCCTAATCAGGATGAACACTATGTAACTTGGATGAGAAATTTACACAGTTTCATACATTGTTATCCTCTGCTTAGAAAAACCTTTGCTTTGACAAATTATGCTATTTTGGGAGCAGGCATGGTATTTAATTTGAAGTTAGGGTTTTTTAAATCCTTTTTTTTTTAAAGAGAAGATAAAAATTATAAATGTTACTAACTAGTTCTAATCATTCAATATTCTCCTTTGTTGGCTGTAAAAGTGGATGCTGCTCTTAGATTTTACCTGCATCTGCTTAGATTAGATATGAGAACATCTGGTCTCCCTGTTTAGTGCCAGGACTGAGCATGTGCTTTTTAAAGTAGGATCTTTCTCTTAAACAGGTGTTGTGCTAATTTCCCAAGTCAAGAGTCTCCATGTCCATCAGTCATATGGTTTCACTCTGCTACCCCTTGACTTTCACACCATTTCAAGGTAAAAACAGTGTTTTAAGCAGTGTTTCCTTGATAGTTGATTAGTCAGTCAGTAAAAACAGCATTAAGACTTTCAATGTGAAAATTGCCTTACTGATATCAGGGTCCTCTTTCTGAGATTAGATGAGTCTCTAGTAAACACCATAACAGTATTTGCATGATATCTAAAAATTAGTGTGCTCCTTTTATGCAGCATCAAGCTTCTTTATCTGAATAAAATCAAATAACGATTTTTGAGGCCTTTAAAAATTTATTTTGCCCAGTCAACATTTCATGTTGCTACTCTGCATATGGAAATGAGGTGAATCTACATGACCTGCCCATTGAAAATGGCTCTAGAAAAAATTGGTCGTGATTTTAATGCCATTTTGCTAAGAAAATGAAATCATTTTTAAATTTATAAGTAATCATGTCAAAATGGTCATATGCTACAGCAAAAAGCATTAGACTTGTGAATTTTGAACAATGTATTTATATGAAATATGTATCAGAACTTAGAGGTGTTGATTTGAAACTTCTAGATATTTGTGAGTTGTCTTGTTGCTGGGGCTGAGGTTTATGTTGTGTATAAAAGATAGAATACATCAGTGTTCTAATAAAAAAGCACTGTGACCACGTCAGTGCTTTGGAATAAAAATACATGTTTTGGGTAAATGTGACGTCTGTCTTTTTTGTATTGGCAGCAACTTACCGAGATGATTATAAAATAAAGGAAAATTGACGCATAAGGAAATGGCAGTTTTGGTCTTAGGTGAAAGTTTTCTATAGTAGAGGAAAACTGCTCATTTATGTTTTTAAAAAACAGTAATACTCTGACATTTGGAAAAAGTCGCATAGTCTGAAATGAAGCTAATGTGCTGTCTGCCCAACCACATTCCTGAGTAGGATATTTTGTCTATTTCTTCAGATAAGATAAATATGATACAAATATGATTGAAACCAGAAGAAAGTGAAAAGGACAGTAGTGCTTAAGGTCAGTAAAGATAAAACTAAAACTTGTTTGCTTTCAGATGACAAGTTCTTCAACAATGTAATCTTGTTACTGACAACAATACCTACAGCAAACTGGGCAACCCAAGTTTCTCAGAAAATTGGCTATTAGCAATGATTTAGTAAGAAGGAATTAGGTATTGTAATTGAAGTAGAAATTTCTGTTTGCATTTTGGAACAAAAAATTTCTGATCCTTATACTGCACATAGAAATGAGATGTAGAAAACTGCTAGGAAGGACAAAAAGCCGGCTCAAAACCTCCAGGTAAATTATTTAACTACAAATGAGAATATGATTTGAAGTGAAGTGATACATGAAATAAAAAGTCTTCTTAGGATCAGTGAGGTTTTTCAAGGACCAGATTTCCTTAGTAAGGGAAAACTCTACCAAAATCAGTGTATATGAAACAAATAAAGACACAAATAGAACTTAGTCTCCATGTTCAGCACTTCCTAGAACCTCCCAACTTCCTGCTCATTCTCTCCAGCCAATTAGCAGGTAAAGGAAAAAGTAAGGTATGTTACCTATAGGATCAGAAAAGCTGTCAATTTTTCAACAAGAGTCTAAAAAAACCCAAATCAACAAATACTTGTCATTAGCAAACAGTAGTAATAGAGAGAAGTTATGGAAAATATCAAAGAAAATATCATCTACAGAGCCCTAAAGAATAGCAGAAATGAGGATAGTATTATAATACTAATAATTATGGCAGGAAGAAAAAGAAGTGAAACAATCAATATGAATTTTTTTTACTTTAACTTTTAAAGGCAATATATATTCAATATGACTATACAAATTAAAAGTTCAGCTAATTGATACCAACACATTCTTTTAATTCAAGTGGCAGACCAGTTTTCAGTAAGGCACTATTTTCTGTAAAAGTTGCCATGTAAAATTGTGATTGTAGGAAGATTGCTGACAAATTTTTGATAACAGTAACTCCCACTGACTTCCCTTAAGGGAAATTTCTCTCTGAAATCTTTTTTCCTGGCACAAAATGATTAATAGCTTTCTTAAGAAATGGTGCCAAATCTATTTAACTGGAAAACAATTTCATGAAGTTACAATAGCAAACACAGGGTGATCTCATCCCACTTTATCTGTTTCACGCATCATGCTGCTAATCAGGCAGGGATGATAAGAGGAAAATATGCATATCTTTAACAGGGCACATGTGTATGTCAACAAATGGGAGCATATTGATCTGGAAGTAAGATCTATTTAAAATGACATAAAACTCACAAGTAGTCAGTGTTTTGAGTACTTTATATTTAATTCATTTTGGGAAGAGTTTGCAAGCAGTTTGAAAGCACATATCCTGTTTCATAATAGAAGTAGAGCTGATCCCACTCTCTTGGGACCCTACTTGATGATTCCCAGACCCAGGCTAAAAGGATGTGCTATAATTGCAACTTCAGAATTCAGGTTGCTCACATTTCAGCTTTCCACCCCTGCTTTTCATTCATGTTAATCTAATTCAATAGAATTAAAATATATTACAACCTTCCAAATTTTAGTCCATATCTTTAAAGACTTACAATTCTCTCAGTTTTGGGGAAGATTATTGCACTGATACTTTTTTTTTTTAATTAGGAAACAGAAGTATTAAAAGCTTGATGACCTCTTCACTGTTCACTGAATGAGGGTATATGTTTAGATCTTCATGTGTTTATATAAAATAAATCATTTTACACAGGTTCTGTGTCAATCTGTTTGTGCAATGACTGACAAAAATCTTGTCACTTTTCCTGATGATGTTTTGACAGCTGTTCATACTATTTAAACAATGAAACTGATTAAATGTCACTTATAGTTTTAAATGCACTACATCTTTACATTTGACAAAAGAGTTTAATGATTCAGGTTCTCTAGAAAAATTTAATATTATCTTTTTAGATGACAAAAGTAACAGAGTTGAAAGCAAATGAAAAACCTTAAAGTAAAAATACTTTGCAATATTTCCTGCATTCTTTGATATTTTGGGATGTCTGATATGAACAAAAAATAAATTTCTAACTTTGTAAATTCTTTAATTTCAATCAGATTGTTCTTGTCACAAGAATACACTTTCATTCAAGGTTGAGATCAGTGCCAAAACTTATCCAGAACTGCTTTTAAAAATGCATTTTTTCTGTGTTAAAGGCTTCATATTCAGTATTTCTTGGTGCTATGTGAAAATTTATTAGGGTAATTCCTTTTAAATGAGTACTTTTCTCGTGCCAATCTTGAATTTGATATTTCCTATGTAAATAAGACAGGAAAATAGATATTTTAAATTTTTTGGTAACAATCTCTAGATGTTTAAGCACAAATGAAAGTCTGTAACCAAATTTCACATCTTGATCACCACCACAATTCTTGAATACTGGATTTGCATAAAATATTATTTGGAATACAAATAAATTAAGCACTCTAGTGAAAACCTGATCATTCAATAAATAGATTACGCATTTTTCTCTTTCTCTAAGTGATCTAGTCATAGGCCTTTTTTTCCTCTGCTCTTAATTTTAGAAGACTAAAAAGGGGTGGTGAAATACTGAGAAAACTGGTCTTGGAAAAAAATGGAATTTTTCTTAATTGAAATAGATTACAAAAGTTGTCTTGATAACTAAGAGTTTCTATGGATTAAACATCCAAAATTTTCACTTTAACAAACTGATTTTGTTAAATTAAGTATAAACAACCTTTCCCTGATGGGTAAGCATTTTACAGACTAACATATTTCTTTTATTATTTTTCCTTTTTTTTTTTCCCCTGTAGATCAAACATCTTGAAAATCTGCTCTAGCAGACTTGCATACAAAGCAAATATTCTAATATTAAAATAATGTAAACATAGATGTTTCTGAAGGATATCCCATCTGTTTTAGGAGAGCAGAGTAGTTCCTTTTGAGCAGGCTAACATGGGTCATTAAACATCTCTGGCTGTGAGTTCCTGAGAAGCAATAACTGCAGCCTTAACTTGGGATCACATTTTCCAGTTGAACAAGGTCTTTCAGGGAAAAAAAAAAGAAATGAACTGCAAAAAAATCCTAATAGTTCTTTTATTCTTGGTTTTTGAACCCAGAAATGCAAAACCACAGTGTACCTAAACCCTATAAAACTCTGTAATCGATCATGTTTATCTACTAGCATGGAGACTATTTCTTCATTTGGTGACATGGGTGTTTACAATTTATTCTTGTAGGCAGAAGTGGTAGCTTTAACTTCCATAAACCTTAAATAATTCTATTTGTTGCTCACTTTTAATGACATCATCTATCTTTTTCCTCTTAACTTACCTGCAGGGTTTTTGCCCTTTACAGTATACAGCTCCCATCCTTTCAATATGCAGCTATGCATCATCATGAGCACAAATAAATACATAAGTAAGAAGAGTCCTGCTGAGACTTTCCTCACACTAGTTTTCATGGAATTTCCTTGGATTTTAAAACTTTATTCTGATTCAGATACATTTCTGTAGCTGCTTGTGGTCAGGAGTACCATGACAGCACTTCTCTAAAAAAAATAGAGATTGATGTAAGGTAAAGTGGCAAAGACAAAAAAGGAAATTGTTTGGGAGTTTTTTGTGTATGGAATTGCATCCAACAAAATCTGTCCATTATTTGCTTCTGGTCATTTCACTGACATTTTGGTTCCCATTTCAGAGCTACCATAATCACCAGTAAAGGTTATCTGTGCCATTGTTCTTGGCACATTTTTTGAGAAGAATTGGTAATATTGTTACATATTGGTAATTATTTTTGTTGTCTCCCTTGTGACTCTAAATTCCTCAAAGTGAGAAGCTCCCTCAAATGCTTCAGGCTGTTTCCTGCCATGTGCCTTTAGCAGGCTATCCTCAATATTATTCCTATTTTACATGGGGGATCTGGTCAAATGAAAATGTACTCACTGCTCTTTGCCAGTAGGGCTTATACAGCTGCCTGTGTCTTTTTGGCTTCTGCTTCTTTCTGTTAGTTTACTCAGATGACTCAATTGGGAGGCCATGCATAGAAGTATCAAGTAAAATATGTCATAAAGCATTACTCACAGAGATGTAAAAAAGTGTTATTTGAAAAGCAAATGACCTAGATGCACCTCTATATCTGAGGTCATCCAGCAGAGAATTCAGAATTCCTCAAAGTGCACATGTAACTAGTAATCCAAAGAGAAAATTGAATTTAGCAATGATTTCTTTATAACTGTATGTAGTAAAAAAAAATTCTTGAATCATCCTTTCTTCTTCAAACCCTCTCTTCTATACTACACTGAAATATGTGGTTGATAGATTTTCAAGTGATTTCTATATCTTGTATTTTGTTTACTCTTTGCTTGAATTAAAAAGGACTCAAAATAAAACATAATAGCAATTTAGGCATTGTTACATGGGTTTAAAATGTTATATTACCAGAGGAGATATTGCTGTAATCTATTTTTAAAATATATACTATGCAATGTGATTTACAGATGTTTAATTCTGAGTTGTTCCCCATTTTCGATTTAGAAATCATTAATCTGTAAATTAATTGTGTTGAAAATTATCTTTCATAATCAAAAACTTCTCAAACCCAGAATGACTGAAAACAGCTTTATTACAGGCTCAGAATTTCATAGTAAAACACCAGTGTGTATAAAGGAAAATTCCATTTTCCCAAGCTCTAAGAAGAATACAAATGATTGACTTTCTATCCTGCAGTCAATAACTTATTGACAGCTTTAGGTCCAGATGACAAAACAAAGACCAGAAATCAATGTCAGTGGAGAAAAGATCAGATCAATAGCTGAATTTCTCATTAATGGAGCAACTGTCAGTTTTGCTCACTTTGACAGAAAAAGACAACAGCCTCGCAGCCTTTCTGACTCAGAATGAAGGGCAGAGGTCAAATATGCATAACGAATGTGGATCTGAAATTTCTTTAGACCAAAAAAACCCTTGCATCTGTAAAATTAATTTTTAAATAGATCTATGATCCCTGGAGTAAAGTCCAACAGAAATAATAAGTTATGGTTAAGCACTTACAGTGCTGTTAGGGTCTATAAACCTGTTTTCAGAGGCAGTGCTTCTGTGCACTTATACACACAGAAGTATGTTCATAAATTTATCATTTTTTAAAAATTAAATAATTTTGTGGGTGGGTGATGTCAGTTGTGTTGGTCACTTAAGTAAAAAATGGAACACAGTTTTCAAACCTCCCTTTGTTCTTTTCAAAAAAAAAAAAAACCAAAACCATTGATTGAACAATCTTTATGCTACATTTATTTTCTGATCTTCAGTAAAATTATTAAATGGGGGAACTTCCTGATAATGATTGGGAATTATATAGAGAAATAAAAGAAATAAATTAATAAATGAATACAAATGCCTATTCAGACATTTCAGATCAATGATTGTACTTTCTGATCTTCTACCCTACTCTTCTGATGATTCTTGTAACTTGTATATCATCTTTTGAATATTTTTAGCAAGACTCTATTGTGAAAATCCAATTCAGTAGAAGTATGCTGGTAATTTTTTTGTGTGCAATACATGGGTTGCACCAATGCTTCTCAAGTAGCTATTTACATGTTAAAAAAAGAAGAAAAAAGCCAAGTAGCAAAAAAAAAAAAACCAAACCCATACACTTTTCCTCCATCAAAAGAAAAATTTTCTGTAAGAAGAATAAAGTAGAAAGCAAGGGTCATGAATCCCCAAAGCTATTTAAGCACATAAATCAGAGCTCATAAAAACAGAAACAATAGTCACTAATTAAACCTTCCCATTTATGAGAAGCAGTTTTAAATATGCACTTGAATAATGTTTTATTTTAAATAAATGTTATTGATGGCCACATATCAAAGGATTTAAAGGATTATATATGATTTCTTGAGTGGCCAGCCGGTTACTGTAAATTGCTATAGAGTTCAATGGATCAATAGGTTAATTGTAAAGCCTTCTACTTATATGCTTATAATTATCTGTAATTCGTAGTACTTAAGCCTAACATGTTTATGATATTTCTGAAAATTTTATAATCTATTTATATATGCAATGGTGTATATATAAATGCAATGATATATATAAATATATAAAATATATTTATATATACCATTCTGAGGGATGGTAATGCTCTGCAGCAAGAAGATTGATCTTTATCAGAGCAGAATCAGAAGAATCTAAGATTTCTTGTTCTCAAATCAACTTCTCTTAACACTCCAGAAAAAGCCTATGGGTTTCTTTTTTAAAGTGCAAAAGTATGAAACTGCAAGTAACATAATGCAAAAGTCCTACCCATCTCTTTTTATACAGCATATAGTTTTTCTCTTGGATATACAAATAATAAATAGAGGCAATCCACTGATTATGATATAAACCTGCAAAGCATGAATAGACCAAACAATTCTAGGTCATTCTTAGTTCAAATGTACTTTTATCAAAATAGCATCTTGATTCAGGGTAAACTCTTTGATTATTTTTCACAGGCTTGTAGTATTTAAGGCTTCACAAAAGCTGAATGGAAGTTATAGTTCCTTACAGTTATGAGCACTTTGGAAATTCAGATCCTGAGTCATATATTTAATATCAGCCATGTTTTACGTATCCCACTTTCCCAAACTTTTCTGTGCCCATTTCTTCTTGTTTCCATGAGTACACTGACTTTAGATGAAGTCACAGAACTCATTAAAATGCTAAGCAACACTAACCAAAGAGGCAGTAATAGGGATCAGGGAAGAAATGTGGTCATAATCAAGTCAGGCAAGTGCAAGAAAAAAAGAAAGAAAATGGACAATGTGTGAAAAGATGTTTCCAAACATATATACTTCCATGCCTCTGTAACAATGGAACAAGACTTTTTCTGCCTAAATGTACTAGTTCACCTGATTAAACAAGAGTATTGTGGACTATTCTTCTGGCCTTCTTGATGACTGTTCTTCATCGAGAAATGAAAGAACAAGTGGTAATGAAAGGAAAAATACTCAAATTCAGTTGGAGTATAAACAACGTGCTACCTATGAACAACCTAAGTTTTAAAACAATGATCAAGCTGCATTGTGCACAAGCAGGAAAGAGAACTGCAGTAGGAAAATAGGAATGCTGAATTTAAATATTAATTGCCTCTTCCATCCAAAATATTTTTCAGTAATTACAGCTGCTAGTTAGAATAAGAAAATCTCACTACATGTTTTATTGTATGTTAATCAGTTCTAACTAAATTTTGAAACACTAAGACCTATAGAAAGCCCAGAACCTTTAGTGCCAGCTGAATCCATCCTTCTTGTTTTGACTTTCAGCCTTTCACGGCGTTTATAGACGGAAGTTTTTAGATGGTTGTGTTTTCAGAGTTTCCTGTACATCATGTCAGCTTTTTGCAAATAATTTTACTAAATATAATTTTTGCACCTTAATGCATTGTGTAGGAAAGTCTGGACAACTTATTCCTCTGGACACTTAAAAGTTTGTAATTTAAGTGTTCCTTGTGCCTAATTCTTGTTCATCACCATATTGCTATCAAGACGAGTAAAAAAAGACATCATGACCTCACTTGCTGGCTTCTCAAATGTGCACAGAGAATAATAGATCAGATCTTTAGTTTAACTCTGCTCATACTGCTATATGTTATCAAAGAACAAGTTCCTCTTTGCATTTGTTTTATCAATGAATGAGGACTGTGAAATGGCAGTTCTTTTGAATTTATCTATGCTTGTGTTTCCAGAACTTTCAAAATTAATAAACACTGGGCATTGATATCTACAATCTAGAGGAATTATAAAGGAAGTCACATACTCTATGATTTTACCTGCTTCAGTGAGGAGATTCAGGCAAAGGCCCTCTAAATCCTTAATTACCAATGTACCAGATAGACAGAGCACAGAAAGGATTTTCACATTAATAAGATAAGGAGAATTTAATTTGTTCACAAGCTAAAAAAAAAGGTTACTCCTGAAATCCATTAATAAAGCAAGTAATTATCTGACACATGTTAGTTCTCAAAATTAGGATTAATACATCACTTTTCTAAACTTATATGAATATCTTATATTTTTCAAAGTAGCAAATAACTAGATCTTAGTCTAAAGTGTAGATTCTGCACAAGAAGCATAATTTCACTCATTAATGCCCTTAAAAAAACACATTCTAATCACTTTGACTTAATTTTTTAATATCAATTAATTTGTTCCACAGCCATCTGCTCATAAATTAATTCTGCTTAAAAAGTTCCAGATGTTGGGACAGCCTACTGGTGGATTTTAGGAGTCACATAAAATTTCAAAAGTAAGTACCAGCCTCATTTGTGGACCTTAGAAAACCAATTAGTGTCTTCCTGTTATTGATGGGAATGCTGTGAGCCCTGATTCAGAGAAGTTCAAATATGCAGCCTTGCTGGCCAGAGGAAAGCATAAGGGAAATAAATCCTTAACATTAAGGTTAAGAACCCTGGTATTAGAGAAACAAAGACTATGGCTTGAGATAGTGACAGGAAATGGCCACAATTTTCACAGGATTTCTCTTTCTTGAAAGAGTTTTTCAAGAACCTGAGTCATAGGGTTTATTTTCTCATTTTTATTTTTGGAGAACAAAGGGGAGACGTTACTTGTTTCCTCCAGAATTCTCTGCTGGGTGTCTATTCACCTGTTAATCAAAAAACCTGTAAGTTTGTGGAAACCTTTCTGCCAATACACTTGGCCTTTGGAGCAACCCTTTGCTCTTAATGGAAAGCCAGTGATGTGGGCATTTTGTAATTATGAACTACAAACCCAAAGGGGAAATCTGAAAATATTAGAAGATGCTATAAATGAATTATTTGATATTTTGAATTTTTAATTCTCTTCAGCCTGTTGGATACTATTGTATGGATATCTTCATTAATATAGACTTTCTGTAATTTGGTTCTTTAGCTGTTATTTTTTTTCTGATTCAGAATTCAGCAGAACTCAGCAGAATTCAGCAGACTTTATTAAGAGGTATTCCATCTCTGAAGCAGGGGGCTGCAAACACGCTTTTGTCTCAACTCCACTAGAAAGAGTCAGACCAGATCTGAGAATTGTTATAGAACATAAGTTGTCAGTAGCTTCCTTTGCATTTGAATAACTCACTGCTGTTTGAATATCCTCTAGTTCTGATCTGAAGAACTACTCAAGCCAATCAGGCACTCTTTCTGGAATGTGGCACTCAGTTTCCATGTGTGCTGACTTGGCGTCCAAATCACACTTCTTGATGTCCAATATTTCCAGATTTCTGTAGGCAAGACTGCTCTTTTGTCTGGAGTAACAAAACACCTCAAGCATCCCACTTATGATTATACAAGCACTCATTGATAAGAGAGATTAGTCCTAACAGTTATCCATGTTTTCATTGGCAGTCTTCAGAAGTAAAGAATATATCATCTGGTGGGGGTTTTTGTTTTCTGAATGCTATGTTTAACTGAATTTGCACTTTTATATTAAAAAAATGTATTTCAGAATGATTTTTTATAAGTGGATTTGATATCTTGTGTAGCAATGGGATTGGAGAGTTTTATCTTTTTAACTGTATTTTTTTATCTTTTTGCTTATTTGTTTGTGTGGCTGGTTTTATCCCTGAATTCTGATACAGAATATGTGTTCTTCCCTTGATTTCAATATCTCGCTGTTCTGTACAAAGATCTTAAATAATTAAATTAAATGCCTTTATTCATAATGGGAAGAGAGATCAAAGTAGATGGTATTCTCTCACAGCTTAATATCTATAAATTGCTAAATTTCAGAGAAAATATTGAAGTCTAAATGCCTAAAACAGCAAAACAAATTTGTTCCCATGGAGCCTCAGAAAAAGAATAAAAGTTTAAAACAGTGAAATATAAAAGCTAATAAGGAAAATTTCTTTCTATATCTATCCATATAATCTATATCTGTCTATCTAATCTATCTATATGATATATATCTAGATGGGGAGATAGATAGATAGATAGATAGATAGATAGATAGATAGATAGATAGATAGATTAGATAGAATGTCTATATCTATATGGAGGTTATATTACCCATTACCATAAACTTAGGAAAAAAAAAACTGTGAAGGAGTGTTAGACACTTAAAGTCTCCAGAGTTTTTTCCTTCTGACTTTTTGAAACCAGCTGAGCTGGCCATAAATGTCTCTAGTATGTGTCCACCTGTCTGCAGACTGATGCTAGGAGAAATGTTACTGACTCTCCTTGAGTTCCCAATAATGTATTCCAGCAACAAAAGAATCTCTCAGGTGCAAATGGCAACAAAATTCAGGTCCATATGCAGGGCTCAGACACAATTGCTTTAGCAATCCTTACATTCAACAAAGATGGAGACATCAATTGCATTGCTCCCCAAACCTGCTTCCATCAGGATTCCCATTTGTCTAAAACATCTGTTTCAGAAGACAGACCTGACAGATGACCTATGTGCTATCTCTTCCATGTTGGAATCACAAAATCACAGCCCAAGTGAGGTTGGAAGGGAGCACAGAGGGCTATCTGCTCCAACCTCTCTGCTCAGGCAGGGTCATCCTAGAGAACATGGCACAGGATTGTGTCCAGATGGTTCTTGCACATCTCCAGTGAGGAGAACTTCACAACCTCTCTGAGAAACTTGTTCCAGTGCTCAGTAAAGTTCCTGCACAGTAAAGAAGCTCTTCCTCGTGTTCAGGTGGTGAACATTCAGCATGCACTTTCTAAGTTTTGCTGCAAAACAAGATTAAAAAATAGTGTTTATGACAACAATAGCAGGATTCAAACAAAAACTAGGAAAAATATTTACATTTCAGACTTTTATTTCTTCAGATACTAATATTTTGTACAGATTTTTTAGTGTAAAATGACTATATCATATTTTAAAATGTAAATATATTTGACTTATAGAATTGAAATCAAAGCATTTAAATAACCTTGGTGTTGTGAGTTCTTTTGCTGTAATACAGAAGAATTATGTTTATTTTAAAATGGACGAGGAGAAAGCAGAAAAAATGTATACAAATAAATTGAAAAACTTTCATAAATATAGATAGTAATCATGAGAAAAACACAAAACAAAATCAATAAGCCAAGCTACTTAGAATGCCTCTGCACATTTAAGATTATTTTAAGATATTTAAGTAATATTTCCATATTCTAGATTCAGATTGAAAAAAAAACCAACAAGATTTGTACTGAATTTTAAAATGGAACTAATAGAGGACAAAAACTGCCAATTTTTTAATTACTAAAGATTTTTCTATGCACAGGAACTGAATACTGTAAACAATCATTGAATATCCTTAGTTCTCACTGGCTACAGCAGGAAATATTATGGTCTGTAATCTTTTGTGAAGCATTTCTGTTTTCATACACAGAGCTTGAGACCTTGGGTCACTCATGCTGTTGCCAAACTTTGTAGGTATGACTGAAACTGCCACAAACCAAAACAAACCAACCAACCAAGCAAACAAAATGAAAATCAAACTGGCATTTAGCAAATATATTTTTAATTACTATTTACTACCACCTGTAGTCATAGCAGGATTGTTGTATATGTGAGAGAGTGAAACAAATTACACTGAAGCTAAAACAGGATTTTTACACAACATAGTTGTATGATTTCTGGCCCTGACTATAAATGTTTCTTTTCCCCACTGGTGTACTCTTGATGACTTATACAACAGACTACTTCCATTCCAAGTTCAAAAGGAAAATTCCAGGTTTTTGATGAAAAGTACTTGCTATTATGGCACCTTTAAGACAAACAGTCTTCTGCAGTCTCTGTGACCAATTCCTGGCCTGTAAGGTTTATTATCCAAAGAACCAATCAAAAAAAAAAATTCATAAATAGTGGCTAGTCTGCATCTCAAGGCTTTAGAGAAGACAGTGACTGAGATGACAAGTCACAGAGACATGTAGTTCACACTGGACTTTAAGATATTCTTAGGTATTCTCTTTTTGATTTTCAGTTAGAGAAGACAGATGGTGCTGGGTGATATGGGAAATATGGGACTTTAGAAGGAATTTAAGTGACAAATGAATGAGCACAGGTGGGAACATTGGTTTTAGGCTGAGGCTGACACAGAGCATATGTGCAAATGCATAGCTGTGTAGAAAGGCAGATGCAATGAGCTGCAGATGATTAAAGGCAGCAGAGAGAAACTTTTAAACTTTTTGATGCATTCATTCATTTTGAGCAGTAGTCAAAGTTAATATTGTCTTATTTTCTACTCATACCTTGAAAAAGTCATTAGTATTTGGAACAGACCCATTCAAGCTTCACCAGGATCAAATAGAATAGTTATTTTCCACATTTATGACTCCCAGTTAAAAACTACCTGTCCTTAACAATAAAGTTATCTAAAATTTCTTGCTTATCAAATTACCCTGGAAAAGCCTGTCTCTTTAGGAGCTCTGAGCTAGAATGGATTGCTTCAGTGACCATAGTAGCATTTATTAGTAGTTGAAAATTTTCCAGGGCAATATTTTTATTCCTCTGGAAAAGGAATAATTTTTACAGTCCAGTTCTCTGAAGGAAAATCTGAAGGTTGGATAAAGAATCATAGGTGGTGTACTATGGAAGGATCTTCAAGACTTTATACTTAATCCCCACAATTGTGTAGATTAGAACCAATCTTATTTTTTACCAATAAATCTTGTTATAATGGATGGGGGAAGCTGGAAGAACAAAGGAGCCAGAGGGTACTTCAACTTTTGCTTCCACTTTTGACTGCAAGAGGTGTTTTGTAAGAGAGAGCAGCTGGTTGTAAGAGATATATTGTTAGAGAAAACAAGTACGATATACCAAACATATGAAACTATATTAAAGATCATATTGCTCATTGCAATTTTGATTGAAAATTCCACTTCTAGATGTCATTTTTAGGGAGATATTATGCTGTTTTTGTACTTAAGTATGCATATGGATTATCTGAGAAAGGTAGTAGAAGAGACTTGCTCGGCATGGACATAGAAAAGGGGCTCTACAGCTTTGGAAAGAGACTGCAGCACTCTGGAGTTGCTTCACTCTTATCTGACTCCAGAGCACGTGTGGGATTTGTCTCCTCAATTCTGTCCTTCACCCTTTCTGCCTTTTTTCAACTTTCAATATTCTTTGAAACTCTTATGACTTGAAGAAAATGAACACCAATTTTAAACATTTGCTGTTCCTCTTTAAACTTTTTTCATTCTTGAGTGATTCTCTTGCAGACTACACAAGGACAGTGTAAATATTTGATACCTGTACAAGACTAGTAACTATCAGTTTAGTTATATGTAGAAAATACTAAAAATCTGTTTTATGATATTTTTTTCCTAGTTGTTCTCTTAAATTGGAACTTTTTTAATGTGACCGCCCTTGCTGTTACTAAATTTTCACAGTTGGTGAATGTTGTTTGTCATAGTGCCCCTCTTAATTTCCAAGAGGGAGAAAATTCATATGACTAACAGTGATGAAGCCTAATGGGCCTATACATACTCAGAAATGCTGTATTGTCTTTGATTACAGGTGTACAGGATAGGCAGGCATTTTTTAGACATACTCAATCTTTTCCCTAATTTAAGTTCCTCAAAATAACAGAATGTAGAGTAGCCAGATAAAAGAACTCTGCAATTCTCCCAAGCAATCAAGCACAGAGTACCCAGTTTTTCACATTTCAAACATGCCGCAGTCATGCAGAGAAGTTCTTGCATCAGGTAACTCAAAGTATATAAACACTTAAAGGAATCTGCTTGTAGTACTATACTAAAAATCATCCATCAAGGATAACATTTAAGACTATCAAACTGCACTAATTCTAAAACAAATAGTGTAGTCCAGAACTGCTGTTTGGCCTGATAAATTTTCTAAGCAGCATAGCCAAGTCAGGAAAATCTTTAAATGCAGGCCAAACTTAATGTACTTCTCTGACTGATTGTCCCACAGATTGCAGGTTTTTTTCCTCTTCTTTGATATCTGGGATATCTTTGGACTGTGACATGTCAACAATGTTATTCCTGTCTTTAACGAAGGGATCCCAGATGCAATTTCTTCCTCTCACCTACTTTGCCTTCACTTAATGCAGTTAGTTGTATTTTGAGAGGGACAAAAAAAATTATGTGGGAAACCTGGCTTGGAAATCTAAGCATGTATGTGTGTATATATACATATATATGGAAAAGGGTATGCAAAGGACATCTTTAAAGTAACTTACTTAGAAAATAAACACACTAATAAATATTTCTGATTAAATGAATATAGCTGCGGGACTTCAGTAAGTATATTTGCAGACTTTGTCTGAAATTTGAAATAGTATAAGACCCAGATCAGTAAGGATTTAAGTTTTAGATTAATCTTTAATGCAGACTGTGAATAACATGATTATTCACATGCTTTTAGTGATATGCTGAATGGTAGTGAGAGAAATCTCCTCCACCTGAGGAGTGTTTCAAGGACTGGGAGAATACCCTGGTCCACTATCACCTACAGAATCTATAGTTTTACCCAAGCCTTTTGCACCTCAGAATGGAAAACTTCACTTAGCTTGTAATAGGCTTTCAAATATTTGGAAATCTTTGTGTAGCAGGAGTCACAAGAATAAAAACTTGTTTTCTACAATTAGGAGTTTTTCATTAATCATTTTTATGAGATATAACAAAGTAACATGAATGTCAAACAAAAACATCATCGCAAGCAATAAAAAAGCGTAACTGTGACCTTAAGTGGAATTAATTGACCATTAAGTAGCAGCATAGAAATTCAAAGTACCCAAAGAGTTCACTGTTAGGGCAGTATGCATCTGAATATTTCATACAAAACAACAAAGTTTTGTACAATACAAAGTTTTGTACAATACAAAATTCACATTATTGGAAAATAGTCTAGTAAAGCATTATGAAAATAATCTATAAAGCAAATTTTCATGGTGGTAGCATAACCTAACTGGAAGGTAATGAAACAATGCAATCATTTTTAGCTGTCCCTCACCAGTCACATAGGACATGCCCAAGTTAAATTAAAGGATGGGAGTGACTCCTTGGTTGTTGATGGAGGCATGCTTGGTAAGGAATATCAGTTGCCCAAGAGTTAGGTCCTCCAAGATGTCAGGTATCATGTGTGCCAAAGTAGGCCAGAAGAATAAGACAGAAGAACAACCCCATAACTAAACTGGTTTTGGGGTTTTTTACCTCCAACTACCTACAGGCAGTAAACAAGCTTATTTGCTCATTTATCCTTCAAACCAAGTACCTGCTCTACATTTTGTTGGGTTTCTGTAATGCTTATCTTCCAGAGCAGAGGCATTAGGAAACAGAAGTTGTAGAACTTCTGTTTCCTGAATTCTGAATGGATTTGAACAGAAAGCAGTCTCTGAAATCATCTCACTTAGTCTATGTTAGAAAACTAACCACCTTAGATTATCTCTCTGTGTATTTATGCTGGAGGTGTGTGGACACTTCTAGAGGGAGTTTCTACCTTATTTAGATAATTTACTACCCTGAGAATAGATGAAGCCCTAGCTCCTGTCTTGGTTACAGCAACCACATGCCTGAGGTTGTGTGATAAATTTGAGCCTGAAACTCTCAAATTAGCTGACTGTGCTTAAAAAGACTGAAGTGTTTCACCTCAATGATGTCTCTGTCCTGTTTCATGAATCTTTTGTTTGGAGTAGGATGAAATGTTACAAAAGCAATTAAGCAAGAGGAGGCAGTGTTAAAGTAATTGCACCAATAGTCACAGAGCTGTGTGGGTCAGTTTATGAAAATGGAGAAACATATAGAGAGCTTTTAATTATATTTAATTTAATGTTGGCTTATTTTATTTTATTTTATTTTATTTTTTTTTTTTTTTTTTTTTTTTTTTTTTTTTTTTTTTTTTGTTTTTTCTTGTTTGAGTTGCAACATTAAGAAGCTAGGAAAATTTTGAGCTACAGTTGTGTAGGATGTCTTACTTACCCTTGATCCTGGGTGTGTGCATCTGTTATTATACAGTCCTTCAGGATCTGATGTTATGCCATTCATTTCTTCCTTTTTTCTGAAAGACGATGCTCATTCTATCACTATGTTGAAAATAAAATGCGCTTCTCTATTGAATTTGTCTTTAAAGTTTAGGTTTTCCACCCCAATTTCATGCAGAGGTTGGCAGAGAGGGGAATATGGGGAACGGTCATATTATTTAGGTTGCTGAATGTTACCCTTGGGGGGGTTGAATTCCATAATATACATGCTATGGGAAAGCATGCTTAATTTATATAGTGCTTTTGCAATTTGAATGAATTATTGTAAACTATTAAGCCATAACAAAGTAGAAAATAAATAAAGTTATAAAGTACAGTAATGATTCATGGGGTTTTGTTCTCTCTTTTGTGACTTGTCTGTGTACAAGGCAGACATGAACCCTAATCCAAAGAGAATAACCCTTCATTCCACAGATTAGCAATCTGACAGGTCTTTTTCAAATCCAGCATTCATGACCCTGACCATTATCCAGCTCCTGGTTCTGTGTGTATTTGTCACAGTTGCAGCTAGCCTGCAACCAAAACTAAATTTGGCCAAAATAAATTTGGTCACATCAGACCTCCAAACTCAACCAGCCTAGAAGTAAAACAAGTCCTTGGATGAGGCAGGGATAAATTGGATTCAAACCCAAGGAGGGACTCCACCCAATCACTTTCCATCCCAGGCTGCAAACATCTCACTGGTCAAAGAGCTGGGCAGTGTTAGAAGCAGACCAATCAGTGGTTTAACCCAGGAGATCCTAACCCCCTAGGTAAAGAGAGTTCAAACAACAAAACTCACTGATGTCACATGGATTGCTGAGAGTCTGTGTCATCCCTGTCTCTGACCTCTGGCCCCATGTAACACGCATTTCCTCATACCTAATTTGGTTTTATAATTTTAACTTCTACAAAGACCAACATTTTGAATTTAAAAAAAATATTAAAAAAGCAAAAGTGATTTTACCAAATATTTTTAGAGAGTGAATGCATTCAGAGAAATCACTAGTTCAAATTTGAGGGGGTTTTTCCCAGTATTCATCCAATTTTTATGAATCAGTTAAGGAAGCAACTGGGCTCAAGGATTAGAAAGAAATGCATGAAATATACCATCTATTATACTTTAGATATCACTTAAAGCATTCAAAATTTTATTAAATTCATCATCAAACTAGCATGTTCAGAAAATAGTAGAACCTTATTAAAAGAAATAACTTTTGGACTAATATCCTGAGAACAAAATTAGTAATAATGCAGTATTCTGGCCCAGGGACATAATTTGTTGAATTTTGTTTTTTTTTTAAATAAATATTCTGACTGTAGAAAAATGTAAATGACCTTTAAGACTGAAAAATGTACACACCAAAGTAATACATGAATCTATATTTACATCTTGTTTTAAGAATCATGTTGAAACATTGAATTCCTTATTTTTATTTATTAAGAATAGTGTGAGAAAACAGCTGGAAATTGTCAGAAATGCCATTCAACTCTTAGATATATTTTTCAACCTCTAGAATATTAATTAGAGGAAAACAGAAAGTGTAATTATTATAAGACTCCTTTACAGACGTTTTGAATACTCTTGTTTCAAGAGAACTGCAATACAAAGTTGCCATACAGTATGCCCCTTTCTATTATATTTAGCAAAATGGATTTCTTGCTGTGATAAGTGATGCAATTGTAAATTTCAACAGAAAAGTGATTCTGATATACACTGGGTAACATTTTTATTTAAGTAACAATGAAGTTATTCAACAACTATTATAAGTGGTCTGAAATGTGACGCTATAGTAAAAAACAACTGTGCAAAGTTGTTGTTATCTCTTAACATTGGAATTTTTGTCCTTGGGAAGAAGTCCTGGGACCTGACTTTATCAACAAATCATGAGTATCAATGAAATAGCATTTCATAAAGAATGATATATCAGGCTTTTTCACAATGCGGTCAAGATTGAAACAATCCTTCAAATCACCTAAAATTGAAGGAATATTTTAGGCTGTATTTCTTAATTTGTATCAAATAAACCTGGGTACTGTAAATAAGAGAAACAAGCTCATACATCCAGAGAAATCCATGCTGTCCTATACAAGTTTTGAGCTTCATCACTTCTGTCCAACAGGTACAGAACAAATCACAAAGATCTCTGTCTCAGAATAGATGAATAAATACTCTAAAGTAAATTACCTATACACATTTCTTTGATCAGTTAATGATGAGATGGCAAAGCAGTTCTTTCTTAACCTTATTTAGTACTCAGTCCCTGACTCAGGCCTTCATGTGGAAAGCAGGGTAAGTAACTATTCTGATCATAAAAGACAAGTTATTCACTATGGGTAAATACAGTGAGTGAAAAAAATATTGGAGACTTATGCTCCTGGCATTAATACGATGCTTGAAATTTGAACTTTCAAACTTCCTGGTTTGGAGTTCTGTTACTTTAGGAAAACTAGAACTCCCTGGTAGTGTTTCATGCATTTATACTGGAGATATTTGCTAAAAACTTCATGTCTACATTAAATTTATTTCTTTTTCTGAGAGCGCCAACACAAAGATGAGAAGACTTGAAAGATTTCAAATTGTGAGTGTTATATAATTTAAAATTTCAAAATAATCATAATTAGTATAAATAGTCATAATTTAAAGTTTCTAAAATATCTAAAAATATCTAAAATTTCTAAATGTTTTTATTTTAGAAGATTTTTTTTTCCCCCTGCAAACTTCAATTCTGAGTAAACTGAGGAAAAAAATGATATTGCAATAGGTCATATACCATAGTGACAAACTGTAAAGTTCCTAGAATTAACAGGAAAATATTACAGTAAAAAACCCATTCTGCTTTTGCTAGGGTAGAATTAATTTTCATTTTAGCAGACTGTGTTTGTGCTATGTTTTAGACTTGTGACTGAACAGAGTTGATAAGTCATCTATGTTTTAACTATTGCAGAACAGTACAATGCAGCAAGTATTGCTGGGGAGGGAAATTTTCCATGGCTGTCTGGTAATTAGGGACTATTTGGACTCCAGTGTTCCTCTTGAGTTTAGTTTTGGTGATGGTTGTTGTGGGTTTGTGTTTTGGTTTTGTGATTATCTTAAAATAAATACTTTTATCTCAATCTAGTTTTGCACTTCCAATTCTTGTCTGCATCCAGCTGAGAGGGAGGTGACATTGAGCAAGTGATTATGTGGTGCTTAGCTGCCTACCAGGATTAAACCACAACAACTCTTTACTTGTAAAACAAAATCAAATAACAACTAACTGAGATGATCACAGAATAAAAATTTTAATATTAATGCAACAAATAAAGTTTACAGATCTATTTTTAGATATTGTTATTTTCTAGTTTTTCTATAATATTTTTATACTGTAAAATAGAAAAAAAACTTGCTTTTCTACTTGCAATTGATTGTAGGAAGAAAAAAAAAGTCAAAATTCTATTCTCTTGACAGAAGAAATTATTATATCATTCTATCCCGAAATAAATTTAATAATATTCAGGTGAAAAGCACATCACACACTTTTACTCATTCTTTTAATAATAAAGCACAACCCATCTAATTTGACAGGTCGCTGAGGTTTACATGAGTGTTATCTAGAAGATTTACTCATCACACACCAATCTGACAGGAAAATCTGAATTAAGGTATAAAAATGTTAGATCCAGGGCACTGTAGCACAGTACAAATTCAGAATTGTAAACTGACACCCAGTACTCATTTTCTAGTCCTAGTATAAATGAAGATTTTAGCAATCACATAATACAGAAATAAAACAAACCCTTCAAAAAAACTCTCAGTGTTCAATAAGAGAATATTTTTTAAAACATTAATGTTTCAAATTTAAAAAATGTGGTGTAAGTGCAATAAGATTTTGGCAATTACTTTTTTATAAATTTTGTGTTCTGGTTTTGTAGCAGTTCTTTAGTAGCTGGTAAAATTAATTTACTGTTGATAGAGAAACAGGCCATGATTAGAAAGTTATTGTTTTGGAAGTTGCAGATAAACCTCATGCTGAAGATTTTATGTAATTTTCTGATTCTTTACTGGAAAAGTCCTTATGGAAAAATTCATTATTCTTGTTAGATTGGAAAAATGCAGACAGAATACAAGCTGCCCAGATACACTAAAAAAAAAACCAAACCTGTTTGTGTATCCCACTGCCTACCAGGTAGGAAAATGCTGCTACATTGTTGACAACAAAGGAAACTGGAGTAATAAAATTAAAGTAAAAATCTGCTAAACAAGTCCTTTATTGGCACTATGGAAATGGAGTTCTTTAATGCTTTATTTTCTTCATCATAAACCATTTAAATAAAAAAAGAAAAATCAATAGGAATTAATTTAACTATTTCAATACACCTGCACATGTCCAAACACCTAGGATTTGAGATTTTAAAAAATCAAGGAGTAAATAAAATGTATATTTTTGAAATATCATAATCATCAACTGGGGCAAATCAGCAAGCAATGTCATTAGATTCCTTGTTTGAAATGCTTGTGTCAAAACGAGGTGTTATACAAGTATTTTGCAGTTATAAAAAAGGCAGGTATTTGACTCATGGGATGAAATCTATGATCTATTTCACAAGGGAGGTCAATCAATAGAGTGTTACATTTTGCCCTTACAATGTAAGAATCAAAGTATTTGATTATAAACTTTTGACACCGTATTTACATTAAAATGTTGTTTAATCAATAAAAAATTCTCAGCACAGATAGTAAATAAATAAATTAATAACATTGTTTTCTCTACAATGCACCTTAAATAAGAAAACCTATAACTATAATCTTAGTGAGATCATAGAATAATATTATGAATTACAATGAACATTTCTAGCTAAAGATTTATGGGACTTTTAAAAGATAGGCTATATTATGTGAAGACTTTTAAAAATATAGTTGAGATTGTATTAAATGCATAAACATAAAATAATTTTAAAATTCTCAAAACATCTTGCAGAGATTAGTGAAAAAAGTTTCATCCATTTTTGTTGTTTAAAAAAATAAAAAAAAAGAGTATTTTTTATTTACCATCTAAATATACATAGATATAAAAATGATAGTTATAAAAACGCTTTTAAATGGAGAATTATTATGTTATTTTAAAGTTTTAACCACAAAGAAATGGGTTTTATAAGGAGCATGGAGGAGTTCAAATGGTTTGAACAATGGTTGTTCACAACATTCTTCTGAAAGATGCTTATGTGACACAAATAACAAGAGCTGATGACAATTCTAAGTCATTGAGAAAAAGAAAGAATACACTCAAAAGAATAATATTAAAAAGTTAATTGCCCTTCCTCAGGTATGCAACAAATTATGGTGAGTCAAAATCAAAGGTGCGTTGTTCATCATGAAAATGGAGATGATTGGATTGTTGGACAGTTAATGACATATATTGGTGAATCCTAATGGAAGTTAATCCTCTCAAAACAAATTTAGGGAAGCTAAATATCTTGCAATAAACATGTTTAGGTAAGAATCAATGAAAACATCTTCTAATGACAGTGGAAGGCAGCTATCCATTGTGAGAGAATAAAAAAAAAGATTAAAAATCAGGGAAATGACAAACTACTAATGTGACTGTATCTGACACAGATGAATAAAACTCACTATTCCTAAACATAGAATATATATCTGAAAGATATGAAAGCAAGCTATTAATATCTCACATGGTTAAATTAGGTCCATAGTTTCAATTATAAGATATTCTTCACAGGTGTGTAATTGGATTACCTCTTAAAATAGCCAAACCTAAGCAAGTCAGATGTGAGAAAAAACTCAGTTCAGGCATGCTAGATAAAGCAGTGTTAACATTTATTTAATATCTAAAAGCCCTGAAGATTTCTTCTTTGCTAAGAATATATTTAAGGATATCCTAGCTCTACACAGGATTTGCAATTACTTTTCCTTATACTACCACTGTGTAGAGTACATGAAAGAACAGAAAACTACCCATTTTGTATGTTTATTTACTGCTTCTTTACTAGTCTTCAGAGAAAAACAAGAACTGCCCCTCTCAGTAACATATGGGATTAGGAATAGGATTGATAAGAAATGACTGCACTATGAAACCTAAAGGAGGAAAGGACTGTTAATTTGGAATTAAATGCTGGAACTGATCTATGTACAAGATCTCAAATATGTTGAAAGAAAGGATGAAAACCGAAATGTGATGAATGGCATGAAAGGTCTGCAATGGTGTGGAGTATGGGTAAATCAAATCAGGATTGCTATAAGAAGTGATTGAGATCAGGTGTCATATCCTAATTTAAGGAGATCTCAATTATCATTCACAATAAAATTATCTAAAGATAGTGGATTTGACTGTACTACTAGATAAATTTTTAAAAAGTCACAGAATCACAGAATCACTAGATTGGAAGAGAACTCCAAGATCATCAAGGTCAACCCATTCCCTAACACCTCAACTAAACCATGACATCGAGTGCCACATTCAATCTTTTTTAAACGCATCCAAGGCTGGTGACTCCACCACCTCCCTGGGCAGACCATTCCAGTACTTTATCACTCTTTCCATAAAAAAACCTTTTTCCTATATATCCAACCTATATTTCCTTTGGTGCAGCTTGAGACTGTGTCCTCTCATTCTGTCAGTTGTTGCCTAGAGAGAGACCAACCCCCACCTGACTACAGCCACCTTTCAGGGAGCTGTACAGAGTGATAAGGACACCTCTGAGTCTCCTTTTCTCCAGGGCTAAACATCCCCAGCTCCCTCAGTCATTCCTCACAGGGTTTGTGTTCCAAGCCCTCACCAGCCTCTTTGTTCTCCTCTGGACATGTTCCAGCCTCTCAATGTCCTTCCCAAACTGAGGGCCCAGCACTCAAGGTGTGCCCTCACCAGTGCTGAGTACAGGGGGAGAATGACCTCCCTGCTCCTGCTGGCCACTCTATTCCTGATACAGGCCAGGACACCATTGGCCTTCTTGGCCACCAGGGCACACTGCTGGCTCATGTTCAGCTGGCTGTCAGCCAGCACCCCCAGGTCCCTTCTGCCTGGGCACTGCCCAGCCACACTGTTCCCAGCCTATAATGCTGCAGGGGGTTATTGTGGCCAAAATGCAGGACTCAGCACGTGAACTCATTAAACTGCATCCTATTGGACTCTGCCCATCCAATCAACCTTTCCAGTTCTCTCTGCAGAGACCTCCTACCTTCCAACAGATCAACACTTGCTGAAAAAAAAAAAAATGTCTATAGTGGGATGGAAAAAGCTAGGGCTTGTTCCATTTGTCTTAAATCTGTATATTTCTATAGTTGTTTTCTATATCTATATTTATGTTAGTATTTTTCTATGTACTTCTACATATTTAATATTGGAAGCTGGTACTCCTTAATAAAAATGATGAAAGCTGGTAAGAGGATTTGCTCTGCCAATATTGGTAAAATATAAAATATTTCATGTTATTTCTCTCACCTGCTCCAGAATCCTAAAGAGAAATGTGGTGATTCTCTGGAACTCTTCTTTTCAGAACTCCTGCTAGGTATCATTGATGTGACTTTTTGATCAGGTGTCTCCAAAAACTACTTTTTAAAGCACAGTTCCCCTCAAACAGATTTTCTTTCACACAATTTATTGAGTCTATTTTTTTACTTTCAATAAATTAATGTATTAAGCTAACATTAGTGGTTCCTCTGTTGTATATACTTCGACTTTTTTTAATGTAACTGCTGTTGTCCTTATCTGCTTTTTTAATAAGCTTGTACATATATGGGCCTGACTATTGAGAAAGGTTTTTAGGAAAAGACTACAATTTCATGCAAGTCAAATGTCACTACATGGCGCTTTTATTATGTCAAGAAGAATGCCACTTTCGGTAGTCTGGCTTCTATTTAAGTCCTTGAATCATAGAATTATTTGGGTTGGGAGCTGCCTTAAAAACCGTCTGGTTCCAGCCCTGCCTGCCATGGGCAGGGACACCATCCACTGGAAGGGATTGCTCAAAACTCCATGTAACCTGGCCTTGAACACTCACAGGCATGTGGCGTGAGTAACCCACTTTAACCTACCTATATTTATTTCTTTATTAATTTGTACAGCTCACTGAGGACCTACCAATTTATCAGTATATTTATGGAATTTTTTTGTTCAGAGCTGATTGCACTGCTGTAAGGGAAATCACACCAGTGCCTTAGGAACAGAACTTCCATTAGACCTTTGCTTTTTAAGGTAATACATAGGCAGTCCAAAATGTCTATTATCTTTTCTATTTTATTGCAACGATATTTCACACTTTTGAACTAATATCTAATGTGCTGTATAGTATTCCTAGAATTAATGCTTTCCAGATTGTTGCCTTCCTTTCCATCTTTGTAGCAATTCATTTATCTTTGAACAGATTCTTGAGCTTGCATATTTTAAAGTTGAATACCTGATTTTTCTGCCCATGCTGCCAGTTTCTGAGTCCTCACTGGTTCTTTCCACTTTTCTGAATCTATATTGGCAAATTTCCTTAGCAATGTCCTTGTTTGCTACTTCCTGTTAAATAATAATAAAATTTACATATCTGATTTCTGAGTCTTCAGTTTCATTCTCAAGTTGATATATGGAAATTTTAAAATCGTATTTCAAGTGTACTCTTCAGTCAAGCTTCAATGCACCATTTTTCTAAAGCAATTGCAAATGCAAAAAATTGTGGAAGATGTAAAATAAAGACCTTTCCTTATTCAAAGGCTTGAGTTGAAGTCTAGGTTCAAAATGGCTCTTTTTTTTTTTTTTTTTTTCAGAGAACCAGATAATCATTTAGCTTGGAAAAGACCTTTAAGGTCCTAGAGTCCAGCCTTTGACCAATCACCATCTTGTCAACTAAATGAGAGTATGCCTTGTCCAGTCATTTCTTGAACTGGGATGGTGACCCCCTGGTCAGTCCATTCCAATACTTAACAACCCCTTCACTGAAAAAATTCTTCCTGATATCCAAATTGAACCTCTCGTGGTGCAGCTGGAGGAAATTTTCTCTTTTCCTGTCACTGGTTTCCTGGGAGGAGAGACCAGCCTCCACCTGGCTACAACCTCCTTCCAGGCTGCTGTAGAGGGCATTAAGGTCCCCCCTGAGCCTCCTTTTCTCCAGGCTAAACACCTCCAGCTCCTTCAGTCTCTCCTCTCCTCCTATCAGTCACTCTCTAGAACAATTCAGAAGGTCTGGTGCTCTCCTCTGGACTCTCTGCAACATCCCAGTGTCTGTTTTGTTATGAGGGGCCCTGAACCAGACACAGCACTTGAGGTGTGCCACGTATGGGGGGACAATCACTGCCCTGGTCCTGCTGGCTGCACTACTCTTGATATAAGCCAAGATGCCATTGGCCTCCTTGCCTTTTCTGCTGGTCAGCTTTCCAGCCACTCTTTCCCTGACCTGTAGCTCTGCATGGAGGTTTTGTGGCCAGAGTGTATTTTCTGGTACTTGGCCTTGTTAAACTTTGTACCACTAGCCACAGTCCATCAATCCAGTCTGTCCAGATCCCTCTGGACTTCTTACCTTCTCACCCTCCAGCAGACCAACACTCCCACCCAACTTAGTGTTCCCTGTGAACCTTTTGGGGGTGCCCTTGGTACTTTCATCCAGATCATCCAGAAAGATGTTAGACTGGACTGATAAAGATATTAAACAGTACTTTTTTTGTTTTGTTTTCAACATATGTTATGTACATTTTAAGAATAGGATTACTCATTACACTGTAATGACAAAAGCATATTTACCAGTATTTACTTTAGCAAAATATGCACCCACACATCCTCAAAGTGGCAGAATTCATTACTTTATTGGTTTGCTGAGCTGGCTTTCTGTGGATTGCTCTACTTGGCTAGATGTTCTTGATAATAGATATCTTCACTCTCAAGGCTGTTACTCTGTCACCTTTAATGAACATAATAGATACGTTCCTTTGCAAACATAAAATGATTTTACCAAAACTAAGAGGCTCATGACTGTTTATACAAGCTGAATCTTCCTTACACTTCTGTGAAAGTGCATTTTCTTTCACATTTCTGTGTAGCAGGATTCTGGAGATGATGCTCTGCAGTATTAAATTTAACATACTTTATGTTTTAACATACTTTCATCTTACTTTAAAATGAGCGTCATGCAAGCATATGGTAAGAATAAAGCATTCTTCTTCTGCACTGAGAAGTGGTATCCAAAATTATTATTACATGTAAAGCACTGTAAAACCTGTATGTCTAAATCTCTGAATATCAGAATTATTGGAAATTAGTACATTGGGAATACAGTCATTTCAGTACTATCTGACCCTTGATCTACAGACACACCACTGCTTGTGTGTGTGAGTGATGTATTCTTATTGCATTAATAATTTTCATCTTTTATTGTGTGAATAATGCATGAACTTTGTTTGCTTTGTGCTTTTCCATTCAGAAAATGACATCTAAAAGACACACTTCCAGATTCATTCTTATTTGGACTGAGTACATTGCCTATTATTAGTTCAGAGATATGACAGCTATGAAAACATGTGAAGACCATGGATACCAGCTGAGAAGTGAAGGGAGATTTTGAGCAGCATTACTAAATAAGCATGTTTATTAGGGCACTAATTTTTTCACAAGTTAGAAAAATGTAGAATTACAACATCTAAGCTGTTTTTTTTTTAAATCATATTTCATTATAGAATACATGAATGGAATAGGCAGTGCATTTCTTTCTTCTTGATTTAGGAAAAAAATCCTTACACGAAGGTAGTGATCTCACTACTGTTCATGGGAGATAAGAGGAACTCTAAGGAGACTGCCGGTAGAGTAAAAAACTTGAGATTTAGGTATATAGTAGTGGAACTATAGCAATCTATAAATGGAAAATATTTTACTGCAGTGAAACTTCTGTAATTTTCTGAACCCTTGAAGGAGGAGATTTCCTGAATCTCGAAGGAGGTATTTTTTCTATAAAACTGTTCTTTTCCTAGTGAGGGCAGGAGCATTCAGATGTGCCTTTGTGTCATATAGCCTAGTGGTGTCTTAAAGGTCAAAAGTACCTTGCAGATTGTACAAGATTTTTTGAAATGTGATCACATCACACATAGTAGCAGATTAACAATATCACATGCAAATTAGTGAAGAAGGTAATACTTCCTCCACCTTCAGCACAAACAGGCTCAAATCCAGCTATTGGGAATATTTATGTCTCCAATGGCTACAATAAGCTGAAGCTCTGCCCTGAATGTCCCAGATGCAAATCAGAGACCAGGACTCTTAGCCCCCACAAGGCCTCCAGGCAGCTGAAATGCAGTTACTGTGACAAAATTAGAGCAGGGCTTCTGCATGAAGCTCTCTGAGAGCCTCTTAGAGAGGCTGGGAACTCCTTGGAGATAGGTATTTGTGGATGCAGTGAGAAACAAATAAACATGCTAAGGCCACTATAGCCAGGGTCAGAGGCCATACCTGACATGATCACAGTCGGCCATCTCCTACTTTTTAGCCTTCTTTAGAGGTCATGTTCCTCAGCACTCTCAGTCTTGTGACTCGTAATACAGCTCCTAGGACATAGAAAGTAATTTTCCTTATAGTCACCACTTTGAAACAAAGTACATTGAAATAAATTATCTTTAGAGTATTATACTTGCACAAACCAATGTTCTGAGCTGTTTAAGTAAAAGCTGGTGCAACCTAATACAAGCTCAGTTGGCTGAAGCGTGGTACTAATGATGTCAAGGATGCAGGTTTGATCTCCATACAGGCCATTCACTGAAAAGCTGGGCTTGATGATCCTTGAAAGAATAGTCTGAGCCAGAATGAACCCACATTCTGTGATTCCTTACATTGCTTTTTGGCTGCTTATTTGTTTGTGAAATGTCAGTATAGAACACAAAATAACACAACACGGACACACTGGTGCTTACAAGGTAAAAAAGGCACTTTTTAATTTCTGACTCCAACATTTATGGTTTTCCACAAGTGACAGTGGATTGGAGGGTGAAAGCACCACCTCTCCAATGACACTGGAAAAACCAACAGTCCATCAAATTTCTCCTCCTCTATAAAAGAATGCAAAACAATAACTTATTTACAGAAAGTGTGTGAGAAAGTTCGTTACAAGAATGTAAACATCAGAAGGCTTAGAAAATCCTAAAAAATCAGGGCAACAGTGAAGTTGTCTGTTTCTGCAAGTAATCTCAGAAGCTTGATTTCAAACTTGTGGCTAAAATTTTTTTTAATTGCTTAGCATAAACCACCTTCTCATAAGCAAGAACCTTCTAGAATTAAAATTTGAGAATGGATTGAATGGAACTTTCTAATATAGTCATTAAAAATGTTTGTTTAGGGAGAAAATCCCCAACAAGTAAACCAGAAAACCTGAACAACTGAATAAAACCTAGACTGCCTGGAAACAGAAAAGAGTGGATAACTGTTCCACATGGGTTTGTTTTCTGAACTGTTTACTAGAAGTCAAAAGCAGTGTGTTTTGGGATGGCAATCTGAAATTGCCAAGACAAGGAGTAGAGAAACTAATAACCATAGGTGGAAAATGGCCAAAGGTCAGATGCACAAACTGAGATGTGAGGTACTTATGGAGGCAAAAAGTATAAAAGGACAGCCCCTGGGATCTTTTCTGGTCACTAGAGCGTTTGCTTTGCCCCACTGGGAGACAGTCAGAAGAATCCCCTGCTCTTTTTTCTTTTTTCTCTTTTCTTTTTTCTCTTTTCCTTTTCCATTTCCTTTTCCCTCTCATTTTGCTTCTCCTTTTATTTATTTTTCTATTTTTTTTTATTGTTTTTCTCTTTTCTCCTTTTTTTCTTTCTTCTTCTCACTTTGTCTCTTCCTTGTACAGTGCCAAGGATGCAGTTTTAAACAGTGTTTTCCCTTTCCTAACAAAACTGTAGACGTTTCCAGTGATTATCTGCCATCTGTTGATTTCAGTACTTGAATTGCTTCAGAATCCTCTGAAAAACAACTCTTTCTCGAATGAGGGTTGAATGTACATTCAAAGGTAGCTTCAGCTGAGCAAGTGTCCAGCTAATCCCCTTAGCACACAGGGACAAGGCTGCCACCAGCTCTAATTGATTCTGAAATGAATCTGTATAGAAAATTAGAAGGTTTGGATTCCCATGTGAGCTTCAATAAAGGGCCAGGATGTAAGCCTGACAGCTGAATAGATTCATAAATGAAAATCTGATAAGCAGCTTAAAAGTGTACTTAAGTCCAGAAATTATTTGAATGCTCTTGTTAATGGCACTTTGTATATTGTCATCTAGTTAATTATCTCTGAAGATGAGTTCTTGCAGAGGAGAAGATACAGCAGCCTTTCACAGCCTTTTCTCATCACGTATTTATTAAATTCCACCCTCCTTGCCAGTAGCTGGAAGGCAGAATGAAAGGATTAGGCGACTGCAGTTCCTCTGTGGCTGTCAGTTCACTGTGCCAAACTTCAAATATGAACTGTTGCATGTACTGTCAGAGACATTTCCTTTATATCTTAATTTGCAAATGAGGAGATGACATTTGTTAGGCCTTGTATTTGCACACATGAAAAGCAAATACTGTCAATGCTGGCTATTTTGTTTATCCCTTTGGAGATAGTGTATGGCCTATTTATAAATTTTCTTCAGATTTCTTTTTTTTTACTAACTGAGATAGTCATGGAGCTACACATCCTCATATTTTATTCAGGAATCCTATCTGCAGTTTATGAAGCATGCCCTGCATGCGACAGCTGTTTAAAACAGTGTCTTTAAATCTATTTTCACTTTGCTGCTTTGCAATTTTTTTTATAGATGTTCCTGTTTTGTCTAAGTTTCATATAGATAGGTTGATGAATTTTTCTGTGCATACAGGTAGGTACACCTGCCTTCTTTGGTTTCATATATGTTTATCTGCCTATCTGCAGATAATATTCATATTAGTAGCGGAAAGGTAGAAAGATTGTGCTGGAGGCAAAGGCTGTTCTGTCCATCACATTCTTATAATTCACCATCAGATGTAAAATGGAAAAGAAAAGAAGATGGAAGAAGAAAAAATGAAATTCACTGTTCATTAGAGGAAATTCACTAAGCAAAATAAATAAATAAAAATAAAAAAAAATACTACAGATATACAGCTTCATTTATATTATCATCTCAAAATACCTAAGAAAATATTGTTGATGAGTAAAATCTGTAAGTTTTCTACTTTTGTTAATAATTACAAACTTTGGTGTATTTATCTGCAAAATTGTCTTTCTGCACTAAGATTGAGGGCACGTTCCTAAAACAGCAGTCTGTGCTCACTGTGCTCAGTGCACAGAACTTCTTGAGGAACCATCAAGTCATTTCTTCCTCCACATCTGCCTCATTTTTTGGACACAATTATTTTTAATTTGTCTGAATGGCAACAAGGTGAAGAGCTAGGATACATAAATTCAATTTGCTCTGAAAACACAGACATCTTATCTGACCTCAGTCAAGATGGTTTTTTCCTGGCACTCAAATGTGCATAAGATTTGCCACTAAAGTGGTATTTCTTTTCTCACATGACAAATGTAGCCACATAAAAAAGAAACAGCACCCTGAAAAAGGATGGTTTTCTTCTTGTGTCACATGTTAATGGAAATCTATGTTGATGTATATATATTTAGACATCTAAATCAACCTCAGATGCCCTAAAGGTCTTTTCCTGGGTTTTCCGGGAATCGTACATCCTTTGATTATATCTGTGAGTAATGTTACAGTAAATGCTGCTTGTTTGCTATTTCCAAACATTCCAGTCCATACTGCAAAGTTGGTAGGCTTTGAAATTCCTGGAGATAAAGCAAAACCAGCAGGAATAGCTCTGGCCAGTATCTTACAGTCACTGCAGAAACACTGGCATATGGCTGAGACTTAATCTCTCTTACAAAGCCATTTCCCCTCCTCCTCCTGTTTCTTTGCCATTTTCAGCGAGGGCTGTTAGGAAATTAGGAGCTGGAGCAGCAGCAGCAGCTGCCAACTGCAGTGGGTACTGAACCCTCTTCATTTGGAGGGTAACCAGGACACGGTTGGTGACTGATGAATTCCTGGCTAGCAAATTAAAGAGTGGCACAGAGAGTGATCTTCAAGGGGCAGAGGGGAATATAGCTGGAATGTTCATTTAGAATAAAAATCTATTCATGGAGCTTGAGTCAAAACCTAAGAAAGTCAATGGAAAATTTATTATTTACTTTAACAAGCTTTGGATTTGTACCTAAGCTAAACTGATGTTTAAAAAAACATTTCTCATTTAAGTGGATACCACTTCAGATTGTAAAGTGCCTGGAAATCCTGGAAAGGCCAGAAAAAACTCAAATGACAATTCTTATCAAACTGTCACCAGAGGTGATAATATGTACAAATGACTTTTCTGCTGTCTTAACATATGTCTGCAATACCTGAAATGTTTCAACACTTATTGAGGTATGAGAGCATTATTCTACAACTGTATTTTATCATATACAAAAGTTGCCCAAAATTTCTTCTTAAAAAGTTCCAAAAAAGTCCTCTAAATACATGTTAGAAGCACAAAATACATGGAGGGAAACAAAATCTCTCTACTGCTTTGATGTGCACATCTAATTAATTCTTTAAATTAGTATCACTATACTCCTATGGAACAAAAATTATTTTATATCAGTTTCGAAGCAGGTCTGTTTCATATTAAACCATATTTATTTTTAAACCAATTCTGTAAAGATTTACTAACTTTACAGGTACTTTATTTGTGACATGTAACATTTAAACACAGAAGGTCCAGAACAAGTGCTGTTCTTGTGAAAGGCTGAGTCATTCAACAATCTGAAGCATTGAAACTGAGATTTGGTTTCAAATCCCAGTATTCTGAGGAGATAATGTCACTGCCTCTGGTCTGTAGGAATACACCCCTATTTGCTGGCATAGTCTGGAGCTATCCTAGAGTGGAACACTAGTTACTTTTACTTCTTTATAAAAATTTGTAAGAGCAGACAGCAATATCCTATTCTATATGCAAATTCAGTGGTTTAAATGTTTTTCAAAATTTGAAAAGTGGAGGTTGATGCCCTCCATAGCTCAATTTCTATGTGCTTCCAACACAAGCCTCCCTTCTTTTAAGAAATCCATTGCCAAAGGCAAATGAGTAAATAAATAAAATTGACTCCATGAAATGGGGACCTGGTGGCATGGTGGAGCTGTGTAGACATCAGTACGTGGGTCTGTATATGTTTTATATTACTAGGATTAGTTTTGGGAGAAAAATCAAATTTCAGAAGACACTGAATTTGAAACAGACTTTTCATTTTGGGCGGGTAGCAAGCAGTGTTCCCTGGCTTGCACAGGATGGAGGACCTGTTCCAAGGATAGTCTGTATTTTATGGAGGTAAGAGAAGGAATCCAAGAAGGGAAAAATGTATTTACATATTTTAACCAATGATTTTGGCATTAATTTTGGCATTAATTAGCTACCTTTTATGCAAGAATCAGTACACAGATCCCTTTCCAAAAGGTTTCACTGACTGAAATAAAATTATGTTGGTGTCTGGAGCAGGTAGTGTAGTGAATTTAGGCTGCTTTCTATCTGTTTTTATCTATCTGTCATCCATCTATTGATCTATCATGTAAATACATCTATAAAAGTTGTGCTCTCGGGGCTAAAAATAAGAGTATCTAAGTGAAGAGGTAATTGCAGAGACAGCTTGTGTTGTCAAGATGGGAGCAGTTTTAGATATGCCCAAAAACAGAATGTAAGGTACCTACAGACCTTTACCATTGGAGAGTTAAGCATGTACAGACTCAGGAGCTAAGTAGGGATTGCAGTCATGAACCTCAGTACAGCAACTCTATTTTAAGAATAAAAGTCTTGGTTTTGGGGCTAAACTGATGATTCTTCAAAGAAAAACTTTTTAAGCTATGTGCCTCAGTAAAGATACAGGAATTCTTTCTTCATAGATTCTAAAAAAGACAAAAATATCCATGGTTGAGGCAAGTATTTTTAAATCCCTAGTACTGGACAGAGCCATAATCCATCTTTCTTTTAGGATATCTGCCAGTCCCATCTGTTTGGTAAAAGTATTTTAATTTTTTCTTCCCTCCAACTCCTTCTCTTTGTTTTCTTCTGTTTTGACAGATAGCCTCCAGGTTTTTTGTCAAGCAGAAGCTTCTGAAAATCTTTCAATAGGCTATTTGAATGAAACCCAATCCTTGCAAAGGCAAAGAGGGTGTTTTTTGGTTTTAGGTCGTGTCAAAACCATGTCCAAACAGATGCTGCAGAAAGCGCCTGCACTCTGCAACAAGGAGCACTGATCACTGTGTCTGCTACTCATGTTGTGGTTTGACAACTGTGCAAACCAGCATATGGTCTCATATGCAAAATGCTTAAATGGTGTCAATGCTGATGGTTTCCTCCCTGTCCTCCTGAGCTTGACTACTGCTATTGAATGGCATTCAGGATAATATGCTGTGGTGTTAGCTGTCTATAAGTCAACAATAAGTTTATGGATAACTAGATATGATACCTTAATTTCCTTAGGAGCTTTCAATCTCAATAAAAAAAGCAAATGTTGGGTAAGGGAGTTGGCCAGAAAAAGGAAATATTAGTTCTTCCTATATTTATTTTTTGCTGGTTTTTTTAGCCAATGTATGATTTTTATTTGTCTTGTCTTACTGTGTGTGGAATGTGATTAGATCAGAGGCTGCTACAAGGAATTTCAATGCATTTATAGTAGTAAAAATAAGTGAGTGTTGGTGAAAAAAGCCAGATAATAAAAGAGCTGACTAAGTATGATCACGATTAAAAGTGGTAAAAGGGAGTTTACCAGCATCTTGTCTCAGTGACAAAAAGTTTACAAGTATCATAGAATAAGATTTGCCATATTTCTACCTACTTTTACAAAACTGGGTCCTACTGTGCAAACAGAGTTTTCTTAACAATAAAGCATAAATTTAAACTAAGAAAAGTGGCAAAGACTGTTGAGGGAATTTTATGGTACAAAACAGGAATTATCAAGAAGAAAGAAATTTTGTGTTTTCTCTCACTGGAAATATAGATTCCAATTTTATATTTCAATACTGAAAATAATTTTCCTGTTGTGAATTTTTAAACTATTAGTATTTATACTGCATAGTGTCATTTCTATCTCAGTTTTCAATAGCAAGTTATTTTACAGGGAATAATTTTTGGAAGGTATAGGATTCTAAAGCTACCCTATAAGAGCTACAGGCTTTAATAAGACTACATATATTTTATGTGATCAGAGGCTACTGAGCTTGTTTGGTGGGTTTGTTTTGTTTGTTTTGGGTTGTTGTTGTTGTTGTTGCTTTTTTGTTTTGTTTGGGGTGGTTTTGGTTTTGATATTTGTTTGGTTTGGGGTTTTTGGTTTTTTGTAGGGTTTTTGTACCTTTTTTTAAATTTGGAATATAAAACGTGAACATTTTTAAAAATATCAGGGAAGGTTTTAATTAAATACATTCTTTTAATTAAATACATTCTAAAGTTACCTGTGGTATGACACTCTTAGTCTAAAGGTCCAGGTGGTGCACATGACACTTTTTTGTTTGAACCATCTGGTTGATCATTTTTTTCCTCTTGCATACATACTTTTGTTCATGAATTCTTCCACATCATGAAAAATTACTGACTTTATATAAGAAATGGTTATTGGAGCACTTCTAGAGTCAAGTAGAAAGTGTGGAATTACATGACCATTAATATCATATTTAATGGTCAACTACATCATCTTCTATGCTTTTCCACCTTCAGTCTATTCTTCTTTCTGTATATATAGGTAAACCTTGAAGTGATGCATTTGATTTTGCAAGAAATTCAGATTTCCTATAAACAGGTGTAGGCAAAAACCTTGGGGAGTTTGTTTTATTGCTGTGGTTTCTCTATTTGACTTGACTATGCCTGAGATATTACCAATAAATGGAAGAGGAAAAAAAAGGAAACTGGACTAAACATACTTTGATTTGTAAAGAAAACATGGAAAAAACATCACTCAAATAAGGAGGAAGAAGACCCACATGAGTTATTAGAGAATGGGAAATGTAAAAAATACATCAGAGAGAGAATCTCAAGTAAGGGTAAAGATGGAAAGTAAAAGAAGAAAAGAGTCATGTGAAGGGGGAACTGCTGAGATAGTGGGAATTGAGGAAACAGCACAAACATCAGAGAGACAGAAAATGTGGTAAATGGCTAAAGAATTGAATAAAATATATAGAAGAATAGAAGGAAGGAAGGAAGGAAGGAAGGAAGGAAGGAAGGAAGGAAGGAAGGAAGGAAGGAAGGAAGGAAGGAAGGAAGGAAGGAAGGAAGGAAGGAAGGAAGGAAGGAAGGAAGGAAGCAAGCAAGCAAGCAAGAAAGAAAGAAAGAAAGAAAGAAAGAAAGAAAGAAAGAAAGAAAGAAAGAAAAAGAAAGAAAGAGAAGAGAAGAAAGAAAGAGAAGAGAAGAAAGAAAATTGAAGAGTCACATTACTGCCTTAGAGTACACTGAAGTCAAATTTTTATTTCTATTTTCACCTCCTTTTCCTGCTGCACTACAAGGTGAATATAAGCTTCTAGAAGTTGCCATATATGAAGCCATCTTGTGACAATTTTCCACTGCCATCCATTTCATGTGTGAGAAGGAAGAGTTTCCACACTGTAATGCAATGAATTAGAATCCAGGCAGCTGCAGACTCGAAAATTTCTTCTTGTCTCTTTGGTGTAACCCATTCCTCCTCCTGAATAAAACAGGTAATCTGTCACAGGAGAAGACCTGAATGATTTTTCTTAGATTTCCTAGTAATTTTCTAGTATGGAGAATGTTTAATTAAATCATTAAATCTAGATTTTTTTGTTCTTTTAGTCAGTAATATAAGAAACTTAAGGGACAAAAAAAAAAAAAAAAAAAAAAAAAAGGAAGGAATATAATCAAGATGGAAAAACAACTCAAAAGCTTTGGAGAGTTGGGATTGCTCCCAAATGAATGAAGACCACATCTTCAGAAGACTTCCCCAGCCCAGCAGGAGCTGCAGCTCACACTCCTCAATCTGAGGTTAATAGCCTGCCTAAAATTCCATGTGTCCCTCAAAAGCAGAACAGGCAGCACTCACAAGGACTCTTTGCTGCTCCAGGAATTCTGGTGCTTCAGTAGAACCCCAGGTGAAGAAGGCACTTATTCATGGGAACCCCTACCACAAGAAAGGAGAAACAGAAGGCAGTATTCACCCTACCTAACTGTGCAGGTCTAAATGCAGATAATTTAGGTTTGAAAACTTAGTTTCCCCACATTACCAAGAGAGAAATATGGGCAGTTCTAAAGGGCAATATGACTGATCCCAGGAATTTATCTAGGAATCAATGTTAGGGTAAAATGAGTTGCTCACAGCAGATGCCTGTTTTTCCTTTCTGATTTTAAAGAAAATTTTGGATGACTAACTCATTAAGAAAAGGTTTTTTTTTTGACTCTTGATAAGGTGAAAAGATTCTTGAGCAATACTTCATCTTTCCATGGTACATGAAAACTTCATCATAAGGACAGAAACTCTACTTCTGTGAAGACAGTTTTCTACTGCAACCCATTTTGAAACTGGGTTCAAACCTAAGCCCTGGATGAATCCTCAAAATTAATGAAACTATCAAAAAATGCATTCTGTTTTCTATGGTATCAAAGGGGCTGACTTAAAAGCAGAAAAATATTTGAAGTCCTTCCTGCTCTTGGAGAAATTAAAATGGATCTCTTATGATTGCAATTAGGATTGTTCTTAGTATTTGTAGACCAGAGGGTAGATTAAATAATTTCTCTTATTCAGTTTGAAAGTTTTGCTCTCACTTTATTGAGTGACCTGGGCTAAAGATATTGGTATAGATTTCATTACATAAGATCATAATACATCTAGAAATTTTGGCCAAATCCTACTTATGCTCTAAGAAATAGTTTATGGTTTTCTTTCTCTCCAAATAAATCCATTTACATCACTTGTGTATAGCCATAAACTATGTTCCTTTCAAAACCAACCTCACTGGTGTCCATATCATCAATTGGAAATCAATCAAATTTTGAAATTTAGGGATTAATCAAGAAAAAGTAATAACTAAAAAGTAGACTCTAAAATTTGGTCAAATAAGAGACATGACAAACTGAACAAAAAGCTATCTATTTCTGTTTTCCTCTCCTGTCATTGAAGCATTTTTGAATTCCATTCTCTATGAAGAATGCTAACGTCTTCCACAGCTATAACAAGGAAATGGTGGAAAAACTGGGATTAAGATCTCAGTTCTTCAAATAGCAAGAGGGCCTCCTCTAAGGGTATTTGAAATTGAAGACCCACAGAACACTGAGAACTAGGGACTCCATTTGTTCCCTGAACTTCTGAAGAATTTCTCTTTACTACATGGTGATACACCACATGCTTCCAGTTGACAGAGGATTTTCATCCCTGGCACAACAAAGAAAAAATTCTTTGGTTTTGGTTAATTTATGTCAAGTGATTGTAAGAACTAAACAAACTTAGTGCATGAATTCCCGCACAGAAAAATGTCACCAACCAGTGTTTGTAATTATATATTCTTTAAAATGATGGGTGTGTCACCTAGGATGTTTGAAATTAAGATTTTTTAAAACAAATTAATTTGTATTCATAAGTACATCCTAAATTATTCATATTGATATAAATGTTTCAAATTCTTGGTTAAGTAACTTAGCAGAACTAAATAAATCAGTACTGCTATATTAGTCAGTAAGTTCCTTGACCATTTTTATCCAAAATTAAAAGGATATTTTTGGTTATTAAGAATTTTACATTTATAGTGCATATCTGAGTTATTCTTATATTTTTCTGATTTTTCAAGTGCAAAAAAAGAGATTGCCTAGGCAATTATTATAATTTTTCATAAAGGAAAGACACTCAGGAATCTAAGTCCCATTTAAAGTGAGAAAGAGCTGGAAAGCCAAATTCTCTTTCACAATGAAAATTACCTTTGCATGACTTACAGGAAATTATGGGGGAAGTTGTGAAAGAATCTGCTGAATAAACTATTTGAGTTCCCTCACACTCCTTACCTCAGCTACAAGAAAATCCTTTATATATCTTTGCAATAGAATGGGATATTGTCTCACAAGCTCTATGCAGGTTTATTTTAGCTCAGTATGATGTTGATTGTAAGCTATTATTGACTAGAAAAGAGGGATAACAACTTCTGTTGCACAAAGATGCATCCCATATATAGTAAATTTAAGTATTGAAGGTTACGGTTTTGCCCCTTTATTTTGTCCGGTTATTTGAAATATTTTTTGCCATTATATTGACAAAGATGTATCATGGCACTTTTATATTTAATAAATGTGTAATAGAAAACCTGACTCCTCCTTGTACAACAATTACTTTTTTACATCCTTACCTGTATGTCAAGAGGATGTGGATATCTCAGGTATAACCTCTCCACCTTCTTGCTTAGAATTTTTGCACAGTATAATCGTTTGAAAGGTGAAATGTTTGACATCCATCACAGAAAATGCTGCACTTATTTTGACAGTGCTATATCTAGCATGTTTTCTTTACTAGGTAAACTGTCTGGAAGGGAAAATGGAAATAACAACACAGTGGCTTTTGTGTTTGTTGCTATGGCTAAACTGCATAGCAACAAGACTTAGGACACTTGCCTATATTCAGGAAAAAGTGAAAATTTAGCTTTCTGTATGAAGTGTGTAATGCATGCACATGGAGCAAAACCTCAGATCAAAGTAGTGACCTCACATCTTATCCATGCTTTTCAACAAGAAAGATAGGTGGACCTTAAATTCCCAGAAGGTTAATTAAACAAAGGTAAATTTAATATGTCTTGTCACAAAGAAATGTTTCTTCATATAAATTAAGCAACTATTTTACTAAGTAGAAAGAAACATTAAGAAGCATAAGAAGAGAGACTGGTAGTGTGATACAGAAATAGGAGAAATAAAAAAAAGGACAACCTTCTATTGACAGACCAAATTTCTAGCTGTTCCTTGTGCACCTTTCAAGAGATGAGCCTTTCCAGAGAGTTTCAGAGTATATAGGAATGATCAGGACGTATTTTGCTGTTCAGTTTATCTGTTTTTCTATTCAATGTTACTTGTTATGATTTATTTCTAATTGTTTGGGGAAAAGGAGGGCAAAATGGTTGTTTGAGGGGTTTTAGGTTTTTTTTCCTCTGAACATTTATGTGTGGGTTTTTCAAAAACTTACTGTTCTGCATTCTGAATAAAACATTTAACTCAGCTTCTCTAATATGTTTTATCAGAACAGCTATAGAACTAATGGTTGGAAGTAAAGCAGTAAAGATTAAAGTGATTTTCATTTATTTTCTTTACTATTTTGTACTGCTTTGAAAGAAACGCAGAGCAGTCCACAGAAAAAAAAAAAAATTGAACAATGAAACTAGGTTGAAATTCGTATCCCCAATTTGAAATGTTAGTATCTCAAGTTTTCTTAAGATAACTTTTCTTTTGCAGGTCCAATCTGAGGATACCTGGACTGCAGACTATAATTAAACATTGCTTTAGCATTTTGCTGTTATATTTGAGCTATTCCATTACATATGGCTTCATCTCTGTGGCATACTTTTATTCTCAAATGTCTCAATCATTGTAACAAAAGTGAGAGTTCAGCTTCCAAGGTGATTTTGTACTTTAAGGATATCTCCTCCTCCTCCCTGATTATATACTTAGCTACTTTTGCTTGACTGAAACTGTTATATAGAATATAAGCTATTGTACTCATAGACATATGTAAATGGAAACAAGGGGAAAAAAAGTAACCCATGCTGAGGGACATGTACATTTCCAAAAGACTGAGCAGGAGGTATGTAGACAAATCCTATTATTGGGTAATGAGATTTGTGTGCGTACCCGGACACTATTATGAAAATGTAGCTCTTTTTCAAAACAAAGTGAAAGAAGGGGGCAATCTTTTCAGCTGAGGTCAAATTCTGCTTCCAGTAAGGATGTAATAAGTTATATAAAATCAACCTTATTAGTGTTCAAAAGTAGCTGACAGAAATAAGCAGCCTTTACATTCACTGAAATTTCAGATGACTTTGAGCCTGATCATGCTCTCATTGAAAGTAACAGGAATTTTGCCAATGAGATGTAGCAACAAGCTTATTAATTACTAATCTGCTAAAGCTCTCTTAGTGTCAAGAAGTTTGCATTCCTTGAAATAGTCTTCTATGAAGTGAAGTAATTCATGTAAAATCAGGAATGTTATGAATAAAGGATTTGACCATTTCATCATTGATGGACTTGGAAGAAAATTTTGCCATGCATTTTTAAATCATAAGTCAGTTCTTGATAGTCATTTAAAACAGTGGGTTTTAAAATACTCTATCTGTTTTATATCTCTCCATGTCTGCTGCTACTGGACAACATTGAGTTATGTTCTCAAAGTTTTTTTATAATCACATTGACTAAGACTATGGGTTCTCAAAAAAGGAAAACAGTAACTCTTTAGTAATAAAAGGATTCTGCCAGAAATGTTATTTAAGGAAAACATTCAAAAAATGTATGAGACTGAGCGCATTGAGTGTCTATAAATTTGGAGACAACTGCTTATAAAATATAAAAATTGAAGAGAGCTTTAGATGATGCTGGTAGACTTTGTGCTTTACCAGCTTAAAAATATTTTATAAATAAAATATGCCTTTGCTTTGCTTAATATTCCTGGTAACCCAGAACCGTTTAATAGTAGAAGATAGATAAGCCATGAAAATTAAATAATAATCTCCTATTTTAATTTTAAAAATAGGCAGCTGTTAAATTTTTATACATGAGACAATAAGGTCTCCATACATCTTAATTCCCTTTTTACAACACAGCGTACTTCTATAACAGGAAATTTCTAGGGGAGAGGATCACTCACGCCTCTTGCAGCTTGAGGAATTGCAACTTCAGAAGTTGCACTGAATGCAGTGCTGACAGTGGAGGTGGAATTTTCACTGCCATGCCAAGCAGCATGGTTTCATGTTCTGAGATGGCACTATTATTTGCAAACACAGTGTGTGTCTGTTATATGTTGTCCCCCAGATATGTGCTAAAGCAGTACCCGTTCAAGTTGTTGGATGATCATACTTCTAATCCAGGTGATAGTCCCTTTTACAGATCCTTCCAGCTGAATGTATTGTTGGATAGCTGTTAAAAATTGAATGGAAGGTAAAAAAATACTTGGGAGTACAAATGGAACAAATAAGTAGATTAATGGATATCATCACTACCACCTACAGGAACTACACATACATTTGTAACTACATAAGCTAATACCTCCAATTTTTAAGCTGATCATGAATGCATGTTCAGATCAAAAGTCCTTTCTTTTTCAACAACCATGATAGATTTCAGAAGAAAGTCATAAAGCAGAACGACAGAGGAATAATTTGTGTGTTTGATAATACAGTATCTCCCTCCCTCACAATCTGCATTTTCAAGTAAATGTGTACATGTGCAAATTGTACAAGAAAGGGTTTGACTGTAAAAAAAGTGACTAAATTCTTCTCTCAGTGGCCAGGATTTCCTTTCACTGTCTCAGAGGGAGGGAGACCCTTTCATGAAAGGTGTGTCTCTGTCCATATTTTACTTGCATGTGTTATAGTATGGGTACTACTTTTATTTATCCCTTTTTACTGAAACTGCCATTCAGGTGACATATTTCCTAATTTTTCTGAGTGTGTATTTATAGCCTACCTGCATATATTTTGAAGGAGTATGACTCTACATGAAGGAAAACAGCTGGAAGAGCTGTGAAAAATTTTGAGTGATGAGAACTCTTGTCATTATGTCAGCTCCAGCATGACCTTATTTCTGATCTGGTTTTCTTTGCTGTGTGTGAAACTGAACTTTTTTCCTGTGTGAGGTCGACATCCATGTGAAACTATTGGAGACAAGTTCAGAATGAGACTTCATCTCTCTAGGAAAAATAACACAAAATAATGATTTAAAATTAAGGTATTGCTGAAACTTTGCTTCCACATAGACAGGGGTTATATACTAAGATTTTGTGACAGGAGTTGAGTCCCACTGTTGTCATGGAGACTGGAAAGCAACTTCTAAAAACAAAAAATAAAAACATTTGGAATCAGTCCCATCCTCTACCTTGCAAGCACTCATGTACAACTCTATGATATTTGTTTTAGATCCTGATGAAATAAACAACAATAAATAGCAATTTTTTGGCTCTAAATGTATGCTTTTGCTTTCCCAGAACCAAATTTCACTGTAAATAATTGAAACAAGAAGTTATTTACATTTGTAAATGCATATACAGCCAGCAGGCAAGAAGAAAACTCTGCAAAAAATTTTGCAAAATCATGAAGAAATTACAGAATTCAGCAGCTACATTACACTGGGGAATCCACAAGCAAGAATCTGGTCCAGTGCTCCTTACCCACGGCTTGAGGGGATTTGAAGGACTTGGAAAGAAATTTGCAGCAGGCATTTTACTGCAGGAAGGTGATACCCAAAATATACAGTGCAAAAACTCTTCCCTCCAATTCATCTTGAAAATGCCAGCTTCTCAGCTGCAGCAATTTTGAGTCATAGCATGGATCTGTCACCTGCCATGTGAGTTCTGTGACATGCTTCAGCAGAGGTCACTCTTTTCTTTCAAGTCACAGCTAGAGAAGACAGTTTCTATTCCCCCTTCCCTTGTATGTAAAGAGATTAGTGAGTGTTCACCTAGGAATAAATGCTCAACTTATTTAATAAAATATGTAAATGATATCAAGGTCAACGAGAAGAAGAGTGTGTGTTTGCAAGTTTAAGGTGAATATGTGGTGATGTGGGAAACCAGGATTTACTCTCTCTACTAAGACATGCTAACCAATAACTCTTCACTGTAAAATGGGTGCTCCCAGGCCCTCTTTGGGAAAAAAATTCAGCTATACAATAAGTGCTACTTACAGCTATACTTTTTTGCTAAATTGTGCTGTCATGCTATCACAGATGTCAGGTAAAAGGAACTTTCACAAATTTCCTACCTTCTTTTTGCTCAGAAAGTGATATTTCTGTGCTTCAACAGAATTCCCTGGCAATATTTAAAAGTCTTAAGGGTAGTAAGTCATCACCTACTGTGAAAAGGGTTGTTCACAGATCCCATGCAAACTAAGGAGACAATTCCCTTCATAAAGAATTTATGAACAAGTTTAGGTGTGTTAGTGACTAAATACTGTTTTGATGTAGTAATAGTCATGCAGAATAAGACTATAGCTTTGCTATTATGTTTTTTTTATTGTCTGGAATAAAGTCTCTGAACTAACAGTAAAACCTTTGGGTTTCTATATTTTACATGCTGACAAAACACAATTACATTATAAAATTCTTTTTGTTGTAAAAGAAATTTTAAATGAAACAAAATGTAAAATACAAACCAGAGTGTAGCGATTTCTTGAAACCAAGATAAACACAAGACTTCGAATGATTGTATTGGCTGCTTGTGATTACTAAAAATTTAGCAGAACATCAAAATAAGATCATAATTCTTGATTCAATAGAGGCCTTTTTTGATGTATCAACTGGTATATTATTGCTGGTTAGAGGTTTAAACTAAGCTTAAATTGTTTTATATTGTGCTTCAAAGCTGAGACTTCGACTTCCTTTAGACAAAGCTGTTTTTTAAGTTTACAGGTATTGTTATCACAGCAGAAGGTCACTTGAAATCTATTCTTTGGTCTAAATGATGCTTAAAATCAATAGTATCTCCTGAAGAATTTCCCACCCTTTTTGGTTTAGTAGATAAACAGAGGCCTCATTCAAGACAACATAGAAATTTTCAAGCTCAAAGTCACCTTTCAAAAAGAGGGAGACATAGGATTTTGTTTTCTGTTAATTTAATTTTGCAATAGTGTTCTGATTTATTTATATCACCTCGATAACAACTGCTGGAAGGATGCCCCAGGAAAAAAGAATATATTCTTACTGTTCAAAACTGATCACTTTAAAAAGAAAGCTATCACTTAGCTCATATAGATATATGCTGTTATGGAAATATCTGGGTTCAGTGAATCATTAAATAAAGAGACAAAGTCACAGCTAGTGTAAGAGGGCAGTACTTGTGAAATGAATGAAGCCAGGCTTGCCTTTTTCAGCAAAATATTTTGCCTGAGGCTTTTTAGCATCCAAAGTGTAAAGACCCAGCATGCTATCACTCTGCTTGAACTGTACAGTTTTGCTATGGAACAAAAGATCTTTTTCATTAGCAACAAGCCCATTGAAAACAGAAGGAATGGATCTTTTTAGCTATTAATGGAAAAAAAATTAGCATAACTTTAAGTACGAAACTGGGGAAATCCCCAAATTAAAATTCCTTATTTGGTGTTGGTTCAGCCACACTTTGTACAATTGAAATCTTATTCTAAAGCATGGGGGTCTGATTTTCCCAAATTTATATGTTTACAAATATAAATTATTAATTTCAACCCAATTTGTGTTTACAATTTAAGTAATTGTACACACAAATCACAAATTTACCTGTAAATGGCCACCTTTTCCTTTATAGAGGGTTAAAAATTGGCTTAATTAGAACTGAAATATTGCCTGTAGGTTAAATTTACCTCTTGGTAGACCCAAGTACAGCAACTTCCTGGTGATGTAGAAAAACTTTTATGTCCAGTCATGTTTAAATTGTTCTTAAATTTTATTGGGTCAAATGCACGCTCAAATTTTCTTTGGACAAGGGATATTTATCTGAATTTGAACGTACATACATAACTGCAGACTTGTTTCATGTGCCAATTATTTTGTTATTTAGAACCTACAGTGCAGTAGCAGGGAACTTGCAATTAAGGAAAGGAGATTACTGAAAATGAACCATTCCATGTCTTTAAGTGTAGTCCTGCTGATCCAATTGAAATGGATAAGATTTACCAGACAGGCAACCTAGAGCATAAGGTCTTATGATTTAGCAAAAAGCCTCACATGTAAGCAAATATTACTTTTGGTCAGTTTATTTGTGCACAAGACTCCATTACACATCACAGTCCACTAGTAGAAAAAAGAGTTCTTCATTCATTTTTATGGAAGCTGGATAAAGTCCTGAAAAAATCTTTTGACACATTTTGAGGAAAGCTAAAAGAACAGAACATGAGATAAGTTAAACAGATTTCAGATCAGTTTCTGCTCTCTGACACTGCTAGCAGACTTTCAGGAGTAAAAGGCAGACTCTCCTGCTAGTTGTATCTGTGTAACAGTGACTTCAATGGCATTTCACAGTTAACAGAACACAGAATTAGATCCAGCATGTCACTTCTCACTTAACACATCCCTACACCTTTGCCTGTCAGGACTTATCCTGTTTGCTAAAAAGGTGAAACAGAGCCATGCAATGTTTCTATTGCCTTTTGCAGTGGCATAAAGGAGTCAAGCAACACAGAGAGAAAAAATCCTTCAGCAGCAGCAGGAGTGTTTGTTACCAGTGAAAGCTATAATTCATAGGGATATTATAATCTCAAGTCTCCTCTGAAAACAAATCATCTACCTTATCATATTTACCTTCTTTTCTCCTCTGTCTATTTTTTATTATTTCACTTTGTAATTATTTTGCCTATGTCCATGAGAACATTTAGGGATCACTTAGTTTGAAAGATGCTATGTGTACAACACATCTGCATTGCATTGAGCCATCTATACATGAATCTATTTCCTAAACTATGAAAGCTGGTAAAGCTAGGTGTAATAAAAGCTATAACAGATAAAAGCTGTCACACACAGAAGCTATCTTGACTGCTGGTTTATTCCATTTTCTTCATTGCTACATGAAATTGGTTTCTCTTGTCCTCCAAAACAGGCAAAAGTTTTTCATCTTTTATCCTGATTCCTCTTGACTTACTCCAGTAATTCAGTCAAATTTTCTCTCTGCTGCTCAATAAAGTTAATAGGTTTTTTATAGGTGTAGAAGGATCAGAATTTGCTCCATTTGTTCCAAACATGCTGTGAAAATACTAATGTGTTTACATAAAAGCAGAAGTCTGAAAACACAGTAAATCAACCCCATGCTGTTTCGGTGTCAAAAGCAAAAATTACTGAAAATGTCATTAAATCATTGCAGAAATGGTAAATTAAATCTAAGTTACAAATGATCAACAAATTAAAAGTGTTTTGAGTACAGTTGACAGTGTTTGTTTTATGTCTCTGTAAATGTCAAAATTTAAACAGAAATCCTGAATGTCTAAACTAGATTTTGATTTGGTGGGGGTTTCCACAAGTAAATATGTTTTCTTCTTTTCTCAAGCTATAATGCAGTCAATGTTTCTTTTTCAGCAAGGCATTCAGACATTCAGACAGTTTCCTTACCTGTTGATAGCTCTAAAACTTTGGGGTTTGAGGATGATGTGTGAGTCAAACTGGAAAAAATAATAATTTTCATGTTACACATTTAATGAAATAAAATATTATTTTCTGTAAAGCCATTAATCTATTACTTTTAGCACTAAATGGCACACTGTTGTAGACTGGTACATTGTAACTGGGGAAAAAAATACATAAAGAAAGAATATTCAATCACCTGTCTGTAGGATAGGAAGATGTTTAAATTACTCTTTTTTTTTTTTTAAATTTGCACATTACAGAGAGATTGATTGGTTGCTGTAAGCAGAGTGCTCATTTTGACTTTTCCAACAGCAAGTCCAAAAGGCTAACTGGCTGATTGTAAACTTTGAGGGAAAAGGTTTCATTTTCCTATGAAGAAATATGAGTATGAAATATTATGAAGAGCTTTCAAAATTCTTCTAAAATGTGACCTTTATGCCACAAATCACACATAAATGTTAATGATACTGAAGATATTTAAACCTATTTTTTAAAGATTCATGCAGATATTCATTACTTTACAAGAGTAATATCTTCTTTTAATTGAATTTTGCTTTCAATTAATTTTTACAGTGTAGGATCAATAGGAAAGCACAAGGAAAAACTAAGAATTTTAAAGCTAAATTCCTAAAAGCATTATGGACATTTCCATAATCTGGTCTCCCAACTTAAGAAACCTGAGGCAGTTACATCAAGAAGACTTTGAAGACCTATGTTGAGTCAGTCTTGTAAGTCTAGGCTAGAATGAAAGTGATAAGCATGAAATTTTTAAAACTTGATCATATTGAAGAAGAGACAGCCATTCCTGAAAAATCCAGTGAAGGATCAGTACTGAGTTTATATCTAATATCCCATCAGCCTAGAGACAAATGGTCTATCTCCCCTCTCCATACTCTGCTTATTTTAGGTGACACATTTATGTCTGCTACCACAGGTGCATCATGACTGTTGCACCACACACTGATTTGAAGGAGACCATCCTTCCTCCTTTCTGCTCAATCTTTTAAAAAATTATTTTTAAACAAGAAAGAAAAAATTATTACAGTGTGAAGATTTTCACTCTCCTGATAGACCTAAACACGCTGAGAATGATACAGATCCAGAATCAAATGGTATGCATTAATAATAAAAATAATCACAGAATCAGAGAACCATTTAGATTGGAAAAGACCTCTAAGATTATCAGGCCCAGCCTTTGACTGATCACCACCTTTTCAACTAAACCATTGCACTAAGTGACATGCCCAGACTTTTTTTGATAATCCTGAATGTCTCAGGGGATGGGGACTATATTATGGCTACACCACCAGCCTGGTTCCAGTGCTTAACAACACTTTCAGTGAAGAAATTCTTCCTCATATGCAATCTAAATCTCCCCTGGGGCAACCTGAGTTTATGTACTCTTGTTCTGTCACTGATTTCCTGGGAAAAGAGACCAACCTCCACCTTGCTACAATCTCTCTTCATGCAATAAGGCTCTCCCTGAGCCTTCTTTTCTACAGGCTAAACATCCCCAGCTGCTTCATCTTCTCCTCATACAATTCGATCTCCAGATCCAGCTCTGTTGCCTTTCTCTAGACATGCCCTGGCACCTCAATATTCTTCTTGTTGTGAGGGGCCCAGAACTGGACACAGCACTCGAGATGTGCCCTCACCAATGCTGAGTACAGGGGGACAATCACTGCCCTGCTCCTCCTGACCACACTACTCTTGTTAGAAACCAAGATGCCATTGGCCTTCTTGGCCACTTGGGCACACACTGCATCATGCCAAGCTGGCTGTTGACAAACACCTCCAGATGTTTTTTCAATGGACAATTTTTCAGGCATTCTTTCCCCAGTCTGTAGCACCTCACGGGGTTATTGCAACCCTGGCACTCGGTCTTGTTGAAATTTATGCTGTTGGATTTGGCCCCTGGATCCATGCTGTCCAGATTCCTCCAGTAGATCACTCCCACACAATTGTGCTGCAGTTCCTGAGAGTACACTTCATCCCCTCATCCAGTTCAGTGAAGATATTAAACAGTCCTGGCCCCAATAGGGAGTTTTGGGGAACACCACTAGTGACTGAATACCATGTGGATGCAGCATCATTCATTAAATTGCAAACAAAATGTCAAGAGCCTGTGTGAAATCCATAAAGAAGAGATATGAAGTGAAAGCCTGAAGAAGAGATATGGTCTGTGTTGCCCATTCTTGCCTGTTGCACGTTATTTTTCACATAGAATGGTGAAAAGGAAGTCAAGTATTAAAGGAATTCTTACATACTCAGAAAAAAAACAAACAAAAAACAACAACAAAAACAAAAACCGGAAACAAACAAAACCACCAAAACCAAGCCAAAACAAAACAAAAACCACAAAAAAAAAAAAACACCAAAAGAACCCCCAAGAAACCTACCTGGAACCTGAGAATGAAGAATATGCAAAAAGGGGAAATAGCACATTATAACCTCTAAATGTTTTCAAACTATGTTCGGCTCAGCAACTGCTGCTACAAACCATGTGTTGCTTCTCTGTATTTAATAATCCATTTTGATAATTTATGGGTTTATCTTCCATAAATTTATCATCTTAAACTATGTTAACTACTTATCTTAAGAATCCTATCAACTGATACATATTAGATATAGGGATGTTTGGGCTTTTTTTCAGTATACCTTTAGTTTTTTCAACATTTTTCTAGTGTGTGGAATACCTAGTAATGAAAATCTCAAAAAACTTATTCTGTTCTGTGTCTAAAGTAGTTAGGCAGTGTCATAAATGTTTCCAGGTGCTAGATGTTTATTATGTGAATAACTGAAAAGTTGTAAGTGGTCACTGAAATGGTTTTTGACCAAAGCTACCACTTTATCAAGCATTCCCTGGATGTGAACAAAGAGTCTGGAGATAGCAGAAACTTTTGCCAATAATCAACCTGAGAAACAGATTTTAATATTATGAATGTGGCTTGTGCTACATCTGTTAGACTCTTTCTCAGAGAAAAACCTAAGCATGTCCAATTCACTGATATAAATGTAGTCACAGGGCACCAATAGGGACTGAAATGCTTCTACTAGTGAATTCACAGATGCTTTATAGAAAACAATGCAAGACTTTTCAGTGAATGCAAAATACTCTGTTAATTTTCAGCATCTTATGAAAATGCAATGGAAATACTGATAATGTGGATAATGTAGATAGAAAAGAATTACAAAATATTCACATGACTGTCAAGGTGAAAAAAAAACTGATGAGGGGAAGATGTTTTTTGCAAAGTATGTTGCTGTTTCTTATTCAGTTAACAGCTCCTGACAATGAATTGTCATCTCACTTGGGTGCCTAATGGACAGCTCAGTTTAGAAAGCACTGCCTTTAGACACATTTTTAAAGAGTTTTCTCAGCTGGAGTGTGTTTATGCTATTGATCCTCTGTCTAGGAAAATTCAGGAAGAGAGCAATGGAAACCAGGTTTGTATTTCTATAAGCATTGACAAACCCCAAACTTTCCTGTCTAAACTGCAGAGTAACAAGTATTTCTACTGTATAGGTATAGTTTATACTGACAATTTTGAAATCCCCGTGATAAGCCCAGAAAGTGTTTGGACTTTGCAGTATCCTGTGGAGAAACACTAAGTGCTGTTAGCTGAGGCAAAATTACCTGTGTGTAAGTGCTGACTTGATATAAACAAGAAATGGCCTAAGAATCACTTGACAAAAGGAGATGGTGTGTCAGTGGCTTTCCTACTACAGCTCAGTAAGGTGCAAAATGAGACATAGGAGTAGTTCCACTGTGCACAGCAAGATACAAAAGAATAGGACAAAGAAAATAATAAAACATCACTATAACAAACACTGAACAGGAATTTTCCTGAGGTGGAGGGTAGTTACCTGAGCTGAGACCTGGAGTTTTCTGCGCCCTAACTCCAACAAGCAGTACAAAGTTTCAGATACCAACAAAGAAAACATTGACAGAGAAGTGCATAAATTTAATTTCTATTGCTACCTTTAACTGACATCTTTATAAATAGTCTAATAAAAGAAACAAATATGGTATAAATGATTAGCCTTGCCCCAGCCTCCTTTCTTAAGGAAAGAAACCAAACCAACGTTACCTCCTGAGGCTTTTTAAGCTGTGATATTCAGAAGGTGATCTGAAGAGCATGGGAAGAAGTATACATTAATAACTCTTTCCTCCAAAAGTGTACTTTCTGTGATTAGGTTAATTCATAATTTGTTTTGAGTAACTAATGTTTATTGAGATCCCTTTGCTGAAAAAAGAGTAGAAAGATGAAAAAAGAGTAACTTGCAAGGAAATGAAGTCACCAACCTGACTTTACAGAGGGAAAGTGTTAGAAATTTTTTGTCTGTTGAAATAACAGGCCTAGATTCTTAGACTTTTTTGTGAGCCCTTTATAAAAGAAAAAGCTCATGATCCAGTAATTGCTTTACCATGTTCTATCACAAAGTTAGTTTGACTTCATGCACCATATTTTGAATGCTAAGTGTCAGAGTTTTCATCTTGGGAAAGAAGAAGACCACATGGACTGCTGATGGATTGTTGAAGTGCCCTAACTGCAAACTTGAGGAGTTACAGCTGAGTGTTTTACAAATAAAAAACCCCAAAACAACAAAGCAAAAAAAACAGCTAAACAATTAAAAAACCTAACCCCTGCCCCCCAAAATATCCAAACCAAAACAAAAACCAAACCAAAACAAAAACAAAACAAAAAAACTACAATGGAAATTACTTAGTTCAAAGGTTTCATTTGGCACACAGAAACTACTTCATGGATGTGAATTTAAATGACATTTGAAAACACTAACCAGCAGTCACGAACCTCAGTTCACTAATAAATCTACGAATTTGCTCACAGCAACAGAAAGCCACCTCTTTCCCTTCTGAGCTCTTGAAAGGTGATAGCACTGCCAAAGGTTTATCTGACAAACTGAGCATACACAGCAGATTTGCAATGCACTTGTGAATAATTAAAAGAAGACTGAAAGATAGAGCACATATATGTAAAAAGAATAGTAGCTTCAGTTCAAAACATATTCTGAAGGGCAAATGGAAATAAACCAAGATTTATTTACTCCTAACATTCATGACTTGGAAGTATTGATTCATCTAACTAAAAGCCCTTCAAGTGATAATATGCAGCCCATATGCAGGTCAGTTGCAAAACCTGGAAAATTGACCTCAAGGCTTATTTTGTACTTAATGCGGAGAGAGAGAGAGAGGGTTTTCCAAAACATGGTTCAGCTAAACTGAGGTCTGAATTTTAAAACGAGAATGAAATGTCTATTTCACTCCATCACCTCTGTAGATTTATCACCACCAACAATCAGTGAATTCTACAAAATCATACACAGATACTTTGAATGCTTCAAGTGAGGTAAGGTGAATATCTCAAGATAACTTGTCTTAGCAAAATGTGAGTAGATAAAAATGAGATGGTAGAAGACTGTATGACTCTTTTTGAGTTTGCATGCAGATTTGATGTGTGATAGAAAACTGACAATAAAATGCAGTTGTCTACCTTGCTTGATGTTTCTGCCTGGAGTGACATTCATAGCTGTTGAGCTGTCATCTGGGTCACATGATAACGATCATGTACCAAACTTGAAATCTCAAAAAGATTTTTATGTAGGATTGAAGTGATGACCCTATTCAGATATTGCTTAGAACATCAGAAGCATTTTGAGATGTTCCAGAACTGCTCTGCTTGTTTCTACCAAGCTACAGTCAAGGCTCCCTTCCTTGCTGTGCTCCATGGATGAAGGCTGAACCAGAGGACAGCTGTGAGCTGCCCATACAGTCTCATAGTTGTTCCTCTGTGTGCTTCTGTCAACAAAAACACTGCAGAGACAGCCAGGCTCTATTCCAGTTATTACTGTTCATCTCAGATTTTAAAATGAAATATTTTTGACTTGGTTGATATCAGAAAGTTGTGAGCATTTAAATGCCTTGTCAAAACTTGTATTCCTTGCTCTATGCTATCTTTACATGCAGTTGAGGATAAATGATTTTTACAGTGTCCTGGCTTGTCTTGTACTTGATTTTGTCATGTTGACAGCATGGTGCTTTTTTTGAAGCAAACACACAATGAGCTGTGTCTTGTTGTATATGTCTGATGTGAAAAAGCAAAGTCAGACAAAGTATACCCTTTGAACGGGCATCGACTGCTGAGCTGCTAGTGAGTACTGACAAGTCAGCCTTGTCGGAAAGTTTTGCAGGACAGTATGTGTAAGTGAGGGAGGAGGATATAAACACCTACAGCTTTGCTACCAGGAGAGATTCACGAGAGATACAAATCAGCATAAATTTACTTAGACAGCAGTATCTTCCAATTACAGCATGACATTCAAAAACATCAATGCAATGCGGTGTTTAAAAATGTACATGTATCTGTGTTTAATACCGAGGAGATGTCTGTGTGGTTCAAAAGTAAAATCATCCCTTTTATATGCCTTTAATCAGAGACACTTTGGAGAAAAAAAAATTATAGTATAGAAAGGGTAATCTTGTCTTCTGTTTTTGCCCTATAGCTCCTAGGAGCATGGAATATGATAATCAAAGAGTCTATATGAAATGTCATTCATGTACAATGGTTCAATTGTTATTTAAATTATCTTTTCAGAGCTACTACCCTGCTTCTGCCTATCAAGGGAACTGTGGGGAAGAAAGCTTTCTACCATAGCTGTTAATTTCGCCCACATATAGGAGTTTGATTGTAAAAACTAAATCTGGATGTGATATTGTGCAAGAAGAATATATTTAATTTAGAGTGGAAGCAATATTCATTGAATGAAAATTATGGAAAAAATCAAAGATAACAAGGTTTGTGAATTTTAAACAGATAGTGTTGTGATCCAAAAGCCTCCTTGGCACACCTTTTGGACTGAAATTAGATAAGCTGTTTATTAGCCTAAATTTTTATGATGTTTGATCACAAGTGTGGCAATTCTCAATTCCTTTTTCTTTCTGAAGCATTATCAGAGGCCTTGAGAGTTCTAAATTTTTGCTTATCTCTGACAGCAATTCATCTACCAAATAAACTTCAAAACAAATTTACTCCTCTTTGAAGTACAAAACTGCAGCGTTGAGGTCATTTGCATTTACCCATTAAGCTATAGTATTTCTTTTTTTTTTAATCAAAATGACAACCATTAATGACAAAAAAAAAATCTATTGAGTCTTTCTTTCTCTTTCTGCCTAGCGTGAAACTTACAGAATGATAATTAGGAATCACCTCAGACAAGCACAGATGAAAATGAGTTCTGCCCACTACTGTATCTGAGCAGCTAGACATTTCCAAACTGCTTTGATGGCTCTTACTTTCTAAAAGGCTTTATCTGAGCTTCCATATTCTCAACTACATTGAACTCTGTGTTATTAAAAAGTAGTTAAAGTTCTCTTTCTAAAGTGATTAATCTCACCCCAGCTAATCTCCTCATCCACACTCTGCTTCTAAGGCATAACAGAAGCTATTTTTCATTGGATTTCAGTTGATTAGATAGTCTGATTTAAAGCTAGTTAATCTGTGTTTCAATTGTGGTGGGGAGATTACCTCTGAGTGCTGAAATCCCATTGTATCTGCTGGGGGTGTGGGGCCATGGGGTTGTTTTCCCCCTTTTTTTTTTTTTCTTTTTTTTTTAATCCATTGAGCTAAAGAAGAGACCAGTCCCAGCTGGATGTAAGAGCACATCCTTAGAAATCCTTTCCCTCAGGCTAAGGCATTTACTCACTTGCTTTCTTTTCTCCTTCTAGCTTCCCATGACACTCACAAATAAAGCTGTTCCACTATTTGGGGGAAAGTTCCCTCCCCTCTCCTCCCCCTACTTTTTGCTCTGATTATAAGTTCAGAGCCAAAAATGTCGGGAACAGAAAACCCACACAAATAATTAACATTTGTCAACAAGAACCATTATGCTGCTGGGTACAAAGCAAAATTGAATTTGCTGCTGAAGAAATTAAGTGTGTCCTGAGGAAGGGTGAAACTAATGATGTTTCCAAAGTGACTGAAATACTAAAACATTTTTTTTTAGTGAATAAATAAATAATACTAATAAGCTAATTGTATAAACAGGTGATATTAATATATGTTGAAATATTCTTAGTTCTGATGAGAAGCGGGTTAGGAAACAATGGAGGGAAGTAAAAGTATCTAAATCAGAAAATATGACTATTTTGCATCATACTGTGTTTACACATATTACCTCAAATATATATTGCATCACTGCTTCAAATATCAGAAGGAATGAAGAGGACCTTGAAAGGTTAGTGAAACTATTTATAAACACAAAAGGAAATATGAGATGATTAACACATGATCCTTTTATATATTCAGCACAGCAGCCTTGAGCTGGGTACTGCTTTCAAGCATGTAAGTATTTCTATTGACTCCAGCAAGATTATGTCTGGGTTTAAAGATGGCCACGTGTTTCATTGCTTTGCTGGACTGGGGCCATACTGCTCACTGTCTTGCTTTGATTTGCCCTTGCTCTTCCTCAAATAGCAAAGCTGGTAGCAAGAGAAAAGACCATGAATTTCTATAGGCTAATGCACCTAGCTGGAAGAGGCAGAATAGATGCAGAAAGAACAAAGAGGGAGAAGATGAATCTGATTTATTTTTTAACTAGAACTGCAAAGAAAAATGAGGACATGAAAAGCAATAGCTGCAATATATTTGGTTTGCAATACATGTTAAAATCTTTGTCAACATTAATTAAAATTGGCTTCGATAGAAACACTGTCTCATTGAGAGATTGAAAGAGGATGAAAGAGCATAAACAAAGGATAACGTCAGCAATATATCCAGATGGGAAGAGGTGTGTAGCACGGTGCTGCAGGGATCTCTATTAAGTAAGGGATTAATATCTTCACTAACCCAGGAGAGAAGTAAATAGCATTAATTACATTCACAGATAATACTAAAGAGATGCTTTGAGGACAGTCAAGTAATACAAGGAGACTCAATTATCTTAGAACCAGCATCAGAAAATAATACCTGTATGTTCACATAATGCCTGACACAGCAGGTTACTGATCTTGACTGCAGCCCCTCAGAAGTAATTTAATAAAAAAAGCTGAATTTTTATAGAAATGAACAAGGGTAAAACATACATTTTTTTATTATGTTTAAATGTAAGAATAGGGGACAATGTTGAAAATTTCCTTCCTAGACCCAGCAGGCGTGCCTCCTTTGTGATTGCTCCCCCCTTTCCCAGGTGCCCAATCATAATGGCTCTGCAAATGAAACTGAACAATAATGAGGATGATGATTCATCTAGCATGGAGGTGACATTAAGGTTGTCAGCCCACGCCCTGTGTCAAAACTGCTTTCACAGAGAAAAAAAAGATTGGTCACTGTCATAGGAGACTCGCTTCTAATGGGAGGAGAAGGCCTGATATTGAGGCTTTTTAGACAAGTCTGCTACGTCCCTGGGGCCCAGGTTAAAGTTGTGGTGAGAAATCCTCCTATCCTAGTCTCAGTTTGCTATCCATTACTGATTTTCCAAGTGGACAGAAATGAAGTTGCAAGTCCAAGGGTAATCAGTGCACCTTTCAGGGCCTTGAGACAACTAGTAAAGGGATCAGGGGCAGGAGTGCCCTCCTCTATCTACTAGAAGTAGTTGCAGTGAATGATGTGGGAAGAAATAGGAAGAACCTACAGGTCAATCCCTGGCTTGACGTGCTCTGGTGGCCAAGAAGGCCAATGCTATCCTGGCCTGTATCAGGAACAGAGTAGGACCAGGAAAGGGATTTCACTCTTGTACCCAGCCTGGCAAAGCCAGGAGACCTAGAGTCTTGTGTCCTGTTTTGGACCCCTCACTTCAAGAAAGACATTATGGTGCTGAAGCATGTCTAGAGAGGGGCAATGGAGTTTGGAGCACACGTGGATGAGGGAGCTGTGTTTGTTCAGTCTGGAAAAAAGGAGGTGGAAGGGAGATTTATCACGTTTACACTTTCTACAATTACATGAAAGGAGGTTATAGGCAGGTGGGGTTCAGTCTCTTCTCCCAGGTAACAAGAAAGAGAAAATGTGGAAATGGAATCAAGTTGCTTCCGGGGAGGTTTAGATTGGATATTAGGAAAAAAATTGTCACAAAGAGTGTTGTCAAGCACTTGAATAAGCTGCCCAGAGGAGTGTGGGGTCACCATTGCTAGAGATGCTTAGAAGATGTGTAGACATAGGTTAGTGTCAGATTTTTAAGTGCTGGGTTAAATGCTGGAATCAATAATCTTAGAAGTCTGCTAACTAAGTGATTCTACCATTCCTTGATTCTGAAAGACACAAAAATATCACAGGTGTTCTACAGCAGCAGTAAATTGGACAGCAGTAGTTCTGAAAACAACTGTATGTGTAAGAGAGTATTTGCACATTTCACTGTCACACTTCAAACACTGTGGTGTGTGATTGAAGTGTGACAGTCTTTGGAAAATTACACACAATTCTAAGCAAGACATTACAAAGAAGATATTAAGACATAGACAGGAGAGTGCTCAAAGAAGAGATACAATAATTTCAAAGGGACTAGATGTCTAATTATGCCTCTATGGTAATTTTTCTCAAATTAAAGAATTTATTCATATAGTTTTCATGCATTTATATACTTACTTCGCATTAAAGCATGGTATAAGTATATGAAACCATATGTATATAAAATTCTCAAAAATTTAAGATAGAGCATAAGAAGGTACAATAAAAAGCACAACTTAGACAATAAAAAGATTCCTTCCTTTTCCTACAATTTCATTTGGGTATGGTCAGAAATTATTAATTAAGGTGATTTTTTGGTTCATATTATACACACAATTTTTTTTATATGCAATTATTTTTCATGTTACGTGTTGCCACATTTTACTTTATGTCAGTTCCTTACTCAGTTCTTGTGCTGTTTCAAAAATAATTTATGTGTATTATGGCCCTTAACTGAGTGTTTAAAATATTTGGAAAGACCAATTTGAATTGCTTCATCATGTAGAAATACAGGGGCAGTATAAAATTTATAAAAGCCAAGTTAGGTTTAACAACAGAAGGAAAAACCCCCAAGCTTTCCTAGGAGACCAATAGATTTCTGTGTTAAATGGGATTCATGAACATTTTAATGTCTTGAGCACTCAAATTAAAGTTAGTAGCCCAATACAAATATCCCAGTGTGATAAGTCACACATTTCCAGGGCAATAGGCAGCATGTTCAAAAGTTTTTTTCCATTTCTAATTTGTAAGACTGGTGTTATTATCGATATACTCCAAGCAAGTGAGGTTAGGGGATGTTTGAACCATAAGTGATCCATCACTTCACTCCCCTACAGACTGCTGGAGTGCTTTGCTGAACCAGGACTTGATGCTTGCAGCCTTGTTAACCTGCAGGGTAAGAGCTCTGGGAGGACAAGGATCACTTCTGAACTCAGGTAACAGCTGAATTTTTAATGAAATAACTGCCAGACAGAGGGATTTAAAATCTGGATTTGTTTCATTAATATTGTAGCTGAAAATAATTTTTCCTATGCTACCATTCTATACTCCATATTTCTCTGAATGGACTACTTTCAATAGTTGTGGCAATTTGATACCATCTTCATTTTTTTCTAATGTAAGGAAGAAAAACAGAGTGAAGAAGACTAAAGTTCAGCTTTTTCTGAGCACCCAAAAAAGCACATTTATTTTTATTAAATACTGTAATTCAGGGTTTATTATTAGTAGATTAAAAAACTCATTGCTTTTATTTTTGCTTTATTTTAATTATTTTTATTAGAAGAAGTTCTTGAATAAAAGTGTTGTGTTTGATAGATAGCTTAAATCTTACTATTTTAAATATACAGCCAAGAAACAGGTCAAAATATAGGTGCAATTAAACTGGCAACTTGACTTCATAACAGACAGTAGTGATGGCACCTCTCTGACTCATATAACACCAATGATCATTGTTTATGGGAGATTAGCCACTTCTGGGAACAAAATGACAATAAAACTATTTTGCAGTTTTATGGTTCACCGTATTTTCAGAGCAGCATGATGATGTTAATAAAGATGCCCAACAATTCTCTTTGCAGTAGGTCTGTATGCTCTTGTACGGACAAAAAGACCAGACAAGTTTCTCAAGATAGAAACAATGGTGGAGGCAGAAGGCAGGATTAAGAGACAAGACTGAAACCTAGTAAGCATGGACTTGGACAGCTAGAAGTCTCTCATAATACTCGCTTACAAAACCTATATTGCTGTTCCTAAACCCAGATGAGGGTTTTAAGAACAAAACCCAAGTCAAAGCTATTTTTATGTCTCCTGCCTGATATAGGGAGAAACTCCAAAGTCCTGTTCTACATCTAATTTCAATAAGGGGGTATAATTCCTCAGAATCAATTTATGTGGTATTCGGAGTGTCCAACATCTTCAACTCCCTCATGGAATATTTCCAATAAAATGCAGCAATGTTATATAAAAAAATGTGTTTTCATTTATTTTATGCAAAACACAGAAACAGCTTGTCTTTGCAGAAGTGTAACTTATGATGTGAGTTACAAACACAACAGCAAACTTATTTCTATTAAACTAAATATCTGGAAGATCTGGGTCACTGAAGGTGATAATTAATTCAAGCCACTAATATGTCAACAGTCATTAAGGTGGAAAGGAGGTTCACTCTGTTTTAAATTACTTCAAATTTTGGAGATATGCACAACTCAGACTTTTTTTTTCAAGTTAGGTATTTTTATTCACAGGTTGCACATTATCATTTCTGAGCTGATACCAAATAAGATGTAGAAAGAGATGGCAACACTGCACAGTTTGCAGTTGAATTACCTGGACCTCATACAAGCTTTTCTTTGGCACTAAGGAAATATTTTAAGGAGGGCAGAACTGAGCTTCAAAAGACCATAGAAACCTCAGCAAAATTATTTTTAATGGATTCTCCAAAAACCGCAAGTTCTTATGTTGATGGTTGTCCTGCTTCCTCAACACTGATTAGGATAGAGCCTTCTCTTGTCTCTGCAGATTGTTTGTTTTTAGAGGTCTTTTTTCAATAGCACTAAAATAAATTGCTAGTGTGACATTTATACCTCTCCTACTGCTTTAATCTCCCTGTTACTCTCTTGAAATAGAACAAGGAAGGGGGAAGGTGCCTTCAAATTGTTTATCAATGCTCCTTTTTATAATGTTGATTTGGCTATAAACTTTGTATTAAGATTTTTTTCCTACTTGATGATAATTTCAATATATTTTTTACCTTTTGGCCTAATTTTTGCAGTGAATTTACTGTTCATGAAATTCCTGAGTTAATCACTTAGAGACTGAATTATACTAATTCACTCGTAGGCTCCAGCAAGTGTAGTGTAAAACAAAATATTCAAGTCATTAGCAATCCCTTGTCCCCTTTTCCATCCCCTTCAATTGATTGCTCTCAAAAGATAATACAGATTAAGGTTATCCACTTGTTTTGCAGCAATTGTGATTGTGGAAACCATTCACAGTGGGAGCTTTCTGAAAAGGAGAACTCCAATGGGATGAGGCTGTGAGGGAACCAGGGAAGAGAGGGGTACATGTTACACTCCTGCCACCAAAAATAACTTACACACAGTCCCAGACTGTTCTGTACCTCCTCATGTCTATCAATTTCCTCCATGGAAAAGAAGGGATAAGAGAGAGAGAAGAAAGGGCAAAAGAAAGGTAAACAAACTGATTGAGCAGTAGATTTCTAGGAACCTTAGGAAGGGCTCACACTGATAAGGGACACGACATCAAGACCTACTGTGATATATTAAAAATCTTTCCCACAGGCTTTCCTCTCAGCAGTGTTGTAACTGTGAAAGGTGGCCAATAATTTAAAGTAGACAGTCCCTTCTGTCTTGGGAGATTGTATTTTTCTGGCACTGCACCAGCCCCTGAAAATGCACTGAGACTTTCAGAGGGAAAGGGACCAGGCTGGCACAGAGGTGGGTATGAGTCTGGCCCCATTACACCTGGTATACCCCAGCCATTTTTTACCTCTATGGTCCAAACCAAAGGCAAATCCTTTGAGACTTTTTTTTTTTTTTTTTTTTTTCTGTAGCTATGCAGCCATTTTATCATTTGCTGGAGGGAAAATGGAGGACTAAGTACTTCTTCAGGTGCTATTTTGTGTCACTGTTTCCATGTCCTTTAATTGGCAGAAGAAACAAAAGAATCCCTAAAATTAAATAGATTACTGGATAATAGAGTATGTATTTTTGTAATCTAACCCTTTATACAAAATTGCATATTAAGATTACAGGGTGAATCCTCTTTGTCAGATGTAGAAAAATACTGAGGAGTTTCCTCTTTTCACTGCAGAAGTTGTTCAGCTGTTAAAAAAGAACTGTTAATGAATAATAAATCAAGGCCCATAGTTACTCAGATAGCCAAAGTATGGTTTTGTGTATGAGGATACCTCTCACTGAAACAGTTTTTTAATGAGGAAAGACCCTCAAAGGTTCAATGTAGAGCAATACATTAAAATGTACTTCCACACAGCAAAATATTAATAAGTTATACATCGTATTTTACAGTTTCATTATAGTTATTATAGGTACACACTTTAAACTTTTATTTTAGTTTTTCATATGCTTAGCCCCATTCATATTATAGATGTCAAAATATGATTAAGAGAGGCATTTTTTCCCCAAACATTTTCATGCTGAGCGCAGCAGTTAAAGTAATTGCTTCTCTCTCCGAGAAGAAACATGTGGGTTCTTAAATTCTAAAGTAATAGACACCTTCTTCAGACTGAAATAATACGGCTTTCCTCAGGAGGGAAAATTGCTGTGCCATGGAGAAGGTTAATCTCCTCTGAAAGCTGTTCCAGTTTGGAATTCTGACAGTTTTCATGGATAAAATTCTTCTTTGAAAATCTATGTAGGACAGGGAGGAGTTGACAGTGTGCAGAATATTGCCCTTCACCTTTCAGCAATGGCCCTTCTGACAAAAATTCTGCTGTGGTGTGCATCTTCCCTGTGCAGGTATCTCTGAGCAGGGGAACATCCAAACTCATTTACACAGTTGTTGATGCAGAATGTTTGGGATATATGTAAGGGTCTGAGAACCCATCCCAGCTAAGGTTTTTGTCTTGCAAAGCTGTCCCTGTGACAGCAAGATGTAGCTCATGAGCTGGGGTTCCAGTGCCGGTGAAACAACTGGATTACATTCAAGTCTGGAGGGATGGAGTTTGGCACCAGGAAACTAAACCCATGTACAGTTTTCTAGAGCTAGGACTAGAACATAGAGTTAACCTCAATTAGACCATATCCCAGTCATCTTAAAAGAGGCTATAGACAGAACCATGATCTTGCTTGGAGCCTTCAGCACCAGCCTTTCCTCAGGAGATTCATGTACATATATATATTTAACCAGCAACCAAACAAGAAAAAATGTCTTATCTGAAAATGTTACTGAAAAAAACTAAAAAAGATTGACAGCCCCATTTTTATGGGTGACTAGAAAATATGCAGATGGTCCCTTGCTCGAGACTGTGTTAAAACAGATCTGTTTTAAGAAGGAGAATTATCATGAGGATTTAAGATACTTTGTATATCTTAGATATATCTGGATATACTCTCCAATTTTTGTTTTAAAGATGGGCCACTGCTTAAGATGAAATTGTACATCAGCTGGATCAAAACAGGGATAATAATAAGACAAAATATAACCATCAGACCTAAAGTTCATAATACTTACTGTAAGGTGCTGATCTTTTTTTTTTTTTTAAGGCCTGTTTAAGTATTTAATTTAAAACACAAGAGGAAGTGGGATATGATTATCATTGGATAAAAAGAGAGAATCTAGGCCACCTGGGAGATGGAAAGTACCCTGTTTACTTCTGCTGAGTAACCAACTCAGTGTTCTATAGCCCTCCTTTAAGGGGACCTTTGCTTTTCTCCACAACCTCTGCAGTTCCTGGGCTTATACATACACATTATGCAACATCATCATCTTTTAAATACATTGAAGGAGTGCAGACTTCTCTGGAAAAAAAAAAAAAAAAAACCAACCAAAAAAACCAAACCAAACCAAAAAAAAAATCAAAAACCAGAAAACAACAACAAAAAACCACAAGAGAACTTCTGGTACGGCTTTAACGATTGTAATGAATGACAACAAAGTAGTATATATGGAGAAGTTAAATGATTTTCCTAATTAATACTAATTTCAGTGGTAGCTTTAGGAAAGCTATATTTGGCTACAAGCCTTTTCCTAGACACTCTAAGAAAGTAAATGACACTGGCTGGCCTGTACCTACAGGAAAAAAGAGAATAGAGGAAGGGAAGAAATTAAAAAAATTAAAAAAACCAAGATTTAAATATAATTATTTATTTATTTGTGGTTTTTGAAAACTTTTTTATAATTGGTTACCTGTTTGCATCATTATTTTGTTGCCCGTTTTGAGACATTTTTGTTCTTTCTTGCAGAATTTGAGAACATTGTAACATTTTTAGTTACTTTAGAGGAGTTCAGCAAATTAAGTGCTACTTAATATGGGAGTGTAGTTTATGCGTTTCTTGTGGTTTAAAAAATGAAGAGCAATTTGTGGCACATGTTTGCATCACTCTAAAGGAATTGAGCAAAGCAAGATTAATGCAAATTAGGAATTATTGTGCTCAGAGGCATCTACTTCTAACAATGTTCAGTGTAATGAAGGGTGAATGTTGTGCATGATTAAACTAGTCATATACAAACAATAGCTCAAATAAACAAAGCATAAATTTAGAAGGTGATTTTCTTCTCTCACACCCTCCAATTCCCCCAGTAAAAACAGAAAGAACATGAGGAAATGAAGAGAACAGCAGGTAGAGACAGAACCAAGAATATGCACTTCACTACTGAAAGTAGAGCTGCCCGAGGGGAAAATGAGCCCAAAAAGTGATTTATGGTCCAGTGATAGACCCAGTAATCAAAAATGGGCTTCTATGAATTTTAGGTACAACTTGGAGCTGTTGTACTAATTCAGCCTAACAGCCATTAACAAAGAGCTGCACACAGGTCTGAGGTATTATTCTCAGGGTTTCTTGTTGGGTTTTTTTGTTTGCATGGGTAAGCCAAAGCTAGTTTCTCTATGATTCCTTCACTGTAAACAGAGAAAAATACTTCTTCCAGAGGTAAGTTCACATGAATGACCTTAGACACTCCATGGAAGTGCCTCTTTATCTCTGCTGACTGCAGAAGGAACACTTGAGGACAATGTCAGACTGTAATAAGTAACACCTTCCAGTTTGGAGGAGGTGAGATTAATCCCCTGGGCTCTGATATCAAGCAAAACCTGTTACATAAATGACTAAAGAGGTGTGGTCTGGTCTTGCTATGACTTCAACAAATGCTGATTCTTCTGTCAATAAGGATTGGTTCAGACTGGACACCTAAGTTGTAGGACCAAGGAAGAATCTCAGTATCAGCCTAAAATTTCTGAATTATTCAGTCACAGGAATTTAAAACCCAGAGCTTCCAGCCTTTGGTTTAGATACAAACTAGCGAGCATTAGAGCAATTTTCTCTGATCAGAGACCCTTGTAAGGTTTTATCTAATAGCTAAAACTTTATATGAATTCCAGTGGTATCTGTACCTCTCAAACATTGCACTTCAGTGGTCTTGTGGATGAAGTTTACAAAGGTACTAAATTAGGATTTATTTCAATTAGGTTTTACAAATTCTGTTTTATTTTTGTGAATAGAAAGATTGAGAATTTCTTGATTTTATTCTAAAATTTCTTCTATAATTTCTTCTATAATGCTCATTTTCATTTAATTTCTTTCCAGAAATAGAATCTGTTTTTTAATTATGCCTAAGGAAATGTATGTAGAGCAACACGAATGTCAAAAATTTGCTTCTTCTGCAATTGTAGGAAAAAATATTATTATTTCCTGCAGACCTTTGTAATTCAGTAAGCCTTTCACTCATTCACTGAATATAAAAAACTCTGATGCTTTCTTTTGCTCCAAGTGAGGGAGTGGGAGCCCTGCCCTGAAGTCCTTGTCTGATTTCACCAGATTTAAGCAGTCAGATAATTTTGGGAATCCTTAAGATGAAATGAGTCAAATCTGAGCTCTGACAGTATTCTCTTTATGGAGGAGCTGCCCTCTATTTATTGCATGAGTTGTTTATATTAATGCCTTAGTTGGGTTTAGGAGTTAATCTGAGAAACAAATCTTCCAGTTCCTTTAATTTTTTCTGTACTTGTGCTGTCATTGTAGAGAGGCACTGGAGTGCATGTGCTGGATGCCTTTCTGATGAAACTAAATGAAAAGACACACGCCAGGGGCACATGCAGAGTCCTACAGCCATTAATGGGCATTCAGACTAGAGCTAATCCTAAATATTCCCTTTTACTCCCACCCTTTTCCCACTCTGAAACATGTACAAAATGCATATTGGGTCTTCAATGCTATTTTTCTATGGGGTTTCACTACAGGTCTGCTCTTTGTACTGCATAGCCAGTTTAGGAAGAGATAACTTCAATCACTTGATGTTTTTTCTCTTGCTTGTCTTTTAATGGTACTAATGAATTTTGAAAGAGATGCTTTTTCTTGGACAAATTTGTTTCGCTCATTTTTCTCATGCTACACACTGGGTTTCATGTTCCTTCCTCTTCACAGATTATTTTTTTAATTCTCTTTTTTACTTAACCGTAACTAAATTCAAAGAAAATAACATGATTCTTTGTAAATATAATACAAATAGAGATTGGAAATTATTCCACTAAAAATTATTCTGTATCTCCTTTTCCATTTAATATGGAGCTAATTTTGAACAATATCCCTCTTTAGAACTATTTAGATCAGTTACACAGGAATGAATTATCTCCAAAAAGCACTCATACCACAACTTGAGCTCCTCAAAGCCCAAAGCAGTTCAAGAATTTGAATATGTATTCCACCTTATTTTTCCATATGAATTGAAGCAAATAATCTATCTTGACCTATATTATTATCATTGTTTTAATACTCAGGGATAGATAAAAATCCTAGGATAAACACTGTTTTTAGATTTGACACAATAAAATTCTTCTTTTGCTTTGTACTAAGCAATTGTTTACTTTATCATCACAGCACAAAATTTTATATTAGAGTTGGTTTTTTTTATCCATACACCAATCAATTATTTTCCATCAACATTCAAGGAACTGAATGCATTTTCACTTAAGAAAATCTTATTTTCCTATTCAAAGACTAGAGACAACCTTCAGAAAAGCCCACAAAGAAGTTTTTCAAGCACTTGACTGACTTTCATATCATATTTTCACAGACAGAAGTCTTAATTTTCAGTCAACCAAAGATATAATAATCTGATGTGTATCCCAGTTCTAAAGGAGGTTTGCTGTTTTAACTGACTTCCTACTTTTTCCTGAGAAACATGGAGTTGTATTTATATATATTATCTTTCATTCAGATTAATCTCAAAGAGAAAAACCTGGAAATAGTTAGAAGGCTGGCTGTTAGGGGAAAATAAGAAAATTGTGTGGAAATCCTGCAGTATAAGGAAGAGAGTAGTGAAATGAAGAATGACGTATTCCCTCAACTTCTAACTTTGAGTGATAAACTGGGTAACAAGGCTATTATGTCTGTGATGGATATGTGGAGTGATAGCTTTTTCTTCTTTTTGGAAACCAGGTTGTGTTACCTAAATATTAACAACCTGTGCATTTTGGGACTGGCAGATACATCCAGGTTCAGTGTTTTTATGAGCACAGTACTCTAGTTTAGTTAATATGCATATTTGTATTAATTAACTCTGCAGGGGATTAAGGATTAACTGTATCAGTGTTAGAAACTGTGGAGATCCTTGATAATAGTATTTTAGTTATTTCTTTTGAAAACAAAAATATTTTGTTTACAGATGACACATGAGCACACATTAATAACTGAGTGACCTCTATAATTGAAATATCCCTAAAACTAATATGGAAATATAATGGTTTTACAGTACCAGCAGGAAAGAGAGCTCTAATAATTGGGGTTGAAATAGAGAATGTAAATAGATTTCTTTATTAAGCCTGATGATTCCTCCTCAGAATATGACATTCTAAAGACAAAGAAATAAACTAATAGACCTCTAAGCTGTAGCAAGACAATACAGTGAAAATTTTCAGCATCAGAATCATCATAGAAGTCTCAAGGACAGAAAACACTGGGAGTTATTGATCTTTGAAAAGTCTGATGCAGCAAATGTTTTCCATACAATAGTGTACCCTGGAGACCCAGAGTAAACATGCTGAAATATAAACAATTATTTCAAATTTAATACTACAAAAGAAAGGCAAAACTTTAGGCTAAATGCTCCCTTGACAGAAGAAGTTTGAGTTCTATTCATCTACTATAATTGAGTTCAGTTCTTCTAGTTTCTCACAGTCTTTGTCCATATACATTGGAATTCCAAGTGTATGATTGTTTTCTCTAAATGTGATTGTGGCCTATTTTATGTCCAGACCTTATTTTAAAAAAGGAAGACCATTGTGCTTATGTTCTCCTTTCAGATAAAGCCAGAGGATTTCCCTATATCATAATTTCTCTGCACTTAATCCTGTTGTTTATAGCTAGATGTCTTGTAATTATTATTTTTATTATTTGTATTAGTTTTCTTTCCTAATGTCTAGTCAATATTAGCTCAGGCTGCTGATGTTGGCAGAATTAAAAACATATATTGGAGAATTTTCTTCCTTTGCTTTCTATTTATGATTCACACTTTCAAGTTCCTTGAGGCTAAGAATGTTATGTGAAGATCCTGGTCATGTTTCCCTGCTTAGTTAGCCATATCAGACAGAAAAAAGAATTCATTTTTGTCACTAGTCAGAAGTACTGTTAAAGATTCATGTATTTACCACTCCCTTCTCAGTTGCTTTTTCTTTCTGCTGGACCCATCAGTCCACTGTCTCCTATGCTGCCAGAATGATAAAGAGCAGTCAGCATCACCTTCTTCCAGCAACAATGTCCTACTGAATCCCTGTCATGAATTTGATGTGTAAGATTATTCACTGCATGATAAAGAGTCCATGATGGGGCTGATGCATATGCGAAATTGTTCCGAGTAAAGGAAAACCCCATTTGTAGGGAAAACAACACCAAATAAAACCCCAACTTCTCATTTTTTCTTAAGCTCAAAGGATCTAAATTTTGGTGGGAGTACTGGCATTGAATAAATATTCCATGTTCCCCCCTGAGTAATTTATGCTTTATATTGTCTTTATTTTTTTAAAAGGTAAAAAGAGTTTAAAAAAAAAATCTGGCCTTGTTGTATTCTCTATGATACACATTTTTAAAATATTTTTGTTTATTATTTTTGTTTGCTTGTTTAGAGCATTTGTCTGTGATTTACACTTTTGAATGCTAGAATTTAATAAATTCCCAGCTCTTTCAAGAAACTGTGGTAGAATCACAGAATTTGATCTGAGCAAAAGTGATGGCTTCATCTTTATAAGGAAGTCACAATGTTTAAAAGATCATTAGTGTGAGGGAATTGTATGAGCACGCATTCTCTTAATAGTAACAACATAACTTATATGCTAGAACCTTTATTGCCATTAGGTCTTACACCAAGCAAATTAATTGCTCAGTTTCTGTATTTACCTACAAACTGGACACTCTGCAAAGCCCTTCTACAAAACCAGTTCCCTTTAATGAAAAAAATTTAAGTGCTTGGTGTGCTTGAAGTCCAATTAGCATCCCTGAAATTATTAAACCTGATAATTATGCTAAATCACTTTATATAATCAGGGAGCAGATTATTTCTACACTAAGGGTGCTTTTTGGGCCTTTGTGGGAGCAGTAAAGTGGCACAGCATCCTTTTATGTACCTGAAGGTAAACAAGAAGTGTCCAAAATAAAAGCATAACAGGACTACAAATACAAGATGCTTGTGGAATTGAATCCATGCTTAAAGGGAAGAGAGAGAATGATATTAGAAACATATTGAGTTAGGCTCACTGTTTTTTAGAACTTCTGGTTGGTAGAAATCACTCAACAGCTGTAATTGAAATTTGTCATAAATCCCTGCTAATTAAGCAGCATAAAGACAGATACTGTTGGGTTTTTTCATGTTCCAAGCTTGATTAGACTCACTTTTATCCATGGTGTGCCGCACTTTCCTAAATCTAATGCTAGAATTAGCATTATCAAAGAAAATCAAAGTACTGGATTTCTTATGCTTAAAACACATTAAAGTAGCTAGAGTAGTTTCTTTAATCCTTCTCTGATCACCTGAAGACATGGAATCTATTTTCTCACATTGTTTTCTCTTCTAAAGAGATATAAATTAAAATATGGGATACAAATTAAAACGTTCCTTTCTGTTGCAGGTGGTGCTCTGTTTTTCTACTATGGAAGGAAACATTTCTGCATATGTACCTCAGTGGTTTGTTGGGCTGTGATTAATCCATGAGTATGTGTCTGAATGCATTTCCACGGGTACAGAACTGGAAAAAAAAATATAATAAACAGTTTAGTGGGTACTCTTTCATGTGAGAAGGTAGTGAACAGACCCTACTTTGGGGCTAGGGAGAAGTGTGAGGAGGAAGGAGTAGTATAGCGAAGGTGTGATGAATGGAACCATAACCCACATTCCTCCTAACCTGAGCTGATGAGGTGGAGAAAGTAGAGAATTCATGAGCCCAAGAAGGGGTGTTTGAGGTTTTGTTTTACTTTTTATTATTCTACTATGAGTAATATATTAGGTAATATATTATTTGTATTAAACTAGTTTCCTAGAGTTTCTTTTACCCATGATGGTAGCTGCCAGCGGCCCCTCCCTGTCCTTATCTCAACAGCTTTGTTGTATTTTTCCCGATCTGTCCAGTGGAGGGATGTGATAGATTGGCTTTGTTGGACACCTGGTATCCAGGCAGGATCAACCCACTATACAGGGACAGAGCAATCACTGTTTGGCATAAAAGAGAAAGTTGAACATGTAGAAACAGTGATGGACCCTGGAACAAATTAGGCATAAAGTGTACAGGCGTTGGAGCATGCACTGTGGCAGTACACTGCAGCATGTGTTTGAGAGGGAATGGCACAGCCTCATGAAATACAGGATGCATGGGTGTAACCTCTTTCTTCAGAAGTCTTATTTCAGGTTTTAAAAAGCTGAGAACTTATAGCAGGAAATAACCTCTTGCCCTCTCTCTTTAAGCATTGATGCTACTGCTGTCGGAAACAGCCTACTGGCACAGGTAGACCTTTGTCATAACAAAAAAACACATTCCAGACAGAAAAAAAAAAAAAAAAAAATTTATGAACAATTTAGGGAAGACATGTATTTTATATCTAGCCTAATAATTAAACAGTCCCTGTGATCATTTTCAGATGCCAACCAACACAACCTAGCCTTAAAAGAGAGCAGCCACATCCAAACTGTATACTCAGAAATATCCCTGCTTAATGCTAAATGCCAAAAAATGTCCAGGAGTTTTGTTGCAGAGTACCAATTGCCTCAAGCCAAAGGTATTGCTGGAATTGTTCAAACAATTTACTGTCAGGGATAATTGCATGTCATTATCCAGGAGTTGTTTGATACCTTGGCATAAGCATTAATAAATACCTATAACTAGATAAACTTCTTTTACTGCCCATACACAACTAAAAAGACAGCAGTGATAAAATAGCAAGAATCCTGTTCTTCATTAATGTAAAAAAAGATTTATAATTTGGGGCAAAATTGTCCTCCACAGAAAATACTTATTGATAGAAATAAAAAAATGATTGCTGAATACTTTTTATCTTTTCTAAATATTTATTTCCCATGCTTTCTCATGTTCAGCATAAAGTTCTGTTAAGATCAGGAAAACAAGATCTTTAACAGTAATCTTCATGCATTTTATTCTGAAGTTAGAAATTACAATGCATCAGAACTTGTGCACGAAAGCTTAAGTGCTAAAGTTATACCAGTAAATCACAATATATTTTATTCCACAGTAAAAGTGATATTTGGCCTGGTTCAGATACTCTGCTCCCAAAATCTTGGGACAGTAACATTACCCCAGATAAACCCTTGGACAAGACAAATCCTAGCATGAGCATCATCATCAGGGCACCTCAAATTTATCATACCCACTGAAATATGGAATAATAAAATAAAACCTAACCCAATTACGTGATAATGAAATAAAATTTCAGTTTAAAAAAAATGCTTTGGCCTTCTCTTTGTATCCTTATCAATCTACTAATTTAAGAATGGCTAGCTCTACACAGACCAAATAACTCTAATTGCACAATTACAGCATTAAGACTATTCCATTTACCCAGCAAATTGATTGGCTAAACGTACCTAAGTACTTTATTATAATATAGAATTTCATAAGAAACTAAAAACAATGTTGATGTTCAGGACTGTTGAGAAGAAAATGCAGGGCCAGGGTTTTAGCTAATATTGATTGGTTGGGATCCACTAACTGAAATTGGCTTCCCTGATTTACGCTGGCTGAAGCACACAGCTGTAGGTACCAGTATGTTTTGCATAATCCTTCTTCAGTATAATCACACTTTGGGTCGTCATGATGCTTGTGTTACTATGTCAAAGATGGACCACATTCCAGAGGTATATTGCTTGCAGGAAAGGTTGTCAGTTTGCATCATCCCATTAAAATTACAACTGAATTGTTCCAGTAAAAAAACTCTTAAATATTTAGTTTCTTTGTCATGAAGCTTACTAGAATCAATTGAAAAGCAAACATCAAACTTATGCAATGTTTAAACATTCAAAATAAAAAATTAGTGCAGGATAAAAATCTTCGCAGTACAGGAATGATACTTTAATAGTATGTCTTCCAAGAATCCATAAATGTTGTAGAACAATATTAAGAAATATGTTGTGCAACAAAGATCATTATTCTGTGTTTTTGAGAGTAGGAATAGGTAGGACCATATTATTTCATATTTATTTTTTTCATTTGGATTGCAAATTAAACTTCTGTTTACTAGCTGTTCATGTTCTATTTTGATCACAAACCCTGAAAGTATAAAGGCCAATGTTCCTTTAATAGGGAAAACATAATTCATTTTGTTCTTTGTAGCAGAGTGAAGCAAAATTCAGGAAGACTCTAATGGAAAGTTTTTCTTGTGACATCATTGTAATATTGGTTGATATTTTGGCAGTTATTGTTCCAGGATTTTGAAAGTCTTCAGAGATAACCCTATAATAGGAAATCCAATTACCTAAAACCATTTGGGTAGTTTTAGATGTCTGATGATGCTGTGGTTGGCCTCTAACTGTTCCTCTTGAAATGCATCTATCTTCTGCAGGTTTAGCTCAAAAGACAGTAAAGTCTATGGATAACTGAATCACATCTTAGATGTTTACATTCAGCTGAGCTGAATTACTCTGCAAATTTTATCAGCTAGGTTTTCTTCAAGTACCAACAGCTAGAATAGTGTTCAGTTGCTAAAACTTATCCATCTAGTACCACCTTCATGACCTTGTGAATATCATATATATATATATTTTGAGCAAATAAACAGGGCTGGCAGTTATACCACAATAACTGCAGGAAATCCATGCCTTCTGTAACAAGAGCTGGAAAGCAGGTGGGTTACATGAGGATGTTTCAAACATCATTAGATGCCTCTGTTCAAGCAACAAAATCCCCCATGCACATTTGTAGACATGCAAGCCTAGGTATTTCACTCTCTGGCTGAAATCCGTCCTTCCTATGTTGAATACTGCTCTTCAAAACAGAAATGCAACAGGATCAAAAAACAGGGCAAAGCTGTTTATGGTTGATAAAGTAACCATTGAAACTACTTTTGCATTTCTTAAGAGGCTTTGATAGGAGCAAAGAAATAGAATTTCAAAAAGCATTTAATGACCAAGCCCCTGAGTCTATAACATTAGGGTCTCATCTGAACAAAAGTTATGCAAAATGTCTTCACTGAATGAAGGTATTTGTTTTTTTCTATTTTCTGCTTTCATGCATGAACTGTTTAGTTTGCTGAGGTTACAGAATAATTATCCAGTACTATACAGGAAAAGTTATAAGTTGATAAAATATTTAGATACTCAGAATCAAAATTTTAATATTTGTATAACAGTAACTCTACCAAAAGTTTAATATACACTTGGCATATATATGAGTCTTATCCTACTTGTCTAGGCTTCTTAACTTTTTAAGGTAGATCTTGTTTTAGACACCTGGTGAATGATTAAGTTCACCTTAATGCAAATATTTTAGATGAGATTCAGTTACAGGGAACACATATTCTTAATATTCAAAGGATATTACTAACAAGATAAATCTCAGAAGCAGTCTTTGATAAAAGATTTCAGGAAAAAATATCATGATTTTGAGGCAGTAAGTTTCACTAATTCCTAGAGTTGTGTTTTGAGACATATCCTGTTTCCAGCCTTACCACAGATATATAGAGAAACCATTTTCTGGTGACTCGGGCCAGTTTATAGCATAACACCTCAAGTTTCACGATCATTGGGATATGGAGCTGCAAAAAGAGGGTACAGTTTCTTTATTGTCTTCTCTAATCTACTTTGGATATGAATAATTTCCCTTTGCATGTCATGAGCCACCATTTACACAGGCACATGGTGGCAGATGTGCAGTCCAAGTCACCAGAGATGAAGTAAGAGGTTGAGCTGCACACCAACAGCAGCAGAGAACTGAGGGGCCTGATTCTGATTCTTCCATTACTAACACTACAACTTTATAAGTTTCTACAACTCCATGGAGAGCAATGCCCTCACAGAATTTGCAGGATAAGGCTGATAACTAGCAAAACATACCCACTGAATAATTTGAAATGGGAATAAGCATTTTTATTTCTACTTAGCATACCACAGACTGAAATGATTTAAATTTAAAGATTTAACACATCACAAAGACATCAATAACTCCTATTTGGGATCCCAATATGCTGAATTACAATATAATTTTAAAAAACCCCACAACATAATCTGAGGTACATTCCATATATGATAATATTCTCACCTTTGTGTTATTTAGAACAAACAAAAAAATTACTTATTGTTGTTTGGAAATCCTATTCAAGTAAATATTTTTTATTAAAAGAAAAGCTCATCTCATGAAGGAAAACTACTAGGCATCAATTTCTCTGCTCCGGTTAATTATTTTTCCTGACCTATTTTTATTTTTAATCAATGATTATATTTAATTCACAAGCTTCAATATATTGAAGTTTATCAAGGATGCCTTTTCCTTATTTCAATGTTTACATTCATTTCTCTTACTTTAAATGAAGGAGGGGTGAGAAGTGCTAATTCTTTGATATGAATTGATTTTCTGGATTCTTGACTGAGAACTATGAAGTTTAGGCTTGTTTTCTATTCTACTTATCCCATATGTGTTACAGGACGAAAGCATGCACTAGACTGTTTGAAATCCGATTTTTAATCAAAATGAGAAGTCTGAGATGTTTCAGGGTTTTTTTTCAGAACTTATCCTGTAGTCTTACATCACACAAAACCCAGTGAACCTTCCACCCTCATGGACATCAAAGCTCAGCCCATGGTTTAGTTCTATATAGACAGGCTTTTATTCCAAGGTTGATAGATTTGAAATTTTTACACAGAAATGTTTTGTTTTCTTTTTTTCTATTTTATTTTTGTTTCTAGAGGTATCTTCTATCTGCTTTTCCTTCTTTCCTCTCCCTTATGATGTACAGATACTTAGTGTAGAAGTGTAAGATCTGAAACTGTTCATTTGAAGTTCTCTTAAAAGAATGAAAAATAAAAAAATGTAATTAATAGATCTCTTACTTCATTTTATTTTCTAAAGATTTTTCTTGAAAATTAAACAATGTATGGCCTTCTAAACAGGCAGGATAATAAAGGGTTTTTATTGTATAACAGCAGGAAATGTTCTCTAAGAATGATTTTGCACTCAAATGACTGTTATCTTCAATAGAGTGATAAAACTTTTTGAAATTTTCCTCCAATAATTTTTGATGCTTCTCTTTGATCAATTAAGTCATTCATGGTTCTATTACTTGAACGTTATATTGCTTTTTTTTCTGATATAGAGACAAAGTTCAATTATAGACAACACAGCTCCTTCATACTCTCTGGAATAAAAAGGGCAGTATCTAAGGGCAGTTTCTGGTTTGTTAAAGATTAATCACCCTCTGGAAGTCAGTTTCTCCCTCTCCATTTGCTGCAAAACCTATCCAGTAGACAAACTTTAGCTTGAAGCTTAAGGCTACAAATGAAGGCCAGCCTCCAATACTATGATGTTGAATTCAATACCTCTGAAGTTGCTTGTTTCTTTCTACATAAATACAGTGATATTAGGCTTAGAAGTTATCCCAAAATATGTAGAAGCAAATAAAATTAATTCTTTATAAATATAGACATTATTGGAGCATGATTTTATCTTCGAAGTTTCAAATGACATAGGACAACCTTCTTTGCAACATTGCCTGATTATATTATTTAGGTGTAGTAAAAACTGTGGTCAAAATACAAAAGAATTGCATTATTTAAATTACTTTCAAAGTGAGTCTCTCAGCTTTGAAAATGGTAACTTTTTCAGTTTGAAACATAAGTCTGCTGACATCCAAAATACACTGGCTACACAGTCACTCTGTTGGGTATTTTACTCAGTTAGGACACTACAGTTTAAAGACATTTAGGTTTATAAGTATCTGTTGGTCTCTTCCATATCAATTGTGCTATATTGTTTGATGGTTTTTTACTCCCTTTCTGACTTCCATTGCAGAATCTCTCAGGGTGTCCAGGACTACTGATGGATACCTTCGTGTATAAGCTCATTTAATGAAAAGAAACTGAATTAAAACAAACTTTCTGCAACAGGGATTAAGGATGCAGTGCTGGAAAAGTTTCATGCAATATATTTTTCAATAGGTAATTCTGAGAAAGCTCTTTTATGCTTTATCATGTCTTTTATAATGATTTCTTTCCTTACCTAGTACAGCTCAGCATAGAGGCAAACATTTAACTAATAAACACAAAAGTCCTTTTAGATCTATTGAAAACACTGAGATATTTTCTTGCTGCAGACAGTTTCTATCTATGTTCATATTTACATCTGGGTCTCACAGGGTTGTGTTAAGAAAATTTCTGGAATAGGAAAGATAAGAAAATATTTTATTTTGACAAAACCAGAAAAATCTGCAAGCTGCTTCCCTTTCAAGAAATAAATTCTCTTTCCAAAAGTTTTATATTAAATTTTTAGTAGCACAGAAAAAAAATATTGCATTGTTAAATAAAAAATTTGGAATAAAAATGGTATTCATCTCTTGTTTGAATTTCACATTTCTTTTTTGGCAAATTGGTAGCATTGTATTTTGAGTTTTGTAGCATAAATTTCAGGACACCACAGAAATGTTATTTTCTCAGATGTTAAGACTTACTGTACCAATTTAAAATTCTCAAAAATATTTTTGCTGAGACTTTTGTGTAAAATCTACATGAGCCCATTTTATCTTCCTGAAACAGAAATCTGGTGAAGAAATCTATGGACTAACTTTGTTCACCTTTATCCTGATGCTTTGTCATAAATACTTTGGGTATAATATTGCTGATGCCAGGTTTGTTATTAATGCTAGAGTACAGTTTACTTACTCTTGATGTAGACTTCTACAGCTAGGGGAGATTATGCTTATTCTTCAAGTTTTGAAAAAGTCTAAACTCTGCTCTTTGGCAGAGCAGCAGAAGATATACATGCTGCATGAACTAGTAGGCAGACAATTTGGAAACATCAGTCATAGAAAAATTAGTTTCAAGAAAGCATGAAGAAAGCTAAAATCAAATCCCTGTGAAAAATCTGTCTTTCACAGGCTAAAAAGTGTTACTTTTTTTTTTTTCTGCCCCTAAAGACTTTAAAATAATAGACTGGTAACTTCAACCAAAGAACAGGCAAAGGACTGAAATGACTTTGACTTATCAAGCAGGCAGGGATAGACCAAGACAGATTACTGAAGGTGTGATCAGTGCAGTTCACCCACAGCTCAGCCTTGGGAACTCCTGAGAAGAAGGAAAAAGTTCATATTATTTTTTCATTATATGAAAAAATTATATGAAATATTTTCATTATATGAAAAAATAATTTGAACTCATCAGATATTACATAGATTTGCATCAAGAAGGAGGATACATCTGAAAATTACCTGAAATTTTTAAGGGCAGCACATAAGATACTTCATAATTTCATAATAAATGTATTATATTTGATTTGCAACAGGAAATATCATTCATTTGGTAAGAAGCTGGTTTTAGGACTCAGAGCATAAAAAATTTTGGTCCTCCATTTAGTTTAGGACAGATTTTGAAGAATAGCATCATTGGACAGTGAGGAAATTTTATTTCAGACTTGTAGGGAAGACACAGCTGAGTATTTCTGTAAGTGGAAATATAATTGGAAATACAAAGATAATTAAAAAAAAAAAAAAAAAAAACCAACCCAAACTGTTCTTTGAGATGCATTTTATAATGAAAACAGCTTTTTTCAGCACAATCAGACACTGTAACATTTTGTCTGGAGAAGATGTGGAGTCCTTGGAGATAGTCAAAATGAACTGGACAAGATCTTGGGCAGCTTCAGAGTGGGATCTTGGAACTCAGTCATCTCCCAAGGTCCTTTTCTACTTCAGTCATTCTGAGCTTCTGCCATATGTTTTTTAGTGTTTTTTTTCTTCTAGTCAATTTACTAGAAACTTAGACATACCTAAATTCTGTTTATGGGAGAAGATTGCATAGTTTAATTAGGTATTTGAAACAAATAACAAAAAATAAAAAAAGCAAGGCAGAAATATTATTCATGTCACCTAAGAAAATGATAACTTTTGTCACAGTCTCTAGCCCTGTCAAGACTGGAAAAAAAGACACTAAGAAGAGCTGTCATGATTATAGGACAAGATGTCTCAAATCTTTCCTAATTAATTAATTGATTCCCAATAGCTAAGTCATATTACATTAATGTAATGGACTAGTGATAGCAAATATCTTTCACAGACAATTCAAAGCCTAAGTAGTGAGCCATATCTTGAAACTTTTGCAAGCTGAACATGAAAATATAAAAGTGGTGGTGATGTAGATACAGCCACTGCAGATAGCAAACTTATGATTTTTTAAGCAATATTTCAAATGTTTGGTGCATTATTATATATTGATATCATTAGTGGAAAATTAGGCAACTTAAGAGGAAATTCTGAGAAGATACAGAGAAATCAAGATAATTGTCTGAGGTCTATTAAGTATTTTTCTCCCTTGAGCTTACATCTAAAATGAGCAGGTAAAAGATTATCTTTATTTTTCTGTTGCTTTAAATATGCAGATTACAGCCCCTGAAACACACAGAAGAGCTTCAGAGGGACAGATAAATAAATAAATAAATAAATAAATAAATAAATAAATAAATAAATAAATAATATATTGGAAGATCCAGTCTGGAATATGTTGTAAATGCAGCTTTAATATATACCTCGGGAGAAAGTATCAGAGCTGGGTCATGCATGTCCAGAACTCCAGGCAAGTCAGATGTGACTATTTTGCACAGAGGTCTTTCACATTTTAGTTAGACATAAGCTATTGGGAATACTGTCTCCTGGGTTGTGTGGGTGTGTTATAGAATCATGGCTGAGGTAGGAAAGAACATTTTGAAATCAAGCAGTCCAGCCCCATTATCCTTCTTAATTGGAAGCCTTGGAATTCCGTTTTGAAAATCTCCAAGGATGGAGACTCCACAACCTCTCTGGGAAACCCATGAGAGTGTTTTACTACCCTCAAAGTAAAAAGTTATTTCTTGTATTTGGATAGAATTTCCTGAATTTTAATCTTTGCTCTTTGCTCTTTGCTTTGTCAATGGGCATTGCTGACAAGAGTCTGGATCCTTCATTCCCTACCATCAAGTATTAATACACTAAAATCACCCTAAACCTTCTCTTTTCCAGGATAAGCTGTTCTAGCTCTCTCAGTCCCTCCTCATTGGAAAGGTTCTTCAGCCGGAAGACTCCACCCAGGAGTCTTCTGACTGCTGAAAACACATTCTGAATCTGGTCCAAGCTGGGTGGAAAACTGCATTAGGAATTTAGACATCAAACCATTTACCTCAGTCAGAACTTGATAGATGTGGAGTGGAACAAGGTAACTTCAGAATTCATTTGCACACCGAAATTTTAATCAGTTAAATTCTGGATTAGACTTACTAAAACTTCTACATCTTTCTCTAATCATAGCCCAGAAATAATTAGTGTTGTTTGAAAAATGTGTTCAGTACCTTTAATCTAACTGCCAAATATACACAGATCTTTGGTACAGACTTTAAAACTAATCCCTCTAAACTACATGTGCATATTTTACCACAGTATTTTACACCTCTAAATATGATGAATAATTTTTTTATGTCATCAGCAATTATTTTACAAGGAGGAAAAAAAATCTTCAATGAAAAATGACATCAGTAGATATAAGAAAATAAATATGAATGCCAGTCCATTTCTGATCAGCATGAAACTTCCTGATAATACCATGCAAAATGTAGCATTCATTTTACAAATGTGGATAATAAAGATGTGAGTGGCAGAGCGTGTGTCAAAAGTATGTAAATGAATTGATGTTTAATCTACCTATGCCTAAGAAAAGCAATCACCTCCTGCAGAAGGATTGCTTTTATTTTGGTAATGTTAGCTGATGAAATCCCAGCACTCTAACAAGGGTTTATAATTTGATAAAAATTACTGGTGACTGGATCTGAATTTTCTTCAAACTGCTGCCCTGCTTCTTGCTAAGTGCACTGCTGACATGTTTGATATTGAACTTGAACTTAAAAATGACTATCCCAGTGATGTTTATTAGATTTAGCGGCTGAAGTAAACCTAGACATGGTGCCCGCAGTACAATCTAAAAACAGACCTTATTTATGTGTGCCGGGAAATGCTGCGCATTTCTTCCAGGAAAAAAGAGAAAATCAGAAATAACAACAGCAAAAACACCCGCAAAGAAAGGTATTATCCATGCTATTAGAGGGCCAAAGAAAATTGACCTGTGTTAGACTAATGTAATGTCATCTTTTAAAACATTACAATACTGAGTAATGCAATTTATTTTCATATAATCATTTTAATGCTCATTATTGGGAAAAAGCTTGACAGAAAAAAAACCCCACAGTTACAAATTCAATACATGCCATGAGCTGAGACAGAATGATCTCAGTATGGGGATCTAAGTTCTCATGTGAAAATATTACACAATTTTTAGTAGGAACTCAATGCATATGGTTCATTTGAAATTGTTTCAAAAAAATACTTATAAAGTTACCTGAAGTGGTAATATATAAGGTAAGACAGTCAAAGAAATATTTAAACTCTAATAATATATGCTTATCCCTAGAGAATGAATATAATTTTTGAAATTAAATGTAGTAGACTATTCTGACAAATGCTCCAAACCCTTTTTTTGTGCTTATGGATGACTGTAATGCTAGAACCCTAAATGCCGTGTAAGTCTCTACTTGTTTGCTAAGACTTCTGTTCAGTAAGACCTGTTACTTTGTGTTTATACATACCAAAGTGAGTTGAAGAAATGCACACTGCAGTGACCTGTGCTCACTGGCATGGGATGTCTCACGTGTCTGTAGGAAGATTTCTGCTGGGGCTCTCTGTGATTTCTGCCATCCCTTCATCTCCTTTAGTTCTACAGTCCTTTGCTGTCATTGATCAATAACATTGGGCTCGTATGAGCAGATCACATCTCAGAAGTATTCAGTGTTGAATTTCAAATGAAGCTTGACTGTTGTATGTCATTTAGTGTCAACTGTTGTACAAATATCACAAGAATTGTCTGGATGAAGGAGGAGTGATAAATACAGAAAAGAAAAAAGTGACACAAAGTCATAAAAAGACAACATAGAAAGAAAGGAAGGGAAGAATGTGTAAATAAAGGAATCAGGAGCAGACCCAGATGAATTTGTGTGCCCTGGCTGCCAGGAGGGACAACCCTGTCTTGGGGTGCATCAAGCACAGCATCACCAGCCAGGCAAGGGAGGGGATTGCCCTGCTCTCCTCTGGTCTGGGGCAGCCTCACCTTGAGTGTTGGGGGCAGTTTTGGGTGCCACAACATAAAAAAGACATTAAGCTATAGGACACCACCAAACAAGGGCAACAAAATTTGCAGCACTTAAGAAATTTTTCTCCATCCATACTACACGTGATTTACTTCTAAAATGCTTTGATGAGACAATGTAAGGGAATTCTAAAAATGCTACCAGTGATGTTAAATGTTCTAAAATTCTAATTCTAAAATTGCTACCATTGATGATCATCTGTTCACTGATCTGACTGGCTCAGTAGGATTATGGGCAAAACTGTCCAAAAAAAGAAAAATCTTTCCCAAAGGATTCACATCTCTAAAGTATTTCACTTTGTTTAATGATAATCCTGAAAACTTTTGCTCAACTCCTGTTTAATTAAAAAAAAAAAAAATCTGATTCTACTGGTATTCTGGTTTCAGTATGAATACCACATGTTTCTCTGTTTGCTTAAAAATCTTTCTATGTGGATAATTTTGTCTGGGGAAGAGTTAAATGTTTTCATAGTTACTCCCCATGAAAGTTTATGCCCAGCCTCAACTGACACTCTGGAAGTACACATTCCCCTGCTAATTTCTAAGTTCATCATCCTGGAACCTATTCCTTGAATTGCCAAAACACAGCTCTTAGGAAGTATCCATTTAAAAGCAATAAGAGCAAAATTTTCATTTCCTGATGAAATTCCTACACTTAGAATACTCATGGAGAGAAAAATTGTACTGAAATTTCTCCTTTCACTAATTACTTAAAACCTACACTTCCTAGCCTAACAAATAGACTAAAGAGCATATTTTGAGGAAGGGCACAGAGCTGTCAATAAGCGGTGGAGTGCTCAGCAAGCACTGACAAGTCTTTCAAGAAACACCTGTCCACAGAATTTCAGACAGGTCTTCACACCCATCCTAGTCCATCTCAGCTGCACCTCACTCAACCTGATGATTTATGGGACTTTTCTGACATAATTGATTTTTCCCCACCCACCCGAGCATGGCTGTGCAATCATAACACAGGTTGCTGCTTCTTGCACCAAACACCATCCCAGTTGTACTCCTGCCATTAATTTTTGAAGGGATTAAGTGCCTTTCTAAATGTATATTTAGATTACATATGGAAAAGTAATTTAGATAATATTTTCATTATTTTATTAACTGAAATTTTAAATTACTGCTGTTGGCAAAGCTTCAAAACACAAGTCCTTAATAGTACAATATTGTTCAGTATTGTAAATGGTGACTTTTAGGCTCTTAAAAATTATTACCTGCAATTTTGAATTATTTTTTGGAAGAAACGTACTTCTGTACTTTTGAAATATATAATTTATTTTCTCCTCATTATCAACTTCATTACATTATCTGATACACTCATGGAGGGTTTCTCAGTATTTCCTAAGCACTAAGGTCTCAAAGCATGTGATTATTTATTTGACAGACATTTCATTCTCCTTCTTAATTTTTGTTTGCTTCTTCGTTTTTTAGGGTGGGGGAAGTTGGTTGGGGGCTTTTTGGGTAGCAAGGTTTTATCTTTATGTATTTTTAATTTAACTTCCAAAATTTTTATGATGATTGCTCATGACAAAGGAATGAGAACATGTCACAGCTTTATTTTATTCCTCATTTCTTACTTCTATTTTCTCCATGAAATGAATATAAGCCAGTATATGTAGTTTTCAGCAAGCTGCCCTAATTAAATTTAAAACACATATCTCAATATGTTATCAAAAACAAAACTTCTACTCCATCACTGTCAATTTGATCAGAAGAATTCAAGAGTAAATCAACAATATGGTGATTTTGAAAAGCTCTGAATATTTTAGTTTCTTGGCAACTTCCCAAAAAAGCTAGGAATGTTATGTACTTTGTGCTAAAAATCAGGGCCCTAAAGTTCTGGCATTTTTTTCACAGATTTCAGGAAGATCTTTCCAGGCTACAGGCAACTGTTATTTAAAGAATCACAGCATCACAGAATGGGTCTGCTTGGAAGGAATCAAAGTGGGATATCTGATCCAAACTTCCTGCTGAAGGAGAGTCATTTTGGAGCACAGGATTGTGGTTCTTGAATATCTCTAATGAGGAAAACTCCTTCATCTCACTGCTCCAGTACTTGGTCACCCACACAATTAAGAAGGTCTGCCTGACATTCTCATGGATATTTCTGTGCATCAGTTTCTGCTCTGTGCCTCTTGTCCTATTGCTTGGCATCCTTCCCTCAATCTGGACCCTCTGCTGGACCTGCTCCAGGAGCTCCAGGTCTCTCCTGAACTGAGGAGCCCAGAACTGGGCACAGCCCTCCAGATTTGGCCTTACAAGGGCTGAGTAGAGGGGCAGGATCACCTCCCCCAACCTCCTGGCAATGCTGTTCCTAATGCACCCCAGGATACCACTGACCTTCTTGGCCACAAGGACACACTCTTGGCTTCAATACATTGCTTTATTGGTACAGAAATGTAATGAATAACAAATAGATAATGAATATATTCGATAGATTATTAGAAGATAGAGGACCTCTTAGAAATGCAACTCAAAACAATAGACTTACAAAAGAAATAACCAAGTGGAAAAAAAATTGTACTGAGTTACTGATCTATCTATCTTTCTTCCTTTATGTAAAATTCTCAAAATCTAAGTTTAGGGAAAGAGAAAGCATGCATTAAAAAACCCCTAAAGATTACTTAAAATACATTGTGATAGAAATGCTTATATTGGCAGAAGATGACTGTAATTCTAAATATTGCTGTTGGTAATTCAGAGTGGAAGATGCTTTTCCATTCTTAGTATTTTGTACATTTAGTTATATAGGATGAAATTCCTGCCTGGGTAAAAATACCCCTTTTGGGCTTCATAACCTTAATCCTTGTCTTGTGGAGCTAAAAGGGACCAAGCTGGAACCTCGATCTTGTGCTAAGATTCCTGTGAAATGAGAAAAATATCTCTTATTATTCATCACAAATATATTTTAAAAAGATAAAAAAGTAGGAGAGGATAATGAGTATTAAAAAACCACATTCATAAATATTCTAATGGATATTTAGTTCCTGTGACACTATTATTTTGGGATTTCTTGTCTTCATATTGATGTAAAAAATCATGTTTTCACACGTGCAAGCTTGCCAGTGCTTCTAGTGGTGTATTTACTCATCTGAGCACATAGAAGAGATGCAAATATTCTACATGACTTACAAAAAAAAAAAAAATCACCCCAGTAGCATTTCCCTATCCAGTCAAGTCTTTATTTGCCTTATGTTTGAATGTACAAAATGTACAAAATGTCTTTCTGTTTGCACGGGAACAGGGGAAAGAGCAATGGCCACTGCACAAGGAAGGGAACTGTATCCTAGCCAGTATCTCATGGCATTGAGAAAAGCTCCTGGCCCTCTGATATCATTGAGACAATCTACTGCTCTTCTCTACACAGACACCAGCTGGATCTGCTGCATTGTTGTCAGGTTTTCTCATTCCACTGTAAAGGAACCTTGGAAAAAAAGGAAAGTTTTTGTTTGGTTGGTTTTTTGGGGTTTTTTTTTGCCTAGTGAGTGTATCTGCTCACTTAACAGTATTCATATGGGTAAGCCTCTTGAAAATAAAAGTATCTAAAACCAACAGTGACCAGAGTTTCAAGGATAATAATAGCAACAATAAAACCTGTAGATGCTGTTAAAATTCAGGCTTTGACAAGACAGAGCTGCTACCATAAGCACAGCCTCAGAAGACCAAGAGGCATCATAAGGTTTAAGGGGTTTGGGGTTGAACCCAAAGGTTCAAAATCAAGTTATATCATAAATTTATGCTCAAGGTGTCTGTCTCTTCTTCTCAGTGCACATGGGCAGTACTTCATCAGTTTGAGGTGGCTGGGACACAGCTAAATCCTCCCATTTTCTGCTGCTGGTCTCAGAACTACAGAAGCACTTTTTCACACTGATTGAAGTGTGACATACCTGCTCTGATTTGAATAAAAATGTGCTTTTGTGGCAGGTTTGCTCTGCATCTGTCCATCCATGCTTTTTGTTTAATGTAGTCTTTTATATAAACACAGAGTCTACAGCAAAATTATGTGCCACTCAAATAACAAGCAAAATATCACCTACCACTATCATTTTTAGTGTGCTAATATTACATATTTGGAATGAAAATATGGACATACAAAACCCTTATTAAAGAAAAAGTAAAATTAAAAAAAAAAAAGTATATTAGGAGATATAGGAAACAGAAAATTATTTCTATTTATGCTGCTCATTTGTTTTATTGCAAAGTTTAGTGAACACTACATTCCAGGTAATGTAGATAGTGAGGCAAAGAAATGGTCAGTCAGCTCCATATACCAATAATCTTACCACACCTTTTAGGAACAGATTATTTTAGCTTTTTCTGTTAGTGATAATTAGAAATAAGAAAACTGAAGAGAAGCAACAGAAACTGCCAATAATATTTCATAATGCTTACTTCAGGATTAAAAAGTCAGATGCTGTTGTTTGCCAAGATTAATCCACAGAATGAAAGAAAGCAAAAGCTTTGTGTATTGAAAACAATATATCAACTTTTTCTAGTATGAAAAAACCCCAGTTAATTTGCTGAAAACTGCATATTTTGCCCCATATCTAGCAGAAATACAGTGAAGGTTGTGATCATTTTTCCATGATGGACACTTGGAAAGAGAGTTACACCACAGTTTGCCTGATTATTTTCAGGACATCAATGAAACTGAAATAGAAGTATTTGAAGAAAGAAAAAATTACACTACAATCAAACTGGTTTGAACTTTGACAACATATCATCATTTGCAACCAGCACCCCAGAATTAATTTTGGAGAACATCCCTATGACTACAGAGTTAATGGGAAATGAAAATGAGTATTTGCTTGAAGTTAATTGCTTGCCTCATATATTGCATAATGCAGTAAAGTACACTATTGAATTTTTTTTTTCTTTGCTTTTATAGCTGTATAACAAAAGTTTTCAATTACTTTTTGTTCATCCACCAAAGAAGTTTCAGAATTATGAAAAGTATTTCACTTTACCAACATTTAATATGCTGAAACATTGAGGCACATTTACAAAGTGATTATCATGATGGCAAGTATCCTATGCTTCCTGGTTTTGTACACTCAGACAGCACATTTTGAAGTTTTTTTTAAGTATGGTGAAAATCTCCCCATTGCCAGGTTCACCAGATTCTAAATATCCAATTATTTTAATAATTTTGACAGGTATCTTCTTAGTAATGGATCTGCTAAGACAAGTTTCAAATTAATGTCCCATGTGCATGAACTGATTTTTTAAAAAATGCTGGAATATAGTAAAATTGAAAAATGCCTTTTAAAACAGTAAATGGAAGTATATAGTAGTGTAAAGATGCACATAAGAGCAATAATTAGTAGGTGAGAAACAACATATCTAATATGATAAAAATAGTTTTCAACACTGGAAAGAAAACCATTTCCCCTGTATTTTCTTTGACATAAGTTCTAGACCTATTGATTTCAGAGAGGCTGTGCTGTTCTCTAAGCTTTCAGTTTCACATGTATATAATTTTCAAATATATTTTTTCCTGCAGTCAATTTAATTTAAAATTATATTTTTAAATGAAACTTAATGGAGAATATTGAAGGAAACTAGTGTTAGCAAGGCAAAATTGTATTTTAGCTTAAATTAAAATTCATAAGGATCTAAATAGGTTCTATTTCATCATAAGCTAAGGATACAAAATGATCAAATGCTGGAACAGTCTTAACAGGAAACCAGTTATAAGATTGTAAATCATAAAGATAAGAAAGGAAATGAACTTCAGTAAGCAGTAGTATTGTAACAAGTATCAAAATAAACACAAAGGCACCTTCTATGAGTGAAATTCAGTATTATATCCTAATAGTTACCAGCAGAATTTTGCTCTTGAAATTCACTGTGAATTTCCAGGGAAAAGTACAATTTTTAGTAATTTCTTCTATTATAGACTGATATTGATGGCACTGAAGAAAATATATTTTTTTTTTTTCATCAATTCACTTAACTTTCTTCCATATGAAAGTTTATTTAAACCTTTAGACATCCCTAAGTAAAGTGTTAAAATTGATGATGACCCTAAAAACTGAGATAAACTGGAGATTTGCCAGGGAGATTTAGGGGCTTTTTTGCCACTCCATTAACAAGTCCCAATGCAGCAGTTACTCCCACAGTAGGCAATACATGCAGGATCACATAATTTCCATCCAACTCTCCTTTCATTTCAGACTTAGATCTGTGTTGGGTGTGGTCCTAAACAGGTATAAATGTTGCCTTGTATCAAGTAATTTTAGATTGAATCTTATGAAGAGAAAGCTTAACCACCTTTTTTATCCAAAAAATTATTTGTGGAGGAGAGGAAGGGAGGTTTCTCTAGCAATAAATATTAGATAAAAAACACATGAAAAGTGGGTGTATGTGTTAATATTAAAGTATTTGGTCATGTTGAAAAATAATTTAAAATATTCAACATGGGACAAATATTATGAATGCTGCAGGAGAGTAGATAATGCATTAGTTTTAACTGACCTTCACATTAGGCAAAGACCAACTCTTCTAACATCAGGGATGCTGAAAGTGAAACATTTCCACTTCAAAAGGGATGTTGAGGAGAAGGGAATTTGATTAAAATTGCAGGAAAGTAGATAGCTCAGTACAGAAGCTGACTAATGCTGTGCATATTCCATCCTGAAAACTGACAGGAAAAGAGGACTTCTTTGCAATACATTAAATGATGCTCACAAAGGTAAGGTCTCCATAAAAATCTGCACTTTCTTTGAGTTCTCATTGTGCTCGGGAGCAAATCTTAGTTGCTTTTAATCATGACATTTAATTAATTTCTTGTGTAATTATGATCACCTATATGTAATGGATAAGCCCTACACTACCTGTAAGAGTCTTTGAACTTAAAGCCCTGAGACATTTGGTGGATTTGCAAGAAAAATGCATGCAACTATGTTGGAATTATGGCAGCATAAGATATGACCATCACATTTTTTTCACCTATATGGAATGTATATATAAAAGCACATAATTGTATGTGTCTATATATACATTTTGTCTTGTCTGCACATACAAAACAATCCATATTCTTGTTCACCTTCCCTTCCTTTGTCTTTGCTTACATGTCTGAGAATTTTTCTTGCATATGGCTACATGCTTAAAATTTACTTCTCCTCCTTTTATTACCACGGTGTGATTTTCCAAATGTATGTTCAGTGTGTTTTTGTGCAAGTGACTTGCAATTGCCATCAATGTTAAACTGCTGGTGTAAGTTGCATCCAGTTTTCTTTGCTGTCATCATAATGGCTTCTGAAGATTTATCAGACCTTAAAGAATTTATGTTATCTACTTCCCATATTATTAAAGGGGAATTTTTTTCTTTTTTCATTCTTTTTTCTTTTTTTATTTTTTTGCGAAACAAACAAAATTTGGAAGCGATAATGAGTCCCAAACTGCATGTATGAGGTATCCTGAATCTTATTACATGAATCAAGGACATGAGAAGATAAAAATCTAAAGCTATTGTTAAAAAAGTGGACCTAAGCTCTAATAAAAAAAAAATAAAACCACAAGAGTGTGTGAAGCCTTTCTCTCATAATTTTTTTATAACTATAGTATCATCTACATGTATAATAGGTTTTTGACACATTCAGAAGCTAGGCTTAATCTTATAATCCATTTATATTTCAGGTGGTAGAAGTGGTATTAACCAGAACAGACTATGACCTCTGACTGGTTAATCCTAATTAAAGCTGAGCAAGAGATTCCTTTGTAGTTTTCTGATGAATTCAATACCAGGCTGAACTATAACTCTTCTGGTGTGTGTTATTGCCACTACATGAACAAAAAGAGTGTGGGGTCACCCATGCTTTGGATCAATTTGAAGTTTCAATGGTACCTATGCAATGAACTAAGCTAAAACAGGGACAGCATGGCAGGGAAAAATAATATTTCCAGGGAAAAATAGTTAGCAGGACATAAAATCATTAACCTCTACTTGACAAAATATTAAAATTACTGTCCTACCCCCTGCCCTGCACTCTCCTTAAGAGTATGTTAAACTAACCTTCAGACATTTTAAACCTCCTTCATGACAAGGGTAAATCAGAAAGTCATCAGAAGAGAAAAAGGTGAGGTTAAATTTCCAATTCTAGCTAGCATTGCTCCTGAAGTGGACAGATGCCCAAAGGGGTGGGCAAATGTGGTGTGTGGTTTCTGGCTTCTTTACTGATTTAGAGCAGGGCAGAGAAGCTGAAAGGAATAGTACAACTCAGCCCAATGGCAGTGGCATGCTTATGACACTTGCATTTGTTTTGTCCATGGAATGGGGTAAGCAGCAGCTGGCAGAGCCACATAAGGGGAGATTTATCTGTCATGTCACTGCTCCTTGCTAACTGCCATCAACCTAACAAGGTGAATTCCTATCCCATTGTATAACTCAGGTAAGGCTTGCAAATTCACTGCTGTAATATTAGAGGACATCAGTGTCAAAAGTGCTCTCAGCCCAACCTCAAATCCACTGGCAAGACTCTTTGGTAGTCAACCAATTAAACAGACAAATAAAAAGCTGCAATCAATGAACAAACAAACAAACCAATCAACCAACCAACAAAAAAAAAAAACCCAGCCCAAAATCAAGGAACAAGTAAGTCTGAACTTACTTTAGTCTTCTTTGAAAGAGAAGTTTACAGGGTTTTAAATCATGAGTTACAGGTTATCCCTCAGATTTGTTTTCAGAAATCAGCAAAATGAGATATTAAATGTTTTCCTTTGTTGGCCAATATGTGTCACAATTAGAAGTTCTGTTCATCACCAGTTTTGTTTTTATTTTTTTCCTGAGAAATTATTCACTATCCTCACTATGAATAATGTCCAATTATCCAAATATCTAAATATTTGATGTGATGGCCATAACTTTTGCTGCCCTCAAAAAAATAGGATTAATCTGAAAAATACTTGTCTTTTTCTATTGGTAGTTACTTAGAATTTGAGATAATAGACTTGTGTCTCAAAACAGGCTCATAAAGCATTCTTTTGGGGGAAAAAATGCTTGTCAATAAAACTTATGTAATTCTATTGAAAGTTAAAAATGACAAAACCTATATGTATAAGTAAGTTTGAAAATAAATTAATAAATATTTATGCAAATGAAAATATAATTGTTGTTTCTTTAATGTGACTTTATTGTCTTTGGATTTTCAAGTTTTCCATTTGGTGATATCCCTAATTATGTTTTTATAGGACAGATTCCTTTCCCTTTAGGTAGGTGGTAAATGCTACAGAAAACCTAGCTGCTTATTGAATCCAGTTCTCTAGTGAAAAAAAAAATGAACTTAGCTCCACTCTTTAATACCTTTAAATAAAGGTAATATGCACTTCTAAAATTGGAACATATACCTAGATATTTAATTCTAAATTCTACATGAGAGAATGAGTACATATTCTTCTGCACTTGCCATTTCAGTCACAGAGCATGTTGTGACCTTTCCAGTGATCAGGTCAATATTTTAAGCTGCAGATGGCCATTGAGTAAAAAGCTGCCAGTTCCCACTACTTCAGCTTGACTTTCATGCCATCTCTTTTCCCCATTTGGTTTAAGCTGCAACAGCTACAGCAATAATTAACTCATATACAGCTTTACCAAGGGAATGAGAGAAAGAGCACTGAGTCCTGTGAACCAGCTTGGAGAGCATAAAACAGTTTTCTCTATAGGCATAGTAATTATTTATAGTCTTTTGACCCTTTGAACTGAACTGAAATCAGTTATTTATATGTTTTTTTCCAGTTTCTTTAGCTTTCTGTGGTGGTTGGTCCCTGGCTGGACACCAGGTGATGACCAAAGCCACTCTGTTTCTTTCCCCCACAGCTGGACAGGGGACAGAAAACACAACAAAAGGCTTGTGGATAAAGACTACAACAGGGAGGGATCATTCACCAGTTACCATTACAGGCAAAACAAACTCAACTTGGGGAAAGTTAATTTAATTTATTACCAAACAAATCAGAATAGATTAATAGGAAATAAACACAAATCTTAAAAACATCTTCCCCTCATCCTTCTTTTCTTCCTGGGCTCAACTTCACCCTGGAATTCTGTTCCTTTTCCCTAAAATGTCACAGGGACATGTGGAAAGGTTGTGTTCATCACAAGTTGTCTCTGCCACTCTCTCCTCAGGGGGCAGAATCCTCCTACACCTCCCCTGTTCCAGTGTGGGGTCAGTCCCACAGTTCTCCATGAACTTTTCCAGCATGAGTCCTTCCCAGAGGCTGCAGTTCATCCTGAGCCACTCCAGCATGAGTCCCGACTCTGTGGGATCACATGTCCTGCTAGGATCTTGCTCCAGCAGGTAGGTGCATCCTACAGGGGCACAGTTTCCTTCAGGCACCCAAGTGCTCTGGAGTTGTGGGGTGCAGGAGGATCTCTGCTCCACTGTGGGCATGAGTGGGCTGCAGGGGCACAGCTGCTTCACCATGGTCTGCACCAGGGGCTGCAGGGCAATCTCAGCTCTGGCACCTGAAGCACCTGCTCCCCCTCCTTCTGCACTGACCCTGGTGTTTTAAGAGTTTCTTTCACATAGCCTAACTGCCCATTTTTTTTCTGAAGCTGTGAAGGTTGTTTTTTTTCTGGCTGGAGTGTTTTCTCTGTCTGACATGGAGAAAGGTTCTAGGATCTTCTCCCTAAAGCATCCCCTGTAGCCCCCCCAACTACTAAAGCCTTGCCACACAAGCCTGATATCCCTAACTTTAAAGGAAAGTATTAAAATATTTATTTAATGGCAGAACATTAGGTCCAAACCATTTTCAACATGTAGTCATGCTGAACTTGACTTCAAGAGATATTTTTATTTCAGCTTTGCAAGCATTAAAAGAAAACTGCAGTAACTACCAGTTAAGAAGTAGAACCTGAGTCAAGTAAAAATCAATTATTTAAAACTTCTGATATATTCCTTCTTCCAGCAAATATAAAAACAAACAAATTATATGAGTATGTCAATCAGAAATACATACAGGGGAAGGGAAATGAGGGGGGAACAGGCAAGGAGAGAGAGCATTCCAGTATTTATTTTCTTTTGTAAATGTTTAACTTTTAACAAATAGGGGATAAATCCCCTAACCAGCAGTTTCATGGAAATATCTTTTATTTACATTTCTGTTAATTTTTTTCTTCATTCAACCACAAATGGAAAACATAATCCCTTGTTAAGTTCATTGTGGAAAATCACATAGCATTAAAAAACAGTCATAATTTAAATCAAAGATAAAGTTTTAAAAGTGGGATTGGACCCCTGTGTTTCCCTTAAATAGGACTCTGAGAGTGAAAAGCAACTATGAAGATCTCTCCCAGCTTGTGTTACAAGAAAGTTAATCCATTTATTTACTGCTATGATGTCCTGCTAACAGGAAACAAGAACAAACTAAATGCTTCAATTCTTCATTTAAATGCTTCTGCTGCATCCCAAAAGAGAAGCATGTCTACTGCAGGGTGTTCTTGTGGATATTTTGGATTTTTAAGCTTTGGTTATAACAGATGTGTAGCAATTGTTAGCAAATTAGTAGTTATGGCTACAGTAAATGGAAAACAGAAGCAATTATGGCAACAAATTATTTCAAAAATATTAGAAAAGGAAGATGAGTTGCTAGGTTTCTAATGGCAACTGAACAAAACTAGACCTGTAAACCTAGAAGACAAGACTTTAGCATCAAAAGTGAAAAATTTAGCATCAAAGTGAAGACATTTTATAGAAAGATTTATTGTTTCCAGATGCCACTTGAAGCTCATACTCCGTGAACACCAGTTGGGTTTATATTTCACAAAAGCTTCTTGTCATGATTTGTGTTTTACATATTTGTAATCCTTAAGTTTTAATTGCATTACATAATTATGACATGGAAGATTACTTTTGTTTCATACCAGTGTGCCCAAGTGAGATCAGTAACCTCCAAGAAGAGTGTAAATGAAAAAAGAATTTGAGTGTTTTGTTTGTGGAACCAGCTTCCACCCAGCCTTCGAACTAATTGATTTTTGAAATAATTTATTTACAGAATTTACTTTGATCATACGTTGGGGTGTTTTTGTTTGCATTTTCTAAATAGCTCTTTGGTTTACTTTATTTGTCTTGTACCAACAGATTCATAAAGCTTGAGACAGGTTCCTTTAGTCAGAGTGGATGACAGACTCCTCTAATGAGGGGTGTCTGACACTGGAGATAAAGAAGAGAAGAATGTACTAATCTTGAAGCAGAAAGTGCATCAACTGAAAATATTTACTGTTCCTATTAAAAATGAATTAACAAAAACAGGTGGCCTTTTAATTGAAGCCTTTATCACTCTTTGCTCAATTTCATTTAAATGCAAATTTGAAATCCTTTCTGTAAGCCAATAGAAAGTTGTAACTGAAGAAGAACACCGTTTTACTAATGATGCAATTACGTGGTAAACCATTAGGCTTATTATGGGATATGCTGGAAATATTGAGGCATTCAGAGAGGACCCTCTTTTTCGAGTATACATTTGTAAACTGCTAAACTCAGCACCAATACAAGATGCTTCACTGAGTTTGGTAGAAGATTTATTTCAATTCAGCCTTAAACATGGTGTCCTGTATTTCTTTTGGGCTGATTTCTATGATGATTTCTATGCAGGGCGACTCTTCTTCTGAGGGATCTGGAGATGTGATTTGTGGATCCCTCCGGAACACTGCTCCTCTCCTCTCCTCTCCTCTCCTCTCCTCTCCTCTCCTCTCCTCTCCTCTCCTCTCCTCTCCTCTCCGTCTCCTCTCCTCTCCTCTCCTCTCCTCTCCTCTCCTCTCCTCTCCTCTCCTCTCCTCTCCTCTCCTCTCCTCTCCTCTCCTCTCTCCTCTCCTCTCCTCTCCTCTCCTCTCCTCCTCTACCTCTTCCTCTCCTCTCCTCTCCTCTCCTCTCCTCTCCTCTCCTCTCCTCTCCTCTCCTCTCCTCTCCTCTCCTCTCTCCCCCTTCTTTCACAAAAATCTGTTCCTTTTTATCTTGTCAAAAAGTTAACATCCCAGCATGTTAACTCTAATCTACACTGATATATGGAGCAGATTTCATAATTAGGTTGAATTTTTCTTTCAAATATTTGAAGCCTATACTTGGGTAAAACATTTTCCTCAAAGGATTGTCATAAAATAGTTCAGAGGAAGGCAACCTTATTTTGGCTGCTCCACATAGTTCAGGCAAAATATCTGGCATAAGAAACAAAACTGGTTTTCCTGTGAGTATAATCTGAGTATTGTATTTGGAATCTAAACGGAAACAGACAAGCAAACAAAATCACATACAAAAACCCAAACAAAACAAAACCACCAAACTAAAATCATAATAAAAAATTGAAATTCTACTCTGTTGTCACAGACCTCTCTAATAAGACTAACTGGCTTTAAAAAAAGAAGAATTAGCCTCTTGGAGCCAGTAGCAGCACCTAGAGTCTGCATGGTGCACTCAGTGCTTAATTGTGCCCTTTTATTTGGGTTTTTTGCCTTTTTTTTCCCATTCTAATTTTATGATATATATATAAACTAAATTAATGCAAAACAAACAGACCAACAGACAAAAAAATCAGAAAAAAAAGGAAAAACCCCTTACAATGGCATGGACATATGAACATAAAAGGGACAAAAAACAAATCACAGCTAGAGAAATAAAATTATTTGTATCTTAGAGACAGTTAAAGACAAAGAAAAGGTAAGAGAGATACAATTGTTATTCACAGTAATATTTACCCCTCTTAGGGTATTAGGGAATATTTCTATTGAGTTGTTCACTTCTGTGCTACGTATTCATAATAAAAGAAATAATAACAAACATTTTAGAAGGGTGTCATATAGACCTTCCATGATTCAGCTATCACAGGTTACTGTGATAATTTCAGGCCATGGAGAGGAAAATTTTTCTTCTGTTGGGGGAAAAAAAATGTAGTAGGCCATATCAAAACTCTCAGGACTGTGTAAAAAGCAATTTCTGCAGCTTCCACGTTCAAAAGTTCACATCAGAGGTGTGGTTGCATGTGATTTATTTTGCATATGAAAGAAACAGTCTCATGACTTTCCATATTAATAATCCACTTTCATTATAATATTAAGTACACTGGGAAGGATGATACATCACCCAGGATAATGTAAGTTGACATATACAAAGGAAGCGTAAGAAAGCTTAGCTCCTGATATTGCTATTTTGCTTCTGGGTATCTCTGAAATGCTGAATGCATTTTTCATTTGATCTTAGCTTAATGCAGGCATCAGCTGTTTGCAGAGGGAAAAGCAGAATTAGAAAAAATCCAGCCATCATTCAGCCAAACATTTAACTCAAAGAGTTTTCCAGTAATTGGTGAACTATTGAGATTCCTCTGACACCTACACAAACTGCTGTGCAGAAAATGGGTAAATTGAGGCATACAGTTAACAGCTGTCTCCATTGAAGCCCATTTAATTTGTTACTAACCTGTTTTTTTTTTCCATAGCCAAGTCAAGGGCACGGTATTTGGATTTTTGCTCCATGCTTTCCTTGGTAGCAGGAGGGGTCCTTTCCAGGCTGCAGAGGCTGCAGAGGCAGCAGGCAATCTGCGATGGCTGATTCAGCTTCTTCTCCCTGAATAAGGAACTAATCCAATTGACACAGAGTGAAGTAAACACATAGTGACATATTTGTAGACAAACTGTCGTACTCTCAATTATTCCCTCCAAAAAATTATTTCTGAACTGCAGGCATGGAGTTTTAAAAGTCAGCCAGCCTCAGCAGCTAGTACATTTCTATGAGACCCAATCATTAGGGGGTACAGTTAATTTCAGAACCAGGTAGTACATTTCCTTTCATCTCCTAGTAAATCTCCCTTGCACATTGCACTGAAAAAAAGCGCAAATGTTCTTTTCACAGCGTGCATATTTTAGTATAAATTGTCTTCTAAAAATTTAAATTTCTTGTTTTCTTTCTGGTTTTTGTTACATATTTGATTTATTCTTTGAAAAGCAAGCTGACTTTTTCCTGTCTTAAAGTGTCTTTTCTCACCCCAAAACATATGCAGAACATATTTTAAAATGTTTATCTTGGTTTGGCATGTGCTAAATAGGTTGGATTTTCAAAATAAAAATTGGTTTAATTTTTTTCTCGCTGAACACTGGACTCACGCAGTGCAACGAAATCAGGACTCTACCTGCCTTGCAAGGAGCCTCTGAATTACAGTGCTGTTATTGTAGGAGCTGGGTATGGACCCCTTGGAGCATTTTGCAGCAAAAGAAAAAAAAACTGTTTAAACAGGGTGATGTACTTATCTGTGAAACTGTACCCCACATCCTTCTATGTGAATGCCTCCTTTCAGAAGAGCAATGTTATCATGTCCTGCTATTACATACTAGTAAGGGATAAACAAGAAGTTGTTTTCTAGGCCATTTACTGAAGATTCCCTTAGACTGCAAATACTTTTAACTACAGTCCTGTTAGAAACAGGGCCAAGCAAACAGTTGACGTGCCCAAGTTCATTAACACAGCTGCAGAATTTGGAGTAAAGATGAATTTCCCTGAGCACTAGAGAAATAAAACATCAAGAGGTATTCATAGCATGGTGAATTCTTCTTAGGCAAGTCCCTAGGGTGCCCTTCTTTGTTTTCATGGGCTTAGGTGAGAGTCTTTGTGGAGGATTTTAGAGCTTGTGATTTATGAGGCAGATCATCAAACATATTTAGTTACTTCAATAATTCATGCCTAACCTTCAGTTAAATCTAGATTAGTTGATAAGATTTATATACCTGAGGAAAGAATTTTTAGAAACTATCTAAGTCAGGCACTATTTGAGCTAATTATCACTGATGTGCAGAGCGAAGGCTGGGAATTACCTGGTAAAGGAGGCAGAGATGAGTAAGCATCTCTCAAATTATATGTAATTTCCTTCTTTTGGCTTATTGAAATATGGATCATAATCTCGAATTAAGCTCCTGTTCAAAGTTCCCTATTAAGCAAAGACATTTTTACTCCCTTTCCTTTGAGAAAAAGACAAAAGTAAAAATTAACAAAAATCTGAAGAGAAAGAATTGTTAGTAGCTTGGCAAGCTACCCACCAGTCCTGCAGGAAACTTAAATCCCTTATGTGGATGCAGAGAACTACAAGAGCATCTCTATTACAAGACTGTCCTGAGTAAGCTAAAAGGTGAATTTTTTGATCCTGAATATTTTATATTTTTCTGTCTTCACGTGATCTGTTTGCTACTCTGGTACAAATCTGACTTTCTAATCTCCTTTGGAGCTACTATACAATATACAAACGAGTTTTATGTATTGGGAGAAAGAGAGAAATATGATTCATTGTCTGGTGAGCACTCCCACAATGTCTATGTCCAGCTCTGTACAGCTGCGTAATCTGTCAGATTGTTTGTTGTTTTGTAGGGGCTTTTCTTCTCAGCATGCTCTGAACTAAAGGATCATGTTCTTGTAATAAGAAAGCACTTCTTCTGGCACAGTATGAAACTGAGAAATTTTAACTTGAACAAGAGTTTCAAGTAACCAATTAGCTCCTGGCAGGATTCAGCTCCAGCACCTTGTGTGTGCAGGGTCTTACAGACTAGGCAGCAGAGAATTGGCTTTAAAAATGCCACTAGTGGCTAAAAGGAAACTGAAAAGGATGATAAGGATTGATGCCTATTCCAGAATAAATATTGAGATGCAGAGTAAAGCTGAAGTACTCTTATTTTTTTTTTTTTTGGGGGGGGGGGTTAAATTACACAGAATATAAAGGAAAGGTGATCATATTTAGTTCTGAACACTTAATCATTCTCTACTAGAAGTACCTAGTTTAAGTTCAGTTCAGTGAAGCTGTTGAATATCCACAGTGAACCTGCATGGCAGCAATCCTCTTGTGCTCCATCAGAATTCTTAATGCTTTCAGTTACCTGAAAAATTTACTCTTTGAAAAGAGTATTAGAAGACTGAAACAAATGACATCCGTGCTTTCCATAATTACTGAAAGCAATCCTGTGCTTCAAAATATTTTATTATTGTTCTTTGAAGGCGTGCTGATGTTTACTGTTCCAATGAAGAACAGTTTTGCTTAGCTAAACAATGTACTTACACTGAATCTCTGACATAGCTTTTTCCATCTTGTCGTCTTTCTTTTTTCATCCCTTGTTAATTAGCTCAGTCATCAGGAATACTGGCATTTTCCTCATAATTAATTTTCAAAACTATGTCTGCATCTCATTTGTTTTCCTCATTCCTTGAGTCTTTGCCGCATTTGTAGAAGACAGTACTTCAAAGAGTGATGTAAAAGATCTTGGAGCCTCTAATTTTTGCTTTAGATTAGCTTTAAAAAACATACAAAGAACAGTGAAGTCTCGTGATGATATCCTGAAATAAGTCTTCTTTATCTCTCTGGAACACAGAATGGCAGCTGTGTTTTGCACTCAGAAGGCTTGTAGCAATGCATAGGCTCTAAAAAAGTCTTGCAATATTAAAACCAAAATGCTTAGGTGAAGAATGCTAAGTGCTATGCACATGCAGTGGCTGGCTCCATGAAGCACTTCCTAATATCTACCCTGGCTTTGCCTTGCCCTGCATATGGTTGTTTCCATCTATAGAAAAAATATTGCCACAGCAATTTTTTCCCCTCTCATCTTTTGCTTTATAGAAGAACAAGTGACTGCATAAGCTGTAAAGAATGAAGGCATCAAGTTGCAGATGTGCATGCCTACATGTGCACACGCACACAGGGGAATTGCCAAGACCCCCTCCGGATGCCACACTCCCATGAAAGGAACATGATGACAGCTCAGTATCACACTCTGCCCCCCCCACAGGGGTCATAGGAAATAAACTCTTTATCCAGCTGCAAGTGGATTTGGGAGAGCATTAAACAGAGACAGAACATGGCTAGGACTCAGCTGTTAACACCTCTCAGAAAAAGGGACATGCACCAGAACTTGAAAGGCAGGAGATGAGCTTAATATCTCACTGTGGTGGTGCCTTTACTAGAAATGTGTTCCCACAGTTATAATCACCTGCAGCCTGGGAATCCTTCTTAGGATGAGATCGACAGCTGAAGTGCTGTAACTGCAGATTTCTTCTCTAAATATCATTGTCTCTGTTTTGCTGATAGGGAGCATGAAGGACTCTTTGAAGGTCATGGAGAGGCTTGGAGAGAGGAGGAATAGCAAGAGTTACTTTGGCTCTCAGCCCACACACAGATACTTTCAGACATATATTCATTGAGAGGAAAATCATCATTACAGTCATAATTATTAAAAGAAACTTCAAATTTAATTTGACTTTATTTTATTTCATCTTCCTTTAGTAATACTTGAATGCCAGTATTTCTGGTATTTCAGTTTTTCTTTACATGATTACTACCAGTAGAAAAGACATTTTATGTCTCAGGTTTTGTCACTTTTATCATGTATGTTCATTTTATCAAAATAAAGAAATACTGTTTTTTACCATATAATTATTTACAAATATCCAACTAAATATTTCCTTCCTTCCGTCCTTCCCTTCCTTCCTTCCTTCCTTCGCTTCCTTCCTTCCTTCCTTCCTGCCTTCCTTCCTTCCTTCCGTCCTTCCTTCCTTCCTTCCTTCCTTCCTTCCTTACTTCCTTCCTTCCTTCCTCCTCCTTCCTTCCTTCCTTCCTTCCTTCCTTCCTTCCTTCCTTCTTCCAGGGATAATACATGAAACAGAGGAGATATACAGGAGAGACAGAAACAACTTGGTTTCACCTGGAAACCAATAGTTTAAATTACTAAATACTGAGAAGGGCAAAATGAAGTCCAAATGCCAGCTACCATCAGGACAAGATTAATATTTTGCTTGTTCATTATTTTTGTCCTTTGTTTTTCCCCAAGTTGCTCTTGTTATTTTTCTAATTTATTTTAAGAGCAATAATTACCCTAATTCCTACTTTGTTTAATTATTTCTATAATACCTTTACACTTTGTGAAATATATCCTCTTGGAAACCTTGGAGACAAAAAAAAACACTTCCAAACCAACCAAACCAACCTCACAACAGAACTGAAAGTCAGTCTATCTTCTTTTTTCACTCAGTAAGCTTTGATGAATTAGAAAGGAAATGAATAAATAACCAAACAATAAATCACCAAATGAATGGTGATTTCAAGCATTGACTCAACAAGTACTTATTTTCTATAAAATTTTGGGAGATAATTTATGAGCAGTTGTGTTAGTTAGTTGATAAAAAACTTTCAAGTAATCCTTGGTAACTGTACCCAAGCACCAAATCCACCCAGCATTAGAATGTAAAATGTAGTGTTGAAATATGAGGAAAAGGAAAAAAAAAGAAACCAAAAAAGCAAACCTGATAGTAAATATGGAACATAAAGGAAAAAAGAGCAGGACAAAAAGACAGAAAAATGAGGCAGAAGGAGAACACTGTGTAAGAAAATAAATGATCAAATTTACAGAATTTTGGTAATGAAAGTACAATGGAAGACATTATTAAACTAAAGAATATGTTCCAATTATTTGAATTATGAACTTCCTAAAAGTTTAGTGAAAGAGACCTTTTGAGTCTCTCACATCTATTACAACATCTTTTTGCAAAACATTTCTTGCTGACTGCAAAATGAAAGAATGTGAAGGTTGATATTTAATAGCCTGGAGCAGCTACAATCCACAGAGCCACAAAGGTATAAGGCTGACACTATACAGAATATGTTTCTGATGATCATTCTTGATATGTTCCAGGAAAACAACTGAATACTTATCCATTATCACTTCATCTATTATTTTTATGTCAGACAACAAGAGTGTAATGCTACAGTCCTTGATCAAGAATGGAGTCAATTGATTACATTTCCAAGTCAAGACAGTCTTTTAGTATCCATTACTAGCTATGAGTAACATAAAATTCCAGTAAAAACTGTCTGAAACATTTTCCTTAATACAAACTTGTTTTCTTTTCTTGTGACAGCAAGGAATCAGGGCAGAAGATACTTCTACATAGTAGCCTGGAGTGTGAAGTCTCCATGAAGTACTGGGTGAAAACATGATTGATACCTGAAAGAAACCTAAAAATTTTGTGTTATTGAACTTTGAGGAAGTTTACAATTTAAATCACTGAAACTTTTTTTTGCAATGTAACTATCTCTTCCTTTTTCCTCAACTTTTCCTGAAGTACTCTAAACTGATTTTACATCTGCTCTCTTTAGTATTTTTATTCTTTTATGCACTGTCTTTTCCATTATTAGGAAATTATCATAAGAGGAGAAGATATCTAAATGAAGTGAAGTCAGAAAAACAGCAGTGATTAGAAACCAGTTTCCACAAATATCTGGAAAACAGCAATGTCACCTATGCCAGCATATAAGTTTGCCCACATATACATACTCAAACACCACTGTCACTTAACATATCAAAAAAACATTTATAGAAGATGACAAAAAGGAAATAACTACTACAAAAACACAGTATACAGTAATTCCTACTAACTAGTTATAGCTTTGTAAATTGCTGGTATGCATTTAAAAAAAAAAGCAAACCATCATGATGTAGTTCTAGAAACTAAAAGCAATTTTCAAAGCAAATATATTCAATAGTACTACATGGTAAATTGGGAGCAGCTGCTGTTACTGACATTACAGATGGTTACAAAGTGTATAATTTAGGTTTTCTGTAACAGTAAGTGGAAAAGCCATTTAAACATAGATTCATAATTTTATTCTCTTCCAGATCTCATTATTGGGGACATACGTACTCAAAGTCTGTGTTTGGACCCATTTTTATTATGAATTTGTTTGCATGGTATTTGCTTCTTGGATTTTTTAATGGATTCTCTAGGAAGGCGATTGTTTCAGAACATTATCTGTTTTTCAGCTTAATAGAAATTTGGAAAGAGTCAAGCTCTCTGTAGTCTAGATGCAGCCCATCTGAAGCTGAGGAAATACATGGTGAAAGATGAGAAAATCACCATAAAATCATGTAATCATCAATGTTGGAAGAGACCCTCAAGAATATCTAATCCAATTGTCCACCCAGCACTACCACTGTAACCCTTAAACCATTAAACCACATCACACAGTGTGGGAACCCAGCACATCACTCCTGATGTCCAGAGCTACCGAGAGAACCCTTGGGGGGGGCTCGGGGGTCTTGGAATGTTGCCAAAAGCACTTGGTGGCTTGATTTTGATCCATCTAGGGATGTGCCACCGATGTATGAGGAGATGGAACCTGTGGGAATTACCCGGGTGTGAATGGTGAAGGGAAAAATGTAGTTTTTGTACAGGGGGGTTATGGAGACAAGATGGAGGAAACAAGGCAGGTCACAAGACTCTTCTTTCTTCTTCTTGTCATCCATCTTCTGGTGTGGTGTTGGCACTTGGGGATTGGTCTGGGGTGAGAGTGTATCCGGTGACGAGGGTGATAGGTATTGGGGATAAAAAGTCAATATGATATACGTAGTTTTTAATATAAAAGATGTGCCCGCCTTGGGGGTGGCCAGAGTGCCTTTGGCTGCCGTGCTGGTCAGATCCCAGTCGGGCAGAGAAGGGACTTTACAGATAAGATATAATAAACAATTCTGAAGACCGAAAAACCCTGGAGTCCAGACTCATCTTTTGAGACACAGCCTGCCAGAACCATCCTAAGCGTGTGTGGGGACAGAGACAAACAGCCGAACTCCACAGCACAGCACCAGATCCAGATGCCTCTAAAACACCTCCGAGGAGTGTGACTCCACCACCTCCCAGTGCAACTTATTCCAAAGCCTGAATACCCTAAAAACAAACAAAAATAAAATCTAATAGCTAATCTGAATCTCCCCACTCTCAGTTTAAGGCCATTTCCTCTAGTCTTGTCACTGCAGGTGTAGTAGAAGAGACTGGCCACAACACAACCACCTTTCATGGAGTTGTAGAGAGTGATGAAGTCCCCTTGAGCCTCCTCTTCTTCTACTCTTCTCCTCTTCTCTCCTTCAGCAGTTCCTCATAAAACACATTCTCTTGTCCTTTCACGAGCCTTGTTGCCCTTCTCTGGATACCCTCAAGCACTTTAATGTCCTTTTTAGAGTGAAGGCCCAGAATGGAACACAGTACTTGAAGTGCAGCTTCATCAATGCTGACCACAGTGGGATGATCCCTTCTCTGCTGGCTATTCTTTATACAGGCCAAGATTCCATTGCCCTTCTTGGCTACCTGGTCAAGCTGACAGCTCAGACTGGGCTGGCTGTCAACCAGCAGCCCCAAGCCCCTTTCTACCAAACAACTCTCAAGTTACTCCTCCCCCAGCCTGTAGTGTTACCTGGGCTAGTTGTGACCCAAGTGCATGACCAAACCATCATCCTTCTTTCCTGAATTTGATTTGTGGGTACCTGCATCCTTTGACATGCTCTTTTATATATACACTGACCAGACACTCCAGCTTTCTATCACTTAATTGTTAAGCAAATCTTCCCTCTGCCTTTTTGTTGTTGCTGTTGTTGCTTGTCCCCAGATGTGCTTTTTTAAAAAAAAATCAAATTGAAACAGGCTTAATCAAAACCAACCCTATTAGGACATTTTATCATTAAAGTTAGAGGCTTGGAGAGGGATTCATCTGTCCTACCTCTGGCAAATAAAAACTTCATTTATAAAACTAAAGTACTCACACTAGGCTGACTATATAATCCACATTGAAATAGACCAGAGATACTTCCCAGAATAGCTGTCTGGGATAATCAGCAGAAGCCCCATCCTCTTACTACTAACTACAAAGGGAAACTAGATAGATTAGTCCAGATTTTAATGTCTTGCTTTCAAATATCTAATTAGGCAATGAGAAACTCACACTAGGACTCAACCCTAGCAGAGGGATTTGTACTTCAGCCCTTTGTAAAATAGAAGAAAGTTCTTGAACGAAAGCTTTTTTTGAAAAAAGCCACCCCTTCTCCACCTTTAACTGCCTGCAGAGACTAACTCCAGGAGAGAGCTTAGTCCTCTTTCCTCCACATGGAGAGAGGTGCCCCACATTACCCTAGAGTGAAATGCTTTGTCCTTGTTGAATTCTAGCCACATCACACTTTTTAAAATATTTGACTGAGAAAAACCCCCAATTCCTTATCATTTGAGTGGTCAATACAAAGGACCCCTCCAGGAATTTATTGCTTGTCAGTGTCTTAAGTAACAGATGAAAAAGCTCCTTAAAAAAAGCTTCAGTAGTGGTTAGTCTTAAATTTGTGTTATGGGGAAAAAAATGGGATCTAATTCAGCTTATATTAAACCAGGGACCTGGCTGCCAAATACAGTGTTAACTGTGACCTTTATGATACAAGCTCATCTTTTATGCTGAATCAGTGATCCTAAGATGTTGTTTGAAAGGAAACCTTTCATACGGAGTTCATTGCTAAGCATTAATCTTTTTCCAAACACACTAAGAATCTATCAGCACTGACCTTCACTGTTCTATATTACAATGGAGTGAGACTGCTGATGGCTGAAGGGAATATTGCAACAGATTTGCTTCAAACTCGGCATAAACAATTAACATGGGAACATCTGGGTTACATACATTTTCAGCATTTGCTGGCTTGTATTCCTGCCTGGCACGTGTATATTTGAATGCATTTATTCTCAGATATACATGTACATGTGCACAGACACATAAAATGAGGGTTCAGATTGCTATACCCACAAAAACCACTGAGGCAAATAACTAACTTGCTGGGTGAATGGAAGTCAGCAGTGTCATTTTTTTTCATTTCTAGAGGAAGGGAAGGTGTTTGTAGCCATTTCACTATTTCCAATGAAGATGATGGATACTTATAAATTTTCATATTGACTGTCGTGGAAACAGAAGCAGAAGCTAAGTCCTTTCTTAGTGAATTTCTTTCCATAGGCAAGCTCTTGCATTGCCTTTCACCTCATTTCATGTCTACAGCTCACCCAAATTACACCCACCTTTATTTTCTCTAAAATCTTGCTTACACACTCATTCATAAATGTCCTCAATGCCCTTTCCCTAAAAATGGTATCATAAAATCCAGAAACCTCTCATGGTAATCCTAACTTTTCTCAGACTTCATGTAGAAAACCGGACTATTGTCTACATGTATATTTTTATATTAAAAAATGCTTTTCACAGATACGCTGTCTTAAGCTGTGGCATAAGGAGATGGTACTGCAAATGAGGAGGAATTGAATTTCAGCAAAAACTCTGGGATAAGATCAATTTAATAATGAAAAAGAAGAACCAGGATTCTATGTTCTTGAGATTACATTTTTAAAAAAAGTTGTTTATTTTAAGACTGAATGAACAGAAGTAGATGTATGTGTGAATGTTAGGGAGAGAAGAAAGGACAACAATTTATTAAATATCTCCTTAAATATTGGCAAATATCTGAAAACTTTTACTCTGAAACCTCATATTGTCTATTACCCTTACAAATTAAAGTATGAAACAGATTTAATTTTGCCTCAAGAATCACTCTCAATATTACCCATAACGAGACACACAATTTTCTGGTTCTTCCTCCAGGAAATGCACCACACACAGGCAAGTGCACATCTACTGTCACTTTTCAATTTAAAATTAATCTTCACTGGCTACGTTTCAGGGAAAAACTCAGAAAAAGACTCTCAGAAAGTCAGGTTCACATTAAACAGAAATCTTCTTATTGCCAAACTGTTGATATTTTCATTTATTTCCTGACATTTAAAATCCCATCATCCAAGTACTGGGTGTACAATGATAACTCATTGCATATATCAAACAACAGAAAAACCATGTCTGTTTTCACAGCTGAGCAGACTGATTTTACAAAATTAAACCAGTGGTATAATATAATTTCAAAGAAGGAGAAGTTGTCGAGCTTTTTGTTTGCCTGAGAAGCAGGCATACATTATCTCAAGGCTGCTAACAGAATAATGACAAAAGAAGCACAGTGCTCTTTCTGATTCCCTGTTTCCTCCTCTGGAGACTCAGGCTCATTTGGAGCGTTGATGCTTACCAGACTCTACAAAAAACACAGCAGCTGTTTTAGAGAGAGAAATCTCCATTTGCAACAGCAACAAAAAATCAATTAAACAAGCACTTTAAAAGACAGCTACAAAGTGCTCCAAATTTTGCCGTCTATAATATATATGTATATACATTTTTCTTCCCAGTTTTAAGCATACTTTTAAAAACTGAAAAATAACAATCCTTTCTAGAGATACAACATCTCAAAGGAATTTAGCTCAAAACTTGAAAGCAGATTATCTGCTTTTTTTGGTTTTGATAGAAATCTTTTTTGTGCCTGCACATCTACGGCTTTTACTAATAATGCAGGAATAGAAGTAATTTCTAGTATGCTTAGCTCCCAAACTAAACTTCCCATAAGACTGAACTTCTGGGAAGGTAAAGGATAGTTCTTGCTGTCTGATTTACTTTCAGTCATTTCAAAACCTGTAGAAAGTATTAAGAGGAAAGAGATTCAACCCATCTAGCTGAAAGTTTGAAGGGGGAAAGCATAGGGTTAACTCTCCATTTCGCTTCTTTTGCTGTTTTACCATTAAAAGAAATAAAAACAGCCCTCAAAATCATGAAAGTAATTTGGAGGACTTTTTTTGAGTGTTTATTTTGTTGCTGACCATCTGCTTTGAGATCCATGCTTTTATAGAGATACATGTCTTCTTTCTGACATAACACCTGTAACTATTGACCAAATATATATTTAGCATATTTAAAGTAATTTCCACTCCAAAGAATACTACAGATCATTGAAAAAAATATAACCCACTCAGACAAATCAAAGAGATTTTATTTACATTTACATATACTGTACATTTACTTATACCTTTTAAAAAATGCTTAAAGTTCTTTTCTCAGTTATAAATCATTGAGTTTTATTCATATTGCTGTAGTGTATAGGAAGCAGGGCATCATCCTACTATGAACATAAAGATAATATCTATATCCCAACTAATAATATCAGAAAATCACTTAAATTAGTAGCATTGGGTTTTTGTTTGAGTTTGGGTGGTTTTTTGAGAAATGCAAAACTGTGGCCCCAGGAAGACAAATATTTCAAGCTTTAAATCTAGAATGTTGAAATAATGACCTCTACAGAATCAGAATGAAAGAAAAACAAATTCCACCATACAAAATGAAATAAATATGAAATAATATATGGAAGAAAAATAATCTGTCCAAAGATCACAAAAAAAAATAAACCAGTCTTAAGAAATAGCTTCCCTTCAAATATTTGCCCTCTCAACAAGCTTTCTTTGCATTTGTCAGTGTATATACATATATATATATATATATATATATATATATATGAATGCACATACACATGCGTTTACTCACAATTTAACATACACAACTAATATTTAGTAGAAATTTCAGTTCCACATTTCAGTGAAAAATGAGTGTTTTCTGATGGAAAATTTGTCTTGTCATGTCAAGTCAAGGAAATTTGAGAACAATAAAAGCATCGCCCTTTTTCTGCAGTCAGTGAAAAAGGTATCCCTCTACCCACTTCATGGTGTTAAATCCCCAGCCAAAGGAAGAGGTTGAGTTTTACAGAGTCATTTTACACAAGCAGAGTCAGTGGATGCTCATTTCTTATCTGTGGTAATTTTTAATTTGACTGTTGATTAGTCTAGAGTGCGTGTAAGATGATTGCATGGCTTCATTGTATTTTTGTCATGAAGAAAGAAGCTGGTTGCTTTCTCAATGCACTTGTTCCTCTCTGAAACTGAAGTTCTGACACCCTGCATGCTAGCCTGTCCAAATGGCCGTTTACAAAGCAGCTGACATTTGGCATTTCCATGTTAAGACTCAGAAGAATGAACACATCTGTTTGTAGCTAGGCCTGAGTGAAGCTGTTTGGTTTTGGCTTGTCAAATTTTAGACAATATCTTGAAGCCTGATTTTCATCTCACACTGGTATAGATCAGCTGTGATCTCTTGGTCTCAGTGAAGTCAGTGAGAGTTATGACTTCAGCAGAGACAGGATTTTCAGCCCACAAGTAATATTCTGTTGTTACACTTCCAAAGAATTACCATGAAAAAAAGGCAATCCTATTTATTTTCAATTTTTCTATTACCAAATTTCCATGAGAATTGTTTCCTTTATACCCATTTTTTTCCCTTAGGTTGAAATTTCTCTCTGTACTAAAGTCTAATAGCTAAAAAAACCACAGCTGATTGAGATTGAAAGGAAGTCTTTATTTTCTTAAAAAGAGACTACTTATCTACTCAGTTACATACAATTCACTTCTCATGACTCCATCAGTGACATATCATTTCAAAACATACTTTCCTTTCATTTATTCAGCCTGTATCCTTCAGCCATCATAATAATTAAAACACCAATATGACTCCATGAAACAATATATTGTTTGAAAATATTAATTTGCTCATGCAGGTAGAAAGCCCTGTCAAGGAATGATACAAAACAATTTAAAACTAAACCAAGAGCATCCTTAGAATGCCTGTTGCAATGTAAACATAAAGGGTAACATTCAGGATTATAGAAAAAGCCTTCTTTTTAAATATAGATGCCATCAAGCTGTGTGGTGGGGTTGACACACCTGAAGGACAGGATGCCATCCCGAGGGACCTGGACAAACCCAAGGAATGGGCCTATGTGAATCTCATGGGGTTTAACAAGACCAAGTGCAATGTGCTGCACCTGGGTCAGGGCAGCCCCTGATATTAAGACAGGCTGGGGGATGGACAGATTGAGAGCAGTCCTGCCAGTGAGGATAGGAAAGGTGGTGGGTGAGAGGGTGGATGTGACCTGGCAATGTGCACTCACAGCCCAGAAGGCCAGTTGTGTCCTGAGCTGCATCCAAAGCATCCTCTCCAGCATGGAGAGGGAAGGGGTTCTGCCCATCTCTGCTACTTCTGGGTGACCCCACCTGGAGTGCTGAGTCCAGCTCTGGTGTCTGCAGCACAAGCATGTTAGAGTGAGTCTGGAGTAAGGGCACCAAGATTATTAGAGAGATGTGCAATTCTGTGAAGAAAGGCTGAGAGAATTTGGATTGCTCAGCCTGAAGAAGAGGAGGCTTCAAGGTGACCAAATTGCAATTTTTCAGTACCTGAAGGGAGCCTTATAAAGAAAATGGAGAGAGGCTATTCACAAGGGTCTGTAGTGACAGGACAAGAGAGAATAGCTTCAAACTGAAACAGGGCAGGTTTAGGTTGGATGCTGGGAAGAAATTCTTTACTGTGAGTGTGGTGAGGCACTAGAACAGGTTGCCCAGAGAAGCTGTGGATGCCCCATCCCTGGAAGAGTTCAAGGACAGTCTGGATGTACTTTGAACAACCTGGTGCAGTGGAAACTGTTCCTGCCTATAGCAGGGTGATTGGAGCAGCAGATGATCTTAAAATTCTTTACCAACACAAGCCATTCTATTATTCTATAAATATAATGCTGCTTCCTTTCTTTCTTCAGATGGAAACAGAATAATTCTTAAGACACATAAATATTTTGCTTCATTATAGACTATGAAATGGAATAAATCCAAAACAAAGAGTATAGCTAACTAATTTGAGACTTAAATTTTTGGTATCTTTTATAAACAAAAAATGTACATAAATCTCTCTTATAACCATTATTTTACTGTAGGTCGTGGGGATTTTTCAAGAAATTATTGAAGCCATGGTGGTTTTCCTTCTGGATTTCAAACTATTTTTCTCTTAGAAACATAAATGTGCACAAAAATACTGATGTAATCCATGACACAAATGGCACTGATTTAGCAAAATGGAGGTGATATTTAATATGTGTTTATCATACATAAAAATATTTAGCTTTGTATATTTTCAGGTTTGGCCAATGTTTTAATATATCTAACATTCCCTATGAGAGATGATTTAGGAAAGTGTAAGTAGTAAAGAACTAAATGTTTTAATTAAATTATGGAAATTCTGTCCGCAAAGGATATTTAAATATTCTAATTGTATCAGTGTGAAATTCTACCAGCAAATTTTAGAATATTAAAACAAAATAAACTCAATATATTTTAACAAGAGTAGCTAAAAAAGAATTTCACAAGTGTTAAATAATTTTTTTTAAATGTGACAATTATTAAGGAGAATCTTATTATTCCTAACAATTTTTTACCCATCACATATTCTAAGATGTAGTAACACAGCACTTCTGCATTTGCTTCAGAAAATCAAATTTAGACAGTGGTTGTTATGGTTATGTGGTAGGAACAAAATATAACCTGGCTTCTGAGTATCAAATCATATTTTATTCATACGTCTAGCTTGCTCCTCTGAAATTGAAATCTATGTTTTGGATTTTGTGGGATATTTTGTGGCTGGAATATAGAATTCTACACAATTAATGGTTTTTTACAAAACTTGTTTATTGAACATACCATATTTTCCAGTCTTCCTACAAGAAATAGTAAATTAATGATGGACAAATAAATGATAAATAAAGTTCAATAAATAGTTTTCATAGAAATATGGTAGTTTAGAATGGCCAAAGTGTTTTGAAAAATGAGTTTTGGTGGCAGATTCAGTGTTTAAGTTGTAGATTTTTCCCTGTCTATACTTTCTAAATGTAGGGCTGGAATATCATTTCAGATATGGGAAAAATCACATGTAGGGTTCAAAATGCCTATAATACATCCAGCATTTTTTGATATTTGTCTTCTTTGCGTACTCTGCACCCACATTCAAGACAGAGTGTGGTTTGAAACCATTGCAAACATCTCTATCTGCAAGGCAACTCTTATCTAAAATGCCTGATGTGCCCAGTTACATTGTGCTGCATCACGATAGGATGACTAATCATGTCATAAAAGTTAAATGAAGCCATCTAGCCAGGATGAAGAATGCATTTAAAGAGTTCCATATTTCAAGTAAATTATCTGTTCTTTCATAGTGACTAATGTTTGAGTGAAAGAAGCATTTTTTTTTTTCCTCGGAAACTAGAACAGCTTGATTCTGCTCCATTAAATTCGATGGAAATGCTGTTGTTTACCTTTCTGAGTTCAGAATAGGAGACTTCTGTGAGAAAGACAGTGACACATGTGAACGTGCTTTAGAAAAAACTCAGCCTACTTCTGTATGGTTTTTTTTTTATCTCTGACATACTATGTTCTCCCAAAGATTTCAGTAGCAGAAGGATATGCTCTTCAGAGAAGCACAGAGATTAAAAAAAAGAGAAAAAAAAAAAGGCATGTTGACTGTGCTTCTACATAGATGAAGTGGCATGATAGCTTATTTCTTTTATGAAGTGAGCAGTTTTTATTGATATAAATAATAATATTTTGTATAAATAAAACACTGATGTTCTAATATATTTAGAAATGGAAGAATTTTGAGAATCCAATTAATTGTAGATATAATCTATATGTGAGGAGTTTCACTTTTAATTTTTTTCTTATGCTCCCACAATAACATTTCAACAGGAATTAGCTAAAAGAACGTTCCAGAAATCTTCCTGTCCTATGGAAAAATGTCTTGTGATTAGGCAAGCTGGCTTTGCAGAATGGATAGTGTCCAAAACACCAATCTGTAAAAACTAAAAAAGCTCCAAATCTTATCTTAGGAGAGTTATTGACTCAGAGGCACCATGTGTGAGGGCTGTCTACTGCAAACGTGGTCAAGATTATCATTAGGCATGCCATGCACCCAACACTAATTCCAATGTCAGGAATTCAGTTCTAAAGCTGCAGTTGTTTTTTGGCATGACTTCAAAGCTCATATTCAAAGTTAGAGAGCTTAAAACCATGCAAGCTTATTTAGGTTCTTTAAATGGTCTGGCATAGTATATGTGTGGGCATTTGAAGCTTTGTAAATCATTGCAGTCTGAAAAAAAAAAAAAAAAGAAAAATAATATGTGACTCTTTTTTCAGTCAGTTTTCAATGACATGACATTGAATTAATTTCAAAGCATTTTCTCCCTACCTATCCTTCCACTGTCCCTTAATCTCAGGAGTACTGGAGCTGTGTGTTCTGTAACTTTTTTGATTGTATAATTGTTTTCTTGATTTGGCTCATTCTTTAACCTCACAAAAGATTTGGCAACCATAAAGGTAACAAAAACCCTAACCTCTTCACTGAAATCCCTCCTACATTAAGTGACTGCTCCCTTATCTGTTATGGAAGTTGTTGGATTTGAGTCACCACTTTTTAAAGACTGTCTTGTGACTTGATGGCCGTCATGGAAGAATGTGTTAGTACTTCTGTCAGTTACATTTAAAGGACCTTTTGCAATGAGAACAGCTGAAAAGTCTACTTATAATATCAGTTCTGCACCTATTACGTGAATAACTTTATGCACTTATGTGCACTCTCCAGAACATAAGAGCAGCATACAGCACAACCAGAATATTGTCACCTGTAATCACATCCTGATGTAATGTTACAACTTCCTCGGTACTTTAAAAATAGCTGGCAAGCACTCTACCAAAGGAAATTTTTACCTTGTAATAGAGAAATTTTCCTTCAGAGCTACCTCAGTCTGAGGGTATTATACAGTAATATAAGGGTATTTTGTGGTCTGTGGGCATTCAGAAATTTTCTGTACTAAAACAAATGTTGGCTTGAAAACCCCTTAGTACATTTTTGTGAGTCAGCACTGAGACCTATATATTAGAAGACACTGAAAATTAAATTTTGGGTTTGGACATCTAATATGATCTCAGAAATCATATGATGTTATATATTTGTGAAATGATGCATAAAAATGTCCTTGCCCAGGTTTTACAATTACCAATTTCAAATATTTTCCTCTGTGCTCAACTATAAATTCAGTTTTAATGTTTAGTGTTTATGGTGAATCCTGAGCTGACTAAACACTTAAATTGAAACTACTCATCTTTTCTTTAAAATAAGTCAATCACATTATATTGAAATTCTCAGTTCTCAAAAAAAAAATACAAAACCCAGCAACTTCCAGAATTTAAGCAGTGAAAGTGAAGGTTCTTTGGGTGTGAATGTTTATGAAATAAAAAACAGTTCAAAGTAAGCCAATGGAGAGAGACAGAAGTGTTGAGGGTTAATGACTCCAAAAAATGGCCATTTGCAGAAGAAGCAGGGTCTTTTTTTAAGCCAGGTCTGCACCTCCCAGAAGAAGAGGGGGAGGAGAGCTTTTGGTGTTTGGTGGCAAAGCCTCTGGTCTGCATAAGAACAGCCCAGGTGCAGACAGAGTACGAATCTACCATGGGAGGATGACTACAGACAAACTGACTTTTGTTTAGCAGCAGGCTGTGTTTTGAGCCAGTTGGGGAAGAAGACTGATAAGAAACAGGTCCTGAAGGGGTGGGTCAGATAGCATCTGTATATAAAAATGTTTAGTTGTACTGATTTAGCTCCATTCCCCACCACTCTTTGGGCCTTCCCATTCAGATAGTTTTTTACCCAGAGAAGAGGTATGCCTGTTTGTCTCAGAAGAACTGGACTGCTCCAGCTTTGCTACTTCCATATCTACCCATAGAAATAGACTGAGTTCAGTGCTCCACTGCTGAAGGCTGACAGGAGTAAGCAAGATTTTTTGTTGTTTCTAATATCAATGACAAGGACTCTTCAAGACAGTACATCTTTATTTACTGAAAGGTCTTCCTTTTTTTTTCCTGAACTGTAACGGTTTTGGTTGTTAAGATTTCAAAGCAATTCCTGGGTGTTTGGGAGGAGACTCTGTTTTCACAGATGTTAGGCCAGAGGAATTAGAGAAGCTAAAATAATGTGTGTAAATGAATGGAAATGCAAGATTGGCACATCTTCCTAGATCTAAAAAGGAGGATTGAGGAAGGGCAGACCTGTTCTCAAGATACATCCAGGCATATTGAGGCTGCATCACCTTCATGATGGAGCTTAATTTTGACTCTAGAGCAGCTAAAACTCTTAAGGATATCTCAGGCTCTTTTACCCAGTCATTTACATAGAGGATCTCCTGCTCAAACAGACTTCATCAAAGCCTTTCCTATAAGTCCCACGTAGTGAAACTACAGGAAATTCCTGAAGTTCTCCTTTAGGTGAGAGGTTTGCTTGTGGAGTATTGCTGTGCAGAGTCTCTGAATTGCACCCGTGGGTCTAACTCCAGTTATGTGACCAATTGTTAATCTCCTAACATTCTTGGGAGGAAAATGTTTATTTACTTGGATTGCATTTCAGTTGTGGTACAAATGCTTGCAAAATGCCATTGGCAACAATCCAGCTAAACTGCTGGACTCTGATGAAATATATAAGAATATCTCTATTAACTCTTCTTTTCTTCTCTTTCTTAGATTCATGTTACACTGTCCTTGAATTGAACCTTCATTGATTCAAAGTTAGATCCACACAAAATATTTTTAAATAATAAAATATTTTAGGCTGCAGAATTTATTAGCATAATGGTTCTATAAGGAGAAAATTCATACAACCCAAGATGAATAGGATATTAAGTTGGCCAGAAATGTGGGGAACAGTAAAAAAAAGTTTTCAACTATTTTAATGGGAAAAGACAGTGTAAAAATAGCATCCACCTACTACAGGATGTGGATGGTCACCTGACATTGTGATATGCACAAGGCAGAGGTGTCTAATGCATTCTTTACCTCTGTCTTCAACACAGATGACAGACCAAGGCAGACATCACAGTGCCCTGAGATGAAGAGCCATCACTGTGAGAATGATCAACTTCCAATCAATTCTGAACTTTTGTGGGACCTGTGGCTCCAGCTGGGTTGGTATAAATCTATGGGGCCTGGTAAGAGTCATCCATAAGTCCTCAAAGATCTTGTTGGTGTCATTGCAAAGCTGCCAGGAGGGCCAACAGTTTCCTGGGATGCATCAGGCACAGCTGGGCAAGGGAGGGGATTGTCCTACTCTGACCAGATTGTCCCAATCTGATCTGCAGTGGAGCAGACTCACCTCAAGTGCTGGGGGCAGGTTTGGGTGCCACAACATTAAAAAGGCATCAAGATGTTAGAGAGCATCCAAAGGAGGGCAACAAAGGGGATGAAGGGACTTAAAGGGAAGCTTTTCAGGGAGTGGCTGAGGTTCAGTGGTTTGTTCAGCCTGGAGAAGAGGAGTGAGAGGGGAGACCTCAATGTGGTTTTCAACATCCTCACAAGGGGAAGAGGAGGGGCAGGTACTGATCTCTGCACTCTCAAGACACCAAGGACAAGACCTGAGGAAACAGAATGAAGGTGATTCAGAGGAGGTTTAGGTTAGATTTTCAGGGAAAAGTTTTTTACCCTGAGGGTGGCTGAGCAGGAACAGGCTCCTGAGGGAGATGGTCACAGCACCATCTCCCAAGCCTGTCCAAGGTCAGGAATTGTTTAAACAACAATCACAGGTACCTGGTATGACACAGGGATGGTGTTCTGCAGGGCAGGAGTTGGACTCAATGATCCTGGTGGATCCCTCCCAACTCAGCATATTTTATGATTTTTTTCAGTTTTTCATTTTCAATTTCATTTTACTGACTGCTTTATCTATTACAGAGATAACAAAATTGGATTTCTGCATAAAACATCATCAGAATTTGAATCTTGAAATCCACAATCTTCAATGAAAATTAAATTCATAATCTTCAATGAAAATTATATAAAATCTCATTAGCATTTTACTTCTGTTCCCTACAACATTATCTGGTTATATTTGATTAAGGCAAGACATCTTACAAAGTTTTATAACAAAAACCTTGCTCTTGTGTTTCTATCAAGTCAGCCCACACAGAAGTTAAATTTCACTAGTTCATCTGTAAGTATAATTTGACCAGAATAACCAAAATAAATGTATAATTTGAATGAGCTATATCCTACCATTGCTATAGGGTAGTGTATGCTTTTCTAATTAAAAATTAGAGTTTTCAAAAGCATGAATGTGAATCCCAAAATGAGTACTATACTCATTGCTGAATTCAAAGTTGAAACTATCAAAAATGGAGAAAGATATGTCATAAACTGTTCCTTATGAATGATGGTTACTCAATACTTATAAGAGGAGACAGTTTCTTTTCTTTTAACATTTCATCCATTCATAAATTTTCTATTTCATTTGTAAGTACTTCTGTAAGAACAGTGTGGAGGGTTTTTTGTGCAAGATGGAGAAAGGAGGAAATTTGACAAGAAAATTCAAGTTAATCATTTGAAGTATATGTGTAGAAGTAAGCAATTTAATTCCTTTCCTTTTAGTCATCCTATAGCGTGTTTTCCATATGAATAATTTTCATCACAGTCATAAGATAAAGCAAAAAATGGGATTTTTTTAATTGTTAAAAACTAAAAATTAACATATTCTGTTAGAAATTAAACCAAATGAAAAGTGGATATCCTGTTCACAAAGAGTGAACAGGATCAAAAATATATATTAACTTTTAAAAATCAGATTAAGAACCTTTTTAAAAAAAAAAAGCAAAATAAATGCCAATTGACAGGAACAACAGTTGGCTGTCCTTAGACCTGCAGAGGAAGTAGGTGGTAAGCATGGGATTGAATCTTTCTGCTAGAAATGGGGAGACACTTGTTGGCCACCCTGATCTGGAGGAGATGAAGGACAGGAGAAGGAAGAGCAGCAATGCTTGGAGCCAGCTGTGCTTCTGTCAGCAGCAGCCTCTCAACACCCACCTCCTCTGGCCCAGCTACCACGACCTTCCTCACTGCTGCTGAGTGAAGACTTGACAGGAGACTGAGGGTGTGCAACAACGATTTGGCATCTCCAAAAGCTCCCAGGCTTTTGGAGGGAGTGCCAAAGAGGGGCAGACAGAGGCACCATGAGCTCACATGGTGTTGCAGTGAATTTACACAGCATGGTGGGGGACCAGTGTGTTTGATGAGAGGAGCAGTAAGTGTAGGGACAAGGTGGATGCCTCATTGTTGCCAGTGAAGCGGTGATAGGAACTTTGCTGACACTGCTAGGTAATGGAGGGACTCTGGAGTGGATGTAAACAGCTGGTTTCTCTTCACCCTCATGTTTGGTGAAAGCCCATGTCCAGTGTATGCAGCCTGGATTAATTTCCCTCAACTTCAGCGTGCATTGTAAACTAAATTAAGTTTAATGGTTCTAGCTCTCTTTTTCATGGCTGGTAATGAGAAAGATGTCTTCAAAGAAAAGGTTGGCCAACAGGAAAAATGGATTATTTACTCCTTAGGAGAGGTATGTATTTCCCAGGGTTGTTAAAGCAATGTAGGATGACTGCACTCTGAAGTCAGACGTCTTTAATCAGGAAGATAAAACTAAGGTTCAAATTGCACTGTCAGCTCAGTTGCACAAACACATTAAGTGGAAATTTAAAGTCACTCAGACCTTTAAAATTTTGATATATCTATATATATGTAAAATTAGCTGAGTCTAAAGCAGTCAACTTGGGTTTTCTTTCCAATCAACAGAAATGGCATAACCAGGAGCCTTTAGCAGTTAAAAATGCATTTTTAGCATTTAACCATTTAGCATTATGCTCATGCTAAATACCTGCCTAAAATAAGAGAGGTGTCATTTTTCCTTTAGGTCTGTTTTACTCCCCTGGTTTTATAAGAATGGTTTAGCATGACTGACCTGTCATAAACCAGACTTTTAGTCATCTAAACTTAAGTCAAATTAATCCCACACTCAGTTGTCACTTATTGAAGCAGTCAAAAATCTTTATATCACAAATAATTAAATAAATAAATAACTATATTCATGTACAGCCAGAAGTTTGGGAAACTATGGCTGCTTTGTAAGAAATTATTATATATTTCATTTTCTGTAATAAACAACAGGCTGTGGTTTCATTCTGCTGCCTGATAAATAAAAGTGTTTCAATCCACATGTCAGTGGAGGAAGTCTTAGAAATATAACTAATAGATGAAAATATCAGAAAAGTCATTTTCAGGTGTTGTGTTATTATATTCTATTAGCATGGCACTATGGCAGTGACAACTTTTGAAGTCTAGATCCTGCCATTGAGCAAGTTTTCATTGTTTGTTCCATTTTACTTGCTTGCATTCTTTATTCCCATTACAAAACCCATGCTGTTTACATTCATGCAACATACACCCACTGCTGCTTTCAGTCACAATAAAAATCAAGCAGCTTCCTCAACAAGCCATCAAATAATAATGAAATACTTTTCAGAATTTTATCACAAAAGGAAGAAAAAAGGATATGAGTTGTTTACTTTAAAACTGAGGAAATGCCTAGGGAATGCTTAGTCATCTCTGTGAAATCTGTCACTCACTTCTGCACTTGTAGAAGTCTGCCAGAACTACCAGAGGACAGAACTGGGGAAAAGTAGTCAGGAAGTGGTCTAAGTTACTCTCCTCTCTGAAAACATATATACCAACAGTATCACAAAATCCTTTGTCTTCATCTTCACACCAGGATGCACAAATCTCAATAAAACATCCAGAGTTTTGTGTGTACATGCAGAAATGCACAAATTGATTTTAATATTTGTTCTGAGACAACCTCTCAGTGTAAGTAAGCAATAAAAAATAAAAATTGTAACAATGAATATTAGAATGGTTATGACATTTTAAAATTTTGATATACAAGATTATGAAAACAAATTAACCAATATTTCTTTTGTCAAAATAATTTAACTTGATCCAGAGATGGAAGGCAACAGTGAATTTCTAGTAGGTCTGATGTGTGCTAGGCGGAAGCCTAATAAATCTTTACATATTGAAGTGCTAAAGTAGTGTGAATTTTAAGAAGATGCAGGAAATTTTGTAACTGAAAAAAAAAAACATTGTTTCAAGAAAAGTACAACAAAAATACACAAAAGTATTATTTTTAGTTTAGTTTTTACATCTAATTACACGGATTTATATAAGTAATGCATTTTAATGGGACTGTAGATCACATCTGTTATTCTTGATAAGGCATACTGAGTCCATTCAGCAGCATATTAAAATGAGTGCAATAACCTCAGCATATTAAAATAAGTGAACACAGTAACCCATCTGCAGTAGTATTTGATAGATAGAAAGGAGCTGCAAACCAGATAAATAGGTCTTCCTCCCAAGACCTGAAGCACACAAGTAGCAAAGGAAAAATGTCATGTCAAGAGAAAAAATTAAAATTTCATTTATATATTCATTTATGTGGGTCATATCTGCAGTAAGGATCAGTTATGTGGTGGATTGAAGAAATCATGGTAGCTCTTGGTCCAGAGAAGCCACAAGGTAAATGGGAAAGGTGAGCTGTTTATTGAAGTAATGAGCTCCAAGGAGTTAAGGATTTTAACATATAATAATTAAACTTCCTTGGTTTTATGAGTGGCAATCAAAACTGTGCAAAATAAACTAAGGAATTAGAATCCTAGATATTAGATCAAATCTATCAAGAGATTAAATAGTTTTTAGATGAACAAAATTAAATCTAATATGGATAATTTCCTGTTTAAGGGAAAAAAAGAGAATACTATACAATAAGTTATTATTGATTCTTAAAGTTCATTTGTGCAGTAATTGCATGCTAAATACCAGTTTTCTCACAGTTTTGTTGTAAAAAAATATTCAAATTAAAAAGAAACAAAAAAGGTAGGAAAAGGAGCCAAAAGGGAAAAGGAATAAGAAAAAATGCAACTTTTGCTGGATCCAACATGGAAGATTATCTTCTACATATAAGGGAGAAAAAAATGTGATTAATAAAATTTTTGTCAGGAATTATGAAATAAGGATGAGAAAATGATATTTTACTATTCAATGTAAATTGACTTCACACTCTGAAGTGAAACCTAGCTAAATGACTTTGTGTTTAGGATGTTGCTCTCTGTGTTCTAGCATACCTCAGAAAAGTGTCTATCATTATTATAAAGCAATACAATGCAGAAGGATTTCTTCCCCTGTGAAAGGCTGCAAAAATCATTCCCAGAGTGTATTGTATGATAGCATTATTTATTATTCTTTTTTATATATGTGCATCTGGTCACAGATGAGTGGAACTGGGGTGTAGAGTCAAACTGGGATATAGTCCCCACTACAGACTTCCTCCACACTTATTCTAAACACAAATAACCTAAGTTCAAGCAATGAAAACTGAACACTGCAAGAAAGACATGTACAGCTCCTGAAGACAAAATGTAGGGTTTGCATAAGTTGCTAACTAAAAAAACCCCTATTCAGTTAGCAATGCCAGTATCTTCGTGTTTCTACTGTTTGACACAATGATGGATTATTTATTTACTGAACAGCACTGGTGGCCAGAAAATCTGATTTTCATGCATGAAATCCATGAAACCTCAGCCACTGAACAGCTTCTTTTACACGTGGCAAAGGTCACCTATCAAGGGATTTTCTCACGTTTTGTGTGATTGGTCATGCCTCATTTCCTTCAAGAAAATATGATTTCCCTAAAGTGTGTGCATTTTAAGAGACTCTCAAAGACTGAGAAAGTTATTTCCTCTTTGTTTGTGATAAGCACAAAATATAGAGACTAACCTACTGGGAACCACAAGCAACTGTTTGTAGCTGGAAACCACATTTAATCCTATCGTTAAGGAAAACCTCGGAGCATACCAGGAACAAAAAGAGTGTAAAACCAGACACTTAACCTTGTCACGTAACCTTTCAGACTTGCAAGTATTTAAAGAAAATGTTCAGTATATCTGATAAGTGATCCCTCTGTATTGTGCAAGTACTACCTGTTCATGCTAGGATCTGCTACTTTTTTAAGTACTGAGAGGTCAAACCAAATGAGGTGACGCCGGATTTTTATGGAGGTTTCACTGCTCTTAAGCACTGAAGCACTTTTACTTCCATGCTCTAATCCTCGGCATGAACTGAACATTGCAGCTTATATTATCCCTGGCTGGTGCAATACTGTTAGAAGATGGCATTGCAAGACATCTTTGTTTTGAGTTTTATTCAGAGCTGGGCCTGGCTCTTATTCTTGTGGGCAGGTATAAAGGGCCTGTCACAAGAGGAGCCCTGCAGATGGTTGGGGTTCTAGGATGCCATGGTGACAAATAACTGTGTGAAAATATGAAAAATATAGAAGAATCCACTGAAGTGTTAGGTTTTTTTTCTTTTGTTTTGGGCTTCCTTTTTTTTTTAACTCATGCAGGCCATAGGCCTGTCTTCTGAGAGACTTAGTTTTAGGATTCTGATGAATGTTGACCAATAAATGGAGAATGTTCTGCAAGACCTTTTAGATTTTCTGTGGTTTCTGGCAAAGTCTGCACATCTGCTCATGACAATCTATGCCTTTCATCTAAGGAGTGATTCCCCATTTTTGGATTTCTTTCTTCCTTTTTATTTTAAAACCATTGAAATCAATAACCTCCTGCACTCCTAGTGCATTTTTTTATATCATATAGTGAATCATCATGAAAAAGATTTCTTACTGCTCTTTCTACAGGGCAAACATCTGACTTATATTGCAATAATGGCAGCAATGTCTAACATGAAGAATGCACAGCAAGAGGACATAATGTCAGAAGCAAAACATTCTCATCTCAACTGAAAAAGTGTGAACTATTAAAAGAGAAATTCCATTATTTCTAACTTGTGCTATCAAAATATAATTCCCTGCACATCAGAGAGGACCAAATATATAGAAAAACAGAAAATGAAAACGTTTATGTTTAATGGCTATTCCACAACATTTTAATAAAGAGATTATTTAAATACTACAATAGTATTATGGTTTAGTATGTCAGTGGCAGCATACATTGTTTATTTGGCTTTCTATTTTACAGAGATTTAAAACCTCCATCATATCTTTGGCTTGCAGTGTTGATTGAGTCTTTTGGCATAATTTTTGCCGGAAAGGTAGCGATGAATTGTTTTGACCATTCAAAAAAATCCAAACAAAAACAAACAAAACCAACATACAATGCAAAGACAACAACAACAACAACAACAACAACAACAACAAAACAACAAAACCAAACAAAAAAAACCCAACAGCAACAAAAAATAAAACAGTACTCAGAAGAAATCAGGGAATAGACAGGCTTAAAATACAGTGATAGTAAAACAAATACTATACCTTAGGAACATTGAAGAGGAAAGTGATAATATAACAAGGTTTAAAATAGATGGGCTCAAAAATGTATTAAAAAATACAAATTGACTCACAAAGCTAAATGAGAGAGATCATCATAGAAATTCCTCTGTACTTGCTGAAACAGGGAAAAAAACTGCTATTAACATAAGTCTGTAATCAGTACAAAAGGAAAATTATGAATAATTACTTTTGAAATTTAAGAAAAGGAAATTAAGCTTCTCGTCTGAAGAAAAAGTGTGAGTGAATAAAACTTTAATAGTGTTTGGTATTGAAATATGGAATATTTTTGCATGTCAGGTCTTGAAAATTACAAAGCTTGAGACATTTAAAACAAGAATGGACAATAGATGATTTAAACATACAGAAGAGTGCTTTCACTGTTGAGTAGAGAGATGGAGTCAAAAACCTCTTATCTGTCTACTGCGTCTTACTGCTTTACCTCTTCAATAATAAAAAAAAAAATTGTAGTACTTCATCTCAAAGATCATAACAAGCAAAATACAATGCTTACAGAGCAATTTCTATATCTGCCCAATTTTTCTCTGGGGCAGAACTCCATATCAGTACTAATGTCATGGAACCTTCTAGGTTGTCTTCATCAATGTCACTCTCGTGATAAATGTGATCAGATGCTGTGCACAGGGCTTCCAACGCTGATGCTGATGCTGTCTATGAAAGGGGGAGGTGGATGCCTCTCTGTTATGTTAATTTTGCTAGCTCAAACTTGGCTGCTGCTCCAGCTGCCCCTGCTATTTATGGAAAGCCAGCTTGTGTTAATAAACCTCTCGCGTCGTTACAAATTGCCTGGGATAAGTACGACTGTTACTGCTCTGATTTGTCTGGGGGAGCTAGAAGGAACTTTACATGGGTTGTCAGGATAAATCAAAACAGTGTAAAGATTGTTTTATTTGTTCATTACTCTCTAGATAGTATTCTTCCTCTAAGCACATAGTAAAAAGGGATAAGACTTGTATAACATAACCAGGAAAAGTTACCAAGGAGTCTTAGATTTTGTAAAGAAATCCTTCTTTTTTCTTTTTTTTTTTCCCTCCACTGATCTTCTGATATCTGAAGTTAATACCTGAAACAGGATGGTATGTCTCCCATCCAAAATAACCTTATGCTAATTTGCATCCAGGTTTATATTTACCTCATATTTCTAGACTGCATGCAATGAGGTTATTTACAGTATGGTCCTGTCTTCCATTCTTCATCCTTAAATATATTAAAAAAAGAAAAACAAAACAAAATCATTTTTCAGTCTTTTTTAAAAGTTAACAGAATTTTAGAATTCCCATAGGAAAATTTAATGAAAATACCTCTCTCCCACCCCCATATTGTACTACACAGAGGTAGCAGACATGCTCTGTTTCAGTGCAAGTCAAACAAAGTTTGGTGAAAATAAGTAAATTTTTAGCTTTTTTTTTTTTTAAAGTAAAATAGCTTTCCATTTAATGAAAACATAATATTTAATTATTAATGCAACATTTAGTTCAGCCAGAGACAACAGTTTAAAAATATCCTCCAATCAAAGCAATGCAAATATGGTTACTTTATTTTTTCTGACAAACAGAAATATACTATAGGTGTAAATCAGCTGCCAAGGCAATGACCCCATTTAAGGCCATTTATTTTTCAATTTTTTCGTCACTAAAAGAAGCATTAATAATTGTTTCAGTGATGAAATGACATTCCAGAGAAAGGCAGGGAAAGAAAAAAAAATAACCCACAATTGCCATAGAATCAATTCTTTTAGGAATTTGGAAAATAACAAGTAATCATTGCTTATTATAGTTTTTGACAGCTTAAGTATAAAAAAATCAATTACCATGAAACTACTATCCAGATTAATGTTGAAAATAAACCTGCTTCTTAGGTACCTGATAACACAGCATTGATTTTTATTGTTTGAGGGAGGCTGGCTATATTTAATTTCTTTTATTGATTTTTTTTTTCCTTAAGTCTTATATTCAATGTATGCGAGATACAATGCAATTCCTTACAGCAAAGTAATGCCAGGTACCAAGCCTGTGAATTAATTTTACATGAGTGAAAGCAGTGCTTAGTAATTTGCTGAGTATTTGAGAGCAAAACTAGTAATTTTTCCTCTTTATTATTTATAAATATCAAAAGGTCTTGAAGCTGGCATGGCAGTGTGGGCTCAAAAAAGAACATCTTGCAGTAATTTCTAATATCTTGACAGTGCAGCACCTTATGTCCTATGCCCTATGCCTCATGTACTTTGAATGTCAGTGGTGATTGAAGGGTTTTGGAAACTAGATGAAAAATATAATCAGCAAGTATTCTAGTTGGGTTTTGATACTGTAAGCTCCAAGTCTGAATGGAATTTTAAACAGAAGTGGACACATGATTTCAAACCACACACAAATGTGGCAATTTAAAATAAATAACAGCATATTGTTTGGAGTTCGAAGTGGTTCTAGTCTTTCTTCCTACTAATAAGTAACTAAAAACAAATAACATCCATGAGCTTCTGTGTAGAATTTTAATGACTTATGCTTCAGCAAAGTGAAAGCAATGTCATTTTGATAAAACAAAAACAAAAGTATTTATTTCCTTGAAGTGAATGCAAAATATGCAAATGCAATGATTCAGAGAGATAGGATGAAGAGTTTGAAGAAGTAAGCATTGCAGTTTCATTGAAACGTGGCTTGTTGTGTCATGCTATACAGCTTTACAGCAGAACTCTCCTTGTCGAAATATTCTAGATAAGGTTGGTGCCCGTCAGAGAGATTGCCTGGTATGTGGAGATAACCGAGCGGAAGTTTCTCTGCAGCAAAGCACGACTGTGGTTAGCCCTAGAAATGATGGTGACATCTGAAAGTGGGTAAGCAAAACCCCACACACCAGCCTACTCTAATGCTCAAAGCCAGTTAGCTGCAGCAGGTGAAGATCATATTCCATCTGCTTCAAAACCAAGTAAAACAAAGCCTGCCCAGCTTACCCTGAGGAGCTTTCAGAAGTTAATAAAGATGTCATGGCTGTACCTGGAAAGACTTGATTGTTCATGAACATTTAGCTACTTACCCTGGTGGCTTTACCTGAGTGAAGTGGAGCAGTGGGTGGCAGTGTTACACTGCTGCTTCCTAGGCAGAGGAGTTATTTGAAAAAGGGGAATGAGAAGGAATGTATCTAAATTAAGTTTGAGAAGTCGATTCTTTACTGATCATTTGATCAGAGGTGCCATAATAAAACCAAATCATTTGATTTCTTCTAGTGTCTCTTCTTTCATTATAACTTCAGTGGCACAATGCAGTCAGTTACAGGAGTTTTATGAGAAAAAAACCACAGGAGAACGTTGATTTGAAAGGAGTGTTTTGGAGTTTTTTTGTTCTTCATTTGGTTTAATTGGTGCACATATTTAATAGTCAGGACTAATCATCATCACTTTCTATAGTGATAAAACCTACCAAGCTTCCATGTGGAAGTGAGAACAGTTATGTTGAGTCCTGTAGAAAATGTAACTACTTACTGTCTTTTTATAAAGTACTTGAATTTTTTTTGTTCAACAATTTGTTCTAGGAGAGATTTTTGGTAGATTGGCCAAACAACATTAACAGAAAATAGCGTAATATTAATGAGAAATTATGCATTTATGGGAAAAGGTTGAGATGAAGGATGGTATTTCAGCTGTTTAGGCTGCCTAAGTTATGAGGCTGATTTCCTTACCTTTGCCTAAAACTGAACTAATTCCTGCAGAGAACAATTAAGAGATGGAGTAAAATCCACCTCTGGAGGAACTTGTTTCTTTCACTTGCTCTCAAGGTATAGAGACTGGTTAGTTTCCTAACATCAGCAACAAGAAATTTGAAAGCAAAATAAGGGGATTTAAACAGTCATATTATCCAATATTTTGTGCGGTAAATTCGTAATGGAAATAATATTTTATACTCATTGATAACACTGCTGTAAATGTACGGCTGTGTTCATTAAGACTGTCCTGCATTGCCAGAGTTCATCCACGGTCAACACTAAGCCTGCAACTTTAACTTGCCTTTTAACATTCTACACTGGAAAGCTGATCTGGATACCATTAGGACACCTCAAATCTGGTCCAAAAATCTGTCACTTCAGTGGATTTTTTCACATTCAGTTCTGCTCTGGGTACTAAGAATCTGCTTTCTGATGTAGCTAGGTGGGTGTGCAAAACAGATCAAACTTACTTTACTGACTAAAACCCACTCCACCTTCATTTTATTCAACACCTCTCAAAATTTTGAAAAGATGAAATATTTTTGACTTTAGCATATAATGTTGTTACCCTTATGGTGTTTCAAGAAATACTGGGTGAATCCATCAAAACAACATTCCTTCAAAGTCTCTGCAAGGAGCATTAGTAAATTGTTTGGTCCTCTATATTTGGTGTCCAAGTACAAATATACCTCATAGGAAACAGAAGCTTTGGAAAAGCAGAACCAAGTTAGTAAATTTGCTGGGCTTTTTTTTTTTTTTCCTTCTCCTGCCTGCATAGATTGTAAGGAGAAAATGTAAAAAAAAAAAATGTAAAGCAGAGTTAAACAAAAAGTTTCATTGTTGCAGACATCTCAAAATAAGTATTTGTTCATTGTTGAGATATTAAATTTCTTGCTTAGATGGTGCCTGTACTGCATCCATATTACAAAGGAAGTCATGCTTTTGCTCACTGGCATCTAGACAGATTCCCATGCTCTGTAGGGACAGACATGAGCATTATTCTTTACACCACCTTCAGGTCTTTATGCAGAGGAAAGTGCACACACACACAGAGGCTATAAAGACAGCCACAGCACTAGGCTCTGACATCTGGACATTCAGGTCCTGCAGTGTGAATCAGCATACCTCTGACACAGGAGTGAGAATTCACTTAGTGTTTTGTCTTCCCTTCTGGAACTACCATACATGGTTGCACAGTTCTTACATTCTTTTTGCACACAGAATCATAGAAAGGCTTTAGGTTGGAAGGGACCTTCAAGATAATTTAATTCCACTCCCCTTGCCATGGTCAGGAACACCATCCACTAGACCAGTTTGCTCAAAGCCTGATCCAACCTGTCCTGAAATATTTCCAAGACTGAGGCATCCATGACTTCTCTGGACAACCCATCAACCTACCCTATTTCAGTTTAAAATCATTCCCCCTTGTCCTGAAACTACATGACTTGTAAAAAATCCTTCTCCAGCTCCCTTGCAGGATGCCTGTAAGTACTGGAAGGTGCTCCAAGGTCTCCATGGAGCCTTCTCCTCTCCAAGCTGAACAACCCCAGCTCTCTCAGACTATCATCACAGGACCCCAATTTTTTCAGACTACTTTTATAGGACAAGTGTGCTCCAGCCCTGATTGGAGGCACATTTGGTTTGGTCAGGTAAAATCATCCATAAGTGTCTTAAATTATAATCTAAACATGGTGCGAGTGTGTGTGTAGTGTGTCCTCCATTTCATAGCTGCAAATTTCTGATAAATGCAACTTTTTTCTTATCAGTTGTCTTTTCTGTGATGTGATTTTTTTAATACCAGTTAATATAGTCATTATCAGGTAGTGCTCAAGAGATACCAGTCAAAACCTTGAGCCCCATTATTTTATGTAGTCTTTACCCATCCAAAGAAAAAGTTCGACTCTGAAGCTCTGACTGGAAATGATAATACAGAACTAATTGGTACTACCAAGGGAAAAAGAAGAAAAAATGGAAACAAAACAGTTTTATTCATAGTAAAGATTTATTAAATAAAGATTATTGCTAACATCATCTTTTTAAATGGTATTCTAGATGAAAGAAAATCAGCAATCATACTAGACATGTCCTCAAATCTATCGTTACAAGTAACTTGCTTACAGATTGTTTTGCAAGAAATCAGCCTGTCAGTAATTTTCATGTAATCATGGGAAGCAAAAGAGAACCTAAAGAAATGTTCAGTGAAAATCCACCTACTTAAGCTTCAGTCTGTGCTTTTTGTGTATACACTTCTGTTTCTGGCACTGGGGAGAGAGTATTTGCAAGATCATATGTTGCTGGCAAATTGATGGAATTGTTAATTGTGATGATTTTGCATTGAAATTTTCTGCTTTTGTCCAAGGGAAATGCAGAATGGCAGATGTGGTGAGAAAGGTTTTTTAGTTTAGATGTGGTGAGAAAGGTTTTTTAGTTTAGAGACAACACAGAATTATGGGGAGAATTCCTGCCCCACTGTAGTTACCCACTAAACTCTCATTTGAGTTAATTCAAATCACTGTTGCACCCACAATGATAAAAATAATATAAGAGTAAAGGCTCCTCACTGAAGCATAACAAAGGCCATCTATAGCAGGGACACTTAACAAGAAAATATGCCAGGCTATGTAAAGGCAAGTACATCCTTTTTCACATTAAGCAGGTGAAATTGACCTCTGTTAGGGTTCACATGACCATAAAATAGAGCCATGTACCCAATTACTTCCCTGCTAGACTTTCCACACTGCTTGAAGGTGCACCCCATTTTTCACACCTTTCTCCTAAAACCCTGCCACCCAAAGCCTTTCCCATACCAGCTGCTCCTCCACAGTCTGGAAGCAGGAGCAGCCAGTGTCCTAAGCAAAGTGCTGGACTTTAAACTCACCCAGGGAATGTTTCACCCCAGGATTATCAAGGTTACAACATACCTAGCATTCCTGGAAAAGACCAAGAAAGGTACAAATGCTATGTGTTCCCACACCTCACCAGCAGGCTTTAGTCACCCTGCTTCTGATTGATTTTTTCATGTGGACAGACAGTGTTTGTGCTTGTTCTGGTTTTATTTCTTGGTTTTGGTGTTGGGAGGGTTTTTTCTGGGTTTTGGTGATTTTTTTGCTGTGTTTTTGTCTGGATTGGATTGTGGTGGTGGTAGTTTTTGGTGGGTTTTTTTTGTTTGTTCATTTTTTTTTGTTTGTTTGTTTTTGTTGTTGGTTTTTTTTTTCCTGTGCCCTAAGAATGTGGTTTTTAGTCATTTTAAGCTAAATTCTTAGAATTACTTGCTAAGTATTTTGGAGAGAATACTTAGAGGATACCAGCTATGGAATTTTTCTTGGTGGGCAGAAATAGAAGCTGATGTGATTTTCGTGATGCCTCTTTTATTTTTGTTAATTTTTAATAAAAATATATGAAGAATGTAATTATTCAGCATATTTATCAGAACTTAGATGCAAATATTTTATCAAAGATAATAGAAAATGTGATTGCTACTCATAAGACTTACTTTGTTCAGAGGTTTATTAAGCAAGAATGAAATCCTCCACACACTTGTTTTGCTGACTTGGACATTTTCAGCTAAGAAAAATAGTAGGTTGGAAATCTCCACAAATTGTGAATATATTGACATAATTTCTCAGTAAAACATTTCTTTAGAGTGTTTTTTGGAAATACCTACTGGAGGGATAGCTTCCTTATTTTATTTTGGTTTTCTTTATTTTTATTAATTAAAAATAATGGTTATAGAAAATGTCATCTTTTTTTCTAATGGCCCATTCTCCCAAATATCTTTCTTTTCTTTTTCTTTTTTTTTTTTTCAGTTCAGTAAAGAACTACAACTCTTAGTCTTGAATACTGAGCTGGAAAGGTCAGCTGGAATAATTCTGGAGACAAGCCCCTGACACCTGATTCCCTGCCACAGGATGCATGTGGCCAGATTTTACCTTTAAATAAATTATCATGGTTGCATAGTATTGAAGGAATAGGCCCATAATAACTTTTTCAATTGAAAATATCATTAAAACACAGATTTGAAGGATTCCTTGCTAATGGGGGCTAATACTTGAATGATGAAAAAATGAGATCCTTACCTAGGAACATTAATCAGAATTTGCTTTATGCTTTACTCAGATCTGTAGAGCAACTCTGATTTTAAACAGCTGAAGTTTTCACCCAAATAAATGGAGTTATCCCAAATTCAGTGAATACAAATAATTTATATTTTTATATATTTACTAATTTTATAATTTATTTATTTATTAATCTGTGGAACTGTTTGAAAACATTTGGCCAGCACCTACTTAGGAAAAAGATGGGATAATTCCATGATTACTGGTTTAATCAGGATGGTCTGTAGATTTTCCTGCTTCAGGTTTCTTGTGTAGTCTCAGGTAAATCCCATTTTTTATACCACAATGAAGGAGAAAGTGATTACATATCACAGAAAAAGGTGTTTTTTATAGAATATGGGGAATGAAAGTTCATCAGCATCATAATAGAAACATGAGTTTCTCTATGAAAGGGAATATAGCCCAGTCTGCAGGAAAATTTGCAGTTTATTTTAGGAAATATTGCAAGGTTTTTGTAGAGCTAATGAAGTTTTGACCATTACCCTCCCACATGTCCTCCTCCTGCCCCAAACCATCTCATGCTATTACACTAGGGCTTAATTTCAGTTGTGTCCATTGTGCAGCCAAAAAAAAGAAAGGTAATAAAAAAATAAAGTAAATAAAGTGGGCTTCTTGAAACTATCAGTTCCACACTGATTTTTATGCATGTGTGTGGAGCAGGGAAAAGAGGTGGACATGTGGAGTGGAGTAGAATGGAATGGAAAATGAAAAGAATAAATGAAAATAAATCCGTGTAATTCCTTCACCCTAATGGTAATGGGCAGCTTTCACACACAACAGAAATATAGTGTGGTCATTTCCAGAATTCTTTATACTACAGTGAGAAAGAAGGAAATTTCAACTGCAGTCTATTTTGGTATAGCTTCAGATTAAATAAAAATTTTATTTGAGGTATTGTTTCCTTTCTCTTGGGTTTCACAACACACAAAAAACTACAGAAAACAACCAACCCCTCAAGCCACTCATACCTTTAAGAGGTGTAAAATTCACTGCTATGCTAGAAAGGAATAATTTTTTTTTTATATTCTTAAGAAAACCTGGTTGAGTTTGTTTGATTGGGATTTTTTTCTGCTCTAGAAAATTATTTATTTTTCAATCACAGACTGGCAGTAAACCATATCAGGCATAAAATTATCAAAAACAGTCTAATATGAATGCTGTGTTTTCAAAGTGTTGAAATTCTCAGATGTAAAATGCATAATATCTTTAACTGTAGTCTAGTGTAGTATGCAAAACCCCAAAAGCCAAAAGACAACACAAAACGCCCAAACCCCAGGCCAAAAAGCATGGAGCTATATCTGCACTTTTTAAAAATAATTTAATTTAACATTAATAAGAACACCTATCTCATGGCACTTTCTTTTTATTGCTTTTGGCAGTTAAGTCCATTTGGGCAAGATGTACAACAAACCTGACTTTTTTTAGGCTCAATGTATTCTGTTTTCTAGATATTGTGCTTGCCATTGAATTTTCTTGGTAGTAAAAACAGAACCATGACTCTGACCTGGTTTGCTAAAGAATTTCATGGAAGACAGATAGGATTTATTTGTAAAATAAATTTAAGATGCCTCTTTTTGAGATTACAATTTGACTGAAGGAATTTGCACTAGATTTCCATCACATCAGGAAATGTAAGAAACAGAATTTTTGAAATTGTATATGCTTGGATATACAATTTCAATGTCTGTGAAATTTTGATGGTTTTGAGCCTTCATAACATTAGATGGATGTCAGTGGACTGGACCTTCAATTATTATTAAGATGGATATGAAGGGCTATTGGCTTTAAAACTTTCTTTTTTCCTCTCAATCTTTACCTCCCCAGGACTTTGGAGGCAAAGTGCACTCATAGGAGGCACAGAGCATACACCAGGATCTCCCATCTTTTCTCCTGAAGGTTTTGATCAGCATAGAAATAGTTCTTGACACCAGAAATTGGATTGCATTAGTATTAATATTCAACAGTGTGATAAATGAAAATAAATTTGCATTCATTTCATGCTTCAAACCAAATGAGACATTGCTGATAAAATCAAATACATTCACTTCATTGCTTGAAGGTTATCTTTGCAACTATAAAGGTTATAGTTTGTGTTTGTTTAATGGAAGATCAAATACTGCAATATGAGATGACAGACAGGCTGGGAAAATCTCATGACTCAGAAGTGGGGCAAAACCCAATAAACATAGCTTGTCATGAAAAACAAAATAGAAAAGCAAGAAAAGATATATTTTTCCCATTTATTGGAATATATTTATAATTTGATGACAATTCATAAGTGGCAGTATAATGAGACCTTTCAAAAGTGAATTTGTTGCCAAAATAACTAATAGTAATTCTGGCATACAAATTTTAGTCATGAGGTTTAGAGGTTTGCATATTATGGGTCATTAAAGACTTGAATTCAGGATTTTTTATCTGAAGTGAGTTTCCTGGCCATAAGGCAAATAGTAATTGGAGTAATCCTCTCTCATTTTGGAACAAAACCTTTAATGAAATCTAAAGAAAGTTTCCCAAGAAAAATGCAGTCACTGAAATCGATGTATTTCTATGCAAGTTTTATTTTGAACAAATCAACATTTTCCATTAATATGTCTTTTGTCTGAGTACTCCTGAATAGCATTAATTCTGATCTTCCTTGCCCCTAGTCTCATAGAGGAATGAAGGATGCTGTTTAGCCATCTATCCTTCCTTTTTTCACCTGAAACACAATATTTCTCCTGCATGTTATGCCTTATATTTGATGGGAAGAGGGAATTGCCTCTTTTGCATTCTGACAAGAAAAATTGTTACAATTCAAGAAGTGATGCTATTTCTTCATGATGAAATCACTAGAAAAGAAAATAAAAGAGGAAAAAAAGGCTTCTAGTGTTTAAATATGCAGAAGTCCATGTCTCTTAGAGAAAAAAAAGAACCCTTAACTGTGACTACTTAAAGCTTTGTACTGTGCTGTTATCAACAGATGACATCTGTGCAGAACTGTCCTGTATGACACTGGTGTTCCACATCTCACATACAAGCAGCTTTTAAGCAGGGATGAAATGGGATCTGGTTCAAAAATCCCCTAAGGACAGTCTATAGGAATAAAAATTTCTGTAGCAAGATTTCCAAATCATTGCTGTAGGCAACCAATTCCAAACAGAAAGATAAGAACCAAAACAAAACAGCAGAATAAAAATGAATATAGTTTTCTGACTTCAGAAGTATTTCCAGACTGATCTCTCTTTACATCTGTACGTCACCAGTTGGAAATCCATCGTTACCAGAAAAGCTTTCAAAGTAATTATAAATGTAGAAATTTTTCATCTTGGACCAATTACACAGACTGAATCATGATGATTAAACATAATACGTTACCTCTGTAAGATTTGTTGATTTCATTCTGAGCAAATAACTACAGCTAAGATGGAAAAAAGGAAGTAGGAGACCATGTGGATGGAGACTTAGGCCATTATTCACTGGAAATAATTTTTTATGTCAGTGATCTGAAATTTAAGGAAGAGAATGAACTTCATTCACCCAGTACTTGACTCAGGGGTTTCACTTTTTTTTTCAGTTTAGAGGGTTTGCCTAAGATTACACCCAGAACTCAGTCACAGAAAATACCACCTTGTTCTCCTAAATATTAATTTTGTCTTTGATGTTTCTGAGGCCCAAAGTCACCTCATGAGCCTTAGCAGAAGTGGGAGCAGCATAAAAAAGGGCAAGAAGTGCTGCTATTGTTTTGTGTGCTGCTGAAGGAAGATCAGCTTGGCAGAGGTACATGATGTGGCTCACTGGGGCTGAGTGTTACCAAAGTTAAACTGGGGCAATTATTAAGGTCCCCTGGAAATGGGACCTGCAGTTTTGGGATTTTGCACTTAGCACTGCAGTTTATGTAACAGACACAAAGAGAACAATACCTATATTTAAGACAATGCAGAAAAGGAGCTATGTTTTTAGAACTGTACATTTCTCTTTATTAAGACATCACATTTTCAATCTCCTAATCAAAACAACGTAAAGAGCCTTGAAATCATTTTATCCTGCTAAGCCTAGAGCTCTGCTCAATTATCATCATAAAAAGGAATAGCTTTTATTCTGCATCTCACTGCAATTGGTTTTCAGTAATTACCTCTATGTCTTTTTACCTATCCAGTTTACAGAAAAGATCGTAGAGTAAGTAAAGTTTACATTAAAAAAAGTTCAAAAACTTAATATCTGAAGATAAAAATTTAGCCCTATGTTCACTGCATATATTATGGCTTTTGTGGCTTCTTTTCTTTTTGAATGACACGGTCAATGGTTCATCACATTTGCACCTCAGAGGCAATTGTTACCCACTCATGTGTGAAAATAGCAGAGTCTATTTAGATTAAATTGCTTGAGATCCTCACAGATTGGTAAGGGACAAATCACAACATTTTGCTTGAAAGAATATTGTTGTTGCCTTCCACATCATGCATTCAGGGCAAGATTTTAAGTACTATGCAAAAGCATTTTCAGGAACATAGAAAGAATTGAAAATTTATTCTGTTCCTTCTGCTCAAGGAAGATAGTGTACTTTAGAAAAAAGGACAAAAGAAATGACAACAAACTGAGGTAGTTACTTGTGTTATCATTTAAGACCTCCTACACGATAGGAAAAGTGCAATACAGGAAAGCCTCTAGAGGGAAATTACATATCAAGAAAAAATGTGCTTTTTTTCTTACAAATACAATATGTGCAATAAATACAGAAATGTACATTAAATGCTTTAAAATCACCAATTCACTTGGAAACCACTTAAGGAGGACATTATATTAAAAAATATTTTTATTTAAAGTATCCAATAAATAAAGGGATAAAACTGAACACTTTAGGCGATTTTCATACAAGATGATTTCAGTTTTCAAATTGCAGTACAGCAAACCTATGTTTGAGTCATCACATCAATCAGCTTGCAATTGACTGAGATAATAGTGTAAGTGAAGGTAGTCCATACTCAATAGAAACATAAATATAAACATAATCAGTATAAACAATATAAACAGTAGAATTAATACAAACATCTATCCAAAATTACATTTTAAATATATTCTCATCCTGAGCATGGGAAACATACTTCTTCAGACAAATCTGTCTTTGAAGACAGGCTGTTCTCATTATCTTTGTGGCTTGAAATTACACCAAATCTATTAAAGCAAGATTAATATGAGGTGCTACTAAAAATATTGTGTGATCAATTTTATATTAGCAGTATTTTTCCCTGTAGTAAAATTATAGGTCTAAGACAACAAAAAATGAGGAAAGAGATAAGAATACCTTGTGAACTACCATGAAAACAAGGAACACTGAATTCCAAGATTATTGAGTGACCATTACGCATGATAGGCAAGTTATGAATATTTGAGGCAATCACTAAAAGTGCATTCATATAAAATGCACTGAACATTTATGTTCAGCATACAGTGAAAGAAATTACAGTAAATTAATAATAACAACAAAATAATAAGACCTGTTCAGTTTAACTGTGCATTTTAAAACTAGAGACAAAACCCTGGAGCAGTGAAATTGAAATTGACATGTTTTTCTTCCTCTTGGGAGTATGATCTGAATTTCCTTCTAACAACACAGTAGTAGGGGGAGTACCAGTACTGTAAAATCTCCTTGATCACAAGTTTTAGGTGGGTAATTATTTCAAAAGAGAAGCAAAATATCACACTTATTTCATTTTCATACCCTCTCATAGGAATGTTGGATAGAAAAAAATACATTTTTTTGCATATATGTGTGCATACAGATGGGCACACTGCTGACAGAGACAAGCATTAAGGGCAGGACAGGTCTGCATGCACACACCTGTAAGCACACAGAAGCACAGGCAGACAGCCACGATGTGAATGATGCTTCAGCAGAGCTGGAGGTGGGCTGGAAGTGCTGGATGTGAGGCTACTCCAGCTCAGTGGCAAACTGGACCTAAATTTTTTCCTGGATTTCAAGGACACGCCAGCTCAGCACGCTTGCTAAACTTCAAAGGGCACTGGAGGCTAGATGCTGAGTAGTGCTGATGGCTCTTTGTACAATACACACAGACAAGCTTTCTCAGTTACAGCTCCACAATGGAGAGCTGGTTCCTGGGGATGCTGCACCCCGCTTCGGGCCATGCCCTTTTCCATGCCTGCCTCACTGCCAGCAGCATCCTCCATCCTCTGCCTTTGACCTCTGGGAGCACAGCAATCCAGTCCTATTTTCTGCAGGGAGGAACTTCAGGACAGAAGGGGATTCCCTGCAGTTCTGCATCTCTAAAGTATTCCCAAAGAAAGCAGACGTGGTTTAGCTATTCATTTCCATGACATAAAAAGAAGAAAAATGCTGTATAAATATGTAGCAGTTTCTTTAGCTCATGGAGTGTAACTCTATCCCATACGAGGAACAGAGAAAGCTTTCAGAAGAGACAAAATGAGGAAAATTACTAAGCAGTCTGTGGGCAGCCAGACATTCTTTGGTGTTCAGAATATTTTCTTTTCTGAATAACTCATTTATTATTTCTGGTGTGTATTCCAAGGAAATATTCACTTGACTATGTAAAGGAATTTGCTTCATTTGAAGATCACAACTACAGTTTCTTTTAACAATGGTGTCTACTTTGTCTTTCATGTATAGACAGAAAAGAGTAAAATTTAATTTACAAAAATAAATATTGCCTAAACATTTACATAACTGTGACAAATTAATGATTGTTTCGAAATGTATTGCTGAGCAAGATAAATTCATCCTAAGAACCTTGAAAGATAAACATACAAAAGAGCATCTATGTTTATTTTGTGCTAGGATTTTTCATTTTCCACTTAACAAATATTTAAAAAGTAGCAAACAAATAAATGCAACAAGCAAACCTTTCTCTTTTCATTCAGATCCTTACAGGATTGTGGCAGTGATGAATTTCATGCATTTTATTCCAGATTTACAGGCATGTTTTTGAATCCCTGGCTAATTTGTGCCAAAGTCTATACCCTGAGATGACCTATCTGTAGACAGGCCATTGTTCTACACCTCAGAATGTTGAAAGTGTTTGAATGCAATGTTTTTTTCTTGTTGCTCACTGATTTCAGAAATTATGATGCTTTATGCCTAGTAGCCTGGTGGCCCACCTAGTCTGGAGACCAGCCTTTGATTCCCATCTTACCTAACAGCTGTGACAACCTGAGGATGTATTAGAAAACAAAGCTAAACACAGGCACGTGGTGAAGTTTCAAAACAGCTAAAGTTTGATGTTTTTAACAAATTAGAAATTCATAAATTATATTTGGCCATAGTTTATTCAATTTCTAATTATATTGCAAAACTTTTTCCTAGCTTATTCCTCAGTAGAATTTTTTTAATATACAGTCAATGTTCATAAAGAGAAAACTAACACAGAAAAGAGAAAAAAAACAACAGAGAACCAAAATAAAAACTGTGGGATTCTATTCACTTTCTACAGTTTGCAATTAGAACAATCAATGCATTCAGAAAAAAAAAAAAAAGTTCTCATCATTAGCATTCCTTAGTAAATTTTTTTGGTAGAATGTGTGTTTTAATATCTAATTAGTGTTGGTTTTGAGACTCATGGGGTTTTATCTTTTTCAATGAAAATTGATCAAGCCTGAAAATCAAAGGAAATATGGATGAATACTTCTAAAATTTCTTGTGACAAGACACGTATATTACCAACTGAACTAGAATCAAAAGTTTCCTCTATTTGTGCCATTACACAAGATTTCAAAACTGCAGAAAAAATATTACAACTATGTTTACAAAAATAGAACATTTTTAATCGACACAAAAATTTTATTTTAAATACTATCAAAAGGAAGAATTATGAGCTCTGTTTGTCTATACTGTGTGCTGTCAAGTAAATACTCATCTTTCATTAAAAGCAATGAAGAAAAATGTTGCAATAAGTAACAGTATGCTAAAGTCCAGCTCTCCTCTGAAATTGTTACTTGTTTTATTGGTAGTTCATTTACTCTGTTCCCTATTTTCATTTTAATCTTACCTTTTTGTGAAAGTCTGCAGAGTTGGAATCTTCTGAGCTAATTAGGCAATGTTAAGTTATGTAGAGAAATTTGGTCTACTGGGCTAAGTTTTGTAAAACTTCGTGTTGCAATTATGGTTTCAAATTTTGCATACTTTTAAATAAATAAATAAAGGTTATTAATAAATTAAGGAAATGTTTATAAAAACATTTTAGGTTTTGAGTCATGCTGTTAATAAAGTGCAGTTTCCTCACACCAATACAGATGTGTTGGATGCTGCAAAGATTTATAGCATAATTATCTGTGTTTTGAATTTTCCTCTTCTTCTGAAAGTTCTCAATAACTTTTGATATCTGAGTATAGTCATTGGTGTATTCTGTGTCTGTCTCTGTGATGTGCAGAGAGAATAGTCAGATCTTCCTTAGCTGTAATTGCACTGCTTTGTCTTCTCATGTAGAAATGGGGAACATTTTACACATACGCATTCAAAAGTTGAAATTTTGAACTAAATGCTGCAAATACTTCATCCTTTTTTTTTTTTAATTCTACACATATATATATATAGATGATGATGATTAGTAAGTTGGCATGCAAACTAAGTGTAGATTCTTAATTCAGGACTCAAGATTGAATCTGCAAAATATCCACAAGTGATGCACACCTCTGGAGAACACTGGTGTAACTTTATTCATTGCAAACAAGCCCCTGGGATCACTGACATAACTTGGAGTCAGACAGATGTCCTGCTATTTTGAATAGTATATTTATTGTACAGTATATATAAGTATATTTTTAATACATTCTGCTAATTCATTATGGGTGTATAATTTTAGAAATTTGTTATTTTAATTACAAAGGTACAAGAAACTACAAACACATAAATTTATAATTATCTTGTTTTTTGCATGTAACAAAATAATCTTCAACTTTTTCTAACTGCTAAACCAAATAACTTCATTTGTCCTAATGCTTTTCAAAATTTGCCCTCTTCCCCCTTTGAAAAAGTTTGGCTATGTACCTTCAGTCATTCCCCACTGCCTGGACAGAAAATCCTGACTGTTTAAATGCAAAAATGTGGACTAATCAATGTTATTTATGCACAGAAAAAGATTAGCTATTTGTTCTAGGTTTTTATCTTTAGCCATGAAATTAGCATTTAGGCCTATTGTGCTCTTGTGGACACTAGTATCAGGAAGCATTTAAAAGGAAAAGCAGTTCCTTTACCTCCAGAAGATGCTCAGCTCTAGTTTTCTACAGAGACTGAAAAAGAATGTTTTGCATTTGCAAGTACTATCACAAATTAGTCTGACAAAGTGGAAATAAAGACATTATTTCAGTTGGTTTTGTTCAGTTGTACACTGTTTGTCATCTCATTTCTGACTCTTTGGAGAACATTAGCTACAGAATCCCAGGCTAACCTAAATCAATCTTAATCTTGTCTGACAAAGTGTTTAAGTGAGTCCGAATTTTTTCCTGCTTCTGCTTGAGAGCTATGGAAATGTCTACAAAGCAGCAAAAAAAACTGCAAGGATCAGCACAGCCCTGCCAAAAACATATTTACAATTTGCTTGCATGATATCTGTCTTTGAGATATAGGCCTAGAAGATGGCCAAGTTCTGATATCATCTGTGGACATTGTTGTCACAGTTAGTGACACTTTCTTGAAGGTGACATAGGAGCTTCTCCTGTAAATTAAATGAACATAAGCTTTTATCATCTTCTGACCAAGCTCTTCTCTTTTTTTGACCAAAGATGGAAATGAAGAAATAATAAAACTCCAGCTGTGATTGTGCATGCCAACTATAATGCAACTTTGTTGTTTGGGCACAGTGAATAAGTTATTTCTCAAGTCTTTATCTATGTTGCTAGAAACACGGACGTGGAAATTTACCACTCTCAGCTTGAATCTGGCTCAGGGTTCAGAAAGGTCTTTCCAAGGGCAGAGGAATGGAAAAATTTTGCATGAAAGCTCTGTGGGTTTTCCTGTGTCTACCCTAGAAAGAAATTTAATGTCAGTGAAAAAGATGGTGTGCAGAGCTGCAAACGGGGAGTGGTGAAGTTGGTTACAATGGTATCTGCTAATTTTGGGATTGAGGTGACACTTTTGCAGGACATATAGCGCTTCAAGAAAGAATTGCTTGAAAAGTGAAAATGATGTGGATGTCTCTTGTGAGCCAGATAAGAAGGATTGTTTCCTGAGGGAGTTCCAAGACAGATGGCATTTGCAAATGAAATGGCAGTGATGACAGAATTTGCCCAAGCAGATGTAAGCTTCTTCCAGGGAAACAAGAAGTTGTTGAATGAAGCAGGATCAACATCAGCACCTGCTAGAATGGCCATCTGAGGAGATGCTGAGATAGCCATTATGTTACATTTGGCAGCTAGAAGACCACAGTTTTTCTGCCTTGGAAATCAGTTTGGTTTTGTTTTTTTTTTTTCCAAAGGGGAGCAGTCAGTGGAGAAGAAGGAGTGGAAGAAACATATGCAGCAGGAAGTGAACTGGCTAATACAAAACTTCAACTGCTGCTTGCAATGAGGTATGCAGCTCCTATGAAATTCAGGGGTTTCATTATCACTGCTGTGTTTCTGAGACTTTTAGCCACTTTTTCTCAGGGTGCACAGGGGAAACTGTAGAATCTGATGGTGTGTTTAGACACACTAGTGACACCTTTGATATATGTATGAATGATAGAAATTAACAATTTCAAACCACTAGAACTCAAATTATTTTTGTTTAAAAGCTGCTCTAAATCCATATTACATAACGGAGTCAGCACTGAATTACTTCCATAAGGCAAAATAATTGTAATAGATATTTTGAATAAAATGGCAAGTTCAACTGCAGTTTTACAGGTGTCTAATGGAAATGAACAGTTTTAATAGTCCTTAAGTTTGATTTATCTCCCAAAGAAATATAGAAAAACAAAGAGAAAAACAGTGGATTTCATCTGTTTGCTTAGTTCCAGACACCAGTGAGATGGGAATCTAGAAATGTGCAGAACTAGAGTTTATTAGTGACTCGGTTTATTAGTAACAGTTAAAAAAAGACCCCAAAACTCTGAGAGTGTTGTTATAAGGAGGTGGATGAAATTTATTTACATATTGTTTAAAACTGAGTCAGACTTATGGAAAGATGGTAAAAATTTTAGGTGTAAGAATTGAAGGTAATATTATGGTATAAACCTGTATGTCAAATTCATTAATGAGTGAAATATTTCAAAATAATATTCTCCAATGTGTCATTAATGAAGGTGGTTTGGTCCACTCTGGTATGTTCATGGAGTAGCACAAAGCATGGTGTCATAAACCATTGCCATTTCTGGATGCAATGCTGTCAGTAAAACCTTCAGGCAGCTACTGTCATCAAACTGGGGTTTTTCTGCTTTTGTTTAAGATGAAATAACAATAGAGGTAAAAATGTAGATTTTCTCAACCTTGGTTGAGCTACAAGCAAAGCAGGTGTTGTTCTGTAGAGTAAACCATTACAGAAAGAATGAGAAGGGATGTAGTAACAGCTTATTCCATTCTGAGAGCAGTCTCAGATTTCCAGAATATCAGCATCTGAGGAGATCCAGCCAACTCTTAATTTACTGACTTAAATTTTAAGGCTCAGATTATTTTGCAGAGCAAACTGGAATCTTTGGAAAGGATCTTTGTTTCTTGGGCAATCTGACCATTTCACGCACTGTTCTCACATTATTAAGACTGAAAGAGAAACTGTAAATAGGTTGCTCTCTGAGAGAGCAGATAAACAAAAGTAGCATTAACTATAGCTGAGTCTGAACAGAGAACATCAGAAGATTTACTGTTCAAAAGATTTCAAAATTCATTATTTACCAAGCTTTTGTATTTGGTTTGTGGGATTTTTTTTGTTGTTTTGCCTTTTTCTTCTTGTATTTTTTACAGTATAAAAAACCCAACCTACAAAAAAAAATTATGTTTGCAAATATGGTTAGGAATTAGGGATCATTTTCCCAGAGTTTCACTTGTAAGTATCTTGCCAATTTCCTTTGTGTGAGTTTTTGAACCTTTTAAAAAAAGCTTTACTCTTTTCTTTACAGTATTAAAGAGTTAAAATAAATTACAGAGAGAAGTGTATAATATCTCTATACAGTACTACCATAGCTATGGTTGTTTTTGTAATTTAATCTTATTAGGGCTAACATTAAGACTAAAGTTCTTTATGCTTTGGACAGTTATGCACTCTCTCTGAATATTGACGGTTTCAACTTTTGAACTTGTTTTCTTTACCCAATAAGAATTACATATCTTGTGGGAACTCAGCGCATCACCTCGGATGCTCTGAGTCCCAGGGAGACCCCTTGGGGGGCTCAGAAGTCCTGGAATGTAGCCAAAGGCACCTGGTAGCTTGATTTTGACCCTTCAAGGGTCGTGCTATCAAAGCATGAGGGTATGGAAGTTTCAGAGGTTTGAATGGTGTAGGGCAGGTGTTTTTATAGAATAGAATATAGGTTTTAAGATTTTGGTACAGGGGGGTCTAATGGAGGCAAGATGGAGGATTCAGGCCCGACCTCGTGGCTTTTCTCCTTCTTCTTGTCATCCATCTTCTCTGTGATGTGTGCATTTTAGATTGGTTCATACTAAAGGTGCACTGTTTAATAAAGGTGATGGGTATTGGAGAAAAATTGTAAATATCACATACACAATTATCAGTATAAGAATGTGCGACCGCCCTAAAGGGGAGAGAGTGCTTGTGGCTGCCTTGCTGGTCAGATCTCGGCTGGGCAGAACAAAAACCTTAGAGATAAGCTATAATAAACAACCTGAAGACTGAACTATAGAGGAGTCCAGACTCGTCTGTTCATCGCGGGCTGCCTGCGAACCGTCCCACGCGAACCACCCTACGCATGTCCGACAGAGACACACAGCCGATCAGACAATATCTATCATACAGTGAACTTTCCTGTGTAAATACTCTAAAGAAACAAAGGGTTTGTTGAATAATAATAGACATATATGTATTTGGCACATGTATTTCCTTCTGACAATTGTATCAAAAAAGGTTTTGCCCCTCTTTAAACATACCCTGTGTCCAGCATATGTTCATACATCCCTGGCCTTCACACACAATAGGATGAGAGAATTTTTCTGTTCTGAAGGACTGGAGTACTTGTGCTGTATGTCACAGTTAAGTTTGGCTGTCAGATGTGCACTAATAACCTGAAGTGCCATCCATTGTGTAACATCATCTATAATGCTCAATGACCTCAGAGCTTGTTGGAGGCTGATCATATCAAAGGGGTTTCAGAAAGAATCATATTTCATTTATACTTGTATTGTGCACCTTTTTCCTTTTCTTGCCAATAGTGGAATGAACACATTATAGATTGCTTCAATGTATCAAAACATTTTTTCTAAATTCATCCACATGAAGGATAAATGTCATGTCAGGCTGCTAAGGTTAAAAGATGGGAGGCTGGACAGTATTGAATAGCTAACATATTAAAAGGAATTTCATACATGATGAGGATCTTCTGGCTATTTAACATGAAGGTTAAGAAGGAGAAAATTTGCCCTTCACTAATGCTGCATATTTTGCACAGTTCCTGTTTCACAATAAGGACATTCCATTCACTATTCCTGATTTCAGTACCGTCATGTTTTCTGTTTCCATTGTTCTTACAAAAAACACATATAACACTACTGACAGATACCAAATAATATGGAATACATGCATTCTAGCAAACTGAACAGGGCCAATGTACAGACCTGCACATGGACATGTGGTCATTCATACTGTTAAATTCTTAGCATGGCCCCTGAAATAATTTTGGACTAATCACTCAGCACTCTCAGAGACTTTGCCCAGGCACAGTTTGATGCTATCATGGGCCAGGAACACCTCCTCCCAAGCAATCTGGATGCAGTTGCTACAGTGTGGGACAAAAGAGAATTTGTCTGTAGAGAAATAAGGTGTACCAAGGCAAATGGCAGCAGGACCAAAAAATGGATTGTGATGCATTTTCTTTATTAGCAGAGGCATAGACATGGATTCTAGACAAGGAATAACATTCACTCCCCATGTGACTACATCTATTTTGATTTTGCATCCTTGTTTTTAAGTGTGGTGAGTGATATTCAACAATTCAGAAGCCATTATGATTTATGCACTACTGCGAAGACGTTATGTATTTCTTTTTAACTAAGGAAAGTAGATGATTAAAATCAACCTAATTCTTTATTAAGGCAGTGCTTTGTGATAATATTTCCTTCATAAAAGTGTTCTGTGGAAATCATAAATTATTTTGTACAAATTTATGGCTTACTCTGCCTAATTCCCAGAAGTGTTTTAAGATGAACTGATGCAGGAGGCATGTCCCACCCAGAGTGTTGCATGTCATCTCTTTCGTGACATTCACAGCTGAAGCTAAACCCCTGAATGTCAGGGAGACATTCAGGATTCTGTGCAGTACTGTCTGCAGAGAGTGTTTGACCTTCATTACAGTACTTGCTGGGGGCATTCTAGTCTCCTGAATGCTCATAGGAGGCCACAGATACCTATGGCCTGTTTTGGCAGAACATAAAATGCCGAGCAATTTTCACTTCAAATGGAGCTTGCAATGCAATTGGGCCATGTTTTTTCAGCACAAAACACCAGGTGGCATTTAGGCTTCCAGATCTTCCAGTTTCCACGGTGTCAAAACTGTAAGGATCTACCTTGGTTGACTAAGTGGACTTTGGATTAAGCTCTATATAAGAAGTCTGAAGATGGTGCAAGTTTCATGAATACTTAATTACATATCTTCTAAACTCATAGTTATGAACGTCCTTTTAATAAACCTGTGACCATTACAGCTGTCAGTACTACCTTGCTTAGAACAACCCAGACAGAAAAAAACTTCCTCATGGTCTTCAGTTTTAACCTGTTTGTTATATTATTCTCTGTTTAATTTTTTATTTGATTTTCAATGTTAGTTTTGTTTTGTTTTATGGGACTTTGAAGTGTCAACTTCAAAGTTAAAATTATTCGTGTAAGATCAGTCTCAGGCTTCTGTGGTTCATAATTCTACAGGTAACTTTACTGGCTGTGTAAAGAAAAAAAATCTGTGTCATACTGAATGTGCAAGATTTCATAGGATGCTTTAGATTACCACTAATATTTAATGTTTTTTGGATATAATTACAGATTCAGTCATGGAAGGGTTTACTAAATTTTTTTTTTAATAATCCATTTTCCTTCTCAGAAAGGGTAAAAACTATTTTTTTTAATTAAGTATGTAAATAAATTTTTTAACAAAAGAAGGGGAAAACGAACAATGAGTTGTCCTAGTCCTTTGACTCAAATATAAAAAGACTGAAGGAATCTCCTTTCAATTGCTCTAAACTTTTTGTGTCAGTGTCCTGGAGAATCAATATTTACTGCTCAACAACATGGTAACTGAAGTCAAAGTGATGCCATTTATGAATCTGGATCATATTCTGAAAGGCCAACTGTCTTATAAAATAATATTTTTATTATATTTAAAAAATCGATAAAAATCTATCAAATCTATAAAACATATAAAAATATATAAAATCTTCCTTATCTTTATCTGTCTACTCCAAGAATTGAATAATGAAAGAAATTAATCAATTCCTATACTTAAAATATTTTAAGCCTATTTACCATTTGGAATGTAAACCTATACAAAAAACAAAAGCAAAAAACTTTTTGACTGCCTTATGCTAAAACTTCTCTTTTATCCAGACGAGTAAAGGTCATTAAAAAAAAAAATTATCTTTTCAATTTAACTTTTTTTTTTGGAAAGCAGAGAGCAAATATTCAACTTGGAGTGCTGTGGTAGCTCACAAGAAAATATATCAATGGTCTCTATTACAACCCTCAGTGTTTGCTTGAATTGCATTTCACATTCTCCAGGCAACAGGATCAAGTGTGTTAACTCACTTCTAAATTCAGCTTCTAAACACAGCTTTGGCCTTGGAACAATTGCAGAGCACTGTGGTTAAATAGAACTCTTTCCTGACTGACATTGGTAAATCCTAGGTCTTTGCACCCTTTTCTGCAAATCCAGCCTGAGATTCCGGATGCCTGGTTTTCACAGCAGGCAATGGCACATTGCTCCTCTTGAGGGACCACACCTGCCTTGAGGAGCCAGACATCAATGGAACTGGAATTAGTAACACTTCTCAGTAAATGCCTAAATCTCTGGCTTATAAATAAAGCTTTTCTATGGTAACATAAAGAAATCTGGGTGTTGCTTTTCTACATGCTGCTGAAATACTTTAATGGAATCAAGGAAGCAATAAATGAAATTTTGTGTACTACTATTCTTGGGAAAGTGGAGTTTGCCTTTCAAGTGACCTATGTGGATAAACAGATGGGAGGAGTGAGAAATGCAGGTTTTTAAAAGAACTGTAAAAATATGGTTTGATATTTTAGTATACAAGTCAGCTGAAGTATTGCCATTAAAAATGACACAAATCTTCTACCAATTTCTCCCCAAAGGACATCCCCCCTCATGGTCATTTTTACTTTTAAAGAAATCTGATTTTTACCTATAGTCTTTTTTTTAATAATGACTCATTTTAAATCTGTATGAACCAGTTAATACACATAGTGTATTTTTACAGTTGAACAATGTTGGGTTGCCCCTTTGCTGTGTTCTGTGGCAGCCCATCTAAACGTACCATTAACAGGATGCAAAATCCTTGTTTGATTGTTTATTTTCCTTCTCCACTATACAGGGCAAGCACTTTTTTTTGCTAGAATGTGTGAATCTATAACTCTTAAATGCATCATGAGCTGCTGACAGGAAATTTATAACTCATGCTTCCCTATTTGCAAATAGCATGCTCCCATTAAGGAATAGGTCAAGCGTTCTTTTTGCCTAAACCACATAAGACTGATTTTGGAGACTCTCCTAGAACTTGAGAGACTCTTGCTGAAGGACTAGTGCAAGAAAGTAAAAGGTTCAAAACATTTAAAAACACAGATTTATGAAAAAATCTTCCTTGAGTTTATTCATCAATATGCATTTTGAGAAATCACACCGGAGCCTGAATTACTCTGGAATGATACCAGAAGGATTGTTAACAACATTTAAAAAAAATCTGGAGGAAAAGAGAAGAAAGGGTAAAGTACACTTAAGCATAATTGAAGAGAAAAAAAATTAAGATGAAATGTCTCAAAACAATTGGGGCAAAGTTTATATGAAATAAATAAAATCAGCTAAATTTATCTCTATCTACCTAAAATAATAAAAATACCTGTATTTAATGTACAACCTATATCTTAGTAGTTATATCAGTCTTCAAATTTGAGAGATGTGAGTTAAAATCTGCTGCAGTTATCTGCTCATGCTGATTCCATCTGACTTCCCTGTGTGTTTTGGAAACTTCTGTTCAGAGTAACCTGATTCTCAGGGCACTCAATGGGAACAATTTGCACCTCCCATCTCACAGCACATGCTTAGAAATATTGTGGTATAAACCAATTAATGTCATCATTATAGACATGGACAAATAAGGACAAAGGCATTTGGCTGCCCAGCTACCAAAGTTTTGTAAAAGTTAAGATGTTAAAATCACTGAGAAGTTTGGGAAGTCACAGAGAAGCTATCATTGAATCAACAGCAGGGTTACAGAGCTTCCTAAGCATTGTGTGATTTATTTTTCTAAATTGAAGCATTTAACAAAATGAACATCTTTAGCTTGCATTGTTTAGTTTACTAACAGCCGACTGAACAGTCAGGACAGCATCAAAAAAAACTCTTCTCTGCAAGGGTGTCAGATGTTATCTCTCACCTATGCTAGGAGTTATACCATAGTCAATGAAGAATTAAGCCATAAAAGTAGTACAGCTTGGGGAGTTATTCAGTTGAGTACAAACATTTTTTCAGATACTATGAAGTGTCATGTTCTGGATCTTCACCTTGCCTGGTCACCAGCTACAGCTCCAGAGAGGAAGAGATCAGCTGTAACACTGTGACATATCAGCTTTATGCACATACCCTCTGAGCTCATTTGAAATTGCAAAAGACAGCAATATTTAAGCAAACAAATCCCACCTTAGTTGCTTATGCTTAGATGAGATTTGTTGCTCTCTACTCTGAATTAATTGCATTGACTGAATTTCCCCTGGACATAACTAAATACTTGATAATACACACATTTGTTGATGTCTGTGACCAGACATTCAGTCCCAAAGTCTTAATTTCATGATGAATTCTATTCTAGCTGGCCTTAGTGACAGCTAATTGAAAATATCGTAACAACATCAGCAACTTCTTGACTCTGATGAATGTTAATTAATATTTGAGGAGACTTAGTTCTCCTTAGGTGGAAAGAATCTATACCTGTGAAGTGTATTTATATGCAAAATTACTATCTGATTAAAAGTTTAGGGCCATAAACACAGAAACTTTTAAGTCTAATTTAAAGTTTTTCTAGCCCAGATAGTTGGAAAGAATTCTGTCATGCGTAAATTACAATAATGGCAACAAGATATGGAGTAAAAGAAAATAAATAGGAAAAAAATAGATGAATGAAAAGCAAAAAGTGATGCTTCGATAAATCCAAGAAAATAAGAATAATAAAAGTGCTTTGTAAGACCCTGAACAAAGTTCAGTTTCATCAGTTCTTGATAACCATTCACCCTTTTTCCACTCTGTCTTCATTACGGCATAAAATACTGAGGACAATAAATTTTTCCTCACCATGGAACAGACAGGTTTGTGGATAGCTTGAAAACAAGAAGTTTAAAATCATACAGAACTAGCTTCTACTATATATATTTTTTCCCTTAGAAATGCAGTTGTTCAAAATTGTATTTTATTTTGTTTTTCTTCCTACAGAATTAATTAATTTTTTAAATTGTTTGTTTCAAAGTAGAGCAGGCAAATAATGGAGGAAAATACTCAGAGATTTCTTTTACTGATATGAGTAACAACTTTCATATTTCTCTCAACAGATATTTCAAAGGCAACCCACAAAGTGGGAGGTTTTTTGAACTCTTTGAATAGTTTTAAGTATAAATATAATGTATGCTCATGGTCTATTTATTATAAAACCAGGAAAAAAAAAGAATAAAAGAGCAAGGGGTATATGGTGCACTCTCTGTGATGAAGAGTTTTCTAGTTCCTTTACTGCAATGCAATCCTTAATTGGGTTTGCATAGGGATTTTTGACTGATGAATGTCCCAAAATGCAGAAACAACTCAAGGCACACTAACACAGAATTCCCTATTTCAGGAAGGGTTCCATGAATCCCATATTGCCATGGCAGTTTGAAATGAATATTTACTCCATATTAATGCTGCATATTTGTATTGTGTAAAAGCTAATTAGCTGATAGCTTGTGCTGCAAACCTTCCAGAGGCAGGCTGGATTTATTTTTCTCCTTTGTCTTCTGGAAAAATTGGGAATGGATCTAGGAAGAGGGGGAACTTCTTCATAATCACTGGAGACTGATAAAGGAAGAAATGTGATACAATACAATTTGAGATGATCTGTTTTGCTCACATTTAGGTCACTAGGTTTGGAGTAAGAATGTACTTTTCGTAAATAGGAAGAATGGATTTGAGCTGAGGGAAAGAATTAGTGACTTTCTTCTTAAGAAGGAGCATGTGACAAACCTATTTCCTTAAAAATTAGTTTAAGTAATCCCTTTCCATAGCAGAAAAATACTGCTGATGAATTTGACCTCATCTTTGTCCTGAGAAGTTCATGCTGTTCTATTGCAAGACTTCTGAGTTCTAAATATCTTGTGGGCATTTTTTTGATCTGGAGATGTGGGCATGTTAGACAGTGAAATGTTCTGTGTACCCTTCTGAACCAGGCAGACCTCCTGACCCATGTGGCCGATTGCTAATGGCCAGGGCCGTAGTGCTATAGACAGAACCTTTGACCACACATACAAAAGGAGACCAAGTGAAGGAGTGATGAAATACCTGGGAATTCATACAGTAATTCTTTCACTTATTTTTAAATAATCTGCAAGTCTGCTTAAACTACACATGGTAGAACTGTGGCTTGAGTTCTGTTTTTCCTTGTGTAGCTGATCAATGAGAAAATAAATTACAAAACAGAAATACATGAGCGAGTAGGCAGGGACCCCAACAACTCCAAAGAACTCTGTAAGCTTATGTAAGCTTAGTATTTTACCTTTTTTTTTTTACTTAAAACTGTTTTGCAGTGATTGGAATACATACTACAATATCCTCTTACTGAATTTCCTCAGGCATAAAACTGTAATCACTCTATATTCTTTATATACATTTGAACATTACTCTCCCTGGAGATTCCTGTGGGAAATATTCTTTTCTCTTTTTACTTCAATCAAAATCATCAGCCATGGCATATCGATTACCAACATAAAAAATAACTCTCCACAAACATAACTAAACAGAAAAAAAAAAAAAATAAAAATCACAGGAATATGTTGCTGGTGTGCAGTATTTACTGCTTCATGGGAAGTTCTCAGGAGAAGACTGAAACATTATGATGAAAGTATTAAAGTTTTCTTCAGAGAGTTCAGTAAAAAAGATTCCTCACAAAAAAATAAGAAAATGTATAAAGTAAATTAAATATTTAAGAATTAATAAAGGATTATCAAAACACTGTAAATAAACAGTTTCAAATTGAAAACAATTGCAAAAATATGGTTTTAAAAGGTTGACTTAACTGTATATAGAAACATGACACTGTTTTTATACAAAACACTTATCAAGAGTTAATTTATTAAGCCTATGTTTTTATGCCTAGGCTTGAGAAATAATGTGATTTACACAGAAACATTGTTGGCCAAATGGTAAAGGGCATTTCTGGCTAATATCTAATCATCTTCACTGTCAAAAACATTGTCACAGCGTCATCTGGCTAATAATTAGAAAGATATCAAACAACATAATTCCAATTCCTCAGAGAAGGCTTTAATTTGTTTTAAATATTCATATGTGAATACAGCTTCCTTCACCTTTATTCTTTAATCTTAACAGTTAAGCTATACAAAACCCAGTCTTAAATTTCAAAACTATTATTTCTATTCATTAGTTTCTTCATTAACTTTATGATCAATTCTTGATTTTTAAGTGGCTATCTTTTACTTTTTTTTTCTTTCCTTCTCATTTTTAATGAAGGAAGAATCTGGAGAATCTCTTATGGATGGACATGGTAGAAGTTATCATTACTGTGGTAGTTGTGAAAGACAAGTCAAAAAAGGCAGAAATGTATCTCCCATGAGAAAAAGCTTCTGCTTCTATCCTGGGGAATTCAGTTTTAGGGATCTTTGTCTTGATGTGTATGAGCTTTGCTGGCAGTGATCTTAAAAGGTGACAATGAAATGAAGGATGCATTACTAGTTAGGATGAAATTTAAAGATCATCTTTATGTAACATTCCTGTGGGGGAAAAAAAATCAAAGAAACAGGAGGCTTGGAGCATAGTAGCCAAAGCAGTTTTCTTTATGGAAGTTTAGTTGTTTTGAATAATTTCTGTAATTCTTCCAGTGTTAAATTTTATAGAATCTTGCCATTAGATATTTTTTGATAGTGAAAAATTCTACTGGTTTTGTCTTAAACAATTGTTCATACACTCCTTAATTCAGCTCTTCATCCAGCGTTTCACTTCATTATGAGAGGTGACATGTTTTGACACCAACTTCTTGAGTAACCCAAATTTTGGCAGAAGAACACAACTAATTGTTACCATCCACAATGTTTTCCAGTATCTTTCTTTACCTCTGTGAGTAGATACATAAATACCCCAGTCTAGTTCAACCAAAATGTAACCAAATATGTGTTCTCAAAAATAATTTCTTCCATTAGACATGAATGCGTATTACTCAGGCACATCACACAAGGAAAATACATAATAATAGGATTACAGCCTGTGGTCCTAATACACACTTTATTCCTATTCATGTTTTGACTCACTAAAAGACAAGTAATTAAATTCTCTCTCACAAATTTTAGTTATTTCCTAAAACAGATTCAGCTAAAAAACCCAAATCTAAGACAAAGTCTTTTTACTCCTACCGAGACAGAAAAGAAACACTACTAAGCTGCACCTCTAGCAGCTCATTGCAAACCACCTTGTGATTTACCCTTTCCATGAGGAAAAAACAAAGCAGCAATGTGGGAGAGACAAAGAAGGTGAATCGTGTGATCCTCCACCTTCATGGATTCCCAAAGTGCTGGAATATGTGCAAGAATACTGCACCACGAGATATGAAGGAGTGCTTTCTTAACACTGAGAAATGTGACTGCTTTGCTGTCTTTGGTGAATATATATAAACATTTAAAAGTTTAATTTCCCAAATTCTCCAGAGCCCTTGAGAATTTTAGTCTAAGCTTAAAATCGTCAATTGAAGCATTTTTTCTACTTTAACTTTTCACATAGACACAAAACACCATGAAATTGTTGTTCTTGGATTTTTTTTTAAACACCTCCCCCTCAGACTGGAAGCAGGGTAGTTTTGAACAGTAGCAAATATTTGGATAAAAATCTGTTATTTTGCACTGCAAACTTCAAAACACTGGTAAAAAAGGGTGTTCATTCCTAAGAAAATGGACATATTAATCTTTATATTTTTTGTACTTGTACCAAATGTATTAATGTTATAGTTACTTTTTTAGCACTTATGCAATATCAAAAAAATATTTTTTTTTACAGTCATTTGAGAACATGGTATTTTGACACTCTCAGATAAGTCATTCAGCAAAGACCTTTGGCAGTCATACATTATGTGTTTGTATTTAATTATAATGTCTTCAGAAGTACCATGGCATGGATGTGGGTCCTGGACCTGTGTAAGGAATGGTTTCTAGGAAGCACACAATGCAAGACAGTGGGCCATGCAGAAGACTCTCCTGATGCCAGTACACATAAACACACTCTTCTGCTAAGGTCATGGAGTAAATTGTGCACATTAAGTAGGAGAATTGGCAAGAAATTTCTCAAGAAAAGTTAAAGGAATCTTCCCTTGTATTTCTGTTCTTCCAAGAATAACCACAAAACAATCTCATGTGGCCTACACCTGTGATTCCTGATACTTGGGGAAACTAGAAGCTATGCAAGAACTTCAAAATTCTGATTGAGGAACTTTTGCTGACTATTCTGAGTAGCTGTCTGCTCTGCAGGATGGCAAAAAGATATCTCAGTTGGAAGAAAGTAGTCAAAACACCTAAATGTATATTGCTGTGAGTCTGAAATTGCTAAAATTCAAAACAATTAGGTTTTATCTATATCTAAACATGCCATTTAGATTTTTGTCCAAAAAAAAAAAAAAATTGTTCAGATGAAAAGTTTAAGAATATTTTGTTGTAGTGCATGTCTTTTAAACTTATATGTTGACTCCATATTTTCTTTCACTACCTCTTCAGCTGGCAAGTTATAACCTTTCCTCTTCTAGCCATGCAAATTATTTTATATGATTGATTGGTGTAATTAGGCTGTCCAGTAGAGCAGTAGCAGCTCCTTGTGCTGCCAAGCAGGAGGGACCTCACTGCTGAACTCTCACAGCCTGGGATGGCCAGCAATGGACCTTCCCTGGGGAAGCTGGGACTGACCTCTGAGGAAGGTGGTGGATATGTCACTCAAAGTGCAGACAGGCTGAATGTGAGCAGAAAGCAACTGATCATGAGGCTCTGATAGCTGGACACAAACTGGTAATTGCATAAACCTCTAAGTAAAGGAAGCAGTGATGAGGTGAGACATTTTTGAATATGAAGATAGGAGTTTTTGGAGCAGACTGGAGGAGAAGATAATTCTGCATTGAGTTAAAAACTCCTGTCTTCCTATACTATACTACATCATTGTATATGATGCAGTGTGAAATGATAAGAAAACATATTTTAAAATAATATAACCTTGAGTAATAATACTCTAGCCTTATGGTGTTACCTTGTCTCATACCCAGATATTCAGAGCCTTGGTGTTAAGATCTGTTTTGATCAAGAACCCTTATGAGATGACTGCTTAGCAAAAGGGTTGTCTTTAAAGGAGGTTCCAAAATTGTAGCCTAATCAATCCCCTAATTCATTCCCCTGAATAAGGCATCTGATTTTGTGCATCTATGGCTTTTATATACTTGTACAGAGATACATCAAAGCTAGCACTTAAAATATCTAGATTAGAAACAGAGCCCCTGTGGCCTCATTTCTCTTCACAGAGAAAAGCAAGGCACAACTTCCCAAGGATATTTTCTGGGAATTGCAGCAAAGAACCTCAGAGAAAGAAAAAACAATTCTTATCTCATTTTCTGCTCCTTCGTTGTGCCAAAGTAGAATGCAATATGGAGATTGTTTACCCAGAGTGATGGTGTTTTGTTTCCTTGGCCTATCAAGGCAAAGCAAGTGTGTAGACTGTCGGTCAGCAGACAGTCACAAGATTCTAAACAGTTGAGTTGAGTGCTTGTGCAGATTCAGTTTAGATGAAGTGTAATATAGTATAGAATAATATAGTATAATAAAGTAATTATTTAACCTTCTGATATCAATGGAGTCAGATGCATCATTCCTCCCAGATTTCAGGGGCCCTGCTTTTACTATAAACCCCCATATTCATAACTCTTTTCATGCAATCTCTGCATAGGCATTCGTGTTTAGTATCAGTCTACACCCTTTTTTGTAGGTTTTTCCCTCTCTTCTTTTTTACCCATTAAAATATTCATGCATGTAAATTTTTGGCATACATTCTTACGTGGCCTGAGAAACTAAAATAATTCTAAATATATGTATAAAATAAATAAAAAATATCATTACTTGAAAAAAATTCCATAACCTCTAAGAATTTTCTTTTATGTGTCATTTAGATGTATTGTTTCAGTGGTTCTTAATTTCACTGGTCTTAATTGTTGTCATTAAGAGCCATTACATAGGCAAACCAGAAAAGGTTTGGTGGCTCTAAACAGCAGACAGGACTGCACTAGCTGTAGTCCTTGATTCACCAACCTAATTAGAAATGCAAACTATTTGAAGAAATGGAGGTTAAAATAGAATCCGGATAAGTGGATGTGAGTCCCAGAAACTAAACTGCCTGTCTAGAAAAGTCCCTGGAAATACCTGGGGAATTCACATAATCTTGATAAAATTCCTTTAAAACGGGTACATATTGAAAACAGATTAGGTTATTAAGGAACCAGACATTAAATATTTTTGGCTGATAAAATCTCAGAGAAGGATCATTATTCCTTTTTTGTGCAGATAGCGACAGTAAACTCCTTCTCTAAAAATCGTGCTAAAAATTTCCATATCACAGCTGCCCAGAGTGCATAACAAGGAGAATATTAGTAATGTCCAGATGCACATAAATCTACAGGGATGCCTCTTGCCAACAGCAAAATGAAAGGGATGACAGTGTCAATCACATCCAATAGACTATGTTAATGCTTTTCAAACAGTTCTTTCACACTGGAAAATAGTGCTCATTAATAATGTATGGTCCGGTATGAGGAAGAAGGAATGTTGCCTCCAAAACTGATAGAATTCATTGTTCAGCTCTATGCTCATCTGAACAATAAAGCCCCTTTTCTGAAGGACAATTTTTCTTTTGTCTTTAGGAGTGTGCTGAAATGATTTCAAACCCATTATACTAATTGGCCCCTCTAGTTTTAGCGCGTGTGCTGCAAATGCTGTGCTTTAAGAGCCTTCTCTCCCTCCCTGCCTCTGTCCCCCTCCTCTCTGACTGGCATTTCTGGATTGTGTGAGTAACTTACCAAGCTTTTCAGAACTGCTGGGTGGGTGACAGGGCAGTTTTTTCTCTGCTCCCCCGCTCTGTTGTTTGAGCAGCTGTCAGGAAGGTGGGCCTGTGGGTTTGTAGATATATTTTGAGACTAACAGATTGTAAGCTCACACATGAGAACAGAAGAAATACTTAGAATCTGAAAAGGTTATCCACCCCTTGGAGACTAATCTCCTAATATACTATTTTTGTCAGAAAGTACCTCAATTGCTTCTCAAACAAGCCCATTATTTTTGCCTCACAAACCTTTCAGAGTGATGTTTAGAATGGCCTGCTTATAGAAAAAGGTCCTTTTATACCTGTGTGAATTCAAGATTTATTTACTTTCAGTCACTTCCCTTTGTTCTATCATCTAAAGTGACAGCGTGTATTTGAAACAGTGACTTGTAATGTCCCTGCCCCAGAGAATGACTGGACCAGCAAGAGAAATCAGCACACTTTCCTTCCTTGCTCTTAAAGAAACAGACAGAATAGGGCAGACTATCCAAATCCTTACCTTTTATGGTCTGCTCACCACAAACTGGATCTTCATGATTGCACCAACTGTATCAGATCTCTTTTTCCCTCTTCCCAGACATCTTTTCCACACCCCAATATACACAAATATGCATAAACAAGGGTATCAAACAACCTGATGATCCCAACAGCTTCCCTCTACAGAGAACAGCAGCAGGAGTTCAGGTTTCAACGCCTCTTGATCTTTCCAGTCACTAAGAAGTTTGAACTTTGAACTTCTATTTAGATCCATTTGCAGCGCTGCAATGGGAAGAATCAAAAAGAATTGTTGGCTAAAGTTGTGGCCTGGTAGCCCCCAAGTTCACATTTTGTTTTTATTTTCTAAAGAACAGAATTTACATTTTGATCCCACTCTGACATCCTTCATGTCTCATCTAATCTGTGAGAACTCGTAGATTCTACTTTTCCTTTGGCACATTTAAAATCAGTGACTATTGCTAAGTCAGGTACTGCTCATTTAGAACCACGCTGTACCAATCTGCCTTTCTTGCTTGTTTGACATGTGCTTTTATTTTTTTCAAAGACAAATGCCTTTTCAAATTTTTAAATTCATTCTTAGGAGGTCCAGTGAATGAAGTGTCAGGTCAGGGACTGCTCCAGCATATGTATTAGGAAGTGTTTATTTCTGAATTAACATTTTTAATTCCTTACACATGTTCTTTTTATAACTTTTTAATATTTGTTTTTTGTCTAATTTATGATTTTTTTTTCTTACAAAAAGCTCAAGTAATGCATTAAAATATTTTGACATTATAAGCCTAGAGAAAGGACTAGTTAAGGTTAAATGAAAATTAATTTAGAAGATATCAGTTAGGAAGCAAATATAGAGCTCTCCAGAAAGCAATTACTGAAAAGATACTTTCAAACATCACCAAATTGTACAGTATCTGGTATACTTGGGAACTATATAAAATTATGGTCTTTTGGCTTCAGAGACTCATCTTCAGTGCAATTTCAAAAGACATAAATTGCTAGATACTCATTAGTTCCATTTTTGAATGTTTATGACTACTTGAATTAAAATTCACAATAATACTTCAAAATTTTAATCTCAAAGATGATTGCAGGCACTATAATCAGCATCATTGGTGTATTCCTTATGAACAGAAATCACATCAAAAAATGAGGGTCAGATCCAATAAGGGTTTTATACACCAAGACAAAATCTGTGATCATGCAGATGAAAGCAAAAATGTTTGATTCCCATTAGCTATACTGAATCAAATAAAGCTCTTCAATAGGGAGTGGAAGGAGGCAACTCTGAGCAAGGTGAGAGTGACCAACAGAAACAAGTCCACAGCAGCTTGTAACAGGTCTGGCTACTCAGCAAGACAGAAACATTCTAAACAGAAGTTGTATTTTCTCTCCCCTGTCCAGCACAGGTGGGAAGTGATAGAGTGGCATTGGTGGGCACCTGGTATCCAGACAGGTCAGCCCACCACAGTAACCTTGCTTCCACATTTAGATTCTCCCCCTCAATCCTGCAAGGGCAGGACTTCAAGGTCCGTTCATCTTTTACCTTATTAATCAGAAATATTCAAGGACTATGACACTTACTGTCTTCCCACCTTAGGTGTATTTCTCACCTGCACATTGTATCGTGTTCATCTGACTGCAATGAACTAAGAGATGCAAAGCTCCAAAATATGGTGATTCTTTTGGGAAGCTGCCAATGACAGGAATAATCTTCTTTTATATTTTCTTCTGGAAAGGTCATCTGACGACCTCTTCATATTTCAAGGAATTTGGGAATGAGGCAGTTTATTTGCCAGGCATGTGTCCAGTCAAGGACAGCTGGATATTACAGAACTATCCCAGTAGGTGGATGTTTGGCCTCATCTGAAAATTTTTTGGAGGAGAAATATCCAGAATACACTGAGAGTAGGCGAGGAGACATATAATGATAAAAGAGGAATATAATTACTTCAAGACTGGTAAATGTCATCAGATTTTTCCTCAATGTTTTTGTGTTCTGATTGGTTCTTCATTCTGGAAGAGACTTGATCCTTAAGCATCATTATCTATGCATTTCAGTAGTTACTCTGAATGATTGATAAGAAAAAAAAAATTAACAATTCACAGAAGCAAATCTTATGACGCCAGATATTTAGTCAGGATAGACTCATACACCATAGTAGAATAAATTTTAACAGGAGGAACCTGTACACTTGGAATACAGTCATTCCCAGCCACAGTGAAAACATCAGGTTGTTGGAAAATTTAACCTGGAAGGTCATAATAGGGGTTCATTCATATAAACACTCTATAATATCCATCAGATATCCGTTTGACATAGAATATAATTGTGATCATTTTCTTTAAAGCTTATTAAGAAAATAATTCAGCTTTATAAAGAAATCAGGAAAAAACCCCGTGGAGCTAGATGAACAGCAGAGAACATATTGCATTAAGGAAAATATGCTTTCACAAGTTATCAAAATTTTAAAATAATAGAAAAAAATATTCTTGTTCTCCAAAAGATTCTATATAACTAATTCAATAATAATGGAAATTATAATTTAACTTCTGAATCTATTTACTGATTGATTGCTTAATATGAGTTTCATGGAAACAAAATAAGAAAGTGGAAAAAAAAATAGAAATTAGTAAGTCTGACCAAAACAACATAATATAAGTAAAGCATATAGAGTTTGCAGGACAAAAATAATTTACTAGATAACATCTGGTGCCAGTTTTGGGCTGTCTTCATGAGAATGCTGATGTAGAGAACTGAAAAATAATGAAAGCCAGAAACGTCGCAGAACACCATCTCACTTATGGCTGATATATGTTCAGGACTTCACTTGCAATTTCAGCTGAACAGGACAATTTTCAACTTATGCATTTATAGTTTTTCTCTTCACCACTTATCTTATGTCCACAGGAGAACATTTTATCTCATAAAGAGGGAGGAAGATTCATTGGTTTGGAAGCCTGACTGTTGAGGGAGACTTCAGAAGAGCATTGTAAATGCATATTGCATTCCAATCTTGTTAAAAGCCATGCAAATCTATACTGAGTATTTTGATTCCTAAGGCATGTCTGCAGCCAGACATGGACTTCTATTACAATTTAGCCATTTCCTGACACAAATCAAAGCTATGCAGAGAATTCAAGGTTGCTCATTCCATTGTGTGCATCCCTCACCATAACTTCTACCTGCCAATTTTTCCCACTTCCTTTACCAGTGCCTCTCTAGGCAACCTCTAGCTGTGGTTGAATTCCATCCCCTATTCCTGTGAAACAGCAGTGACTAGTTGGTCATATTTACCACTTTTTAGAGTCTGAACTCAAAAAACAAAAAACCAAAACAAAAAAAAAACAAACAAAAAACAAGAGCCCAACCAAGCCAAAAAGCAAATGAAGAAAAAAGATGAAAAAAATACCCAAAAAACCCCCTTGAGATGCTTTACTGCTTTGCTTACCTCATATGCAACACCTGCAAAATCAGAGTAGTTCACCTTCAGTAAAAGACATTAAAAGAGAGATGCAAACTGTAAGATTTCTTTTTCTTCTTTGGCATATGGTGTGAATTTTGTTGAAGTCAAAGCATTTCACAATGAGTTGAAATGCAGCTGCGACGTGTCAATAAGATCTGTGTTCTTATAGAATCTACAGCCAAACAGTAGGTGTGTGACAAACTTTCTGGATCAAAAACATGCATGCCACATACCATAAATTATCTTAGCTATCTCTGACAGTTTGTATAAACATTTTTCATCTTTTCAAGCAATGTCACACATGGCATTCATAATCTGTTAGGAGACAAACTGTGCCCATTTTGTTACCCTCAAAATCTGCAGACTTCCAAAGGAGAAACAAATACAAGATTTGTTTGTTTGCTTGTTTGTTGTGGAGGAATGTTGGTGGAGTTCTTCCTGGTTTGATTATTTTCCATAGAACCATTAAAATTTGCTAATATTCTCCAAAAGCTAGTCTGCTCTCAGCTTGGCAAGAGTAGAAGAAATGGCCAGATTCTCTAAGGGTGACTCAGAGAGAGAAAATTCCTGATTGTTTTCTTTGCTGTTGTGGGTGCGGGTTGAAGAAAGGGCGGAAAAGGCAGAAGGAGGTAAATTACTGTAGTACATGAAGTCTATTGTGGTGAGAGAATAAAGGCTAGGACTGGTGCAAGAGCCCTGCTGACTCCCATTTCATGTTTGCCTTCTCTCCATCTGGAGAGTGAACTTGTTCAGAGGGCGGTCATTGGGCCTTGTAGCAGACTTGATCCAGCTCCAAAGTGCACCAGTCAGATGGAAAGGGTGTGATGCAAGGCTTTGGTTGTACTGCAAGACCAGAGTTAACACGGCTGCACAACAGGGAAAGCTGCCCTTTGTAGAGGACAATGCAATGCATGACATTGCTGAAATGCAAGACATCAAAAAGTGCAGAACATCAAAACTTACCCCTTAAAGGACTTGTTATAGCAACAGTTCAAATTTATCTAAAAGACAGAAAATGGCTGAGAAGATTTTAGTATGTGAAAAGGATTTCTTCCTTACTTTAAGCTTCATAAATGGTCCTACAGATTACATTACTGCTAGACCAAGAAACTAGGAAGAAAAAAACCGTACAAGTATTTGCCAATATTCCTAACAATGGGTATTTTATGCACTCTCTTTTTTTTTTTTAATATTCTTTTTGAAAATGTTTCACTATATTTTTATATGTTAAATGCTTATTTTATTGTTGAAAGTACAGTTATATGGAACTAAAAAAAGGATTCACAAAATCACACTAACTACCACTTGAATTGCCAGTAGTGGGGCATTCAGAAAACCAAGCAAAACTAAATTGCTTTTAGCAACATTTCTGTTAGAATTAAGCAGAATGGTACTGGAATAAGAAAATACATTGAATAGCATCTAGGTAGAGCAGCAGCACCTGATGCTGAAAGAGAGGTCATGGCAAAAAAGACAAAGAATACAGAATACACATCTTTAGAATATATATACCATGCACCACAGTAAAGTTTCCGTCTTTAAAATCTCATACTTTATCTAAATCATATGAGCTAGCTACACTGTAGTTTGAATTTTCAAATTTATTTACTTTCTCAGAGTTCTATATTAGCAGCATATTTTTTATCTGTGATGATCTCTATGTACTTTATAGCCACCAGCTACTTTACAGCTAATTTTACAAGGAAAATACTTGGGTCATAAATCCTTTTCCTAAAGATGCAGCTCTATAGTTTGTTTATCTGCCCCACAAACAGTTGATTAACATGCAATAGCTCTATATCTGAACAAATTTAAATGCTAATTTATAGTTTGCAACTTTTCTTTATAGGAAAATTTTAGACTGTGGTTAGTGAGAAAATATTTTAAGTAACCTTGTGTGTTAGTTGAAATCAACATTTTTATACTAATGTTAGCTGTCCATAAAGATGTTTTTAAGATGTGCAAAAAATTTTTGCCATTCCATTTTATATCAGTCAGGATGAGACTGATATAAAGCTTTTCTTTAAGCTAAAGAAAAAAAAAATTAAATAAGGTTGCTATCAGAGGAGATGCATTTCTAAAAAAAATTCAGAACTATATTGATTTAAGGAACAGAACTTTTTCTGTCAACTACACCTTTAGCAGCATAACAGGGGCTTACATATTAGAGGTAAGAAATCAGATGAAAGCACTTTTTTAAAGTACATTTGAACTAAAAGACTTTGGTCTCACAAGGACAAGCCATGAGCCATGACTTTGTTTGTACCAAGATTCTTCTTGACAATAATTAATAGAAATGAAAACAGAACTGCAAGAACAGTTGAAGAAAGAAAACGTGTCTTGCATACAATCACCTACTTATTTGAATCCATTTTATGAAGTCCTTGTTGGTGGAAAACAGAAGGGAATGAGCAAGAATAGCAAGCACTGGGTAGTGTGAAACTTGTGATGTGCAAAATATTGTCATTCTGGAAGACAAAAGTTCTCCTTTTCACAAGTGAAATGAAGAATGGAAAGCTATAAAGGCCATAGAATTTCCTCTATATCCAGCAATGAACTGAATAAGTCAATCACTAATAATAGGGAGAAAAATAATAAAGAAGGTGGATCTGAAATCACTTACTAGAATAGGAAATACTATTAAGTAAGATTGAATGATACTGTGTATTCAAACAGAAACAAACCCAGAAAAAAATATCACAAATTTTTTTCCTTGAATCAATTGATCAAAGGAGAAATGCACAATGAAGAGCATATTATTGATAAGTAGAATTTTGTAGATCCATGTAAGCATTTGCAATAGATATTGAAACTCAAGTTAGAAAAACAGAAAAGTATTTTTGGGTAAAAAAATAAAGATTTTTTTAGAATCCATACCAATATTTTTCTACATGACTTTTGAGCTTCGGAATTATCATGACTTCTTTTTCCAGGAAGCTAAAAAAAGATACACCATCCTATTTTAAATGTCAAAATGGCATATCAAATTACAAAAAAAAATTAGAACAAACCTTAAAACACAATATTTTCTTTGTAGATGATTTTAAAATATGGCAATGATTTAAATTCACCAAATAAACATTTTCTTTATGTAGTTTATTAGTTCAGTTTATTAATGCAACTCCTATTTTTTTTAATATGTGCCACTCTAAAAATTCATTATCTTGTGCAGTGTTGAAAATGCTCAATCACATGAATACCCACATATGTGGATCTCCACTTATGTGAATTTCTCCACTTATGCGGATCTCCACAGATGTGAACAGCTGTGACATTTTCTCTTTCAAAGAAACAACAAGTATTTGCTTGTACTAGTCAGTACATTATACACTGGGGAGCAATAAAACTAGCATAAGGATTGTTCTGTTTGAATAGACATGTAGAAGTTATGGCCAAGCCAATGAAATTTTTTATCCATGAAAATTACAAAATGAATGCATAATAGAAAATCCATTAAACGGAGAACATGGTAGCCAAAAGTGGGCATTAGTCCAAACTTCATCTTTATTAACTAAATATATTTAATATTTTGTCAGTTTTCTAAATTTACAAGTGTTTATGTAAGTGGTCATTTTTAATTACTGACCTGTAATTTACTACAATTACTTGCCTTTGTGTGACTAACATTAGATATTCTTCTAACAGATTGGTTTATGCTCACAAATAATATAGACATTTCAGATTGAATAAATCCCAGAGGCCTGACCATGAATATAGCCAATAAACAAGGTCTTAAAATCTGTTTTAATGCAATAAGTATGGATTTTCCTGTACTAAACAATCTTAGAACCTAATCCCTTCAGTATCTGATTAATCAATAATATAAACATTAGCTGCTACCTCTTGTCTCACAGCACTAGAGCAAAAGGAAATTTTCAGTTTAAGAATGAGGGTCTAGCTCTCTGAAAACCTGTAATTAATGTCAGCTCATAGACAAAATAATATTAGGAATTTATATATATATATATATATATATATATATATATGTGTGTGTGTGTGTGTGTGTGTGTGTGTGTGTGTGTGTGTGTGTGCCGTAAATCAGTGAGAAACCAAGAGGCAATGATTATAGTATGGAAAGAGTGCAAAATATATTGAATAGACAGTTCCTGTCCATTCAGTGATGTGATTATCAATCTTACAATGTGGTGAATGTAAGAGAAAGGGAAACTAATATAAAAGAAAAAGCTTTGCCAGAAACTAGGCATGTTGAATGTAGAAAGGTGTTTTGAAATCACACGGATTCTGCCTTCTGTATGTTTGTGAAATTTCTATTTAACTGCAATCCAGTGTCTACAGGCAGAAATTGAAGAGAGAATGTGGTCCTGCATGATTTAATTTCTCAATTTACCTTTTTAGTGGTACATATTATAGTAGTATCTTAGTGGTGCTAAGTATGCATACCATAATAATACATAATTTAATTCACAAAGAATTCTTGGGTAGTTCCTGTCCATTCATCTATCATTGAAGTCCCAGTGAAATAAGGCAGGACTCCTCTTGCTTCAAGGGAGACCTTTTTTCCACTGGGAGAAGGGTGCATCACTGCCCATTCATTCACTGTGAAGATAAAAAACAAAGCTTAGCTCACATGCATTTGAAGAAATTCCTTTTCCTGAATCAAATGTGTGAGATCATGTCTGAGTTTTTTCTGGTGATGTTGATCCAGCAGATGCCAAAACCATGCCAGGAATTGTGCTAAGGAATGCTGAGGACATCAGTCAGTGCTTTAGCAAGGAACCACATCCCATTTTGCCTACCAGCAATGGTGCAAAGAGGGACACCAATCTACAGCTCATCTCACTAAAGAGTTTTATTTAACCAAACACACATGAGATTTTGGGCAGCTACTGTGGATTACTCAAAAGGCTTCTCTGTGGGTCAGGAATTCTCTTGCACACGTTGATGGGCCATCCTTTGCCAATCAAGGACGAAAGACTTCTTTTCTCCATTTTTTTTCCTTTGTAAGCATCCATCAAAGAAATATCAAGACTATTGCTTGAATATTCTTTTTATGCCACTCAGTAGATGCACAGGATGGTCCCCTGTGACTCCCTCTGCCTATTAATTTGTTGAGCATGGTTGAAATTTGCTATAGACATATGATTAGTCATAGAAATCTAGTAATGGTACTCAGGTTATACAAACTGAAATTCAATCCTTTGCTTCAGATGCTAACATGTTGAAGCAAAACTACCTTTTCAACATTCTATTTGCTTTTTGATTGGTTTTATTTTAATTTTTATTCAGTTTGGCTTTTTTTTTTTCCTTCAAAAAACACTAGAAGCTAAGATGCCATTTATGCCAGTTTAAAGCTAGATGATGCAAATTGTTAAATATATACAAAGAGTTCCACTTTAAGATGCTTCACCCTGTCTTTTTGCTCTGGGTGATGGGCAAGTGTGTTCCATAATAATGAAAGTGATTCTGAGAGAAAATATTCAGGAAAAATTATCAGATAAGTTAAAAGGAGTTGATATTTAAAAGGTAGTGGTCAGATGAGAGATCATATTTCCTTTGCCATGGTGTACAGACACCTAAATTGCTTGAAGAGAGAAGAGTAGCTTCACTCTTGGAGACAATTGCCTTATTCCCAAAGGAAAAAAAAAATAAAAAAGCAGATGCATATTTTTATGGACTGAGCTGAAGAGAAGATAAGCTGAGTTGCCAGGTATGAGTTCAGGTTTAGCCAGTAGCAGGTAAAAGAGACTCAGCCTGTGTCTCTGTGAGACATTGGATTCTGTGGGAGTACAGTCTCAGTTTAATCATTCTGCACCCAAACCAGGCTATGGAACACTTATCACAGGAAGGTGATGGCATTGCCCTACCCCTTAGTAAATGCAGTACTCACAGAACAGTGCTGGTAAGTTCCTTTATTCACTTCTGAACCGCAGGAACTTTCTTCCCCAAATGTCTTCTACCATAGTGTACTCTGAAACTGCTTAAGTCTGCCAAACATTCCAAGAGATAATTCTCCTTCCAGCAGGACAGTTGAGCTAGACAAGCTCAAAATAGTTACTTTTTTTATGTTATACATTTATCTATCTCTGATCAGACAAAGCACAGTGGCCATGATGGCTTGGTATTTACTGTCACTCAAGTACTGAGTGATAGAACTGAAGCATGAAGAGCTGCATTTCTGTCCAGAGATATATGTACCATGAGTACATGATGATGAAACTAATGGAAATGCAGAATTTCTTCCAGGAACATACAAGTTGCATTGCTTTCATGAAAATAAAATTTGCCATCTGAAATGGCTAGCATGCTAACTGAGGTTTGTTCCTAAGCTATTTCGAGACTAAAACCTCTTCACTCTAGAGTGCAACTGCACACTTTGTTTAATTTTTTCTTCACTTTGATTTGAGAGTCAGACATAAAATGAAATTGCAGGAGGAAGGTTAGATTTTTATTTTTCATTTGCAGGGCTTCAGGAAGCAGTAGTACTTTAGCACTGAGACAACATAATCTGCGAGTTGTTACTTCTCATAGTGGTGTTCAGCAATGACCAGAGTCTTAAACTGTGTTGTTTATCTCCTGACGCTCTTTCCACACAGACCTTTAGCTTTTTTCCTTGCAGAGTGGATGGCTCATGTTAGAAGGCAAAATGAACTTAGAAGTTTGACTTCTTTTGAGGAAATGTATTCTGACAAATATCTGTGAGCTTTCTAGGGAAAGAAATGTCTCATGTCAAGCACATTGCTCAGCTACATTAACACATACAATGCTGTCAAAATTCAAGACAGCGACATACCTCCTTACCAAATTCCCCAAACCTTCAATGCATCCGTGTCAAAATATTTTGGAATGAAAGTTTGAAACCCAGACTCCAGTGCAATTATTTCTTGCTTTTCAGAAAACAGAATGAAGAAACACTTCCCTGTTATTTCTGCAAACTTTTCTAGCTGTTCTTTAGTAGTTCATGGAATATGCATTACAAGGGCATGAGAAGTTTGGTGGAAGATCCAATTCAACAGTAAACACATACATGCTGTTGATCAGAGGAGATGTGCATGGCAGCAAGCCAACTAACAAGTGAGCATGGGATATAAAGTTTAGGCTCAAATGAGCATAGCACGTTTTCTTTAAGACTAGCAAGCATCATCATAACAGTAATGGGAATGACAGCAACATAACCATCTGATTAAATCCTGGAATTGGAACAGAAAATGTAAAGAAAATTAAAATTTGAATTTCAATATAGCTTTGAGTGATATCAAAAATCTTATCTTGGGAAAAAAAAAAACAAAAACAAAAAACCCAAACATTAGAAATATAAGAATGCAGACACTCAGCTGATATAAATCATGATCAATTACTGCCTTCACTGATTCTGCTAGCTGGGAATCAGTTTCAAGGTCATTAGCTGTACTCTGGGAAATCTTGAAAAGAAACATCCCAGAGCATTGAAACAAAAAAAGTTGTTTTAGTATGATTGATGAACAATTTCAAAGTCTACAGTTTGAACTGTCACCACAGTGGCCATGCTACCTTAGCTGCCTACAGACAGCAGAAAGCAGTCATAGTCCCACTGCAGTCCTACCCTCTAATTCACTCAGTCCTAGGATGCCCCTGTAATGCTGAAAGCCATTACAGCTTTCAGAGCTGTCAGGCAGAAATAAAGTTTTTTCTGGACTGTATAATATTTATCCCACAATAAAGTGTCTTTCCTCATACGAGTAACTTACAGTTCTGGGATATACCACTGTGGTGTCCTTTTCCTAGATTGTTGTGTTCTGAATCTTACTGCCACCTGCTGAACCTCTATGAGGTTCAGCCTAGGCTTGGTTACATCTCAACCACATCCATGTATTTTAAAGAGCTCCATGAGACTAAATTTTCTGAAGAATCTATATTGTTTGAAAACTATACCCTTTTGAGATTACTAACTTAGCTTATTAATGAAAAAAAAAAAGTTATATAACCCTAAAAAGTTAAAGTAACAGTACTGTTATATAGTACTGTTTAATTCAAGTTCCTTTCGGCTGTAACTTTAAGGATATAATGATCTTAAAAGCACAAATATTGTATTTGAGTACCTTTATTATATTATCTTATTAAGAACAAAATATGCAACAGGTAGGAATTCAGGCATAGGATATTTTTTACAGAATTATAAGGGTATAAAATCTGTTCTCTGAGAGGATATGTTAAAAAAATAATTAAAAAAAATTTTGCTCCTAATCTTTCAGTTGACTAATATATTCTATCATATAGAAAAAAATGTTTAGAACCCTTCATAAGTGGTTGTAATCCTCTCCTTATATTATTACAGAAAAAAGGATTTTAATCAAAATATAGTTAATAATTGTTACACTAAAATATAGTTAATAATTGTTGTTTGGGAAGAGAGGAAAAGGACTATGAGGAGAAATCCTATAGTTTTATCCTATATCAGAGCTTGAAGTCAGCAAAAATGTCAAGCTTGAAATAATATGTGCTGATTCTGAATGGGGTTCATTTTCTTCACAGTGTCTAGTGCAGGGTTGTGTTTTAAATTTGTACTGAGCACAGGGTTGATAATATAGAGATGTTTATGACCCCAAGTAGCCAAAGGAATATTCCACATCATATGACATAAGGCTCATATAAAGGGAGTGAAAGAAGGAGGAAGAAGGGGATATTTGGAGTAATTGTGTTTGTCTTCCCAAGTCACTGTTAGGTGTGATGGAGCCCTGCACTCCTGGAAACAGCTGAACATCTGCTTGCCCTTGGAAATCAGTGAGTTCATTCTTTACTTTGCTCTGCTTGTACGCTCAGCTTTTGCCTTCTCTATTAAACTGCATTATCTCAGCCCAGGAATTCTCTGGACAAAGACTGGACTACAGTTATGAGTTTATTTCAAAATAAGAAAAATGTTAACTTACAACCCATCTCATATCTGACTCACAGTTACAGTGTCTAGATGTTTATAACTGAAATCCTGAACACAATTTTTAAAGATTTTTGTTACAGCTTGGTAATTTGGTAAGTTGTCTAGAAAATGGGTTAGGAAATATTTTTAAATGGAAAAAGACACATCTTTCATTAAAAACTAGAATTAAGGTTAGGTGAATTTGTCATAGTAAATGGGATTTCCTCCTGATGAGGCAGTGAGTGAGATTCTGTTCGCCTGAATGAAGACAGACCACTGAAAGCTCTCTTTTGTTCCACTTAAAGCAGCACACTCTGTCTTGTTTTCAGCTGCCACTTGAAGCTATCCAGCTACCCAAGGAATCCCCTGGCCCACCCTTAGATTTCCAAGGGTTCAGCTCAGTCTTCCATGTGTAGATGTGGTCCCTGATTTCAGAAATGTGAGTGCATAGAATAAAGAATGAAAGAAAACAGGCAGGCTCTCAAGAGGGGAGATCTGTCTTTCCTGAGTGCAAATGAGAGCCCTAAACTCTTCAACTAGGATCAAGCTACCCTTCTCCTGGCCCTGGGACTGTTGCAGCATGGCAACGAGTTTAGTGCACTGGGGGCATTGCAACCCCAAGGCAGGACAGGGCCAATTCTCACATGGCACTCCTTGATACAGTGTTCAGCATGGCAATGTTTAAAATGCTGGGGATTTTTGAGTCAGCCTTTTATCATCTGAAGTTGCGTTGATCACTTTTAAATATTAGAATTAGTATCTTGGGTTTCTTCTTGTTCCCCTTAGCATATAGGGTTTTTTTTCCATGAGAACTAGACTGTCTAGAAAAGGAGCCTCTATTTTATACTGATCCACAGTTCTTATAAAATAATTCTTTACTCCTGAACTGCAAAGGAACTCCTTTAATGGGAGATTAAATCTAATAAAACTTTACACAGTGCAATAACTCTCTGTTACTTTCAGCATAACTGTTTACACTGCCACTATCTAAAGCAGACATTTCCTGACCCATTTTGGCTCTTTTTCAGTATTGTGTTACATTTAACGTAGCACTTACAGGCTGAGTCAATTTGGCGAAGCTGAATTTCCTCTGAAAGTGTTGGTTGTCAGGGACCTACTTTTCAGGTCAGTAGTTTTGTAAACACAGCTCTGAGAGGGTAGGCATAGCTTTTTGTGGAAGTTCTCATTTCTAAAACTCCTTCTTGTGCAACCTGTACTTGTGCAGCACCATAACAACAGCAACATATGATGGATGCTGCGCTGGATTGGAGAGCAAACTCCTTGTTCTGCTCCTGCTAAAGGACACATCCACACACCAGGAAGATTTATATTTCAGCTGATTAACATTGGGCCAGAGTTTAGCCAATGACCCTGCCAGAAGCCTCCAGTCCCAAAACACTATTCAGTAATGTTAATAATTTCTCTCCCTTTTATGTCCTGTACTCTGCCTCTGTATATTACACCCTGCTAGAACTCCTTTTTCCTCCCTTCTGCTGTTTTTCTGAGACTGTAATGCCTGGGGTTCTTCCATGCTGAAGACCAATTCATTATGTCTTTCAGTAATCTGAAGGTCTAAGAGACTATCTTCCTTAGAATTCATAGGTCCCACTCTTTCTCCAAACCTCAGTAGCGCTTCTTAACCATCACTGAGGTTTTCCACTTATTGCTACTTTAGGCTTTACCATAGATTCAGGTGTCTTTTCTTTTCATGTCTCAGGCTTTTCCTTTACACTGAACACCAGATAGGAAATATTTCAGTCTAAATAGTCTAGATAGGAGTTGCATTCCAGCATAACTTTCAGATCTCTTACTCCATTCAGTCTGTCAACAAGCTTCAATCTGTATGATCTCATATATCTTGGGTCATAGCTCATCCAGCTTGAAGTGTTAATTCTGCTTACAGTAGAAGAAAAAATATCAACTAAGGATATATTGTCACTTCATCAACACAAATAACATGTAAGGAACACTGGGTTTGGTTCCAAACCCTTTTAAAAATCTTGAGTATCAAATATATTTCATGTCTATAGAAAACAAAAACCCATTAAAAGTGTTCACGCAGATAATTAAAATTCACATATCTAAAAATTAATACCTTTTCAAAGCAAAAAGTAGATTAAAAAATAGCTTTTAAATTTTTTTACCCAACACTTTGTTCCCAGTATTCTAAATTCACAGATGTGAACTTCCTAGTCACATTTCAGTCTCCATGTAATTGAGAAAGAGTGGATCATTTTGTGAGGTAACAAAAGAGACACATAGGAAAAATTGTTTGTGTCCTGTTGGAGGACTTTAGAGAGGAACATATAGATTTTAAATTAATGACACATAACTATTATCTGGTTCCAAAGTTATATGTATTTAGGGTACATTTTTTATAGCAATTCTTTCGTGTCAGTGCTAGAAGTGTAATTTACATCATAACAAGTGCATTAATCTCCCTTTGAACTTGAGGAAAGGTGCCCCTATGGGTATGATATATTCCTGCATATAGAGCAGTTTATTCTTTTGCAATTGTCATGTTAATTTTGAAAAATAAAAAATAGTCCTTAATTTAAATTTCTCCACCTATAAGCAAAGCAATGAATAATATAAAATTAAATATGTACTAGCTAGTAAGTAAATTGTGTTGATGGAGAATTCCAGTAACTGTTTTGCATATTTTAATAAGTTGCTTTAGAATTCATAAATAATATGCGAATTGCATGCATAATGTTAGAATAAAATATTTAAACAAACTGTTACAAAACTTACATAAATTTATTTTTTTTCTCATTATCTTAAACATTTTGACTGCACTAAATCTAATGTAGATCTGTTTGGCTTTGGATGAAGATCTGGACATGTATATTTGGATTTTATTTGAAGTCAAACCTGAGAAGTCAGTTTTTAATAAAAATTCAGTGAAATAAAATTTATATTGAAGAAATTCTTTTTATTATAAAAAAAAAATCTGTTAGAAACCAGAAAAAAACCCTAATTCTATGTTACTGCAAATTACCTAAACTTATTTATGTTCTTGTTATTATGATCTGGTGAGAAGGATTACAGACAAGATGTTTCATACAAATCTCTATTACAACATTTTAGAAAGTTTCAGAGTCCAAAATAGTTCAGATAAATTTTGATATGAAATGGAGTTATGAATTAAAAGCTGGAATTTTTATTTTAAACATGCTGAAGATCCAGACATATCTGCAATTTAATATACAGAGATTTTTTCTCCTATATTTATTAATTTCACCTGTAAGACAAAGTCTGTTTTCATTTTATATCTTGAGATCCTGTATACAACCTTCATTAGACATATTAAAAAAAAAAATTTTTAGTTTATGCTATAAAAAACCACAGAGTAAAATTCACAGAAAACCTGTAGGTTCCTCATTCATTCAGAGACTTTGAAAATTCAAAAACGTACACATTAGGAAGTAATACACAGAAGCAAATTACAGAACACTTGTAATTTCCCATCTGCATGTACCTGTCACTGCATATGCAAAATAGCTGATTCCACAGGAGATGAAGAACATGTGTATGAAGCCATAATTAAGTTATCAGGAAAAATACAGGAATACATTTACAGAAATAATAACTCTGTGATAATTACTTTATAAAACTATCATGAATAGTTTGAAATATTTTGTAATAAACACCTAGTTTTCAGTGTGTGGAAGAACACAAGGTATAATTGTAAGAGCTGATGAAGTTCAGAGGGGCAAATGGTTACAGGATTAGTATTTAAAAACACTAGATGTAATAACATTAACACCAGAGGGAATAATCACAAATAATGAATCATTCATAAAAGTTACAGGTTTAGAGAAGACACAGGCCTGGAGTGTTGCCTAAAGATGCTTCCACAGTGTCCAATATATCCTTTTTTCAGTTTCAGGCAACTTCAACTTCTCAGTTAGAACTATAAAATTAACCTGAATTTTAATTTCAAACCATGGGACCCGTTTTACCTCTGAGTCTGTCTGTGGGACATCACTTAAGGCTGTGTTTTTCCCCAGGGAATTTTAGTATCTGCTGTCATTCACGATGATGCTGTCATTCCCACTTTGAATGCATGAGGCATAATCAGTCATTCTTATTAATCTCTGGTATCTTCTGGTCTGTCAGCATTCTGCTCTACAGTGCTTCACTTTTACAGTTTTCATTTTACAGTTGGCTGCAAAAAAGCAAAGACTTGCTATGTTTGTGCTTTGGGTGGAGGCACTTAGGCAGTGACTATATGTACTGCAACTCTTACCTCTAACAATCTACAATGCCAGTTTGGGTCAACACTGAAAAAAATCATAATTTCTTGTTTCTTGACGAGTTACTTTCTTCTTAAAATTATATGCAAAGACAATTATCAGTCAGCGCTAGCCACATGTCTACATAAAGTACTGTATCAGAGAACATCAGTACTGTATCTCAAAACAGAGATTAAGCTCTCATGACTTTAAAATTTTGATCCCTACTTCATATAGTTAAATCAAATCACAACCAGTTGGACAGTTTAATCAAAGTTGTACCTCAATTAAAAAAAGCTTTTTTTGAACTATGTTTCTTATAACCATGTTACATTTCTGAGGGTTTCTTAAAAGAATGAACAAGCCTCCTCCTATTGTCAGAATGGAAGAAATATCTTCTGGTGACACTTTAAAAAAACTCAAAACTTATTACAAATTGAAATATATTCAATTTCTTTATTTTATATTGACTATTGCAAGTTTTCATTTAGAACTGATTTGGAAATAAGTATTTTTTCAATATGTACTTTGAAAAATACAATATGCCTAAATCACATTCATAGTATTTCTACCTGAACAACACTTTTTGACCAAAACAAAATTGATTGTTTTCAAATAAAAGATGTTAACCTTTTCTATATTATTTTCAGTCTGGAATTAAAAAAAAAAAAAAGAAAAGAGTGAGAGAGGTATTAGGGAAATGGCAGTGCTCAGAAAGACCTAGTGTTTTTTTATTCATATGTAAAATTGATGCCTTGCCAGAGGCAAATTAATTGATTTTCTGAGTTATTTTCATCATTTTCTGTTATAAAGTTACAACTGCATGTCCAGGAGGCTTTTAACATACACTGATGAGGAAATACAGAACAGCTCATAAGAAAATGTAGAACGCGTGAAAGAGCAGGGTAGAGTTTCAAAGTAGTCAAGTCCTATTTACGGGGACTCCCAGGTAAATTTATACACAGGAAACCACAGAGAGGATGTGTGTCTGCCACATTTTCCAGCTATGAGCCTGACTGTCTCAGAGATGTCAGAGGATTGCTTCTTTTAGGGGAACCACTTCTTGCCCTGTTCCTGACCCTGAGGTCAGTTCAGCTGGTGGGATGGTGGTGCTCATAACACCCGTGCTGTGGGTTTGGTCCCCAAATTCATTGACTAAAGAGTTGACCTCAGGGACCCTTATGAGTCCCTTCCAGCTCAGAATATCCTGTGATTTTGTTAGGAAATGAGCATTTTTATGGTTGTGAACACATGTGTAATTAGAAGGAGAGAGCTGAGACATTTTAACTAGCCTTGTCTGGTAGAAATAATCTTAGCATCTCTGAAGTTACATTAGCTGGTACCAGAAGAGAATCTTTTTAAAAAACTTTATTTTAAAAACATAGATGGGGTTGATATTTTTGGAAGACATTTCTCAAGATTCACACATTTGTGATTTCTTCTGCACTTTCAGTGACATCTTCCAGTAATTTACTGGAAATAAAGGATAATGCAATCATCCTCAGGCTTAATACTTTGATGAAGAATTGGAAAAGCTGCAGTAAAAATTAAAATATATATGTATGTACATGGATAAATTTACATGCATACATAAATGGATATGCACTTATGCACAATTTTTAAAATATAAATATGCATATATTATCACTTAGCCAAAATTAGAAGTTCTTACCACGTTTAAGAGGATTAATTTTTAGACAGGAGTTATCAGAACAAAATATACCACTTTCACTCATTGCAAATGTATTTGTGATATTATCCAATAGGTTTGATTTATATGAAGGAGGTATTCATTCTTAAAGCACATTTTGTAATGCAACTTTTTGAGGGAAAATAGGAAACAGATTGGGTACTTGCTCACTCTATAAACAGGTCACAGTTGTGGTGGGAAATAAAATTCAGGCTTTGCTTTCTGATTTTCTCTTTCTCCTCAAAATTTTCCCTTACTCCACTTCTCCCATCCATATTCACACTTTTCTTTTCTGGTATTTAAGACTCTCTGAAGCTAATTAGAGTTTGTGTCTCCCACAATACTTAATGACATCTCTGTGGAGCTCAGAAAGTACATTCTGGTTTTATGTGGCTTATTTTGATGGCTTCCCAGAGGAAATCCTTAGTCCAATAAATTTCTTAATCATTTTGAAAAATATGTTTCATTTGGTTTTGTTTAGTATATGTGATGTTGCTCTGAGATTTTTTACTTGTGAAGATGTCTGAAGTCCTTGAATTTGCCCCTGGAACCAGTAGCCACCTTTAATTCTCATTTCTAATCCCTGAACACTCTTAATCAAGTCTTCAGTAGTTTTAATTATTATTCAACATCTTATTTAGGATTAAAACTTTTCTATGATTGCACGGTGAACCCAGATCATGAAATATCTATTGTATAATCACAATTAAAAGAATAATCCCTTCAAAAAATTTAGAACAATTTGTACCACTCAGGATTTAAGAGAGCTAAGTGACAGAAAAGGAGACTTGGCCAAACCACCTGAAAGTTAAAACAGATTTGAAAACATCCTTATGGAAAAAGTAATTGTTGGGATAAACCAAACATGAGTTGATAGACTGTCTCCTATTGTGGCCAGTGCAAAGACAGCAGAAAGAAGATCTAAGAGCACTGAGCAAGATTGCATAGAAAAATGTGCATTTGTAGTTAGTTTTTTTCCTGATCTATGATATCACAGAAAACATATACCCTGAAGCTTAAGCATCTTTGCAATAAAATTGTTAACTATAAAAATCTCAAGTGCTCTTGTTATAAATCAATAAATTAATTTATTTTTTAATATATTTTCAGAAATAACAGACTCCGGTAGGAGCAGAATAACCAAGCACAAAATAAAAATTTAAAAGCATGATAAAATCAGAAAAATGTGTGCAAAAATGCAGCGTTTCTGAACCTTCTTTTCCACTATGACCCATATGTCACTTTATGAATGTCATGAGGTATATTATCCTTAGGTTTCCAAAAATCAAACATCTCATCTGTTCAGTAGAGTACTTCCTTGTATTTAAACTCTATAATAAGTTTGTTAATCTGTGAGTTACTACAAAGATGTTTGCAAATAATCATCTAGATAAAGTAGCTGAAGAGGAAAGAAAAAATTAATTCCAATGGAGCATGTGAAGAACTTATATTCCTCTCAGGATTTTTTTTTTTTTATTTCCTACTAGTAAGGCTTAAAAGAGACAGTTAGCCCTTTAAAAAAAAAACCCAGAGCTTTAATGCAAAAAATCCTGCTGCAGATTGCTCAGTGAGATTAATGGTGGTCAAGTCCCACACAGAAGGTCAGGATGGTTAAACAAGGCACTGATGATGTCCATGGATGCTGATCTCCAGCTACCTGTCTCCCACATGGGCAGCTTTCATTCACACTCCTGTGAGTACAGGTTTCCATGGTCTGAGTGCAGGATTTGTTGCCCTCAGTAGTTTTCCCTTCCTGCCAAGGATGTAGACTTTTTTGGCAGAGATAATGCTTCAGTCAATAACAGTTTTTCTGATTTCACCTGCAACATACTTTTCATGTCTCAATATTTTTCATTTTCTACTCTGAGCAGTAGCTTGTGTTTAGATTTTCTGCATTATCCTACCCTTTCCTGGATTTTCCACAACTCTCTGAAAAGCAAATTTTTGTGACTTCCCTTTCAAAACTGCTTTTTGGTGTTTTTCTCTCTTTGATTTAATTAAACTGCATTGGTTCAAGCCAAATGACAAAATAACTTCAGGAGGAGGTATTCCTATTTCTGAAAAGAAAATTGTCCCATGTAATTGGCTGTGTGTCTCAACACAGCTGATTAGGAAAGCATACTTAGGAATTCTCAGAACACACTTGAATAAAGTCTTTTCTGTCAAGGGTGGAGTGGGAGGAGAGGCAAAAAAAGGAATTAAGCCATTCAGAGGAGAGTTTCCTAGCAGGTGGCTTGATTTGTGCCACTTCAGCAAATGGAGAAAAACAAACAGGCAAAAATTGCAACAGGAATCAGGATAATCCACTAAGTTATATTTTCATTAATGTTTTATGATGTCATTAAAAAACGAAAATATTGAGACATTTTCCATGTTTAGACGTTGGATCACACTGGGATATAGCCTAGCACTGCCCTCTGTCTTACTGGGAGCTTAAAACCATCCTGTGTTGTCTGTCATCAGTGTTCCATGTGGGACTTCCTGCAAGTTTCCAAAGACAATAGTGAAACCTGAGGATTGTATCCTTTAGAGCAAGTGAGTCATCAAGACATCACAGATGTTCATTACCATATGAATTTAGCACAATTTCTAAATCCCCAGGCCACTGTTATCTCTGAATTTACCCTTTGTAGTGAATGGAGGATAAATTGTTATTTTATTTGTCTGAAAACTGCATTGTGATAAGGAAAGTGCTGGAAATAATCCTGTGTTCAGTGGAGCAGCAGATTTTCTGGTAAGGAAAAGAAAAAAAACAATAATTTCATATAATAGTAATAATAATAATAAAATAAATAACATATTTTTTGGTAGAATCAATAATTGTAATTGCTATTTCTGATACAATGTGGTTTTTTTCCTTTCTAAAGAAAAAAACAAATTTTACATGAGGGAATAGAGAATACATGAGATATCCCATCAGTCTAGTTTGGCACTGTGTTTATGTTCCATTTACTAGTGAAGATACTGAGGATGGCACCTCTGCATTGCACAAACAGAAAGCACCTGAGGTGGTCTAATTCCAACCTCAAAACAGCACACGTGAGAGAGGAGTTTGTCAGAGAGGGTGCAGAGCTGTACCTGCAGTTCCACCAAAGACTCTCGAATCACACATAGTTATAGTTACCCTCTCAGAAACACTCCCTCACTTGTGGTCTCACATCATTAGCCCCAGTTCCTGAGCATTTGGCTGAAGCCAAGCAGCACTCTGTCCTCCAGGCTTCCTGGAGACAGGTCAGTAGCTACTGTGGGCCAGCAGTGCTCATTAATTAGGTAGAGATTGTGGTGGCATGAACACAAGCTGTCCTGTGTCAGCCAGCATAGATAATGGCTCTGTTCAAATTAAATCCATGATGATTCCAAATAACTTCATAAATATACTTTCCTCTTGCTTTGTCTACTTCTCTTTCTGCATTATTTTTCCTTAAAGCTCAGATAAGTTTTTTTCCTTTTAACAAGTTTCCTGTTTCTCTGTAATGAATTTCTTCATCACACCTTGTTTTTTGTTTATACTGATTTGCTTACAACTATATTTCAAACATATATTTTTGACAAGGAAACAGAAAAAAAAATGTAGAATATGGTGAGGACTTTAGAAAGGGACTTAATATCAGGAAACTCAAATTCACTGAAGAAAAATTTTTTATATAAGTCAAGAGGCATAAAAAATACAGAGTAAAAACACAAATTATCTATTCTAGGTCCATGATGGCACATAATTCTGTGCAAAAGTAGGCAGGGTGTGGAAAGCTTTCAGATGGATGGAAACTTGTGCACAGCATGGAGGAAATCTTTTTACAAGTGCCAGGTACAGGTGAAAATCCACACTGAGATTTTGTGGAGCAAGTATACTATTTATTTTTTACTAAGTTGGGCTTGATATTTTTCTAAGGACTAGTGTAAAAAAAAAAAAAAAAAAAAAGAAAAGGGCAGGAATAATCAGTTTATGAACACACCAGTATAAAAAGACATTTATCTGCAGTGTAAAACAATCCCTCTGCATGCAGTTAAATATATTTTTAATTCAGGTTTTGATTTTGATTCTAGTTCTAATGCCTGCTAGCTCTTCATTTACAAAATGGACATATTTGCTCTCCTCTAATTCTTCAGGACAAGCAAGCGATACATTTGAAGTAAAAGCTGAGTGAGATAAAAAAACTGCCACCTGTGTAATCTCAAAGATTTGACGTTACCTCATCAACTGATGAACCTGTGGCCACTGGTTTTGATCACTAAATACATTTAAAAAAATAAAAATTAAAAAAATTTAAAAATAAAAATTAAAAAAAATATTTTTTAAAATATATTTAAAAAATAAAAAATTATTGATAAAATCTTTCTCAATAATATTCTGGCTTTTAGAATTTGAACAAAATTGCTAAAATGGCAGAGCTGTCTTTTATCTATATAGGGAGTAGATTGGTTTGTGTACTTCTACTTTAAATTAAAATTTCTCGTTTCTATCTGTAGAGGATTGAAAAACATATAGAGACCAGTAGCATCCACACTAGAGCATAGAGTAATAACTAGACTAAAAGAATAATTTGATTTAAACCCAGTAAATATCATCATATTTGTTTCACATTTCTGCATAACAATCTAGCTCAATTGAAGCTGAATGCTCCAGTGACAGAAATACTTCATTCAGGCCATCAACCCTTCATAAGACCTGGAAGTAAATAAGAGTGACAATCTTTCTAACTCCCCTACTGCCAACCTGTAAGTACAAGAGTTGCTTGCTCTGTTCTTTATTTATGTTTGAAACACTTGTTCTGGCAAACGTGGCCATCAGTGATCCTTCAGTACTCGCTATAATTGGTAGCAGCAGGTCAGCGAAATGGTTCATCCCCACTTGTCTGTACTGCTAATGAAACTGCAGCATTACCTCTTCTTTTCTCTCCCCGGGGAATACAATTGCCTGGTACCCTCACAAGTTACAGCCCTACCCTCTCCCCACTCGCTGAAAGACACTTCCCTGATGTATTTCCATATGAAAGTCTACTTGCTTTTGTACTCTAGAAAACACAAAGTTAAATCCTAACCAGCTGAGGATCTGTCCCGGTTGCTTATTTTGTGTTAACTACTGCCTAGCACTCCTGCTGAGGAAAAATGCCTCACCAGTACCTCCTGCAGTGGACTGTGTCTTAAAAGCACACATTAATTGTTAATTAACAGATTATAATCTAAAAAATAAACTCCAAACAGCTTATTAGAGTGACATTTAAATCACTCCATTCAGTTCAATAGGATGACAGTTTATTTAATAATGATCACAATGTTCCTCTATTCTGTTGGTTTTCTGATGCAGACAAAAAAAGATACTGTCAACAAATACAATTCAAATGGTCTCTTTATGAAACAAAATTAGTTCAAGCTGATTTGACTCAGGCTGGTATTGTTTCTTGAAGGATGGGAGGGGTGGCTGTGAGAACAATCTGCTTCTTTTAGGAGCCAATTCTTCATGCCTTACTGTGTCAAATAGTAATAATTGTAAAAAATACCAGTTTGGCTGAATGAGAATTGTAGGATTCAGCTGACTTCACAGTTTTAAGGGTATTCTTTCTTTTTAAGAATGATTGGTCATTGAAAATGTGAGGAGAAAACAGCATTTCAGGATCTATTTTTATAGAAGGAAGCATCCTTCTGTATGATCCCCAGATGAAAAGCTGTCATCTGTCTTCTGAATAAGTTTTATCCTCCTCCCCTTCAATGGCAAGTTTTTTCAAACAGCAGAAGACTCCAAGCAATTCTTTATAATTCCCTAAATAAAGACATCAGAGTACTGGCAGAAACCGTGCATGAACAGGAACAGGCAGCTGTCTCTGAGAGGAGAAAAAAAAATTAAAAAAGGGTAAAATAAAGCATGCCTACCAGCTTAGTTAAAAGCTGTGAAATGTTATTATTGAGTGTATGTCAATGTGATGTGTCCTTCCAGTTTTAAATGGTGCTTTAAAATGGTGCTTCAAGCAGAAGATTTTTCATTTATGATATATTAGCCTAAATCTATGAACTGTTCCGTGGCAAGAGTCTTACCAGTCCATCAAAGGTAATTAAAGGCAGAGAGTAAACTTCAAAGACAAAGTGCAAATTGAATTGAGGGGGGAAAAAAAGAAGGAGAAAAGGGAAAAATAAAGAAAGGAAGGTTAAAAAAATTTCATTTGGGAGTATTTTTAAAGACATCTATTGATAACATTCTAGTAAGAAGGTTTTAAGTATGACCAGAAATACAAACTATCTCCCAAATTAATCTAAAAATATTAATTAGGTCGCAGTATTAAGTGTTACATCATATATTCTTTATGGTACCTTATTACTAGGTAGAAAATACATTCTACTAATAGCTTGGATTTTTTTTTTGCCAAAACTGTAGCACACTCCTTTTCATTTTTTCCTTGGATTAGTTCTACTGCAGATCAAATGATGCATTCCTTTTTGTACAGTGCTGTTTCCAAATAGCTGTTCTAAGTCATCAGTCTCCCCTGTAGTACATACAACTTCAACACTGGCTCTGCATGTATTCATTATTTCAGCCTTTAATTACAGGTTCAGATAATATTTTTCAAATAGCAGAATCTAATATTATGTTACTTGTTCTCAGATTTTTACCCCATGATTTTTAATGGGAATATTAAAATAGACTTGCAATAAATTAAATGCAGTGGAAAGTTTAAATTTTATTGTCCTTATTTAAAGTAATAAAGCTGTTAAATAATCTTAAAAATAGGAATATTTGTATTAAATAAAAAATTATTATACTCCTTTCTATCTTGGTTATCTTTCAAAAACTTGTCAAACATCTTGCATAAATAATCTTCACACAGAAAATAGCAGCCAGTAATAAGAATAATGACAGTACCAACAAACAACATATTCAGAGACAACAAAATTTCAAAATTTCAATCTGAAAATGATAATTTTTATAAAACTATGAGATGCTATAATCAACTGTAATGGAAAACATGATCAATTTAACCTAAAGGGTTATCTCTTGTTATAACAAGCAGAAATCGTCTTTGCTGTCTCTAGTCAACTATAGAATAAAGGTAAATTAATAAAATACACTCTGAGGTAAACTAATGAGCATTTTTTTACCAAGTGAGAAATTCTTCACAGTTTCACAGCTTTCATATTTTCAAAAACATAATACATGGAATTGGCTTTGTACCATTGGGATTTTTTATGTATTATGCTCCAAAACCTGCTTTCAAAAAAACCTCTTATCTTTTCAAGTCAGGATAGAGTTAAACAATAAATCACTATATTGTTCCTTATTTATGATTCAGCAGTGGCTGAATATCTTATTCCACTCCCTGTGAGAAATGACCTATTAAAATTTTCAGTTTCCTTTCATCTTAATCCAAAGCTCATCAAAATCAATAGTTCTGTTTCCACTGACCTCTAGTATCATTAATACTTGCTGATTCGGAGGGTTAGTGGATTGGATATATCTTACACAAATTCAGATTTACAGAAAACCACTTGCCCCTGTTTTCTAACTGTTTGCTTATATTTTGTGACTATTTAAGTAGGGTAAGAAGAGCACCTGAACTATAGGGAAAAAAGTAAAGGAAGGAAAGCTGCTAGCAGGAGAACACATTGTGGTTTTAGCTTATATTTTTACTCTATTATGATCTAATTTAAAATTAAATGAAAATGTGGAATGCAAAATATTTCAGAAGATGAGACAGATGTCTTGTAGGAAAATAAAACTCCTAAGCACAATATTAGAAGTAGCTAAAAGTTAAAGTGCTCAATGAATTCAAAAGTAGAAAAGAAGAAATTTTGTAAAATTGAATAGATAGAGATTTAAAATAGAAATAAAACTATAAGAGAAAGGGAAAGGGGGAAAATATGCATAAGATGATATATTTTGATTTTTAATTCCATTATTTATTGTATCTCTGTGTTTTATGTTAGCTTAAAATTAGAAGAGGACTCTAACCTTTTTAAGTGTTTATTTTGTACATGGAAGTTTCATAGAACTGCTCATATTTGTGAGGTTAAACTCATTTTTCAGAATGATCATTGTTTAGTTGCAAGTGGCTGTTTCCTTATTCTTTTTTTTTTAGAAAATTCCGGATCAAAATTTATTGTCTTCATGTGGAAAGCATTTCTTAAAAAAAAGAAAGGGATAAAAACGTTTTGAGTCTGGATCTTGATAGATTGCAATAAATTCTTATTTTATACCAAGGTTGCTGCTTTCCAGTTTGGCAAATGGTTATAAACAGCAGAGGGTTGTTTTTCCTTTTTGAATGTCATTCAACAGCTCTTTAGTCTCTGCCCGGGTTCTGGACTCATCACTAAAATTTACTTCTGAACAATGAAATGATGAAGGTTTTGGTTTTTTCCTAGCCTCTATTGACACAAGAATTAAACACATGGAGTAAGACAGGGACCACATTGAAAAAGAACAAACAATTGTTGCTTGGTTGTTGGCCTAATAGTTTATAATTTATGTGTGATAAATGTATGTAGCTACACTGTGTTGTCTGGACAGAGCACAGATATTTAGCTTCTACAATCCTGCCTGGCCTGTAGAGTGGATGTCTTTTCTCATATATATTTGTCATTGTCTGATAGAAACAAAGATTTTTCCATGGGAGAGAAATAAATGGTAAAGATGAATCATGAATCTTGATTTGAGAAAATTGCCATCTCTTCAGCGTTGTTTTGTAAAGAGCTTGGTTGCTGGCCAGAGCTTAAATCTATGTGCTTAATCTCTGAAAATGCTACTTGCAATGCCAAAGTAACAAGGGACATGTCTGAACTCCTGAAAGCAAAAGCCTGTGCTTGCTTTCACCTGTTCATTTTTATGTGGATGCCAACGGCATCACTATATTTCTCAGTGCCTGAAGATTCTCCTCCAAGATCCAAATAAAACCAAAAAAGCCTTTAAGGCTCCTTGAAGTAGAAATAATATATTTATTTAACTGTCAATCCATGTTTAATGATTATTAGGGCAACCAATTAATTAAATTGAGCTACATGAAAATGAATGCAATTAAAATGAAAGGAGAAATGGGATTACAGCCTCTGCATTTGTACTGGTCTACCTGGTAACTAAAATGTCCTCTGTGATCAGTTCCAGAGAGGTCTGAGAAGAAGGAAGAGGAAAGGTAGCTCAAAGGTGTGCGTGTTCTGAAACTTTTGTGAGCACTGGAGATGAAGTAAAGAACAGAATTTATTGTTCCCTCCGAGGAAAGAACAATTATATCTCCGTCAATTCAGAGAGCCTAGGATGAAGACAGGGAGCTCAGATCTGTGAGTTCTGTGCGTACAGAAAGGGGCATGGAATTGGTTAAGTATACAGGATATGGTCTCATAGGAATACCAGCTTCATTAATTCTGCTAATTTAACTTGATTTTAACTCCTGGGCACAGTACAATGAGGTGAGAGCCTTTAAATGGGTGAGTGCACATTGCAAATTGGTTATTGCAATCCTGACTTATAGACCCCTTTACATGTATGTGCATATACAGATATGTGTGCCTGCCTATGTGCACATATAAATATGTAAACATGCATGCAAATGTGTAAATTGCTTGTATTAGAGAAGGTGCCAGTAGATGGCACTCAAGAATGTATAACTGATGAGGTTGTTGGCTGCCTTTTCATCAAAAAATCAATAGGAAATCTAATCAGTTCTTGAAACAATGATGGCCTCCACCCAAGACAAAAGGTAACAAAGTCTCTCCTTGATACTCATACAATGGTTCTCTCTAAAACCTCCAAAGCCTTTCTTTTTCACTATGGGTGGCTTGCACGTACTAAGGCTCAACTATTAACACTATGGCTGCCTCTGAAGTAAAAAGATACAGATTATATTTATTTCTGTCTCTGACAACACCTGTCCTGGTATGATATTTAACTATCAAGCTAAACTCTTTCGTCACCTGAATTAGGGCAGTAGCATCCAAACTGCTTGGCAGGAGTTGACACAGTCATGCTTTCTATTGTGCATTCTGGGCATAGAATGGAGAATGAATCACCCAAGGAAAAAACATTCAGAATTTTATAATAATTTACACAAACACTCCAGTCCTTAGGCCCGGTTAATTTCTGGATATAGGGTTTTTGTTAATGTTTTATAAGCATTATAAAACATTGTATCTGCAAAAGAAATAATGAAAATGTGTATTAGTGCACTGAAAATTAAGAAGAATCATGTGAGACTTGCTCCTGGAAGATACAACTGTGTCCAGGCAGCACAGGCAGAACAGGCAAACTTTGTTACATCGAGACTTCAGTCTTGCCACTACTATCACATGTGCGCAGGTCGGAAGATCCAAATCTACACTACCCTCCTGTATCTCCAGATTCTTCTTGGAAGAATACTTAAGATCAGGGATGAGAGATAAACTGTACTGCACAGCCATAGCTCTCCAGGTCTGGACAGCTGGGAGAACAGAAATACCAGCCCCTCCACACAGACACAAACAGACCATGTAAAATTAAAGAAGGAGGTGATGTAAGGAGTGGGAAGAAAAGAAGGGGAGGGAGACAGAAGAGAGATCATCAGTTCTTGCCATGGGAAGTGAGATGCTCAAGAAATCAATAATGAAAAATGACATGCAGACTGGAAAACCACATGCTGGATAAAAGTGGTTTGAAGACATGAGTAAAGAAACACTTTGCTTTTTTTTGGTCTTTTTTTTTTTTCTTTGGTTGGCTGGTTGCTTTATAAATTTCCTCTGTGTTCAGTAAAATGCCCACTTGTTCTCTAGGGATAAATGGCATTTATGAAAATTTGTTTCAGTTCTGAAATTCTCCTTGTATGATACACCCTCTCAGGTCTGAAATCTTTATCAGACTGCTCAGATCTCAGATGATGACAGAGAACACTACTGTTCAGCCTGGGTCAAGGAATGTGTGCTTTAAGTTACTTCTTTTCTAAAGATCTGCAGCTTTACAGCTTCCCCATTCAGCCTTAAAAAATGAACCTTGAACAGGACCTACTTTAGAATCACAGATATTTGAAATGCTCACAGAAGAACAAATTTATTCCTCTATATTAGTCAAGCTTGAACTTGCTCCTTGTCAAGTTTATGTACACTCTACTGCCCACCCCCTGCATCTTCATTTTCCTTAAAAAGACTTTGTTTTGACATCTAAATCTTATGTGGCATCAAATGAAGTCAGATGTGCTGTTCTAATTTCCCTGAATTATCTCATTCATCCACAAACCATGATCACATAAAACACATGCAGGGGGAGGAATATGGGTATTTATTTCACGACAGAAAATGCTTGGACTAGCCACAATAGCATTCCATGAAAAATATTTCTGCCTTTAAACCACTTTAAATAGCCAGAAAGAAAGAAATCCTCAACAAAACTCTGAAAGGCTACAGAAAAATCAGATTTTTTTTTTGTGTTGTTGACTTCTCACCAATTAAGCCATTTCTTTTTTTCTTTTTCTAACAAATTAAATACGTCATGACATATGCTACACTCAGACACAACTGTCATTCCCGATCTAGGCTTGACAGATTATTTTTCCTGCATTTTCTCAGCTGTAATAGAAAGGCTAGTAGAATCAACTGAGAGAAAAAGAGGGGTGAATCTGTTGAGAGCCACTAATGACTGATTACTGCAGCAATTTCTCCATGATGGCTTAATTAACCAGTATGGTATATATCTGCTATCCTTAGTGATTACTTATTAAAACTTTTATATATACTTTCACATGCAGCTTTGAACAAATACAGTTTTTTAAATATAGGGGCACTTTTTTCCCTTTTTTTTTTCATGATGATTTTCCTCTAATTCTCTTAGCAATCAGCTAATTCTAATTATATTTAGTCTACAAAAGGCTGTTGTGTGCTCTTGTAATACACCACCTGAGAGACACCTCCTTGAAGTTTTGTAGAGTTTAATAAAAACCAGTCAGTGAGGGCAAAATCCTGGGAAGAACTAATGCCACAAAGTCACTTTTGTTACATGGGAATTCTCACTTTGCAGTACAGACACGTGCACTCTTAAAAGCTCTAACTGGTTTGATAGATTCCTGCTTATTGCTACATTTCCTGTTCAGCCACAGTTGCTTAAGAAATGCTATTTTAAGTTTATAGAAGTTTTACAAGTCTTATATAAACTGCTTAGACAACTTTGTGCAAAACAGAAGGGTTTTTTTCTTCCTCTTTCCAACTGAGAAAATTAATTTCATTCTTCCCTTATATCCCAAATGACAAATCACTAAAATTATTAAAGGTAAGAACATGTTTATATAATATTCTATTACATATGATATACAATAAAGCATATGATTATTTGAATAAGAATTGAGTTACAGATATAATGAAAATTAGTCATTTTCTTATGTTTTCTGTTGACTCAACTATTGTAGGAATGACTAAACCAGCCTACACAAATATCATAAGCAAGTTTCTCATGACAAAACCCTAAAATAAGAATTTGGTATGCAAAGAGAACATTTCATCTTCCTCCCAGAATTCTCCTATTCCATATTCCCTTCCATTGGACCAGGTTTTCTGCATCAGACAGCTTCATGCATAGGCTGCATAGCAGAAGAATTGCACATGAACTTAGACTAAAAGGCCTCTTTTTCTTCAGGTCATGAGGCCTTTGTGGTACAATGTCATTAATCCGACTATAACTTTGGAAGGCAAATGACTGTCAAGTGGTCAGTCCCAAAGCAAAAGCCACTGCCATGAGCACATTACCTTTATTGCCTTTTAAACATAATTTAAATTATTAGCAAATTATTTTGGGGAAATGTAAAAGACTAAGCAATGGCTCTGAGGTCCAGCTAATGCAAGCACCTGTAATGCTTCTAGAGACTTGTTTCATTTTATATGCTCAAGCTCTGAGAAAACTGGTTGCTGAAGCCATTTCTTTTGACTGAGGTTTTTAGCAATATTTTTTTTAATAATTACTCTATGGACTAATACTAATACTAATAAACAAAATCAGGCTAAATGTGCAAAGCCTAGCTAAAAATTTCCAGTACTTGAGGTATTTTATCTATAGAACTAAAGAAAATATTTTTGCTCTGCCTTGTTTCAGGTTAGAGGTAGGAACCTAAATACTCGATATTTTATAACTCCTTTTTTTTTTTTTATCCCAGCATGTATCTATATTCATGACTATCAACCTGTGAAAAGGGCACTGTGCTCTTATTGAAGGCAAAACTGCAATCTTAAGTAGGTCAAAAGAAAGGAGCACCTGACAGAACACAGCTTCCAGAGACCATAACTAAGAAACAAACCCGCTCCTCTGTAGTGCCCTCGCTAATGACAAGCTAAACCTAGGTGAAAAGGTTCCTTTCAGGAAGGAGCTGGGAGGAGGGGCAGTGCAATAAATACAGTGGCACATGCCTGCTTGCATGAAGAGCTTGCTCTCACTCAGCCCTGATACCCCTCCATCAATCACGGCTGATGCCTGCATTACATTCTAATTCCTAAGACACATCTTCTGTCATCTGAAAAGATCAAAGGGGAGGCTTGCTCAGGGACAAGTGAACATGTTAATTGCAATCCCACCCCTTTGTTTGTAAATTCTTTGCAAGTTTCCAATTGTAGTGAATTAATTACGTTGGTTCTCACACAACTGCATTAATTCTACCTGCTTCTTTTCTTTTTTGTTTGTTTTTAATCTTTTAAAAGAAATATACTCTGTAATACACAGCCAGCATTTCAAGGATATGAATATGATCTTGAGGCATTATGATTACAGAGCACTGGGAATCTACATGTATTTTCTCTCATACAAGAGCTGCATTAACATTTCACTTACTTAACCTCCCAGTAGAATTGTGAAGGTATCATTTATAAGAATTGTATAGGTAACATAGGAAGAAGAGAGGATTGATTGATTCAGAAGGGAAAATCATATTTCTTTCAGGCATATTCCTAAATTGCTTGACACACATTTGCTTATATGTGAAGGCTATACTTGAAGGAAAGCTGATAGCTGAGCTTGAATAAAATACATTTCAAGATAGAGCTGGGAGAATTAGTAAGGAGACAGCAGACTGTGCAAAGGTTGCATATGCAAACAAGACATTTTCATCACATTTGCAGAAAATTTAAACCACTTTTTAATTCACTACGATGTCACACTGGTTTATTGAAGTTCAATTTAAACCATGTCCTCCAAGCTGGTTCCCTATTAACTTAGACTGTGTCTACCTTAAAGACTTTGTTACAGTTTGAATAGCTAAGCTGTTGAAAGTGAGCTTAAACTCACACATCTAATAATATAAACTCCTAGTACAGATTGTTGTTTACCAGCAAAAACCCAAAAATGTTCTTTAGCTTGATTTGCTTCAAGACAGTGAATTTATTACAATGATACAAAGATTCAGTTTGATAATGACTCCATTAGGAGCACTTTGCTGCTTTAGTCTATTGGTATTTCTATAATGGTTGAGTGTTTCTAGTATAGATGTGCCCATGTATTAAATTGAACCAAACCTGATTTAAACCCAGAATAAAAGTAACACCACAGCTTCCCATATATAAAAACCCCTGTGCAATTGCAAATAAAAGGAGTTTGTTAACCCAATATACACTGTTTTCTAGAAAACTACATTTTTGATGGCCCTTTGGATCTAAAGAGCAGAGAAGGCCGTAAACATACCTGTCAAAAATCACAGACTGTGCCTGAAGTTCAGATGCACTCCTCCAGAGTGTAGGCATAACTGTATTAGCTTCTTTCTTTTTTTACAGGAATGATGTATTTACATCAAGCTCTGAATCTCTGTGAAGAAAGGCACTTTAAACGGGATTTGCAGAATGATTTAATCAGACAACAAAATGGAACATGTAAAAGTTAAGATGTGGTAGAAAAAGAGAAAAAATTCCTCAAGGGGCACATTGATGATTTGAGAGTTTAAAGCTCTTGGAAAAAAAAAGAAAAAAAAAAAAGAAAACCCTTTAAATAAAAGAGTTTAAAGTAATATCTCTTGCTATTGTGTTACCAGTAGTCATGTTTCAAGAACTAATTCAACCTTTAAGTTGAAGGAAAATTAGCTTTGTCTTCAACTTAAATTCTTATATGGAAGCAATGGCTCCTTCTACACTGTGACTTTTCCAGAGTTAAAAGGCAGTGTAAGACCTTTTAAAGTTTCCTCATGCATTTTCTGGACTGAATTTTCCCGTGTTTTATTTTGCATATCATATTAAAATTTTATACTTTATATACATAAATATTAAAAAATTATTCTGATTTTAATGAAATTATGTGTCCATTCTCATCTCCCAGAATTCTAAAATAAAAACATCAGTTTTCCTCTTTTTTTTTTTTTTCTTTTGGGTATCAAATTATTGTAATCTACCATTAAATGGTCACCTATTTGAAATGGGTGAAAAAAATCATTTCAGGTGAAAATGGCCCATGTCAACAGAAGGGTTGAAAATTTTAAAAAGTGTCAGGAGGGGAATACAGAACACTGAAAGGTTTCTCTTACTCATTATTTTCATGTCATAGCTGAAAAAGTAGGTGGGATGTGATTTAGGCTCTTAAAAATTGTTTTTATCTTGGTAAAACTTGTGGCTATGTCATGAGACCCTGAAAAATAGGAGAAGAAGAGAATGTGTTCCTTGAGAATTTATTTATATCCTGTGGATGTCTCAAGGTATTCTTCTTGTTCTGTACTAAAATACAGAAGCACTTATGGTCTTGAAGCCTGGCTCAACCCTTGTGTTTAGTGGGTAGTAGATGTCCATGTTTTAGTGTGCTCTATGTAATATGCTTCAGTCTGTGACTGCTGCAGGTTCCTAAGATGGTGAGTTCCAGTTATTCAAACATATAAAAAAAAATCAAAGAGAAATCCTTTCATTACTTCTTAACTGTCCCTTTCCTTCAAGGAGAACCTCACTGACCGCTTTTAAATTATTATATGCAGTTCTGTGAACTGAAATCAAAGCCAGTTTAATATAACACTTTAGGTCAACTGCCTCACTGTAAAGACAATAAACTTTAGGAAAGGAGTAGAATGAACTTTGGGAAGTAACTTCAGCAGGCAGATCCCAATTTTCTTTGACATTGAAGTCAAAAACCTAAACCCTTGGGTTACCAGCTCCAGCACTAAGTTTAAAGGATCTCTGGAAGGGATTCCTCATATCTTACTCTGATCATCAGCAGTATGGAAAAATACTCCAAACTGTACACAATGGTCTTCCTTTCTCCCAAACAGAGACAATCAGTCATTGTAGAAAGTACTACTCTTGGTGTGTATTAGCTGACTATTTCAAAATGAGATTCACCAGTCTCAGAAAGAAGCTGTTTATTTCTGAGGATTAAAAACTTAGCTTTAAGATGAGTATGTGTTCGAAATTAGCTCAAGGATTCATATATCAATACTTGTGGAGCTTTTGTCAGTTTCATTAAATGAATCCTACTCCTTCTGTTGTACTGTACTGTGCTTTTAGTCTTAGATTTTGTACAACTCCTAAGTAATCCATCCAAAAGAGAGTTTTGAAGATGCTAAGTGTCTAGGTCTGTGCTGTACAAATGAGAGTAAAATGGGTCCTGGCATGACTATGCACATTTATAATTTGTGTCTTCAGTACATATAACCAGCCCAGTTGATTAAATGTGCTTTGTCAGCAAGCAACAATATCTACACAGTTATTTTTGAAATGTGCATTTGAACTTAATCAGTGAAGCAGTGGTAGAAGCTTGAATGTTTAATGTTCCACCAAATAGCTTTACATGGATCTTTAAATTGCATACCTACTGCAGAAATTGAAATCCAAAAACTATTTAGGGGGACTATTTCCTCTCAGTTATCCTATTGTTAAAGCCAAACCACATCTCAAACTGAGAGCTTTCCTCTCTGTAGTGGTGTCTGAAACAGAATTTAACAAAGAAGAATCTACTTGCAGTCTAAAATCTTATATTCTGTGTAATTCTCAAATTTTTAGGTGACTGAATGATATATAGCCCTAAATCTGAGGGTGGAGGTCAGATATAAGAAACATTACATATATCAGTTCACAGCCCTTCACAGACATTTAAATATTTCTCATTCTATACACTAATTTAATGATGAGATGTACTTGAAGGACTGATATTTTTCTATTTGCAAGATAGGAAATCTAACCAGTCAATTTCAATAAGGTTCATTTAAAAAGCCATGAGATAGGTTAATCTTATTTTAGGTCATCATTTCCCTCTTTACGTGTAGTCTGACTTCTATGGGACTGCAGGCAGTGGATCTTTTCTGAGAAAACACCCAATGTTTCTGTTCAGGCTCTTTTCAGTCCCAAACCTACCCAGGGAATCGTGCAACAAGGCTGTGCAAAGTAGGAATTCCATCCCACTGACAATAGTGCAAGACAGTCACAAGTTATTCTGGGCTGAACTTAATATTCTGCTTAAATTTAATGAAAAAATTTGTGTTCGTGCCTAGAAAGCCTCTACCAGCTTTCTTATCTCTTCAGGGCTCCCAAAAAAATGCCATGTAGGAGTCCTTAAAGCTCCATTTTCAAGGGAATTTGACAATTAAGAAAAGGCAGAGTGATTGTCTAAGTTGTTTTGAAATATTGGCTTGCTGCCTACACAAAACTGAACAAAGGCTTACTCTGCCTTTTAGGTCAAGCCAACACAGGCCAAGCTTGAGCTCTGATTTGCCCCATACGAGGTAATATAATGGAGTGGAAGCAGCAGCTACTTAATATAGGAGTTAAAATTACCCATGACTGAAGTGAGCACATCAATCAAAAGTTTTGGCATGTAATGAGCTAGAAAAACTGGTGTGGCAGGTTTGGGGGCAGGAAAAGGCTTCTCTCTGTATTCAGCAGTTTCCAAATTACCATGACATCCCTTTGCATAAACCACCCGACTTCCAGCAGGTGGATTTTACAGGCATTGTGCTGCCAGCACAAAGATGGCTCAAGAGGGAGCATTCAAAATAGCTTCCTGTTTTGTGTTCTTAAAATCAGAATTCCATGAGGTCTGCCAGATTTCTTAACATTTTTAGAAGCTAGACTATAAAAAAAATAAAAGGTGTAGCAAAGAGAGAATGAAAAATGTTACGGGTTTAATACATTACACAAGCAACAGTGCTTGCTCTCTCTCCCCTAAAAACCCTATTTTTTTTAATATAAAGACTTACAATAAAATGAATCAGAGCTATATGCTCTAATCTTTATGAGGTGTCTTCCTAATGCATGCATATCATTCAGAGCTCATTGCAATAACTCATAGCATCTCCTCTCTTATCACCTGAATGCTTTTTGATTTATTATTCCAGTCCTGATCTTTTAGAAAAAGATACTGACTTGTTTACATGTCTAAAGCCATTAGTTAAAAAATCTTCCCTAAATATATAATGATGGCAAAAGTGTGTTTGGGAAGATATCAGATGCATACTATGACATCTTTTCTATAAATGCCTTCCAGGCATCTAAATATAGGGATTCAAATTCTTAATTCAGATTCCCACATGATAGTGTGATTTGTGTAGGAAATTTGTGCCATCAGCCCAGTGAAGATCACAGGCAATGCACGACTTCAGAAGGTGCTTCTGAGTTGGTCCTTTGGAGGCTCTCTGTTCTAGGCAAGGTTTAAAGCAGACTATGCATTAGTGGCTTCTATGCTCTTTGTTTAACAAAAACCCCCCATTTTGGTGTTTTTTGCAGGCAGTGTTGAATCATGTTTCTCAAGGAGTGTTAGATTAGACTGTGTTTATTCTGCAGGACTGCTAACTCACCCAACTGCAGGTTCACTCTTAAACACTGCAAGGTGTATTACACAGCTGTTCATAAAACTGCTAGAAAAAAATCAGTGTTCAGTGGTCAAAGAATTTCCAGCTGCATGGAATGACAGTCTAGTTTCAGGATACTCTGTGTTGTATGATAAGACCTTACTGTTTGGAAGCAGCTCATTTGGAATGTTGTGGCTTTTTTTCTTATTTATGTCACTGCAGGACAAGACCTCAAGATTTCAGCCAGGAGAGGAAATAAGAGAAGGTTGAAGAGAAAGAAGAGGAGAAGAAAAATTGCAAACCTACAAGAACTGCATAAACAGACACCTTTTGCAGGCTGATAAATTAAAAACTTAGCATAGCTGTTTTCTAGAAGCAGAAGAGAAGGCTTTCGTCAACAAGGAGTTTTAAGCTAAAATCAGAATATATATATATCTTGAAGAATGATTCAACGTCCAGTGTTTGAGCTGGACTCATCATTGCTAGCTGGCAAAAACTTAGATGAAAACTAGGTTTCATGGCAATCAATAGCTGTATGCCATTGATTTCTGTGGAGGCAGGATTTTCTCTCAGCTTCTCAACATCGACGTATTGCTGGAAACTTCCCTTTTTTTTTTTTCTTTCTAACACAACAATGCAAATCTCAGCACACAAGAGACAGTTTCAGCAATTTCAGCTTTAACTCTGAACTTATACCCCTGTTTTCCTGTCCTCATGTCATCTACTCATCTGTTCCTCACAAAAAGATGTTTATGAACCCTTTTCTCTTCATAACAATGCATTCAGTAGCAGGCTGAAAAAAAAAGGCCCTCATCAGCCATTGTATTTATTTCACTATGTGTAAGAGGAAACCAAGGATAACATTTTTTAAAGTGCAGGATTTTAAAGAAATAACAACATAAAAAGCAAATAATCTACTGGATTTACTGTTTTGCTTTTTATCCCTTAGAAAATTCTTCATTAAAGAGAATGTGCATGAAGTCTGGCACTTAAATGATATATACTGACTCTAGATCAAGAGGATTATTCTGATGTCTTTCCCACCCTCCTCAGGGACTAAATCCACCACTCCCTCACTGCCCCCATCTTTCTCTTTTCCTACCTTTAATGGAATAATTTTTTTCTGAACTATATGCAAAAAAGTGTTTTGAATTTAATCTATGGCATTTCTTGCGTCCCCTTTAAGGGCTGACAGAAATTTGTTTTTCTGCTTATTTCATGCAACTCAAGATCAAACCCAAACATTTTGTTAATATAGGTTAAACATCAGAGTGATGGAGTTGTCATACCTGCGACAAAATCCTAATCTAACAAAAAATCTTTCCTGGAACTTCAGTGGTAGCTGTATCAAATTTTCATTTCTTGCATCAAATTTTTGTGTTCTCTTTTCCTTTTTGAGAATTAAATAGAAAAAGTAATTCCCAATTCCAGAGGAAGCCTAATATTCTTAAATCATTGATAAAATACTTACATTCTTTGGACATTATATCTAGTATGTTCCTCTCAAAATGGATTTCATATTCTTATGCCTTTTCCGCAGTGGTGGGGAAGGTCATGCTTAGGCACAGTTATGGATGAGCTCTTAGGAATGGAGGACAACAAGCTACCTGTTGTAAGCCTCCAAGTAAAGAAAAAAAAAGAAGATAATTTTGAAATTATGCTTAAAGAAAGGAAATAAACTTACAATTAAAATTTTTTAAAAGTAAAACTTTTAGACAAGGCAAATTGGTTGAATCCGTACTTGATTTTGCCTAAAGGAAATAGAGGTGGATTTTTTCCTACTAGCCAGGAATAATGTCTCCTTAAGCTAAGGGAATTAAATGTCTGTATTTATCTGTCTTTTCCCCCTGCAGTACATAATCACTGTCTGTCACACTTTGATGTCATAATCATCCACTGAAGCTTCACTGTTAAAGAGAAAATCTGCTTAACGCACAAAAAAAAAAAAGAAAAGAAAAGAAAAAGAGAAAGAGAAAAAGCACTTTTTATTGCCTCAGTGGCAACAAATTTGAATTACAGGTTTGTGGTACTGTGTCACTCTGGCTTAATGAAATAATTTTGATAGGCAAAAATGCACTTTTAAAACAATACCTTAATCAGTTCAAGCAGTAACTACAACTCTTTTCTAGTAAGTAAGCATAAAGAGTCCTTTTTTGTGGGTAATGTATGTGAGTAGCATGACCTCAGTGTCAAATAGTGCTTCACAATATCTTTTTGCAATCATTTTTCCATTAAAGGAAAGACATCTAAACCTTGGTATAGATTTCAGTTGTGAATTAAATACTCTTTTATGGGTTTAGTTTTCCAAAAAGATTGGTTTACATTTGGATCAGCTGGCCCATAATGAAGAGAGTAACCAGGTCATTTCTGGAACCGAGTTGAAAGTTGCCGTCTATTTCATGTTATATTATATTTTTAATGCCAAATCAAAGTGGTAGCTTCTGTTTAAATTATTCTGGTATTTATTTGCACCAGTCTCATTTCCTATGTTGTTATTCCTCTTTTAGTTACTGCCCAGTTTTTATCTAACCTACTGAGCCATTTAATGTATGATTCACTGCATTCTTCTGTTAAGATTAATTGCAACACTCAATGAAGAGAAATAACTTTTATTTCTGGTAATTGTTGACATTCTCCTCATGGACACTGTATTATTTGGTCACCTATTGTAAAAAGAAAAAATAAGAAATCAAAGGGGGAGGACAGAAAGCAGAATGGGACAATCTGTGCTCAACATGAGCAGCTCACATTTTTTCTTTAGAAACTTTTCCATTTTTATAAGACAATTCCAATTTCCTTACAAATGCTGACAGTAAAAATTTTTCAGTCTAAAAGTATAAGTGAGCGGTAACAATCAAGCCTTAGGGAGCCACCTCCATTGTACAATTTATTCCTCTTGATTTTATCTCTGATATATTACAGAAAACTTTTTTAAAAAATAGTGCTGATAATATTATTAGCAACAGTAGCAACAACAGTGAATTTTCAACATTATTCTAACACAATGTTTTTGGCAAGCACTCCTGAACTGGTACTTATTTTATATTGTAGGTCTGTAGAGAAGCTTTAGCCAGATGCCAAAAATACCTCTTTGCTCCACAGAATACTCAATGCTCTTTTTATTATGTTAAGGAGTTGATAATTTCAGTTTAATTGTTTTTTGGCACAATAATATAATATTTACAGTGCAAACTGCTTTCCCAGTTATATTTCTCTGGTGTTTTTCTGCCTATCAGGTTTTCAAACAGTATTTCTCTGTATAGTCCAAGGATAGAAGGAGTGGCTCCAGTATATTTACATTCAATGCAAATACTACAATATGGAATGGCTCAACAGAGTAAGTAGAAAAATTGTTGCATTTCCTTACTAATATCATATAGCGATTTAAACCTACTTTAGACTTCAGCTGCCTCAATAATAGCCACAACAATAAAGGAACAAGGGCCTTATTTTTTTACAGTTCCCACATCTGATTAAAAACACTAAAAACTATGAAAGGATCCCACATGAAGGGCTGATCAAGGAGTGCAGATTACATGATGTCAAATAAGACTGATGTTGAAAAACTCATCTTGGACTCACTGATGTAAATGTGAAATATCTTTAATTCTGCAATCTTAATGACAAAATAAACCTAATGAGAATGCAGACACAATGACGTTCTTGTAAACATAAACAATGAAAAGATAGTTTTCTTAAAATGAAGAAAAAATTTGAGCCATAAACCAGGATCTTTTTGATCAAGAAAAGAAACACTGGCTGTTCTCAGTACAGGTTCCTGTCTGCTTGAAGATGCTTCGCTTTCTTTCATAATATTCAGAATACATGAGTTTAATAACACTATGGACACTTTAATGCATAACAGTCTGTTAAAAAAGGAAGGAAATAAATTACATGTGGGTGTCTTTTAAGATCCAGCAACTATTGTTTGAGTTTCTATGCCTGCTCTTCCATTATCCCAAAATGAGTTTCCTTTCAGAGACAGCAGAATGGCTTGACACAACAAAACAAATAGCTCTCCTCCCCCTCCCTATTTGACTCCCCAGCCACGTGCAGGTCTGCTCTGCTGCACTAAGCACCGTGTCAATATATCAGTCAATTCACACATCTCCACAACAGTAGACTCAGCTTAATGGTGCATGCTACTTTTAGAGGTACAACTTTTAAATTTTTTTTCCCCTTGGCACTTGTAAGTGTGAGAAGCCAGTAACATCAGCTCAACTCAAGCCTGCTTCAAGGAAGCGTGTCTGAGGTAAGTTCCATCACTGAAAAGCAAACACAATTCTGATTCACAAGGTGTCTTCTGTCTTTAGGAGAAGTTGGACCATGAAACAGGAGACTGCATTTGTCTGGCAATTTGGGGCTACATCAAGCATGCCTACTGCCTTTTGGTTTTATAAACCTGCTTTGCCTGCAACCATAATGTGGAAATTGTGTCCTGACAGGCAGGTATTGCATTTTTAAACAATTATCAAAGAAGAGAGGTGATCTCTGCTTTACAGGGCTGCTGCTGACTTTCTGTTTTAGAGTCAGGTATAATTTAGATGGCAATTCACTGACAATACATGAATGTATGCATTTGAAATGTAAATATCTTTATTGATTCCACCAGAATTGCTGGCATCTTTAAGCTGTAAGTTAAGCGAGCTATTCAGAGAGAAGGAATGTCTTTTGATAAATCCAGTGATACAGTTAGGGAAAGAGAGACAGACTTTCAAGTGCAAAATCCATTTCTGGTCCCATTGCTAGTTAGACTAGTTGAAGATCCCTCCCCATAAGCCCCACTTCCTTTTCAGAACCTTGGCCATTGAAGCTAATGCCTCCCTCCATTCTTAAGTTTAGACATATGTTTAAGGCATTACTGCATCTGAGACTCAGTGAAAACTCTGAGATATTTGACAGGAATTCAAATGAGTGCTGTCTTACACAATTTTTAAAGTTGGTAGTGATGCATCTCTATTTTAAGTCTGTGTTTTTGCTCTAACTCTTCACTCTTCACTGCATGTGAGCATCAGCCAT